>NC_061131.1:3620817-4243317 GCF_905220365.1 Vanessa cardui
AGCTGTCATGCGCAGATTTACTAACTTCTTGGTCTCAGACCTAGTTTATAAGACTTCAAATTGTTGGTTCAAGATATTACCGGTCACACTAGTAATTTTTTTAGTAATTTGGCAATGGCAGCCTGCTATTTTATTGTTGGCTTTGCTTACACTCTAGTGCCTCGAAAATGATGTAAAGTCCTGCGTTTCAACGTTTTAGTTTTGTTGTCTTTACTATCCCATTGGATTATGAAGTTAGAGTATAGAATTACAATGTTATTGCATTATAATATATCCCGCAGAGTTGGTTCTCCTTTTAGAATAGACATGATAGGTCAACGTCTGTCTCACATACACTTACACAATTTAGAAATATAATAAATAAAAAAAAATTATGCACTGGAAGTAAATGCGATGTTATATTATATTTGAGTTAGCTGGAGTTGTAGCTACGCACACAAAGACATTTGCGCGTATAAAACAATACAAGTAACATTAGAGCTAAAACCCTGTGTTACGGAATATCTTCAAAACTTGTGACTAATTTATCGGCCAGTTCTGATTCTGGCCCTTTTAATATGTATGATAAACTAACCAATTGAGCTGTACTGCATGGTTAGCTCTTTTTTAATATAATTCACTTCTGATCATTTAATTCTGGACCTATGAATATAAAAGATATACTCAACTATTAAGCTATAGTGTATGAATATTGATAGAATGGTGAGTTCTTTTTATTAAGAATTTCATATTGGCTCACAGATTTATAAACTTTCATGTTAATTAGTCCGCATTGACTTCTAGACACAATTACTGAAACACATTTATGAGTACGAAGTATTTCTACTTCAGAAAAAGGTTAAAGGTTGACAGACTAACAGACTTATACAAAGCCGTTCCATTTGTGTAATTTTGTGTTAGTTACTTTGGTTCTTAATAAGGAACCTAACCTAATTAAGAAAATAATCGTAGAATTATTTTTTCTATGTTCGTATGAAATTCATTTGTATATTATAAGTATACATTAATTTAATTATCGTCTTAAAACAATGTACAAGTTTAAGTACCAACTCAACGCCTTTCCCTAGCCTAGCAAAGTATCTAATAATATTTTCCTTTGCATTATTACTAGCGCGCAGATTATAACTCCATTACGATTTTACAATGCTAATACACGTTGTCAGTTCTGTCGTATTAGATTGTAGGATTTATTACCTTTAATAAGCACGGCCAGTAATTAATCTTTACGTTCAATGAAACTAGTTGTTTCTTAAGGGATTACGCGTGTAATTAGTTTTGGTGTGTTTACAATAATACCCCAATACTGTAAACATATGTACGTTATGAAATATAATAGGTGTGTAATATGTAAAAAAACAGTCTTTTTTATTTCAATCATCTAGAAAGCTACTTTTGTATAGATAATGTAATTCATCAAGTACTACATCTAGTATTCATAGACAATAAGGTATCAACACACTTCAAAAGTACAAAAACAAATGACAAACAATCCCTGGGACGCATTCTCATTTTTTAAATATAATACAAATATTTTTAGCTTCACCAATTATGTATTTAGTTTAAATGTCATGATATCACCAATAAATTAATTATTAGTAGTTTTTAATGTAACTAATTATATGGGATAATAAAAGCCTGAGCTTTACTGTTTTATAGTATGTTTCATTTTAATAAATATTATGCAACTTAATAGATCAGAATATGTAACTACTGAATTGTTGCTAGTTCTTATCCGTCGAATTACAATCCACTGATTAGCAATCCTAAATAAAGTCTCGAATTTAACAAATGTATACATTTTGAAATATCAGACTATCCAATATTGCCTTAAAAAGGGTGACAATTCTACTAACAAATTATCGTTTTATGGCAATCGAATTGAAACGTAATCGCTGCCGTTTTGCCGCTTACCTATTCTTGTAACATAACGATTCAGTTGCGGTTCGGATAAAGTTGAATCGAAATATAATCGGGATAGTACTTTAACTATATGTTAGTAGAATTAATCCCAAACTTGCACGAGTACGTACTTTGTAAAGTAGCTTAAAAACTGCATCTTTTTTAACATTTGATTTAAATTTAAACTGTCATAGGTTTATTAAAATAAATTAATTAGCAAGTCCATTCCACTCGATGTTCTTTAGAGGATCTAATAACGATTTCCTCAGTGTTGCACGTCGGTTATTACGCGCCGTCCATTACGATTTTATTATGTTAATATACACTGTCGGATCTGTCATGTGGATTGTTAGATTTATTGCTAGCTCTCGTGAGCTGCTCCTCTAGAAGTCTAGTATATAATTTGTACCATAACTTGTTTTTAAATCTATTATACAGTTTTTATATTAATATACTTTTAATTTAATCTAAACGTTTATATAATATAACATGATGTATTGTAAATGTAAACAGCACACACTGTTCGCCATTTTGAAATGGTGACGTCATATTATAGTCAATGATATTCTTATACAATTTATAATGTGGTGGAGTCGAGATGGCCCAGTAGTTAGAACGCGTGCATCTTAACTGATGATTGCGGGTTCAAACCCAGGCAAGCACCGCTGTTTCAGTTCATCTTTTGCTCAGCGGTGAAGGAAAACATCGTGAGGAAACCTGCATGTGACAAATTTCATAGAAATTCTGCCACATGTGTATTCCACCAACCCGCATTGGAACAGCGTGGTGGAATATGTTCCAAACCTTCTCCTCAAAGGGCGAGGAGGCCTTCAGCCCAGCAGTGGGAATTTACAGGCTGTTGTTGTTGTTGTTGTTGTTATAATGTGGCTTGATAGTTAAAGAGCCGTGTGTCTTCGTTCTATGTAAGTTTATCGAGAAGGTGTAAGTACCTATCAGCTGTACTGCCAAGCATCGATACTGTTACTTGCTGTGTTCTGACTGAAAAGGTAAGCGAGTCAGTGGAATATATTATCATCATAATTCTTAAATCATGTTTAATCTATGGGCTATGATTACAGAGGTTCCTAAGTAGGTACCATCTAAGAAATTGAAACTACTGCTTCATCTAATAATACTCAAAAACGGCCTGAAAGGAAAAAAGTTTTTAATTTCACTCACCACTGAGTAAGTTATCATCAATTATTTTCTAGTTATTTTGGAAATGTTGTACTACGTCCCGTATGTTGCCACTTTCATAATCAATGGCACTCCACTGACTATATTGTGGAGCATATGTATAAAAGAAAATTCAATGAGTTCAATACAATACCCTTACAATACCCAAAGATTTGCAAATCCAAAGAGAGTTGCTAACCATACAATCTCAATAAAGTCCAAAGTAGCCACAGTAATTGGAAGTTGAATTATTTAAAAAAATGTAAGCGAACTATAATTATAAAGTCAGCTTGGCACTGAATAATTTTCTAGAATGAAGGCTAAGTACCCGAGTTTATATTTTCCATTAACAAGTTAGCATTTAAATTACTTCGATACCCAGCGCCGCCTGATTGTAGATATGAGACTTTAAATTAACCCATATTAACGCCGCTATTACTCAGTCTCCTCTTACACCAGCTTATTGACAACATTAACGTTTTTGGAAAGTGTCTGAGTATGTCAACTGATGGCCCATAGGATTTTATGTATAGATATTAACCAAAGATTCAGATTACAAATACACTTTTATAATTTGTCACGACAATTTTGGACTACATGCCACCATGCTGTTCCAATACGGGTTGGTGGAATGCACATGTGACAGAATTTCGATGAATTTAGACACATGCAGGTTTCCTCACGATGTTTTCTTCCACCGCCGAGCACGAGATGAATTATAAACACAAATTAAGCTCACATATATATATATAGTGGTGCTTGCCTGGGTTTGAACCCGAAATCGTCGGTTAAGATGCACGCGTGCTAACCACTGGGCCCCTCTCAGCTCACGAACTAAATTTAAATTTCATTTCGTCAGTTGTTCCAACTTCAGGCAATATTCTCTTTCATAATTTCTTGTCTAATGCAATAGTAACACAATATGACATCAAGCGCAGGAGTTAAAGGCTTTCATGTCAACTTCGTGTATCTGAATGACTTTATTGGACCAAGGTTGGTGTCTAAGATACATGATACAATTAATCTGTTTAAACTGCATGTCATAAAATATATTTTATCTTTTATTTATATATGAATATGTTATATTTACTGTATGAATGAATAACGATATCACGATAAATCCAACTTTATTTATATCTTATCTTACCAATATTAATAAAACACCTACAAAAATAAAAGCACCTAAATTTAAAAATAACCTTCTATTCAGCTTGCCTTTCTAAATTTGTCGTTATTATTTAATCAGCATAATGTGCTTACCAAGCAAACACGAATAATTTGGGTATCATAGTCATGGAACCTCATATTGCAAATATATTTTTAAAAGGTGGTAGGGCTTAGTGCAAGCCCGTCTGGGTTCAGACCCACTCATCAGTTATTTTACCGCCAAACAACAGTGCTCAGTATTGTTGTGTTCCGGTTTGAAGGGTGAGTGAGCCAGTGTAACTGCAGGCACAAGAGACATAACAACTTAGTTCCCAAGGTTGGTGGCGCATTGACGAATTAAGGATTAGTTTTTATTTCTTACGGTGTCATTGTCTATGGACGATGGTGACCACTTACCATCAAGTGGCCCATATACTCGTCCGCCAACTTCTACCACAAAAAAAGAAAAAGAAATAAGTCAGAGTAATCATTGCCGTATTTAAAAAATAATGGTAAAATAAAAGATAATTTTAGATCAATATAATACTTACACAATTTTAAACCTTTGGTTGTAAAAATAATTCAAACATATTTTTTTAATTAAAAATGCCACTTATATTTGGCGATATGGCAATGGCAATATATAGCAATTTTAGATGTATTACAGGATATTTTATACAAGCCTAAGAAATAAAGATCAATTTTGAGATAACTGTATTATTGCGGTATTTACTTGGTGGTAGCGCTTTGAGGAGGCCGGTCTGGGTACCACCCACTCGTCAGATATTTTCCCATTAAACAGCAATACTCAGTATTTTTGTGTTCCGGTTTGAAGAATGAGTGAGCTATATCCCTTGCACCTTAGCTAGGTGGTAGTTCTTGGTAACTAGGAACAACAGATATAAGATCTTAGTTTTCGAGGCTGAAGGCGAAATGGTTAACATTTCTAGCAGACCGAAGCTATGGCTCATGGTGACTACTAACAAATTTGCCAATACCTTCGAAAAAACTACGGGTCTAGTTGGTTCTGCCCCTGAAATCTATACTAATCCTCCTGTATAGATTTGCCGTACCATCGAATTATGTGAGTAAGCAAAAACTACAACTAGGTTTACGCTATTTTATGCTCTGATTTATGCCTATCGCTGCTGGCTACTCTTTCTAAAATGGATGCTTTAGCCAAAATCATGCAGGCACAGATGGATTATTTGGTTCATCAAGTACTAAATGTATTAATATACAGGATATTTGGTAGACGGTTCGCCAAACTAAGTGGACGTGTTTGGGGACCCACTTAGAGAATACAAGTTGACCAAAAAACAGAGAAAGACTCTCTACTAACTCTGTATATACGCAAACATATATTTGTTTATTATAATAATATGACAAACACAAGGGAGTAGATCCGGTCGGAGAAAGAACTGAGCGACATAGGCACTCCTGTGTCGTTATGCCGTTTTACTATTTGCTCGCACCGCATACGAATCAGCATTAGACGACAGTCCAGAGACGTGTCAACAAAAAAAAATATTGAGCAATAATGCATCAACTTACATTATATTCTTTTATAATTTATTGATACAATAAAGAACGCAATAAATCTATCGACGAAAAAAATCACTTAATCATCGTTATTCGTCGAATTTAATTTACGGAAAAACCAGTGTCTAGATTGTACTTAATCATCTGCGATATAGGCCAATACGATTACCTGTTATTAATTATAATCTGATAATATCCATGATATATGAGAAATTCAATATTTTATAATCGAATAGATATAAAAGCAATCCGTTATTTGCATGGACTTTAGAAGTATAGTTTTTAGCTAGAATTTTCATAAGACATACTTACCTTATCGCCTCGTTAATAGCAGATTAACTAGGCTTACGAGGTGATAATTTGGTGTACCCAGTCATTAAGCCGTATTACATCTGTACACTCTTTTTTCGATTTAGATGTGAGTCAGAGCTATGGCAGGTGCAAATAAGATTAGGTACATAAAGAGAGAAAGAAATGTTTATTTAGGTCACAGCATAATTATAAAAAGTATAATAAATAAAAACATTTTTTATAACTTACTTAGTCTACAAAAAAAAGAATAACAAAATAAAGAGAATTGTTAAGTAATGTTTCCTAAATAGGCGTACTATTTAGCTTCCAAGTTGGGTTCCAAAAACCCAATGCCGATTTTGCTAATAATAGTGCCCTATGTTTATGTAGCTATGACAAGGTGACTAAGGACAAGGACAATAAATATAAATTCATAATGGTAATATTTAAAGCTTAAGTACATCATATTTATCACTGTTTGTGGTATTTGACGGAAAGAAATGACAACATATCTAACAGTTCCAATGTCAACAGTAAGGTGGTCTAGCTTTTTTTGTTTCAAATTATAAATAGAAACATATTTGAGTAACTATATTTCTTTTTAATATTTACTTTAGGAAGACCGGCAAGAAAACAGATTTTTACCCATAAATATGGCCGATGCATTATTAACTATGTGACGAACGATGTCCTTTTTATTTGTAATTTGACTCAACTTGTAAAACACAACACAGCAATATATTATTACTCTTTTGTCGATAGAATAAAGGATTCATACGACCTGTAATGCTGGTTATGTATAAAGCAACTTTTTTGATGCCTTCTACCTTCCATTAATCTAATATTCTGATTATGTAACTAAGACTACTGATGACAGACAGATAAGCCTGAAAGCGTTTTCTAATGTAATACTGATAATCTTCAAACTTTGGACTGCGAGAAGCGAAGAATAGAAAAACCCAATAGCTTTTATAAAATTTACGAAAGAATCAAAAACAGATATCACTAATAAACTATGATACATCGTCTACACAGAAAAATAATAATTCAATCCAGTTTCAATAACCCAGATAACCTCAAAGAAGTTATTAAGATAAATGAAATGGGAGACGTTTTTAAGACCCTTAAATGTAAGTAAATTTATGATCCGATAAGCTTTGAGCTATTAATTTATTGATGGAAACACCAAAGATTATTGGTATTAAATATATATCCGAAAATATACACACCTCTTTCAACGTAATCCGGTCATAAATTATTGATTGGTTTTATCTATACACTATACACTACATAAATTAATTTATAATAATATGTTATCGCTTAAATGTTGTGACTCGGTTTTACTATTCGATGTCGAGGAATTTATATAATGTATGTAAACTTTTTGATATGGAAGAAAATTACTTTACAATAAATAAATATTGGGCAACACCACATACATAAGTCTGATCCCAATGTATGTAAGTAGGTAAAGTTGTGTTATGGGAAATCAGAAGGAACGACGGTACCACAAAAACCCAGACACAAGACAACATAGAAAATTAAAGAACTTTTTCTTCATCAACTTGGCCGGGGTTCGAACTTGGTACCTTGCAGTGGTGTACCCGTGAAAACAACTCAATTACAATTTTTGAGCCAACAAAAAAACTGTTTGTAAGCACATGCAGAGGAAATTATTATCACACAATGCTCTTGTGAGCGAGTGCTTGTGCACTTGATGATAATTTTAACTAAAACCTGCATGATCTGAAATATTAGCGATAGAACAAATAAGTGAAAAGTTCAAAAACTACACTACCAACATCAACAATGCTAGTAACTATTACTACCCCAAACATTGTTAGTGTAAGTAGTGCATAATTTGAAAAAAAAAAACAACTATAATAATGTTATTTTTAAATAAAGATAATTTATTTTTATTATAAGTGAATATAATTTTATGATATAATATATTGTGTAATTGGAACAATACGTTATTTATAATGGCAATTGTTTGTTATAATTTATTACAACATGGTTTACATTTTTGTGTAAAAAATGAAGGGAAACACTAAATTATTATCTTCAACATTTTACTAAAGTTACGTAATCGTAAATTAATGAGGATTATATTTATCAAATAATTTAATTAAAAAATTAAATCAGTTATACTTCTACTTTCTGGCATATTATAGTGTTTGACACATTGTTTAAATATCACTCTTTATTTACAGGAACTAGAACGTGAGCAGTTTCGTCAAAGGGTGATGATGTCCTCCTGACAAATTATGACCACGACAGCCTAGCCTAGGGAGACTAGCCTACTACGCAGGACATATGTGTGCAAACACAACTTTCCTCACACTCATAATGCAATGTGCAATGCATATCCGATACAACTAGAAATAATTCAGGCACAGTACGGTTTCTCGTTCTTTCCGAAGCATGGGAGAGTGACACAGTGACTCCTGACTCCGGCTGCTGCTGAGAATTTTCTCAGAAATCCAACAAAGTTCGGTGAGAGCTGGGGCAAAGATCAAATGTCAAGTACGATTTACAACCGATATTAATTGTTCCCAAGTGTTTAGATAAGGCCTCATCTTTTTTTAGAAGCAGGTTTTATGACACGATAAGCTGCTCAGTATTTTGCATACATATTAAGCAGTATATCACCCGACATTGGTACGCTGCACGATGCTATCCTTCAAACCAAGCACAATCTGAATAACATAAATTAATTTAGAATATCCTTTGATATTTTTTCATCTAAATTATTTAGTAAAGATAGATACTTGGTGGAAGGGCTTTGTGAAAGCCCGTATGAGTAGTTACCACCCACTCATCAGATATTCTACCGCCAATTAACAGTACTTGGTGTCGTTGTGTTCCGGTTTGAAAGGTGAGTGAGGCAGTGTAACTACAGACACAGGGACTAACCATCTTAGTTCCAAAAGTTGGTGGCATATTTTCGATGTAAGGAATGGTTAATATTTCTAACAGCGTATATGGGCAGTCCAGTACCAACAAGTGACCCATAGGCTCGTCCACAAAACTGCAACTAAAAAAATAAGATAGGATATATCATATGCGGCGTCTAATCTTTTTAACGCACTATTAACTCTTTCAACCAGTGCTATTATCGAGTAGCAACTAGCGTTGCCTTTACGAAAGAGAGAAATTTAAACTGTTTCCTACCGAGCTATTGCCTCGTATTATCTGCCAATTTTCAACTCGTAAACAACAAGAAATGTGATCTCGTAAAGTAGATCCTTACTAAGCACAATTGCAGTGAAAGTACCGAGGTATAAATCAAAATGAACACAATGAACGCTTAAGCAATGGTGATTTGACTTGATTTATCGACAAACTGCTTACGGTCGTAGCTTAAGTTTATTTGAGACAAGTGTCAGTAGCCTGGTTCTCGTGGACAATCAAATTGAAAAAGTTTTCATATATCTTCTAAATAGTTTTAATTTCTCAGTTTAATAAATCTTATACTTAATGTACATTCCTTGATCTAAAAAGACTTTACAAGAGTTATAATGTGATGCAAAATACATAAGGAAATTGTTACTGATTAATCTCGAAGCTCAGAAAATAAAACATGTACAATCTTGAAAATTAGCAGGTAGGTTCCTTATAGGGTGTAGATATCAAGAACAGATTATAAATCTCCATCCCTAAGGGGGTGAAACGAGTGTTGGGTGTCCTTTTATTTGCTATTAAATAAATAAAAATAATCAATATAATATGACTAATCTAATGGAATATTATATTTATCAAACTATCTTATAAGTATTGATAAGCCTGTTTGCATTGAGCTTCCATTATATTGCCTTTGATTTTCATCAAATAAATACACATTGATAACTGAAGCCCTCTATCATTCGAAACTCGTAACTGAATAATGTTGTTCGTGACGCCCTTTGGTGAAGTCGTGAGTCTGAAACACAATTTGAATGATTGTACCAATAATCAATAAATATATTACAATAATGGCTTTCTTCTTATATATTCATATTTACGTTTGTATATTTATGTAAATTGCAAGCAATAAAGATATAATGAAATGACATTTATATATAATATATCTACGTAATATGAATATGAAAATATAATATGTTAAATTTTATATTCTGGAATACTTCATCGTTGTTAGTAGAAGTTATTTTTTGGTAATATAAACATAGTACAAGGCGATATTGTTCCGTTCATGAAAAATAAGCTATTAATTATAATCGTTAATTCATTAAGTTCATTTGTAAATTCATCCACGTGGGTATCAAGCACTTATCAAACAATATACCAAACATACAACGTATTTCTACGCATATTTTTCTACACACTCTACAACTTAAATGATTACTGCGTAGAAAAATCTTGATCCAGACTTATATTCACATAAAAACAAAACCATAGTCATAACTCGAAGTAATTACGGAAAACAATGGAGTCATAAATAAAAAAAAACCATTCCCATATCAATTGAGGCACGGCGTGTTCAATTTAGACGGGTCGTCGATAAATAAAATTTAATTGCGAATAATTCATCCAAACGTACAAGCCCATCTATTCGTAAGATGTGTTCGGATGAATACATGATTCGACAAAATTTAATTAATTGTTATTTTGACGTGGTTTTAATAATACTATATGCCAGTGTTAATGGCTGTGCTACGTCATAAGGATAGACTTTACAGTTCTTTAGTACTTTCAGTTCTGTGTTCTAGTTATTTTTTTAATTGGTAAGCCTATTTGGGTACCTACTGATCATTTATTCTATCACCAATCAGCAATACTCAGTAATGTTGATTTTCGGTTTGAAGTGTGACTCAGAGCTACTACAGCAGAATGGACGTAACTTCTTAGTTCACATAGGCAGTGCCACATGGGTTATTCAAGAAATATTTAAAATTGAAAATATTTTTTTTATCAAAAAGGTGGATAAACTTTTTTTGATTAACTTATATGAAATGACTGGTGATGATTTAGTTACTCAGTTAATTACACGAGCACGTAGTAGACAAATCGAACCAGAACTTGTAACTCACCTAATAATGAGATCCGAAAGTTATATGCGATATTGGCACAATATATAATTATAGTATTTAACGGATACAAAATATCGTATGACCCTTAATTAGTATTTTAATATTTACCGAGTGAGTTACGAAGTGAATGCTTATAGAATAGGATAGCTTGATGTTTATCAGCTACTTACTGTATAGGACCATCACTCATGCGCTCTTTCTACAGCTCCATCTCTTTTTACTCTCAGGTTTTCTTGATTTAATACTGGCGATCACAACGCGTCAATTCAACTTTTACAACCAATAATTACTAACAATACATCATCTGATACGCCGTGAAGCTTTCTCTAATTACCATAACCCATTGGCCAATATTGTGCATTATTGCGTACATATAGAGAACATATTTGCTTGTACGATAATGAAAATTACATTTGCATTGTAATTATATCTTTGTCACGTATTAGGTATTAAATATAGTGAAATTATGTATGTTTACGGGTTTAATTTAGTTGAAACAGATAAAGATCACGCTGATTTTCAAATACAAATTTGTATTCAATTTGTGTAATGCGGTGAAGAAAATTTGTTAAGAACTTTTCATGTCTCTCGACTAATCTGTTACTTGGTAATTATCAACAAGCAGCGTTGATACGTGGTGAATAATAAGGAGGTCTAACGTGAGATGAAAATATTGGAAAACGGTGAAGAATACATAATGTTACTTATATACAACCTGGATGCTAAAACGATATTTTATATTATAACTAGTTGTCACCCGCGGCGTCGCTTGCGTTTTAGGCGGTCGGTTGTCATATTAGGCAATAAAAGTAGCCTGTTTTTCCTTGAAAGTCAAGTTTGGTTTGCACCAAATTTGATCAACTTCGGTTCATTGGTTTTGTCGTACTTTCAAATTATTATTATAGATTTTTGTGTTTAGTGAATTGACGTTATCAGAGTAAACTGAAATTATTAAAAAATAGTATGTAATGAGTTTTTTTTTTTACAAAAGCGGTAATATAATTTTGTTGTATATTTTTAGGTATGTTTTTTTTATGACAAATACCATTTCCATGTCACTTTGTTCAGTGTATTCGAGAGTGTGAAACAGCCAGCCAAGATTGACATAACAATCACTTCACGGCAACTGACATTTATATTAAAAGCTGTTACGAACATGATCATTACTGGTGGAAAAATGTCTCATATAGTAGTATCTTATATAGTACTATAATATGTATATAGTACTTCTTAATTAGTAGTATTATTTAATTTTATTTGTGGTTGTATAGGTCTAGTCAACAATATGATATAAAGGAAATAAATACTGGAAAATAGGTTTCTTTTCGTTCTATGGTAAGGATCGCAATTTTATAGATTATATATCTTGACAACAAATTTGACTTGTACTTGGGCTGTTGATGCATAATGCAGCCCTCGAACTGGCAAGATGACCTTACATTGTTGAACACAGCGAAGAAGCGAAGAATATATAAAGAGATCAGTTTTTCACTTACCGAGGAGAGCTTCATCATGATACGAACTAAGCGCAAAAGATGCAGTTACCCTAATAGATAATTACTACGGTCTTTCCGAATTTTGCCGAAGATTGCCATCGCAGACCTTACAGTCTGTAGTCCTTATAATTGTGTAGTGATTAAAAGTCCTATGTTAACCAGTTCCTCCAGAAGAATCTGGCTACTTTCAAAAGGTTACATGTTAAACGCAATCATGCCTTTAAAGACATTAAAGTTAACAGAGGGCCCTGGGGAATAATCTACGCCCATTTTTTACGTTGAATCATAGTTTCATAATGTAAAACATAAGGCTTCAAAGTAAGATATTTACAAAGCAGTGGAACTGATAGACGCGCACATTTGTTATTAGTGATAATATTATTTTCGTAACCGCAAATTTAATTTAACACGCTGGATTCAACCATTAAAAATTTCGAAAATGATAAATACTTAATAATTTGCGTAGGAGTCAAGGAATGTTTGCATGTTTTTTCCGCCTTTGGAACATTGTCCTCGATTTTTTCTAGTTTATTGGATGTCAGGACAGTATTTGAGTGGATTTTATCACGAAACTAGTTTTAAAATTATTGTTATAAATATAAAAAAATATTTGCACTTGGTAGGTCTATTTGGGTAGGTCTCATCCACGCATAATAATATACCTTCAAACACCAATAATTAGTATAATTGTTTTCCAGATTAGAGGGTGAGTGAGCCAGTCAGGAACAATGGGCACAATACTTAAGTATCTTATTTTCCAAGATTGGAGGCGCACTGGTAAAATGAGGAATGTTTAATATTTCTTCCGATACCAATGTCTACGAGTAGTGGTGACCACTTACAACCTGGCAGCCCATATAGTATATGGGTCTTAGGTTTCTTGAAATAAATAATTAATAATATAAAGTATTTATTGAGGAAAAATTATTTAAGGCCATATTTTTGAAGCATATTTGAAGCATACTAATTTGATCCAATGAGTGTTATTTTACTAAACAGTTCTCGGAATCAACGGTGGACTTAAAAACTATTTTGAGTCAAATAACCTAACATAATTTCCGTGTATCCTCCCTATGAATTAGGTTGGACAAATTTCAATAAAATAGTATTTCGCTGATACTCTTGGTGTCCAAGGCGCTCACGATTTTGAATATGGGAAATCACAGGACTTTCAGGGAATGATCATAAAACTATATCAGCATCAGAGTCGACGCAAGCCAGGTCGCGGCTACAGGATCGTAAAATATAATATCGATATTGCGGCTGTAACAGATAACATAAGAGCAATTTATATAACAGCCAAACAAAGAAATCGCATCAAAACGACTACCATACAATAAAAAGTAATGTTCTGGGCAAATCGAGAAACAATAGTGACGTTCCAACTTGCAATACAGAAAACACATTTGATAATAAACTCTATAGTAACAGCTTTAGGTGTAAATTTCATTGATTGTATAAATCATGTTATAAAATCTTGTATAGGTGATCTTGCCCACGCAGTACAATATTTATCGATGTTTTTAAAATACCAGATTCGAGTCGAGATAGTCATCAACTAATATTTGAAATCGGATGTAATAAATAGAATAAATTATACCTCTTATCACTGTAGGTTAGAGCCCTTTTTTTAAATTTCGAATATTTTCTGTAAAATTTAATTTTAAAATTGGAATTTTGTTTTTGAAAATTAATGACAACAAACCATTGGCCATTTACTTACGCTCCCTAAGAATTTTTCGGAAGGAATTTTGCAAAAGGTATCGACAAACGTGAGATTCTAAGTTCCATAGCTGATACTATTTTATAAGTAAGACATTCAAATAATAATAAAAGTTTGTACAATTTTGTAGTTTATCATTGACTTATTATTTTAAAAATGGAACGAAACTTAAGTTACGGGTAAACCTCAAAGCGATTTAGTAGCCAATTTAAACATGATCTAAAGTATTGGGCATACTAAAACAAACCGAGATCAAAATATCCTTATCGATAAAACCTTGTAGAGAGTTACACAAGACCTCCATACATCTGACATTAACAAACCTATTACCTACACTCCTGTCACACTAATTCATAGAATTTAAATACAAAAAGCGCGAACGATCAAGATCTTAATCTTGATAAATGTACGTCACCGTTCGTGGTCATTGTTATTCAAATTGATCTTTATTAATTCTGAATTACCACGATGTAAGATTTACGATACGAGGCTCAGCTACGATCGTGTTATGAGATGATCTCATTCGAATTTACATGGTAAAGTTGATGCTGATGATCATTAACATGAATAAAATATCTTATAGACTGTTTTTGAAGTCTTTGTGTTTATTAAGCAAATTTATACTGTTAGCTAAATCTATTTGGACGTTTATTGTTTTATCATCTATCTCTTAAGTCCGTTGATCTGGAAAAGGTAATGAAATGTCAATGGATTTGAATTTGAAAAAGTGCAATACGTAAAATGATAGACAAAAAATGACTTCTCTCATCTCCCTCGTATTCTTCCTCTCAAAAATTATGTCCTTCCTTGAAATCTAATCATTCTTCATTTTTTATCAAAATTGGTTCGAATCTGAAGGGATACTTTCGCATTTATGATATTAGTATAGTTCAGAGATGAGTCAAACTGATAGCAATTTTGGTTCCATTTTCATTGAAATATTCTGTCGCGTAAGTTAGTAGCTGTAGTGGACTAATTTGATTAATTATTTGTTTAAAACTTATTCGATGATTTATATTTTTAGTAAATGTACAAAGAGTTAGGATTAAGTGGACCACTTTTTGATGATCTTCGCTTGCAGATATTAAAAGCTTTATATTAATTATTATCTGAAGGTACTTATAAAATAAGATGTCCTGACTGACTGATTCATCATTTGCGAGCGTAAACAAGATTAGTTAGGGCTAGATAAGTTGAGAAGACACCCACTAAGATATGATTTTTGAAAACTCTATTCTTAAGGGGGTGGAATAGGGGTTGCTAGTTTTTAGAAAAGTAGGTATGTCATTTTTAAAGTTATAACATTAAAAAAATTTTGGGATGCTGATTAAAAATGAGCAGATACGTATTCATTTTTAATGGATGAAAAGAGTGGTAAAAATATATTCATCTGATACTTTAGTAAAGCTGCAGGCAAAAGCTAGTTTCTTGTCTATACAATTCACCACAAACATCATTATAATTTCATTAAAGAACTTGTCAATATATGTTAATATTTTTCATCAGAACACAACTACATATTTTTTTTTATATTTTTTAATATTTACTTAGACTGCACTGTTCCAAAATATATCAAGGTTACAAATATAAACTTGAATCAGGTAAAGAAATTATAGAAATTTCCAAGCGAGTGGCACTTATACGTTATAAGCGGGCAAAGTCGTGCTATATATTCAGTATTATTATAAAGCGCATGTGCATGTACACATGCAATGAATCACAAGCCCACTGTTGATGTTAGTGCATCTCCAACCGCAATTAAAACGCCTACAGCCAAGTAAGAGCAATTTATTGAACCAGCGAAACGCCTATTTAGTTGTTTTGTTTTATATTTAAATATTTATAATACAAATATTATTGTTCAACTATTTTTGTTTAGGACTACGATTACCTTACAATAATAATACATACATATTACTAAGCAAATTTATTCTTTTGAATATAATTGTCATAATTAATACTTTTTAAATGTATAAAAAATTTGAATTTGTAGGATCTGTAGGATATGTTATTGTTAAAATATATATATATATATATATATATATATATATATATATATATATATATATATATATATATATATATATATATATATATAAAACTTGCAAAACTCTGTCAAATAATTATTTCAAAATATCAATAAAAAGGGATAGATTTAATAAACATCAAATTTAAACCAACATTAGATACAAATTAATGTAATTTGTCTTCAAGCAGAAGATGTACCAATTTGCATCGCAACGCGCACGTCGGAACCTCAGTATTTCCACTATCAAAGCCATCCATATTGAGATCTCGAGGCGTTACAGTGCAATTTACGCTCCAACATGGCATAAATAACGAGTAAGGCATTAAATATGATAATGCCTTTCGTATCGGATGAATGCGCTTTGTTTGTGGTACAAAAACTATATATTACTGTTTTAAACTTCGAGAGGATAGTAACCGCTCGATTTTTACTAATAAAACTACCTTAATAATATGTAGAATGTAATATAACACGTTATTTATACAATGAAATGATTGTGAACACTTTCACAGGAGATTGATTTTTTTATGCATGTTCGTATGTTTTTCATTCGTTTATACATATCCTGTAGCATAATTATGTTTCTATGTTATTATTAATACTCTTTATTGCACTAAGAAATTTTACATAGAAGTTTTAAACATGAAATTTTTGTTTACAATGGCGGGTTTATTTCTAAAAGAAATTTCTTCCAGCCAACCCACAGCTGTAAGAGATAGTGTTATATAGCAGGTATAAATAGTGCAACATTAGATACTCTTAGTTATATTATATAAAAGAAACAATATTAATATAATATATATAATATAAATATGTTATGTCCTTTATCTAAAAGTAGTCTGGCTTTGACAAATGTTTTTGCAAAATTTGGCTTCATTTTTCTGCACGTTTCGTTTATTTTGAGTTTTGATAATCAGTGAAATATATTTGTATTGAACTGTATCAATTCTTCAATTTCTTGTTTTTGCTTTGTTAGTTCGTTTCCAGTATTAATATTTTTAGTTTATGGTAGGGCTTTGTGCATCTGGGTATATATCACCAACTCATCTGATATTTTCCTGCCAAACATGAGTTTTGTTGTATTACGGTTTAAAAGGTCAGTGGTTTGAAGGCCCGTGTAACTAAAGGCACAAGTGATATAACGTCCTTGTTCCCAAGGTCGGTGGTGAATTTGCGATTTCATGAATGGTCAATATTTTTTGCAACGCCATTGTCTATGGTTGGTGGTAAACACTTATCATTAGGTATCCAATATGATCTAGCATCTGCTCACATCATAAAAAAATTGTGTCTTGAATATTACTTTTAATGTAACAATATCATGTTCAAAAATTATTATCGTCACATAATTTGAATCAACGAAACGACATCAAAATCGTTAATTAAAGTCCTGTTAAAACTGGACTTGCAAATCTTAATCACAGAATCTTAAGACATAAATTCACAAAGACCAAGTTTCGGTGGAGTCTTCTACGTCGTAACATTCTTCAAGCACCTTAGATTTATTACGTTCCTGGACGATAGACTTGGAACATTCTGGTTCTAATTAACGTCTGCGTTAGTTAATAGGAATTCAACATCTGATCTACGCGTGCGTGAAATATATGCTACAGTTTCAGCTGATTTAATCGGTTCAGTAAAATCTACGGTTGGAACTGTTTGTATCTATGCTAGAATATGTATAGTTAGCATGGATATTTTTCATTAAACTTATATTAATAGAATGTAAGTCGAAATTAACAATATTATTATATTATGTAAATACGTAAGAAGTGCTTATTCAATTCCCTTAATTTGTATTATCTTTATATCTAAAGAAAGTACCTAATGGTTATAATTTCGAAAGCAAAACTGTCAATTATTTGAAATCATAATGCAATAAAAGATTCTCAAGTGGTCGTAATTACAATAAACAATATAAATCTTGAATGAGGCGACATGAGGAAATAAGATACGAATATAAATGAATAAACGAATCATATTAAATTCCTCATTGACAATTTAATTTTTAGCAAACCATACTGAATAAGATATATTTAAGATTCGATAAAATCTGATTATAGAACAATAATATTACCTATTATGTCAACAGGTAGTTGTGGTTATCAGTTAATATAGTTCTATATTTTTATTTACAACAGAGAAATGTGAGGGTCATGTCTCTAAGACCACCAGGGGCGTTTGATTAATGCCTTATATGAGTCCTTATTGAAATAAGATGTTGAACAGCATGAGGTAAATAAAATTAGATTTTTGGTAGCTTGATTGTAACTTTGATTAAAACGGTAATTTATATATTTTATAACTAATCGTAAAAAAATGTTTACAAGGTACTTATCTAAATATATCTTGTAGTTTCTTGAGTTAAATCATCTATATTGTAAATGTGAAAGTAACTGTGTCTGTCTGTTTCTCTTTCACCAAACAAACCGCTGAACTGAATTTGATGAAATTTGGTATGAAGCAAACTTGAACTCCAAAAAAGGACATAGAACTTATTTTGCCTGACACATGACAACCAACTCCCTAAAACGCGTCTTAAATATGTATTTTTATTAAATAATCATTTCGTATAATTTGAATGATCTATTAAAGGCTATAGGTAGAAGATAATAAGGAAATCCATAGATAAACTATCTCGAATAAACCCTTATAAATCGCTAATCTTAAACACCCCACGGTCACCGTCGGAATTATCGCTAGCAACATACAGGATAATATTATTGGATTTACGAGGGCTTGCGCCGGCGTTGATTTATACCTTCCTCTGTATATAAATCGTACTTTCGTGATAAGACTTGCTGTCTGTTTGGAACATGAAAGTTAATAATTATTAATAGTTAAATAAATTACACTAGAAAACATCCTGATTTATGAATTTATGAAAATAACTGATTTTGAAAATAGTCAAATTATAATTACACAGTAAAAATATTTTATCCATGTTATTGATATATTAGTATCGTATTCTAAAGTTAATAAAATTAATATTAAATTGGTATTTTTGAGTTTATGAAAAAAGTACTGTATACCACTGCTGACACTATTGTATCCGTTTATACAAGTTTTTGTCTAAATAATGATCGTTATGATATTCTGAGTTGTAGGCATAAATGTTCTAGGATTTTAAACAACTATATATCTATTAATTATAAGTTGTTTGAACTATAATTTTCATCCTTAAGGAAAATGTTTTCTCCACCACCATGGATATCTGCAACAACGGGGGGCTTGCATAATATGATAACATAAGAGGCAAAACCACAGCGAGTATTTTAAATGGAAAAAAGTCACTGTCACTAAGACATTTTTTTACATCACGTAAAAGTGTGTTATTTATTTATTTATTTCGTAAGGACAAATCCATTTCAACTTGTATTGCTAACAATATTTTAACTTCATAATAACTTAATCAAATAATACGTATTTGGAAAAATCTAAAGAAATCGTACGCATCATTGTTTCGCTGTAACGACGCTTATAAATAATTTTAAAATATCATCATCATATTAACTGACGCATTCCACCAGCAAACAAACGACTACTTACCACCTTACTACCTTACGTCACTTTTATTACGAAGGTGTGATGTAGTTTGAATTGGAAGGCACTTTTCTTCTCCACTATAGTTAAGACCCTATTCTTACAAGCCTGAACATTACCAAAGCAATAGAGCTATACAGATGCAATCACCAGCTCTTAAAGTGGTCGTTAGATAGTGAATAGCGCATAACATACCTCTCGTTTCAGACTATTTCCATATTGAGCTGAATGGCATAGCTGATAACGCTTCGGCCGTTCTATCGTTACCTATAATGCTATATTGGAAAGATGTTTGCTGGAATCGTTTGTACGTGTAACTGGTTTATTTTGATACTTCGTATTTTTTTATTTAATAAATTAATAAATGTTTATTTTGATATCGAGAATGTGGTTTTGCACTTTTCATTTGAATCTTTAAGTAAAAATATTTAAAGTTTATTCTTGTCATAGAGCTGATTCAAAGTATCACACTCTTGAAACATTCATGCCTACAAAAATATTCAAATGACATTATAATATTAGGAAAAAATATCTCTGAAGATTTCTCGATGTAGTATTGATATGTATTTATTTGATCATATCAATATTAAATAAATTTACTATATAATTCATGCACAATAAAAACAATAAATACTAAACACACAGAGACACATACACAAGTTGATTTAAAAAATATAACGAAGCATAGACAAAACAATTATATACAACTTTTTTATTGCATACTTAAATAATACGGTCAGCAAAAAAAATAATCATACTGTTTAATTTAAACGACTTCACAATACTTGACACACAAATATTCAACGCGCTCATATTAAAATTTGTATACAAAGACACAGAAATATTGAGCAATAAAAAAGATACACAACGAACAAACAAAAAGTTCTAGAACTTGGTGCATAAAGGGGAGAATTATTACGCTTTCAACAGCACATTTAAGCTGAGCATATTTCAAAAGTTTCGGCGTATTAAGCAACATTTATTTTGGCAGTGACTTACCCATTACACTGTTAGGATGCTGGCTGCGTTATGAAAAACTTGGCTCCTACTATTTGCTTCGAAGAATTGGAATAATGAAAACACTTTATTCTTACAAACTATCACATTAGAAAATACGTTTACTTCAAAAGTGACTTCAGAAGTGAGTAACCAATCAGTTTTTAGAAACTATTAATTCGAAATTTAAATAACAAAGGGTAATCAAAATCTAGGTAAAGGTAACGATGGACTAGTTTAAGAAATTTGTATTGAGCACAAAATTGTATGCTTTCTGATAGACTTAATGTAATAACACCTTCCATTTCCCAGCAAGGTAAGTCGACCATGTATAAAATACTGAGTTTAAATATCATTTATCAAATGATGATAAGCATCTCTGGCTATAGAGATGAGATTTATGGTGGTATGTCCCGTGAAACTAATTGGAAATAATTACAATGGATTACTCAAACAAAGCGGTAATGTGGAACAGTACCACTAGTTTAATGTAAAGTCAGAATCTAAGATTATAATAAAAGAGACAGGTCCAATGCAAAAAAACGTCCCTCATTAATTATTTTTGTATGTTATACATTACATATTAGAACTTTTTATAAAATTAGTAAGTAGCTAAAAAGAGATAAAATTTCTAAAAATACAGACAAAATATTTCGCAAGAACATTTTCACTCAACTTCTCAAATAATTTAAAACTATAGTAGCAACGAAACCATTAAACGAAGACTTGGAACATTCTTGCCTCATCCCGGCTGAGAGCCAGCTTTTTATTATTTAGAGCTACTTTATTCAGTTTGGACGATTATTTAAGTCCTCTGCTATTATATTCATATGTAAAATAAAATTTATTGCGTCTTGAAGCAAATCAGAATGAGGGCACATATTATTAACGCTCGTTTGCATGAAATCTTCGCCAGTTTTAACATAGCTCTGTCAACCTATAAAATTATTACGCAATAATTTATTTAATTTATAATGTATATAAAATAAGATATGACAATAAAACTGTAATGAAGTTTATTAGAAATGGGTCATTGTAATCCATTTATATCCCACTAGCGACGGGCCCTGACTTCGCACGTTTGCAATGCTTATACTCAAAATACTACAGAATTTAATTACATCGTTTACAGTTTTTTTTCTTATTAGACAATATAAACCGCTATTACACTACATTTTAAAAATGTAACATGGTCGAATTATTTACATGATTTTAAAAACCTCTAAAATAATCATTGTTCCTCTGCTATATTATACATGTGTTATATAGATAAACCTTCCTCTTAAATCAATCAGACTATTTAAAATACCGCATCAAAATCGCTTTTGTTATTTTAAAGATCTATGCATACACACGAGACAGCGGTAAGCCACTTAGTTTTATAGTTTACAATCTGCCAATTCTATAACAACACAATCATTTTGACCTAAACTGATTTAATAACAAAAGAATTAAGTATTAGATTAATAATAACTAAAAATCTCTCAAGTCAAATTCGAAATCAACATTCTACCGATCCGATTGCTTTACAACAAAACAAACAAATACTTTATATTCAGTTGAATACACGTAGAAAAACATTTCAAAATAAATAAAATAAAAATCACTAATTGTAG
Source organism: Vanessa cardui (assembly GCF_905220365.1). Classification (NCBI taxonomy): domain Eukaryota; kingdom Metazoa; phylum Arthropoda; class Insecta; order Lepidoptera; family Nymphalidae; genus Vanessa; species Vanessa cardui. The sequence continues at coordinate 3,643,305 of NC_061131.1, forward strand.
TAATTCAAGCACACATGAGAATTAAAGTGTTTTTCATTGACATTTCAAAAACAGCGGCACATTGTATTATTTGAGGGTAGTTGACAATTAGAGTACGGTCCTTCGAGCCGGATGGGCGGAGCGCCACGCCCTGTCCGCTCTCCAGGGCGCCTCGTTAAGGGAAATACCACTTTTATACCGATGGCAAAGCCGTGTTTAAGTCTAATACTTGAACATAAGCACATCACAATTGAAAGTCGTTGGAGCCTTACACTATTGAAGATTTAAATGCATAATTACTTTGAAAAGAGACATAGGTATGATAATTTTTTTATGTAAGCTCACACACTGGTGATACATATTTAAATTTTGATTTAAATTTAACATTATGTCCCCTGTCTGGGCCGTGATTAAAACAAAATAATGATAAACATTAATAGGACAATCATCATTAAACCATTTAAATAAGTATTCAAACAATAAAATTAAAATAAAAAACATAATGGACTATGGTGATTTTTAAAGAAGGTGTGTCGAAGTAATATTATATTTTTTTAATTTTCTATGCCAAAGCTATGGAATTTGAAAATATATTATAAAAGATTATCTGTCTACATAATCTTAGATAACTTTGCCTTAAATATGTTTAATATACATACATGATGTGAGTATAGTTATTACCGCAACTACATTGTATATAATAGAAAAGTAATCATTGCACCAAATTACAGCGTTCGCATACAAAGTACACTTTACGATGTAGGTAAACATATACTTAACAAAATTACATAGTTCAAGAAGTTAAAATTAAATATACATTCTAGTTTATTATTGTGTGTCAGGATATTTGCTCAAATTTAAAAATCATATCAACTTTTGTAATGCACTGTGCTTGATCCTTCGCTCAGCATCACTAAAACTAGTACAAGAAAAATTAATTTTAGTATTATCAAAAGGATAATATTGTTTCAACAATTTCATTTTATTCGAATAGAAAATATATACGAAACAATTTAGAAAGATTTGATTCATAATGTTATCGAAAATATGGACGATTTTGGTATGCTTACTTTTCAAAGATTAATATAGAAACAATGAAAAACAAATAAATTATTCAAAAAGTAGATTAAATCTTCACTTCATTGTAAAATGACGATTCAAAAGTGCTTGTAAAAGCCTACTTGAATACAGTTTATTTTGATTTATTGATTTGATCTGATAAAGTATTAGAGATTCCAAAATGATTTTTATTTTTTATTTCAGTTAAGTTCTAATTATTATTGAATATTAGTATATACAATAATACATCTTCATTCCAACTACATTACATACTATATTTATGCGATAAGCCTGAGATAATTTAATTGTAACACAATTATCAGATACGAAATATTATTTAGGTACCAAAAATCTTGAAGCATCTTCACAAATCTTGGGATCGTCATTTAAATATTTCTTCTAGGTCCTCTGCTCCGCCCTCTACTAATGAGATCCTTGGACTTAACAATGCAAATATTCCACTAACGACCCCAGTAGGCGGAGAGTTCGTTAAATTATTATGTTCCCATCAATTTATACGTACACGGACACGACAAGACACGCCCACAATTATAAGAAAAATAATGGGACATCAATTTTAACACTTCAGATAACTAAGGTAAAATATTTTTATTGACGCTTCTTTAAAAAATAATTTAAGGCCGTTGTGTTTTTTATTTTTGCAACTCTTGAAGAAACTTATATTTTTTAAGACAGTTTTACCTGATGGCAAGTGATTACGCCTGTCCATAGATATTGGTCATTCCTCAATATGCGCCAGCAACCTTGAAGATTAAGATGTTGTGTCCCTTGTAAATATAGTTCACTTACTTTTCAAACCGGAAAACTGCTACACTTCTGTTTGGTGCTAGAATATAAGGTAAGTGAGAAGTACTTACTCAATCGAGCCGTAATCACAAAGCCTTACCACTTATTTTTTATTATAAAAAATACAATTAGAAAATGAAGTAACCTAATATGTAGATCTTTACTAAACAGTTTTTTTTTAAGATATTGTTAATAATCACAACACAAATATATCTCCTTATAATGTAATAATTCAATTATGTCGATTTGATGACATCTGTTAAGTCACAGCCCAAGATACTCTCGCCTCTTTATAGAACACAATAAGATTATTGGTAAATGGGCACCTGATGTTCTCTTGTTTCAAGTTTATTTTAATGAGATACTCGAGGACTTTTCAACGCTTCACAAAATCTAAATTAACATTTGAAAACACGTCTAAATCACGTAGCACAATTAGTTTGTTTTAATAAAATACATTTTATCTTAATTGATTATAAAATACATTAAGGGATACCTTGACTTTTTAAGCTCAAAATAAATACAAAGGAAGTTATATTTTGTACAGAGCACTGATAATATCAGGGTTATTTGATATGTACTGGATCACCAATGGGCGATTAAATGCTGATAAAGCAAACCGGTTCTGTTGGGGTTAACAATTACGATGATCAAGATTTAGATTGCATGATAAAAACGCAGAACTTAATGAAAATGAATTTATGGCCTCTATTTGGATAAATAAACAGGCCAAGTCGAGTTGGACTCACTCGTTAAGAGAAACTCTTATACATTCTTTGTTTTTGGTTTCGATCTTTGACGCGACATTTAAATACAAATTAAGTTCATACGTAATTTGGTTATCAAAAATCATTCAACAGGCAAGCAAAGTTTCAGTCCCAGTAAGTCTGCATTTGATACTGCAAAAAAAAAGAATACCTAACAACCAATCTTCTAAGCAAGTGTCTAGAACTAGTACTCGCCCGCAGATTCGCTCGCGTTGTAGGGAGTTGATTTTTTTTATGATATAGTTTGGCGGCCACAAAATGGTAAGTGGTCACCGTCACACAAAGACAATGACGCTGTAAGAAATATTACAATTCCTTACATCGTCAATGTGCCACCAACTTTGGGAACTAAGGTGTCATGTCCCTTGTGCCTGTAGTTACACTGGCTCACTCATCCTTCAAACCGGAACAACAATACTGAGTACTGTTATTTGGCGGTAGAGTAACTGATGTGTGGGTGGTACCTACCCAGACGGGCTTACACAAAGCCCTACCACCAAATAAAGTGATTGGAGATCTTGTTTGATTGACACAAAATTTCATTAAATTCGGTTAAGCAGTTTGCTCGTGCAAGAGCGACAAACAGAAAGACAAAGTTTCTTTCACATTTATAATATTAATATAGATTGCGTGGATAGAAATTTTGTGAATCAGCTAAAACCGTCTAATAACCGTTTTATTTCTCGCAAAATTGCAATATCGTCATACACAGTGTATACGAGTATACATTCAGATAATCTGTTTCACAGTAAATCACCTGCACGCCGTGACCCACACTATCATACATCGCTACTGACTCAGGGTTGCCACATTTGTGTTTTATATTAACAATAAATAAATACACATTTATGACTGTGTATCTGGCAACTTCTGATAACTTCTGTAAACTGCGTAGCTTCCCCTAGAATTTAATAGCTGCATATCTTTAATGGATTAATGGATTTGTCGTAAATAATGTACAAAGTAAGTTTTAAAAGAGAATCTTTTTGCGTTAAGCATAATGAAATGTAATTAGTAAGGCTAACTTGTAACTTCAGACGAATAAATAGGCCATTTAAATCTTTAGCGAATAAGTAAGTATTGAAACTGAAAGAAGAAGTATCGTCATCATCACCAATCAAGCGACCTAAGTATTTTAATTCTAATCGGACTCACCTCACAAAACATCAATATATAGTTATAGTACAGTCCAGAGGTAAATTACAACTTAGATTATGAACAGCATAACATAAGAAGTTACAGTACGACACAACTTAGATTTTTGTCAATGCTACATGCATTGACAAAAATCGTAAAACCTATCACATCCGAATTAAGTACTCTATCCCAAAATATCGATATTTATTTCTTATGTGAATATGATCTTTACACAAACGTAATAATTTGTACTCTCATGCACTTGCTGCCTCGTGTTCAAATGTCATGATAATCTATAGCGACGAATAGCGTCAAATGGCGCGATAGGGAGCTATTTCTATTGGTTTTGTAAATCAGCAGAAATCGGTTTTATTGAATCTGTCGATACTACATCGAAATTGCGTCCTATATAATATCGTCAATACACCTATTGACGATTTTTATTTTATCATTCTAAATTTTGAAATTGGAATGCATTCTATGAAAAGCATACTTGTTCAACCCTACCACTGGGGTCGTGCGAGTGTTATTGAATTTTGAATATTTCCTCATATCGAGACGTTGGATCTAACTCGCATTGTTCCAACACCGCTTTTATAAAACAGCTGCATGCCATGATTTAGTGTATTAGACGACGCTACTGACTATCTCCTGTGTTATTACATGTATTGGTAAAGCAACGAGAATAAATTTAACTCGATTCAATATCAGGCAACTAAATAGCTTATGAAACTATTTATGAGACTACGTACCTGTCAACATTCGTAACATGGGTGAAGGAAGGAAAAGGGTGTATTTAAAACGGATAGTTCAATTCTTTGGTACCTTGTAATGTTAAGATATACAATACGTACAATACGTACAATTTTTATAAATTCAAAGTGACAAGTTTTCACTGAAATCATTTAAGTGACAAAGCAGTAAATGAAAGAAGGGAACTTATCTTTTAAAATTTGATAAACATTTGATACTGTTTTACTATTTTTTTAAGGTATATATTAAGAATTCAAGTCGCTATTAAAATTCTGCTATTGAATTTATTACAGCCTCGATCTATAAATACAATTTGCTGCAAAAATGGTAAACAGAGACATAAATAATAAGTGATATCTGCACCGCTCCCATAAATCCGACGATCGTGACGCCGACTGGTAGCGTAAGCTCGGATTAGGCCCCTTTCAAGCGTAACGATAAATTGTTGCTTTTAATTCGATAGCTTTGTTTTTGGTGAGCAGAAGAAATGTCAAAATTATCACCGGTTTTCGTGGGCACGCCACTCCGAGGTCCCGAGTTCGATTCCCGGCCGAGTCGATGTAGAAAAAATAATTAGTTTTCTATGTGGTCTTGTTCATCGTTGTGATTTTCTATAACACAAGTGTTTTAGCTACTTACAATGGGATCAGAGTCATTTATGTGATGTTGTCCAATATTTATTTATTTATTTTATGAATGTTTAAGAATTTTTTAATCAGTAAAAACTTTATATCATTTTCATCTAGCTCAAAAAGTTGATATTACATTAATTTTCTAGTTGGTATTGTTAAGCAAAGCTAAACTTCGTAACCAAGTATGTAGCTTAATTATCCTTTCAATTAATACCCTAGTCATTTAAGTAAACGAAGGTTACTAATTGAATGCGCCGCTAAGTTGAATGGCTAGGCTATTAATTGAATGGCTAACTAAGTTAGTCTACTCTGCGACATGTACTATATATATAACATAACTGCAATTCTCAAAATCTAGCGGTGGAATTGATTGCAATAATACATAGCAACATTTTGATAACTAATCAATACAGATACCAGCCAATACAAATAGTGTTTTCGTATGCGATCGCCCTTGTACTGTTGTCGACGCTTTCAAAACAGTCTGCTACGTTATGACAAGCTAAATTATAGGAACCAGCATCGCCTCTGGGGCAGTAATGAACTATGAGCTAACGATTACATCCTTACATGGTTATGGCTATTGCACTTCCGGACCAATGATGAATTGGTCTGGTTAAATGATTATGGTAATAAACACTCCCTTCGTATATTGACGTTTATAAGTTATAACTGTTTGATTTTTATTTGAACAGAACATTACACTAAAATTATCACTTGTTTGGATTTTGTTTACAAAGATTATAACTATTCGTAGTGCATTTTATATTTCGACCTTTACGTGTATAAGAATAAGGTTTATTGTGTTTTGTGTATTTGTAGTGTTTTATTTAATAATAACTATACTTATTTCTTCTTAATAATAATGCTAGTAAGTTGTATGATAATGATCGACATGCGAAATCATACACTTCGAAATTTATGAAAGACAGGTGCATATCTTCTCGTCCTTTTCTTATGGTCGATGGAAAAAAGGGATAGAAGTTATTTTGTACTGTTTTTACAAAGCAACGCTAATATATTCCTCAGCACGTCAGACCGACACTTAAGGGGTGAGACGCGTCGTCATGCAAAACGTCCACATGTGTTGGATGTATTTGAGTTATTTCATACTTTAGATACACTGAGCCCTGAGGATATTAAATAAATTGACTTAAAGAAATGAATTAATTCTAAAGAATGCGCCGAAATGGCCCAGTGGTTAGAACGCGTGCATTTTAACTGATGATCGCGGGTTCAAACCCAAGCAAGCACCGCTGAATATTAATGTGCTTAATTTCTGTGGGGAAACTTTGATGTGTGTAATATATTCAATCTATAATAAAAAGCTAATAAAACAACAAGAAGTGTTAAACGAAATAAATACATGTTGTCAACACTACCACATTGCTGGAAAATATTTTCAGTAACAGCAAACTAATTTATTTTAAAAAAATAAAATTCATATTATGTGTGTAATATCAATATCTCGCAAAGTATCGGGATAGTTTTATAACGATTACGATTAAAAAAACCTTAGCTAAGAGTCTCTTACGGGATGAAATTATAATATATCCAAAACACTTTAATGTAACTATCAAGTTTGTAATGTAGGTTAAACTATTTTTTAAACGGCTGTAGAATATTATTACGTGTAAGCAGTACACTCTGAAAGCATAATTCAACTCGATTGTACGGGGAACAATGTAAATATATAACGTATTCATTTCTGGCATATTTATAAAAGTTATCAAACGTAATCTCGTTGTGCCACCGACATCTCAGCCGGCGGCTCGCAACGCCTCTTCCATGTACTGAATCAGATACGCGCCAATTTACGATCGCCCGCCTTAATTGCTCATACCTCACCACAAACGGACGGTTTCAATTTGTTATTATGAACGAAAATCATTTGGAATCGAATTATTGCGGTTTCGGGTAACGTATTACGAAAGAGCCATTCGGTGAGTTTTGGTTACTTTAATTTAATTCGTTTTATATGTTTAAATATAGTGATTTACTGTTTATATTGTTAAAGATAAAGGATTTCTGTTGTTGACTTTTGACTTTGATAAATATAATATACTTTTACTTTATTTTGTTGGTCGATTTTGATTTTATCCCAGTTTACCTGAGCTAAATTTCTATGTTAATTCTTTATGTCAATTGTCATAGGCAGACGGGCAGGCAAATGGTCCACCTAAGAGGTATATACGTCACTACTGTAATAAAAATTAATCATCAAGCAACCTCGGCAATTAGATGTTATGTCTCTTGAGCCTGTTACACTGGCTAACTCATACTTCAAACTGGAATACAATAATACTTAGTATTGCTATTTGGTAGAGTGGTTATCAGTCGGGTTGGCACAAAGCCCAATCGAAGTAAATCATGATCACATATTTTTAAATAATTTATATTACTTATATCTAATACGTTCTTACTTATATTTTTTTTAATTAATAATATTAAAAGTATTCTATTTAGATTTTAAAATAAATCTTATAGGTTTATTTTTTCACTGATATATATTTATGCTGACATTTTATAGGCATTGATATACAATTACAACATAAAGATCACGAGTACTAACGTGCCTTTAAATAAAATTTATATTTAACTTTTAACTATTACTTTTTGCGCTAGTAAATTTTATTACACAAAGATGTTCTCGTATACTAGGTAGGATACAAAATAAGTATGACTATAATTAAGTATTATTAATAGCTAAGTACATACTATATACTTAAAGGGAGAATAAATTGGAAATCACACTAAAATCATGATATAAATAAACACTATCAAAGTTGCAAATGCCTGGTAAGTAATAAAATGTCCGAAATACGCCATTAAGAAGAACATCACGTGCTACAATAAAGTTAGAAGTATAATAAAATTCCCTACAATAATACTTTATAGCACTCAGTTTTCAAATAATAGAGTTTATCAATTTTAGTTTCCGAAACTATGAGATTTTTATAGGCTTAATAATCTTTTATTTTGCATTGTCAAATACTATACAACAACAACAACAGCCTGTAAATTCCCACTGCTAGGCTAAAGGCCTCCTCTCCCTTTGAGGAGAAGGTTTTGGAACATTTTCCACCACGCTGTTCCAATGCGGGTTGGTGGAATGCACATGTGGCAGAATTTCTATGAGATTTGGTTTCCTCATTATGTTTTCCTTCACCGCTGAGCACGAGATGAATTATAAACACAAATTAAGCACATATATATCGTGGTGCTTGCCTGGGTTTGAACCCGCAATCATCGGTTAAGATGCACGCCTTCTAACCACTGGGCCATCTCCACTCATATATACAATAAGACTTCATTTATTTATGAATTAATTACCCTTTTTACTTTTTGGAATTTTATGAAATAATGACAAGGCTTGATTTCTGATTAATCAATCTTATCTATATTAATATTATAAATTTAAAAGTAACTCTGCTTCTGTCGCTCTTTCACGACCAAAACGCTGTACCGAATTCCTTGAAATTTTGTATGAAGCAAACTTGAACTCCAAGTCACATGACAACTAACACACTAAAACGCTAGCGCAGCCGCGGGCGACTACTACTTTAAAATATATCATGTACATAAATACTGTTACACGATAAACAACCCTATGTATTCAGTATCATATTACCAATGAGATGAAATTTGCATGATTGCATATATTCTTAATCCTATTCTCCACAAACTTGATTTATACAACAAAAATAAATCATAAGAAAAAGTAGTTGTATATTTTGACGAGTCACGCTAGACATACGCAACAATATCCATCATAGCAACAATATGTTACAGACCTAAAACCCAGCAGTTGATTCCGGCTGCGGTAACATCATTCTTTTTTATGACACACCAAACCATTTTTACGCGGGTCATCCCTTAAATTCTTTTTATTGCGACCCTTGTAAATCATTGTGTAATGCTCTAGTGTATTATCGTGGGGAAACTTCATTATGGCCGGTTTAATGGTTCGAAGGAGCGATAAAATCTAGATGGTGGACGGGCGTATAGTAATAGCGAGGGTGGCTATGCTTTTGAATTTCGCTGAGGATTGCGTGCTTATGGATGTTGTTTAACCTAAATCCTAAGTTTTAAACGTAAGATATTGGCAAGGCAGAGGATAGATATATTTTAATTTGGACAGTTTTCTTATTTGTTAACAAGAGATCTATTATACTGTTTACGAATTTAATAAAGATTGTTACTGTTTGTCTATGTATGTATGAAGGTGTATTGGTGAACTGGTGACAATTACAAGTTTTGTATGTGTATATTTCATAATTGTTTTCTTTCACACTATTTTCTAGTTTGACTTTGCATGGTCGTCAAATTTTACGGAAATAAATATGATTTTAATATTATGTGTGTTATCTTTTGTAATTTTATTATTATTTAGTTTTTGTATGGGCTTATAATTCTCATAAGCCACTAAACTATCAAGGCATCGATTATGAGTGTGAATTTTTCTTTCTAGAATGACGAAACCTGCTCTTGTGCATCTTTCTTAACGTGAACGTGACGTATGTAAAGTATGGGTATATTGACGTAAAATAAAGATTTTGATTTTTTGATTATCCAAACCCATGTCATTAGTAAAGAAAATATACTTAGTCCATCAGTGTGTCCATAGCTATGGCCACCCTAGTAATGGCGGGAGATATATCACGTGCAATTTGTTGCGATAGCAATAGGTGGCTAGAGCGAATTGTACTTTATTGCGCCATAAACCGAGATGCGTTCTAGCTAGCTCTGGCTACTTTAGGGAAAAGTTGGCTTTTTAATTTCTTTACCTCAAGGTTGAAAGCAACCGCTTGACTATCAATTCCTTACATATATTAACGATAATGTATAGCATAGAATAATACCGTAATACAGTTGATCCACCATACTTATTTATAACATTTTTACAGATTTAATCGTACTCTGCAACAAGTACCAGCATTTTGAGAGCTGAATAGCCCTGGCAAGCCCTGTCAGCTTATAATTCATCTCGTGTTCGGCGGTGAAGGATTAGAGCATTGGAGCAGCGTGGTGGATATACTCCAAACGTTCTCCTCAAACGGAGAGGACGTCTTAGCCCAGCCGTGGGAAATTTACCAGCTGTTAATGTAACCAGCATTATAGCATATCTGCATTTTAATCAATATGTATAATTCTTAAACTATTTTTTATAAAAAGTATTGAATGAAAATTATTGAATGGTAAACAAATATTCAAAAGTCGTTCTTTATATTTATAGTAAATTTAAAAATGATACATAATATTCAAACGATTTTAGTTTTTTTCTTGTCTGCATTTCAGGTCATCATCATTATATCTAATTAAACACTAAAAGTGCCAGCGAATTCGTGCACTCTTAAATGAAACAAAAAAATATTGTTGTAACTTAAGTTACTCCTTAAAACGTCCGCTATATACCAATGAAAGTCCCGTCAAAGTCGGTCCAGCCATTCCAAAGATTCGTCTGAATAAACAGACAGACAAAAAATAATGTTATTTTAGTATACATACATACGCATTTATTAAGAAGCGGTTATTTTAATATTACAAATAGACACTCCATTTTCTGATATGTATTTATGTATATGTATTAGTGGGCAGTATTTAAGATCTTTATAATTATGCCAGAATAATAATTCATTAAGAATTATAATACGAATTATAATTCATAATGAATGATTTTAAAAAAGCAATGAGCGTACTCAAATGGTTTTACCGATTTCATTTCACAAAGGACAAGTTTCATAGAGTTAATCTATATAACAAAAACTTTTTTTTTAATATGCCTCTTGATCGAAACCAAATTTTGTATCAATTTCATGACTCAGTGGGATTAGTGACCCCCGCAGAGGTTTAAGAGGCACCCTCTATACCCTTAAGCTACAATAGTGCGTGATGATAAAACGTAGATGCGACAAATTTAATTTTTGCTTTTAAAAATAATATGTAATGAACCAAAAATGGTCCAGTAATCAGAAGATCAAAAACTTAACCCAAGGTCGTGGTTGATCCACGAACAAATATTAAGCAATAAGCTTTCAGATACTTAATTTGTTTCAGGGGTGAACGTCGTCAGGAAACTTACATCTGTTGCAAGAATATTTCCTAATAAATTAGGGATACAGTATTGGCACAATAAGCAGAAGGAACTACTTATTGGAGAATATATGTCTTCTTTTGGTGACACACATATGAGGTCTATATTGTATGAAACATATGTTTTATTTTTAACATTTAAAACCGACAATCACAAAGAAATGCAACACGAAAACACGAATGCCTATATATGCATGTATGTATGTTTGTACAAAGATTTCAATTTGGTTTTAAATTTCCAAATTCGGCTTCTAGGAAAACTAAACGATTTCGCCCAGAAGTGCCATCAATTCTCCTGGAATAGGACGGTAAGCCATAACTCGGACCGCAGGTTAAAATTAATGGCTATATGATCAAAAAGTTGACACTATTAATAGTTCATAAAGTCAAGATGATATTATACTGATTGGCACATCCGTTAGTTACCCAATCTTTGGTCCGATTCGAACCCCTGTGTGGTTACCCCGCAGGCTCAAAATATTACTCGAGTTATTATTTTCGAGTGTAAAACTCAATAATAGCGTAATGATGAAGCAAGTTCGATGTAACTGATTGCCAAGGGTTACGCTATTCACGTTACCATCATAAATAATGATTTTGTTATTTCGATAGCTTTGTTATCAATACATATTACCAATTCAATGTTGGATTTTATGAAATGTGTTATATGTATTGTATACAAAAAATCTTAGCGAAATATGTATAGGGAATTTATTTGTATTAGAATGTATGTGTTAATGGTCATCATAGGCTGACATTGATAGCTATGATAGTTAATTAAGACTTTGAATTTGATTTTATATTGTACACAAATATAATCTATGCATATAATAAAATTGGAGTGTCTGTTTGTAATATCAAATTAGCCCTTCTTCACTCAATGCATATGTATGTATACACGGTACATATATCAAAATAAAATTATTTACAATTTTTGTCTGTCTGTTTGTTCCGGCTAATCTCTGAAACGGCTGGACCGATTTTGACGGGACTGGCAGACAACTGATACAATAACGAATAACTTAGGCTACAATAATATATATTTTTGTTAAATTCAAACGCGTACAAGGTCGCGGGCACAAGTAGTTATTTAATAAAATTATTGCATTAGCAGCTACTGGTTGCTAGTAGTTGTAATAACATCTTTATTGCCTCTTAGAACAGGATATGCTGCAACGAAAAAGCAGCTATGAAAGAGTATTTCAGGGTAAATTTTTTTGTCCATTTTTAATGTTATTGTATATTGTATTATACATATATGTGGGATGTAGCTAGATTTAATGCACAACACGGTTTTTTTAATTCATATTAACTTTATTATTCTAATAATATATAAACGATTTCCACATATATATAGAATAACATTTATATTTTAAGCTGTTTGCCGCACAAGTTACCTCTTATCATAGAAAATATACTTAATTTATTTATTATTTACTAGCGACCCGATCCGGCTTCGCACAAGTGCAATGCTGATACTAAATACTACATGTATTATGTACAAAAACCGTCATCTCGAATCTTTATTTATTAAAAAAATGCATCAAAATCCTTTGCGTAATTTGAAATATCTAAGCATACATAGGGGCAGACACCGGTAAGCGACTTTGTTTTATAATATGTAATAATAATAATTTTTAGTCTGATAGGAATAAATACTTCAATGATGATCATTATGTCAAATGACAAAAAAAAACGTTGAATATTATATAAAGAATATTATCGTCGTAAAAATAGAACAATTGAATAGTGTTAACTGCATAAATAAAATTAATCACAATTTTTAACGATACCACGAAACAATAAACAAACAGACTGACACAGAAACATACCATAAACCATTGCGATATCAAGCTAGCGTGTTACAGCGCCATTAGTCAATTGCCAAATCAATGGTCCATTGTATGGCTGGCATTAAATTTGTTACCGCCATAACTCATGGGGACGAACCATAATTCCATATACAAAAGACCACCAAGAGCGTATGATTAATGTCTCCTGTAAGCCCTTATTGAAATGATATGTTGATCACTATGAGGGAAATACAATTACCTTTTCAACCGACTTCCAAAAGGAGGAGGTTATCAATTCGTCTGTATTTTTTTTTTTTTTTTTTTTTTTTTTTTTTTTTTTTATGTTTGTTACCTCATAACTTTTTACTGGGTGGACCGATTTTGATAATTTTTTTTTTGTTTGAAAGGTAGTGCTTCCCGTGGGGTCCCATTTTTTTTATTTTTTTTTCCGATGATGGTATCCATGTGAAAACGACATAAGTCTTAAATTTGCCTTATGTATATGCGCGACAAATAGGTGAATAACTGAAAATCACGTTAACCAATTTTGAAAATTCTTTTTTTATTATAAAATATATACTTCTAGGGTAATTTGGTGAAAGTTTGGTAAGGTTCTGAGCACAGGATCCATGACAAAGTAACGGAACGGAAGGGAACGGAACAATTCTGAGGAGCACGTTAGCGATACTCGGTCGAATCTTTTATTTATAGGTTATTTGGATATTTGAGTCACCTTCCGTAATGTGGTTATGTTTATGTAATTATCATAGTCGAATTTTATAATCAACTAGCTACCCACCCCGGCTTCGCACGGGTGCAATACTGATACTAAATATACTACGGAATTTGTTTATATACGACATCACATCGCAAACTTCTAAAATTATCAGTGTTTCTTTACTATATTGTTCATGTATTATATACACAAACCTTCCCCTTGAATCACACTATAATTTAAAAAAAACCGCATCAAAATCCGTTGCGTAGATTTAAAGATATAGGGACAGAGAAAGCGACTTTGTTTTATACTATGTAGTGATGGAACTCCTATACGGCTCGCAGTTAGGGTGCGATATGGGGCAGAATTTCTTACTATCTTTAATCAAATTTTGTGTATGTGATGTGATGTCATATGATGTACGAAATATAGTTGGTCTTTTTCAAAGTTTTTTTGCTGAGTTCGATTACAGCTCTTTCGAGGGATCCTTGTAGTTTACGCCGCGTGACGTATTAAATCCGCATTTTCGAAAGTCTATTTTTGTTTTATTCGCAAGTTTCCTTTGAAATTGTCCTCGAAGTAGTTTCTGACTCATATAAACGGAACGCTTAATCTATCCATATTAAAAAAAATTAGTTAGTCAACATCAGCTTCACTTAAAATCAAAAAATAAATAAAATTTTAACAAAAAGAAAAACCGACTTCAAACAAAACACTATTTTAAAACAAATGAATATGCACGAAAAAGTAATAAAAATAATTGCGTATTCAACATATTTTTTAGAGTCTTCCTAAGTTAAATGAAATGAAAAATATTAGACTACTTAAAAGTCGATTAACGATTATATCATGTAGTTATAATTATTGTTATATTTGGAGTCGGTGTCAGCCAATAAAACCCTACAGTATATCTATCAAAAAACAATACGAGAATACTTAAACAAATATGTTTTTTACAAATTACCTTTTACACAATAATATACTGGATCAATCAAGGAGCTCGTATCGCTTCTTTCTTTTGATTGTTGGGGCAAGGGCACCGTGGCTGACACCGGCTCCAAATATACCAATAACTATAACTACATGATATAATCGTTAATCGACTTTTAAGTAGTCTAATATTTTTCATTTCATTTAACTTAGGAAGACTCTAAAAAATATGTTGAATACGCAATTATTTTTATTACTTTTTCGTGCATATTCATTTGTTTTAAAATAGTGTTTTGTTTGAAGTCGGTTTTTCTTTTTGTTAAAATTTTATTTATTAGATCTATGATTACACGTCACAATGAAATTGGAATTAAACAGATCAGACCACATGTCAGTTGTTACATATTATTATTATTATGTTTATATTTAGTATGTTATACTGATTTTTGTTGTAATTTTTTTTCTTTTATTATATACTAGCGACCCGCCTCGGCTTCGCACGGCCGCAATACTGATACTACTACTATTTACGACATCACATTACAAATTCAATATTTTATGTTGTTAATTCTTATGTTAATAAACAATATTTATTAACATAAGAATTAACAACATTAAATGCTTAAATATATATGTATATACAAATATGAACTAAAACTAGTTACTGTATAAATCTTGACCGCGTGGAATGATGGCAAGAATGCTAGCAGCATTTCCCCGTTGAATCGCAATTTCGATCCTCTGGGCAAAAAACGAACCAGCCCTCCTGTCACCAGTGGAGGCAGAGGCGCGAGGTGTTATACTTTATTGTTCATTATTATATAGGTATAGAAATCCTCTCGAATCACTCAATCTATAAAAAAAAACGCATCACAATCCGTTGAGTAGTTCTAAATATTTAAGCATACCTACATAGGGATGTAGGGACATAGAAAGCGACTTTGTTTTATACCATGTAGTGATGTAGTTGGACGGGCAAACGCTCTGTCTTAGCTGGACGGTAAAAAATGGGTCTTACTCTGGAAAAAGTAGCAGTAACAATCTGTGGTCTGGAAGTTGGAAGAGTATACAAGCACGTGAAGTCGTTGTTTCATTGTATTTAAGAAATTATAATTTAAGAAATTCATTCTCTGTCATTTCGGGGATTGGCATTCCCATCAGATAATGAAGTAAGAATAGATATTGCAACTGTGTCTGCGAGCGCAATTGTGCACTATAATTTGGTCTGCGTAGATTATTGATCTATCTTAAGGTTGACTATATAGATATTTGAAGTTAGTTTGACTGATAAAACTTCCTAGTATGCAGCTGAAATTTGATATATGGGTTTTTGTTTTATAAATTATCCACTAACAAAGGTTTTTGAACATTTCACCTTTAATGGGTGGGGTTATGTAATAAACGGCCTTTAATAATTACTAATTATTGTGTAATTACTAAGCTTTTTTTCTGTATTATTTTTATATAAGTACGATATACTACAAATAAAATAAATATGAGAATTCATCAATTTTCAAATACAATGAGAATATCAATTTCACGTAATAATAACTTACGATAAATCTACGCTGGGGTGGACGGTGCTTTGCGGCTTAATAGAAAAGCGATCAGTAATTCGGAGGGCGGTGCGTCAAGTGGAATTCATTGTTCGATAGTGATGTCCTTCTGATTAAGTTTTATCGATACTAAATAAACATCACATAACCTACCGTCACATAGCAATACCAAATATGATTAAGTTCCGGTTTGAGTGAGAGTGAATGAGTCAATGTAACTTCAGGCATATATGGCATACAATCGTAGTTCATTAGTGGTGACCTCTAACTATCAGTTGGTCTATTTACTCCCCCCCCCCCCCTATAGTATAGTATAACATTGGAAAAATTTCGAGATGGTAAAGTGAATTACGATTTGCGTGATATACCTACTTAGTTAAAATTTCATAAGTATTATTTATAAAATGAAGCCGTGTGCTCAGCTGGTTTAAATATATACGAGTAATATTAAATCAAAAGTTATCATACATCCCTATGCATGCGGAAATCGCCAGCGGCTCGTATCTCAACGGGATCACTAATCGCATTTGCTCATCCTGCCCTCCTTTGTGATGCAAAACTGAGGTTTGAAGATAAATTAATAGATGGTATACTATTCATATCGCTACACTGATTCGAGCCATTTTCACGAATATTGTTTCAGATGTTTCAAGGAAATTTATGCTAGTCGATTGGTTACACTCGCTTTTTAAGGGTAGCTCGTTTAAAATATAAAAAAAATATATATATGAACTGTGTGATTATAAGTTTAAAACCGTCTGATAGTCAGTAAGTATTGTTGTGTTCCGGCTTAAAAGGTCCACTCAACGTTTGCCAGCGCAATTAAAGACTTCTTTGCAAGATTGGTGGCGAACTGGTGATGTCAGGAATGGTTGGTATTTGATACAGCGGTAATGTTTACTGGCTTTGCTGACCACTTACCATCAGGTGGACCATTTGGACCGGCTAGTGTCATAAAGTTTTTTTTTTAATATTAATACCAATGGAAAGCCCTTTTATTTTAAGAAAGAACGAATTGAGGTTCATTAGTTAGCTTAATATATTATTTATAAAGAGAATACTGACTATATAGATTATGATAAATTATTATTTACTTTGGACCCATGACAAAATTCATCTTTACTATTATAATAATGTTAGTCGAAATAAAGTGACATCTGTTTTGAATAAGCAGTACTAACAAGCAATAAAAATAGGTTTCCGTTGTACTTCAATAGATGGCGCTTACATGGATGTTTAAAAACTATCAAACAATAACTATTTTTAAATGTGAGCTGTTCTTAAATTTATCTAAATTATATGATCGACAAATATAATAACATTTATTTAGCAATTGAATTAAAAATTATACTAAGTAATCTAAATTTGGCATCCATTAACGCCATCTGTGTAAATAGTACTGAACTAAAATCACCACTGGTCCGCAATGGATGCCTTTAGTACTTCAAGCAACTTTATTAAGATGGCAGCACTTGCAATGATTACATTTGTGCTTATTAAACTGGATAATAAAAATTATACTTAAATCAATTATCAACGACTTAAGAAGTAAAAAGTTTCAAAATATGTCAACAATTTAAGATTACTTTGACTTTATTGTATGATCTGTGAACTCAATATTAAATAGTTTTTTAAATGTTAGCATTAAGGTGATAGGTATACTGTTTTTTCTTTTTTGGGCAAATAACATAGTTAGGTACATAGTTTACTATTCATCCTCCTCTTAACCTTATCCTAATTTATACTTGGCGCAGCAAGTCTTCTTTCATACTTCTCTGTCGGATGTAATATCACAAGTAAGACCCTTTCTTACCTTTCTTATCTTCTTTCACACAATCCATCCATCTTTTCTTTGGTCGCCTTAAACCTCTTTATCCATCTTCATCCATGCTCAAGATCTTCCTCAAAATATGTTTCTCATTCCTCTCTTACTAAAATAATGATGCTGATAAAAATCTTATGTATCAGAGTTACATTTACTTGTGAAACATTAAAGTTTATTCCAGAAACTGTGACGTACATACTGTTAGCGACAAGCAGAAACTTGTAACTTCAATTACCCGGCTACACACGGTTAGTAACTCATTTGTGTGACAATTTATACATTTTAACAACATTTTGTTGAAAAATCTACAATATTATCTGCCAAGTGCGAGTCGGGTTTGGGATCGAAGGGTTCCGTACCATTGACTAGGTAGACAACAATACATATGCATATATTGATATCGAGGAAAAATAGGCAAAGTAAATCGTTTTTGTATGGGAGCTCCTCTTCAATATTTATTTTATTTTTGTTATTAAAAAAAAATACAACGGAGGATTTTGTGAATATTTCAAGTGCCTATTTTTGGCCATTCATACCATTGTTTAAAAAATCGCATTTATTGTATGGGACCCCCTTGAATATTTATTTCATTTCTTTTTAGTATTTTTTCATTATAGCGGCAACATATATATATATTTTTGTGAAACTTTCAGCTGCTTAGTTATCGCGGTTCTTGAGATAGCCTGATGACAGACAGACTATCGGTCAGAAATCAAAATCTCATTAATAGGGTTCCGTTTTTGACCCTTTGGGTACGGAATCCAAAAACCGTAAAAAAATATTCTATAAATAAAATAAACATTCAAAAAAATTTTACCTGACATTGAGTGCTTATTAGTGTTACTGTTTAGTCTGTTTTTCTGGCGGGCTTGCACAAAGACCTACCACAAATTATATTCATACATTGGCATGAAATACAAGAAGCTTTGCTATGAGTTACTGTTATTCATCAGTAACTTAACAATCAGGAAAATGTTGATACAGTTTTAGTCATTCATCATTCGCTCCCCCTTAAATAAATGGTGTCGGTGCAGCGAGCAAGCAGTTTGGAAAGGATTTTGCTAACTTTAGCGGCTCACCAATGCCTGATACAAATTCTCCGTGGGAATACTCTTCACCGGTGACAACGGTAATTGGTCTCCTTACGATTACAGGGAAAAATCTTTCTACCGTCTCTTTAATAGGTTTGTTACCAAACTACAATTAATTTAAAGGAATTTTTCCATGATTTTGATGCACGATATGGAACATATTTAAGTGTTCGATTTTCAAAATCATAACTAGAGGCATAAGGGACATAACAGCTTAGTGCGCAAAGCGGTTCATTGGCTACATGGTTAATATTCTTACTATAAAATTACTACTTACTATGCGGTGGTTATTTGCTGGTCCGCCATTATTTAGTAACTTAAGTATTGTGGTTGTGAATCTTATTGTGAATATCACTGAGTTTTCATGTACTTAAATTGTTTTATAATTCATTTCATTTATAATATATTTGCAATTATCTGTTGAAGTTTTTCACATAACCCACTAACATACTATAATAATTTCCTGCAGTGACTTTTTTAATATTTTAGGTGGCTAACGAGCAGCAAACTCACCTGGTAGAAAGTGAATACCACCGACCATGGACATCCGCAACATCGGGGAGCTTGCACGTACCTTGCCGGCTTTTAAGAAAAGATTACGCTCTTTTCTTTAATATTCCCATTACGTATCGGTTCGGAAAACCGCCGAATTTCGAATTCGATCTTACAGAATAAGTATAAAGGTAATGTCAATACATGAATAACGTACATAGTGAATATTCAATGAGATTATCGAATAGTGATGTTTTCTATAGCTACAGTTCCTATATCATTTTATTAGTAAGCTTACTTTGGACTCATTCGTAACAGTTGTATTTTAGAGCTGTACTATAATATTAAAGTAATACTAAAATGTCTGTTTTTATAGTTTCGTTCCTCTCGCTTCGAAAAGTTCTCTTATCGTCAACGTCGAGCGATATTTCATTTATTAGTCTAAATGCGATCGATTTCAGAAAACCTTTACTCTCTTTAAATAATAAATTGCCTCGCTTAAAATTTATTCTTTAATATTTTATTCACGAGAGTCTCTTTTAAAATATTTGTCGTACAAAAAAATTAATAAATGTCTATTTATTGACGTTACAGTTATGAAGATGGTGGGACGAGATATGACGATGGGGGAAAATCGAGAAACTTTGGAAAAGGGTGACCGGTTGAAAATTACGATTAGCTGATGATAAGAATGATAACGGATAGAATATTATTAAGGATTATAGAACGACGTATGCTATGTAGTCTGGTATTGCTACCATAACAGAAATCGAGTAGAATATTATCATATATGAGAGTGTTAAGTTTAGGTTTAAGATATGCTATTCCCATTAAGACACTATATTCACTTACATGAGAATTACACTTATAAGAAAAAAAATATGAATAAACAGATCAACGTTACATTTGTAATAAAAATATAATAAAATGAAATGACAATGTGTAGTTGTTTCAAATATAGCGCTTAACTAAGAGATAATTTTCTATATTTAGTGTTTCCTTTACCAGCCAGGCTTATGTTTCTTTTCAACAAGACAATGATCAATATAATAGGCGAAAAATTTGATAAATAAAAAATAAATATAGAAGAATCTGATTAAGTACTTCAATAAATTTTCATATTTATCAAATACTAGTATGACTATTGTCAATTCTCGCGCACTTGGCAATAAAATCTCTAAAACTGCTTTTCATAAAATATGTCACAACACAGTAAAAATATAAATTGATAAATAATATCTTTAATACGCATGAACGGTGTAATCTCTAATTAGATTTACGTAGCGTGATTTTAAGCCTAAGAGCATGATTCATTTTATTTTTGTTAATTTTTCTTTATAAACAAAAAAAAGGCACATACTTCACAGCTAAACTAGATATTTCTTTTTTTATACTCCGTCACGGCTACTACAAAAATAACAATACCACTTGTTATCTGATATGGATAAATCCTCTCTACACATAATAAAATTGGAGTGTCTGTATTTAATATTCAAATAAAGGCTTTTTGCTCAATGCATGGAACATATTCCAAAATATATTTTTTTACAATTTTCGCTAGTCTGTCTGTTTTTTCGGACTAATCTCTGGAACGGCCAGACCGATTTTGATGTGACTTTATCTAACAAATAGCTTATGTAATAAGGATTAACATACTTTTATTTAAGAATTATATATACAGTCACGTTGTAATGTCCATATACTGTTCAGTATGGCGCAGCCCTCGCGCATGCCACAACTCCACCATTAGGTCGGGTGTTGCCAACTAACAATTTAATATCACAAAAGCTGTCTAAGACAGCATTAGTAAAATCAGCGAACTAAACAAGAACCTTTTTGTTATTTCTTTTCGTCTTTTTATTCATTTGATTTACCGATGTAGATAAGGCAACGTACTTACTAACTTCATTGCACTAAGTTACAGCCAACCCTAACGAGCCCTTCCAAAGTGTTTAATTCCTTGTGTCACTTGTACCTAACCCTAGGCTTTCGAGGCGTAGCGTCTTTACCAACATTTTATTATGCGGCCTTATTATTTATATTATGGATCGTATTAATTTTAGCTGAATCGGTTGGATGGAACTTACTTAAACATCTTTTGAAAATTTTAAACCACAATGAAATTTGGTAATGCATACAACTAACAATAACTTCATAATACAATTATTTAGTTCCTTTTTAATACACTTTTAAAAAACCGTGACATATTATCAATTATTATTTAATTCATTTCATCAATTAAATAAATCAGCAAGTGACTATAGATTTAAATCCGCTTGATAAGATAGTGGAATATGGATTTTGTATCATTTAAGATTATCCTTAAGTTTTTATTTGAATACGTAATTCTTATATTGCCCATATTTCCTTCTTGCTAGACAGTATATTTTAAAGCCGGAATAAAATACATATGTAAAACTAACAATAAATCCATCCCTATTAAAAGTCTAGAATTAATGGAATAAAGTATCAAATATTTAATAATTAAAATAATTCAATTCTACCAGCTGTGTATTCCACAAAACCGCACTGGAACAGCGTGGTGGAATATGTTCTGAACCTTTTCCTCTAAAGGGAGAGGAGGCCTTACCTTTGCAGTGGGAAATTTATAGGTTGCTGTTGAAGTATCAAAATAGTAATTTAAAAAGACAATTAGTGTTGTTAAGCGAAGGTGAGTTCTAGGTAGAGGCTGATTTATAGATCTGTTAATAATAGGGGTATTGTTAATAATTAAAATCTATATAAAACAGTAACAAAATATATTACAGTTGTAGCAAAACACAAGTACATATATACTACATTAAAAATGTTTATTCGTCGGGATTGCGAGCTAAATTTTTTCCCTTTCCTAAATCCGGTCATTGCCCTAGGTTATTGATGAAGTCGTAAAAGTCCTATTTATACTTCTATTAAAGGTACATATGTAACTAGTATAGACACACACGCACACATACGTGAACAAGGAACTCAATGCTGTAAGGATTCCTTATTCGAATCGGAAACGTTAATGAGAAACTTATCGTGCGACTAGATTGGATATCAGTAATACTTATGACGTAGTGTTCGAATCTTAAGGACAAATAACGGGTATATTGGGCATAGCATCTCAAGTATTTGGTTAACATTTCATGCAGTACTAATGACAGCGATGTCCACTTTCCATTACGTGGCCCATTTACCCGCCCGCTTAAATATTTAAAAATAAGGGTACTACAGCAATGTATTCCACCAGTATATTGTCTAAAAGCGAATTAAAACTACAAAACTGTAAAGTACGTTTGGAGAAGAAAAATGTCGTTTATTGAATACTGTAATCTACGATGAAAGAAAAGTTTGCTTTAAAAGTCCTATCAAGCGGTGAGAGATAAATTCAAAAAGCAACTTCACTCAAAATGACAAGAGATAAATCACGAATACTCTACAAGTAAATCTAGAACACGTTCTAAAATTTGTGCCTTTATACGAATGGAGCAAATATGCAAGTCTGAAACTATTAATAGAATAATGAATTCTATATTAATCAGATAGTAGTTTTTGCGTCAAATCAGAAAAACCCAGCAAATTAAAAATCAATTCTTTCCTTTTGATAATATTATCAGGCTATGCATACCTTCTAACTTTCAAACAGACCAGGTCGTTAAAATGTTTCACAATATTCATAATGATTTAAAATAAAACGTTGCTCATAACAATAAAACAAAACATGTACTTTGTCTAGAGTATATTGTGTTGATATTTATTGATCGATAAATTGCTAAATCATTTGTGAACGACGGAAGAAAGGTAGATAAAGAAACATCGCCCAAGACGCTTAATTCCTTATCGATATCTTAAATACGACGTTCTTACTAAGTATAGACTAATATCAACCTCCCTGCCTATCCCGAATTTGTCCCGCTAGGAGAATAATTTTATTTACTTTTTTAATATTTTCAACACTAAAATTCTACAAAGTATGGAATACTTAAAGAAAAATACAATCAGTATGAAAAATACAATAAATGAAATTTAAAGTTTAGTTTATATCCGCAGACATAATTTCTTCCAAATTTCTTGTTAACTATTTTTACAGACTTACGCCCAAAAGTTGTAGCGTATTGTCGTATTAAATTTTATATACCTCTATATATAAGTATGTAATGGAAGAGTATCCAGTGAAGCAATAAAGTCCCTACGTCAAAATTTATACAGTGGTTTAGTGATGTGAGTCTCAGCCTTGAACTCCTAGAGGTGCATGAGCCACGGGGTCGTGACCAAATTATCATCAAATTGGCCACGATCGACGATTAAAAAATGGAGAACTTAAATAAACATGAACTGATATGAACAAATTAGCAGAATAACATCCAGAACAGTTGAGAAATCCAGACCGCAAAAACAAAGACATATTTCGAAAAGTCAATGAAGCAGACATCGTCGATCAATGCAATAATTTTGTTATCAATTTGACGATATAAACTGAAAGGCTTTTTTAATGCACCATTATTAATATATCTTCCAAATATAACTGTTGATAGAAAACTAGAAATAACAAATATCCAACACCCAAAATGAGGAACGTAATTAACTCCAAGATCATTATAATTCGCTTCATCACAATGTAGTTGATAAGACAACGAAATAATCACTACTTTTTATTAATCAATACGTAAGAATGTTTTGTTATCGTAATTATATTTTGCAGGGAAAAAATCTAGACTCCGATCATTTGTAAATGATCAATTTGCGAAACAAGACGGGCATATAAAAAAGTGTTGTTAAATGAAGGCTGATCTAAGTAAATAAGGTACATTTTGATATTTTACGTGTTTCTAGTATCGTATTAGGTGATTTATGGTTTATTTGTCTTTTGTTGTTTAAATTACAGATTTTTATTGCATGTTTATTTTTAACCGCAATGTGTGAAACGATTTATATATCGTCGTTTTTGTAGTTTTTCATAACAGTTACAAACGAGAAATTCTTATGGACTAAATTTTACCGATAGATTTAAACAAATATCGATTTCGAAACATATTCCTTTGTGATAACAAAATTTGTCTATTTTCTTATTTTGAAGCTTCGCATTGTGTTCTATAACGCCATCTAAGTTAATAATAATAGTTAATAAGAATTTGGAACAGTGAATAAAATATATTTTTTAAATATTTTTAGTACATCGATAAGAAATAAATATAATTATTTCTCTTATCGATACAAAGATGACTAACAAAGTGAGACAAAGGTCGCTCAGCAATGGAACTAAAGAAAATGACGAAAACGAAGTGAAGATAGACGAGGAACAAAAATCAAAATATTGGGATCCTCTCATAGATGGTGTAAGATGGATTGAAAAATATTCCGAACCTTTGGAGAAATTCTTTGAAAGATTACCAGACTTTATAAGCACATTTATAGCAACGTTTGCTGTTTTTACATTCGGTGCTACACTCAGAGGTAAGAATTATATCATTTATTTACATCCTAAAAGAATGTTATTTAGGTGATGATAAACATTCTTAAATTTTTCAAGTCATGTAATTTTTTTTGGTCACACCCTTAGATATTTACACTGTAAGTAATTTGAAACGTTCCTGTCATCATGAATGCACCTAAAACCTTGGGAACTAAAATTGACGAATTAATTTTTGCAGTAGGTTTTAAGTTTATCCGAACAGAAAAGATCACTGATAACGTAAATTAATCTTCTGTTATAGTTACAGTAAAGTTAATAGAAAAAGGTTATATTAGACGACCGTATTATTGGCATTAACATTACCAGTAATGTCTATATTTGTTACTTAATAAGCTTATAGTAAATACATCATACGAAGGAAATTATACGGATAATAAGGCTGAGAATTAGTACCAATTAATATTCCTGCAGGATAACTAAGGAAAAGCCTATAAATAATTTATTTTTTCGTTTCTGCAATATTACAACTTTCTTTGATGACTCTTCTTCGCATATGTAACATTCATTAGTATAGTTAATTATTTTAAATGACTATCTAAAAGTGTGCGAATCCTGGAGTAATGCCTACTAATTAATTAAATAATCGTAATAAATAATAAATAAATAATAATAAATAATAAATATGAGACAACATCACATACATTACTCTGATCCCAATGTAAGTAGCTGAAGCACTTGTGTTATGGAAATCAGAAGTAACGACGGTACCACAAACACCCAGACCCAAGACAACATAGAAAACTAATGGTAATCTACATCGACTCGGCCGGGAATCGAACCCGGGACCTCAGAGTGGCGTACCCATGAAAACCGGTGTACACACCACTCGACCACGGAGGTCGTCTGAAATGAAAATATATATATTCTTTTCCGTAATCTAATCAAATTAAATATTTGAATATATCTTATGTAATAATTTTTAAGTATTTACTTATCGTGACGATACCAATTAAATGTACTGGCGTCGATCGAATCAATTGTTTCTCGTATCATATATTAGAATCTTGAAATAATTTTAAACGAAATTATGTAACAAGGAGATATTTATAATAGGAAAATAAATCGAAGCACATGATGTATTTATCAAGATAAACTTCATTCAAGTAGATTTTTGTAAGAATATAATGTACCCAAATTTGCCGTTTATAATAGTTACAATATTGACAATATCATTATAATACTAGCAATTTGCAAAGGATGCTGCAAATCGCATTCTATTTTCAAATTCCAAACCTAGTCAGTTTTTTCTATCATAAAATCCTATGGCTCGTATAATGCCATTGCTGTAAATGAAGTCTCTTTGATCTCGTTGGATTGCTTTTCACAGGATTATTAGAGTGAGGTTATAAGCCCACTTTCAATTGCTTTGCTGCGCATGATATATCTTGCGCAATTGGTTATCTTCTTCATTGCATCTCTTATGCATCTACTTTGAGTATCATCATCGTAGACAGCCTCATTATCAACTGTAATCTCGTAGAGAAAAGAATCAATAAAATATTTAGAAGTCACTTTAAAAATAAATAAATGAAAAGTAAACGGATGTTTTGAAATGGAAATGTACTGTTTTATAAATGTATTATAAAATTTGTAATTTAATGATAAAAGTAAGTAAAAGGACGATACGAATCAATGTAATCTTTTACTACGGCAAGGTCAAATGATTAATTGAATTAATTATATTATTTGCTTTCAATAACCGATTAAAAAGTTCGCACTTAGATCTATGATATTGTGAATTAAAAAAATAGGCTCTCACTCCATTTCCAGTAAACGTTGTATAGTAGTGGAGTAGTAAGCCCATGCTTCATGCATGCATGTTAGTTTACGGGCAGCCTAACCATGTAAATATTATAATTGTTTTATGTGTTACTCCATACTATTCGCAGCGAGAATAGCCGTACAAAATGCCTTCCAAGTGAGGGTATTTATGGCAGTTGCCACTAATCATTAGTCATAATTTCAAATATCAATACTTTGTATTGTGCATTTAGGATTTGAAGTGCGAGTGCGTATTTTTAGACACAAGAGATAAAAAATCTTACCTTGATTGCCAATCTATACATATAATATAATTGGAGTGTCTGTTTGTAATATTAAAATAGTTCTTTTTTACTCACTGCATATGTATGTATACGAGTACATGGTACATATTTTAAAATAACAATTTACAAATTTTATGGGTCTGTCTGGCTGTCTGTTTGTTCCTGCTAATCTCTTAAAAGACTTGACCGATTTTGACGGGACTTTCACTGGCAGATAACTGATATAATAGGGAGTAACTAAGGCTACAATAAATATATTTTTTGTCAATTATTCATACAGGGACAAGGTCGCGGGCAGTTTTACGCTGCTGTGCTTCGAAAAGAACTAAAAATCCACAATCATTCGCCAAATTTTTCCCTTTTCGTATCATTGAAGTACAACGACTATCAACTGGCTACTATTTCTACAGTCCTTATCAATCAATATTTATTTATTGATTCAAATGGGGTTGAAATCTAAGACCAAAGAAGCAATCAAAAACTGTTTTTATTTCCTCTGAGATAAAGTGTTCTATTGTCCTAAAATGATAAGATTTCTTTTCTTTTTTTTTAATGACCTGTAATATATATGCTATAATATAAAGAAAATATCAGGTAGTATCAAAACCAGTTAGTAATTGATTTTAAACATTGTAATTCAGTATTTAAAGGTTATCTACAGGTCGCGCGGGTAGTAACAGTCACGTATCAGATGATACTACCTGTTAATTGGTAATGAGATTAGATAAAAAAAAAATTCGTAAATTGATATCAATATTATATTTCACGCAAAATGTGACCGGTAGTTCTGCCTATTTTAATTTGTAGTTTACGTGATCTATATTAACGTTTTATCTTCTACATCCTGGTAGTTACTTGAGGGTAGGGCTTTGTGCTCGCCCGCCTGGATACCATCTACTTATCATATATATATATATATATATATATATATATATATATATATATATATATATATATATATTACCGCCAAATAGTAATGTGTGTTTCGATTTACATTGTGATTGAGTCAGTAAAACTACAGCACGAGGGCAATAAGACCTTCCAAGGCGCATTACAGTACAGTAACAGCCAGTGAATTTCCCACTGCTAGGCTAAGGCCTCCTCTCCCCTTAAAGAGAGAGTTTGGAACATATTCCACCACGCTGTTTCAATGCGGGTTGGTGGAATGCATATGTGTCAGAATTTCGATGAAATTAGACACATGCAGGTTTCCTCACGATATTTTCCTTCATCGTTGAGTACGAGATTAAAATCCACGCGTTCTAACCTCTGGGCTATCTCACCACTGGGCTAAGGCAATGCGCCATCGGTTACGTAAAATTAGTAAAATGTTATACGGCGCTAAAATCTGTGGGCAGTTGTGACATCATTCATACTCAGGTGGTTCATTTGTACGATACTTAAAGCCATAGCCATGTATAGCCATTAGTTAAAGTAGAATTCATTTATTAACGAGTTACCTATATTATTAAAATATAATATTTATTTCAATCAGACTAGTAGATAAGTAACTTATGAGATGAGCTTTTCCACGTATAATTAACGTAAATTAACACACACAGTTATTTTTACCTTGGCATAAAATATCAATAAAGGATTACCAATAAAAAATTGACTTAGTATTTATTGATTCATAGGAATGATATATGAAAAAATAATTGTACTTTACTGACATACTCCATAGTAAAAAAACGGTTTATTGATTCCTAGGAATGATTTATGAAAATATAATTTTAATTTACTGTAATAAATTGATGCAAATAAGTAGCTATCGAGTTTCTCGTCAGTCCTCCTGACAGAATCTTTTCTTTACATTTAATTCAACACTGAAGCATGACGATTCAAAATTGCTTTCATGAGCGTACTCGATATAAAGTTATAATAATTAAAATATTAAATTAAATATTTTTTGTTAAATTTTTTGATTAAAATAATATAATATTTTTTTATTACAGACAGTTTATCTAATTTGTTTACTCTTAATATCAGAGTTCATAAAAAAAACACTAAAAACCAAAAACAACATCATAATGAAAGATATGTCTAAAGTTCAGGAATTTTCCTTACTATCTGCTCCAAGTTGATGACATAAATAAACTCATCATTAATAATATTGTATTAATTTACAGGAGAATGGGTGGTGATATTAGTGACAGCGTTGAAACAGGCAACTGGGCAGACCCAGACCGTCCGCAACATGACATCGGATGAAATTTACAAACTATTCACATCAGAAAATCTGAAGATGGAAAACTTCGCCTTCATATTCATAGCCGCCCATTGCGTGTCGTTTGGCACGTATTTCGGTATTGGCGGCTTCTTACACGTAAGTTTGTTCGATTAAGCAATTTTCGATTATAGATAATTTATTCAAATCGTTCTTTAATCTGATGGAGATTGATTACTTATTATTATCGTTATTTATCATTTTTTCCCATTAAAGTAGTAAAAATATGTGTGTTAATAAAATGCTAGTTTTATTCCGCGGCTTCGCTCACGGTATGACAAGAGCGAGGTATAAAAACACTTTAGTCTATAATTTGTGTTTTTTCTTGCGGTTTAAGCTTGCTTCATACAAAAATTTCATTAACTTAATTCCAGTGATTTTGCATTTCCATAAATATTTTTTATATCTGTAGTCCTATTCTATTGGTATTTTTAAGAGTTGAAATAGAGTAACTTCTGAGTTTCTCAACCGACTTCCAAAAGGAGGAGGTTATCAATTCGTCTGTATTTTTTTTTTTTTTTTTTTTATGTTTGTTACCTCATAACTTTTCACTGGGTGGACCGATTTTGATAATTTTTTTTTTGTTTGAAAGGTAGTGCTTCCCGTGGGGTCCCATTTTTTTTTATTTTTTTTTCCGATGATGGTATCCATGTGAAAACGACATAAGTCTTAAATTTGCGTTGTGTATATGCGCGACAAATAGGTGAATAACTGAAAATCACGTTAACCAATTTTGATAATTCTTTTTTTATTATAAAATATATACTTCAAGGGTAATTTGGTGAATTTTTGGTAAGGTTCTGAGCACAGGATCCATGACAAAGTGACGGAACGGAAGGGAACGGAACAATTCTGAGGAGCACGTTAGCGATACTCGGTCGAATCTTTTATTTATAGGTTATTTGGATATTTGAGTCACCTTCCGTAATGTGGTTATGTTTATGTAATTATCATAGTCGAATATTATAATCAACTAGCTACCCACCCCAGCTTCGCACGGGTGCAATACTGATACTAAATATACTACAGAATTTGTTTATATACGACATCACATCGCAAACTTCTAAAATTATCAGTGTTTCTTTGCTATATTGTTCATGTATTATATACACAAACTTTCCCCTTGAATCACACTATCTTTTAAAAAAAATCGCATCAAAATCCGTTGCGTAGATTTAAAGATATAGGGACAGAGAAAGCGACTTTGTTTTATACTATGTAGTGGTGGAACTCCTATACGGCTCGCAGTTAGGGTGCGATATGGGGCAGAATTTCTTACTATCTTTGATCAAATTTTGTGTATGTGATGTGATGTCATATGATGTACGAAATATAGTTGGTCTTTTTCAAAGTTTTTTTGCTGAGTTCGATTACAGCTCTTTCGAGGGATCCTTGTAGTTCACGCCGCGTGACGTCTTAAATCCGCATTTTCGAAAGTCTATTTTTCCTTTATTCGCAAGTTTCCTTTGAAATTGTCCTCGAAGTAGTTTCTGACTCATATAAACGGAACGCTTAATCTATCCATATTAAAAAAAATTAGTTAGTCAACATCAGCTTCACTTAAAATCAAAAAATAAATAAAATTTTAACAAAAAGAAAAACCGACTTCAAACAAAACACTATTTTAAAACAAATGAATATGCACGAAAAAGTAATAAAAATAATTGCGTATTCAACATATTTTTTAGAGTCTTCCTAAGTTAAATGAAATGAAAAATATTAGACTACTTAAAAGTCGATTAACGATTATATCATGTAGTTATAATTATTGTTATATTTGGAGTCGGTGTCAGCCAATAAAACCCTACAGTATATCTATCAAAAAACAATACGAGAATACTTTAACAAATATGTTTTTTACAAATTACCTTTTACACAATAATATACTGGATCAATCAAGGGGCTCGTATCGCTTCTTTCTTTTGATTGTTGGGGCAAGGGCACCGTGGCTGACACCGGCTCCAAATATACCAATAACTATAACTACATGATATAATCGTTAATCGACTTTTAAGTAGTCTAATATTTTTCATTTCATTTAACTTAGGAAGACTCTAAAAAATATGTTGAATACGCAATTATTTTTATTACTTTTTCGTGCATATTCATTTGTTTTAAAATAGTGTTTTGTTTGAAGTCGGTTTTTCTTTTTGTTAAAATTTTTGCCAATTCTTCTCAGTAGAATCTTCATTCTAAAAGGTGGCTTTTCTTAATATAGTTTGTTAAATGACGATTCAAAAGTGCTTGTTGAAGCCTACATGAATAAAGTATACTTTGATTTATACTTCGACCGGTGATCAAACTCAAGTTAGACCAGTTACATAGAAAATATTATAATGTACAAATGCATGCTTAAACATATGTGCATATTCCCTCACTCCAAACTGCCCTTTCATAATCTAAAGGGATGGCTAGTGGATACACCCGGAGAGGGGTTGACTAATCACGGTTTCACGTGTTGTTTGAGGCATGTAATGTTACACACCCAAATTAGGTGCTCCTTGCTTACCAAATTTCCTAACGGAAAATCTTAGTGTTTTTGTACAGGCTTTTCATTGGTTCACGACTTTATGAGTGAACTACTAGACCAAAGCAAAAGCAAAGACAAAGTCGGAAATGTAGTAGCAGTATTATTAGAGATTTGATAGTGTATTTTGTATTTATCTTGTTTAATAGAGATAGTGTGAGGT
This sequence comes from Vanessa cardui, assembly GCF_905220365.1. Lineage (NCBI taxonomy): Eukaryota > Metazoa > Arthropoda > Insecta > Lepidoptera > Nymphalidae > Vanessa > Vanessa cardui. The sequence goes on from NC_061131.1 coordinate 3,675,354, forward strand.
TCGGATGTAGGCTAATTTTTGTATCAACAAAAAGATCTATCCCTTGATTTTATTATTAACGTTCATTATGTAATATAAAAAAGTAATTTATACGAAAAAACTGAAGTTTTCAATTGAATTTTGGAGAATCTGCTTTAGAAAATTGCAAGAAAAGGCCAGTCAAATACAAACAAATCTGTATTTCTTGATAAGTTTAGAGTTAACAACTATCTTCTAGGCAAGCGTGCTACTTCGTAGACTATTACGATTCTTGACATCTGGCTACACAACGATTTAAGGCTAGCCTATTGTGAGTACCTGACAAAGAAACAAAAACAAAAATGGCGGGCGACTGCTAATTTCTTATAAATAATTAAACTCGATAAATCTTACGCCCAGCAAAGGTTATACGTAGATAAGACCGTCTAAAGATATGAAATATCCATTTTTAAAATACATATTTTATAGATATAGATTAACAAAATATGTTATTATCTTTTTCACACGTACATAATATGTACTAATAAGACTATTATAGTTCATTGTTCTTGATAATAAAATGAAAACATAATCTGAGAACATGCGAACTCTATGAATCACGTTGATTGAAAATAATTCTTTGTCCACTTGAAATAGGATTTAAAATTTATTAGCCATTATCTGCTATATTTATTGAGTGATTTATGAGTTACATACATATAAGACGACGTCTTATATGGCTTAATGACTTTTGAAGGATAGTCTGTACTGTCAAAAGACGACGAGGCTTTTTGCATTCACGAAATTATTTATGTTCATTCGGTAATAAAATCTGTGATTTCGAATGTACATTGGGAAAATTGAAATTAAAATCATTGTTATTTCGCCGATGATCTTTGTCATGTGGCTCATTAAAGGGCACTTTTATAAATGAAATTCACTCGAAATAAATATGAGATTAATCGTTGAATACATACTTTTTAATAAGTTGCATATGATTAAAAAATATACACATTATGTGCTATAAATGAATCATCAGTCGTATGAACAAACTCCAAACTAACTTCTTCCAATCTCAAGCTCTGATAGCAATAAAAGACTATACATTGTAGTATCGTATATATACATAGTTGACCTTGTACCGACATTATTGAACCATACAATTTAAAATCGAAAATAAATGTAAAAAACATTAAAAAAAGCTTGATTTTGAAATTTAAAAAAATAATTTATAAGCTTGATTTTGCACATATAAAATTATTAATACAATAAATTGAAAACCTGTATACGCTATACTAAACGATGTTGTTCTACGCATGTTAATGAATACAATCACAATGACAACTCACTTATCACTGTTTTATGGAAGAAAAACACAAACAACTTATATTAAGATTTGCTATGTAAGGTACAAAGTACTTTTGTTTTTTTTTTTATATTTATTTTATTATTATGGTATCGTTTTAAGTCAAAGTATTGACAATTAATACCGATGTACGGATAAATCCAGTGGGGTTTTTGTTACACCGTCATCACTATACAAAAAAACAATCAATAAATAAAAAACCATATTGTTTCAGTGGTATTTCTACGTGCGAAGAAGGCATTTGGCACATGAGTGGAAGATCCAGCCAACAAAATGGTTGTCTCCAGAACTCGAGCGTCACGAGATCATGATTGGCACACTTTCTCTCATCATAACGGGATCATTCTCAGCGTTTCTCGCTTGCTACATCTACAACGGAAACCCATCAACCGTGTATTATCAGTTCGATGAATTCGGCTGGTTGTGGTTCTTCCTCCAGTTTCCAGTACTTTTCATTTACAAGGTGCATTTGTCATTTTTGTTTACTTTTAACAATTAATATCATAACTGAACTGATACGTGCTGTCTATATAGATCTTGGACGCGGCGTTTTGGTGCATATGGATTTTGGATCTACATCCATCTGTCACATGGGCTGTAGCTCTAAAAACTTAGTTGCCCTGCAGAAAAACGATATTCTGTCTCGTTTTATTAGTAACATAAGGATATGAGATTTTTTAATTAAGCGCCTTCTTCAATAGCTTCATTAGTATATCATAGAGCATCAATAACCTTTTAGTCATGTGACAAGAAACTGGTTAGCAAAAACATTTTTGTGGATCGTCGCCAGTATCAAGTTTTTCCTAAAAGTCTTGTAATTCATTTTCCTTATTAATAACTAGGACTACCTCAAAGTACAGGAATGAAACTAATATTCGGATCATATGTCATATTTATACATTTATAGACGTATTGATATTGAAAACAAATATGAATTAGTATGCTGAAATTTTATTTAAAATAAAAATGATTTTTGAAACAGGTAAACTTTATGGACATTTCAAATTCAAAAATTTTATAAATTAATAAGTTTTCAGAAACAAGACTTATATCGCATTTTGATTTAGCTACTTAACTAATTTAAGTTAATATATCCTGAGATATCATATTTACCAAAAAACAAAAGCTGTTATGGATATATAACTTGGAATTAAAAGAAAATAACTTATATTCCAGGACTACACCACGTATATCCTGCATCGTCTGTACCACACACCGTGGCTGTACAAGAATTTCCACAAGCTTCATCACAAGTATAAGCAACCGACTGCCTTCTCAGTAACTGCTATTCATCCCGTAGAGATTATGCACGTCCAGCTCACGATGTGCTTACCACTCTTTACCATACCTGTCCACTGGTGTAAGTATATTATCTAATACATAGAACAGTTCAGAAATTAATTTAACTATTTTTATAAATGAAATATTTTGAAAGGACGAAACATTGGACCTTTGAATTTGGACCACCTAATGGTAAGTGGTCACCATCTACAGGTGCATACCAATACTCCACCGACCTTGGGAACGAAGATGCTATGTCTGTAGTGCCTATAGTTACACTGGCTAACTCACCCTTTAAACTAACACAACAATTCTGACCATTGTTAATTGTTACTACTAGTCAATTTGCTATTACTATTATTAATATAATTAAATGTTGTTCAAAATTCTTCGATACCACATTTATGTAGCCATGATAATAATTTTAAACTATGGCTCAAGGTGCCGAGGCCAATTTACTCGTCCAACTATTGATGCCATTGTGTACCATATGTTACTAAGAGATAATTTTAAGACTATTTATTATTCTTCCAGTGTCCTTCTTCTCCGTCGCTATGTACAACTACTACCACGGTATCATTGACCACTCCGGTATCAACTTCAAAACTCAGTGGTGGCAGCCCTGGCAACCAGAAGCCGAATTCCACGATAAACACCATGAGTTCTTCCATTGCAATTTTGGCTTCAATATGTCTCTTTGGGATAAGGTAAATTTGTAACGCAAATAAATTACCCTATTTTATGGAATAATTACCTGAAATTATTTATCAAATCTTGTGAAAATTTTAGTAAATAATTACGATAAGTATAAATATTTTAAATCTATTGATAACAAAACATCTGTTTAAAAATTCATGACGTAACACGAACTAATCGCACGTTGTTATAATCTAATCAATAAATTGAGATTTACACGATAGTTTAAGGTTAAGTAAATCCATTACGATTTACATAATTAATCAGAAATTTTGCATCAGCGTGTAAATTTCCCACAGCTGGGTAATAACCCCTTCTCCCTACGAGGAGAAGGTTCGGAACATAGTCCACCATGCTATTCCAATGCGGGTTAGTGGAATACACATGTGACAGATTTTTTTTGGAATTAGACACGTGCATGTTTCCTCACGATGTTTTTCTTCACGAGACGAATTTTAAACACAAATTAGGCACATAAATGTTCAGTGGTACCTGCTTGGCTTTGAACCCACGATCATTGGTTAAGATGCACGTGTTTTAACTACTGGGACATTTCGGCTTGTAACATTGAAATCATTTATTTTACAGTGGCACGGAACTATGAGAAAGACCAATCGAATATATACCGAAGAAACCTTCCACGGTGAAGCTCCGGAAATAGATTCGCCTGAAGCTAAAAAGATTATTGAAACAGATCCTGATGTCAAAGAGTTTGTTGAGCAAACAAAAGCTAGTTTAAATGACAAATAAACATTTTGTACGATAAAAGATGACATTGAACCATCTATAGAGGATGTACTGGAGATTAAACATGTTAATACTTGTTAAAAGGGTAGATATGTAAGTTATTTTAAGTGTTCCGTCGAGGTTAATTAAAGTTAATTAAATTATTTAAATTTGTACTTTTATTAATAATAATAAGAAAGGAAAAAACATTTTTATTAGTGGTGTTTCATACATTTGTACATAGCGAAATATATATGACGACCTGTTTTTTATATTTCTACTTCAAAAAGGAACTCTCAACAAAACCTATAACAACAACAGCATGCTGTTCCAAATCGATTTTGTGGAATACACATTTGGAAGAATTTTCATGAAATTATACACATTAGGTTAGCTAACGATGTTTTCTTTCACTGACTACGAATTGTAAACGAACATGAACATTCAGTGGTGCTTCCATGGGTTTGAATCCGCAATCATCGGTTAAGATGTATGCATTCTAACCATTAGCTCACTTCGGCTCTCAGTTACCTTTAAGGTATAAATATAATCTAGATTATTTTACGTACAAATAATGATCTAGAATTCCTTAAACGAAAAAAAATGCGTACAAGCAAAACAATATCAATTTGTACGTTGATATATTGTCTGGTAATGATTATTACTTTGTATGATTACATAGAAAACATATTCTTATCGAAACCAATATTTGTGTGGTAATTAGTTACAATCACTGAAAATGCCAGAATGAAATACATTCCGCCCAATAAAAATAAATGTCTTTTTTCTACATACGTTGTAATCTATACATATAAAAGCAAAATTCAACTTACTAACTAATCATATACTATAATCTACAACATTTAAATTTGGCAGATAGCTTCTTTATAAGGTGTAGGGCAATACATACAAAAATCATTTGACATTTTGTGCACAATGATTAGATCATACTTTTCTGTAGCGTGTTGAGGCCTTGCGATCAGATAATTCTTTCGGAGGACAGACAAAGTAGTCTATAAATGTTGAATGGAATTCAAACTTTACTTTTATTAAACTTATTAAAGTCAATGTGTCAATTGCTATTCCTTAATGAGAAATCTTATTATGTACTTTCCATACATTCCATACAATGAATCGCTTCGCAACTTTGTATAGTACATACATACATTTGGATACATTTCTCATGATCATTCAGGATTTCTGTTCAGTTTAATAACCTTTCAAATTATTTACAATGACATATATCCCAATTTTTTTTTCTGCACCTTCTACCTGGCTGTATAATGAATTCGAGAAAAGACTTGAAGGTCATAAATAAGTAAAGCGAAATAACTTATTTAAATCGTATTAAGTGAGCACTCAGAAATAAACAAACACTAAATATCTTTGGACGATGAACTTCCAAGATAATAAGTACAAATGAGTCTAGATCAAGATTTATTAATGTTTGTTCAAAAATTTAAGAGTTGTTTACAATACAGTCTGATTTACTTAAATCTAACACTATAGATTTTAAAATAACCTTAATTGTATATTGTTTGTCATAAAAAGTTTAATAGTTTTGATTATCCATTTTCTGTGACTTATCAAGTGAAAATCGTGTTTAGTTTGACTAGTATATTTAAATGTACAATTGAAAACACGAACTAAATAAACACATAGAAGATTTATTAAGTATATTAAGTAAGTACTTATACTTACTTAATATACTTGTGGGCCTCCCGCGATTTTCGCGTTCATTCATATTAAATAATTGGAGTTTAGTGATAACAATTTTCTTTAATTTTGTTTACGTTTTTCATTTTATTTAAAATGTCGCTCTAAAACCTTCCAGTAAATTTTACCGCTCCCTTTTATTAAGTCATTGTTAAATTACAACAGTTTAGTAAATTCAATTAAAAATTCTCTTGATTTTTCAGCACATCAATAGCTAGAACCCTTAAAAATGAGATGATAACTAACTTTATATATGCAGCTATCGTCTCATAATCACTGGGGCTAAATAAGCTTACGTTATTAATATATAAGATTTGTATAAATAGTCATATACTGGATATTAATCACACTCCAAGTAAATTGGCAAATTTGCCGTCATGGTGCTGTAAGAAATATTAACCATACCTTGCATTGTCAATGCACCACATTTACGAACTAACATATTATGGCCCTTGTATCTGCTTGGCTTGGACAATGGCTTACTCACCCTTCAAACCTAAACACAACAATACTACTGTTTGGCGGTAGAAAATCTGATTGGTAGATGGTGGACTTTGGATATGCACCCGTCTGTATAGAAGACAAGCTTGCACAAAGTCCTACCCATAAGTAAAATTTCGTTTTATATATTAAAAGCGACCCTCCCCGGCTTCGCACGGATGCAATGATATGACGTCACTATGGAATCTTATAAAATTATCAGTGTTTATTTTCTAAATTGTGCACATAATATTTTATAAAAACCTCCTTTTCGAATCACTATATCTATTTAAAAAAAAAACCGCATCAAAATCTGTTCCGTAGTTTTAAAGATTTAAGCATACATAGGGATATAGTTATGAAAAAGCGACTTTGTTTTATACTATGTAGTGAAGATATTTAGATACACTTCACTTAATTAATAAACCTTTAAATTGACTGTTGAATTACTCGTTATTCTAGTAATTGTATTCCAGGTGCTGGGTCTAAACTAAGTTCGAGCTAATAACAAAATATCGGGTTTTGTTTGTAAAATTCTCATTAGCCGCACGGAGTTGGAAAGTTGGTTGTATTAAAACTCTTGCTTTGGAAAATAGGTAAAGCTGTTGGCCCTGAAACTGGACTTTTGTCAGATCGCGTCGGTTTATGAGTACTCTTAACTTGAAATCTATTTGAATTCCGAGTTGATTAGTGGTTGTTGGTTATCTGAGTTCTTTGAAAATTTTATCATCTTTATCATTTTTTCGTTCCCAATAGAATAGTTATAAGTATTATTATGTTATTGACTCTATTTTTCTTGATGGCAATCAGTTATTGTGATCTATCTATAAGAGTTGAATTCCTTTAAAAGTAATTGATTCATTTTTGCAAGTGAGTAAATTATATGAGTTAATTGAATAACTTAAAATGTCATGTCGTGTCTTGGTCACGAGTTTATGAAATAGGACTTTGATGTTTAAAGGAAATCAGTGGAAGTTCTCATAGTAATGTGGAAGTTGATTCTTTGCCATAACTAATTATATTTTAAAAATTAAGAAATGCTCATATTGAGATGTTTCTTATTGAAAAATTAAACAAATATTTATAAAAAATTATAATAGTTAATAAAATATATTTTCTTAGTTCGACAAAATAGTAACCAAGCAGAAACCATAAAAGCAAAACCTATAAACTTCAGTCAAAAAGTTACAAATTGACTGTAGGTAAAATAATAGAAACAATTAATTAAAAACAAGGAATAATGGTCAATTAGTTTTTTCTTCAACAAACCGTAACCGTAACACCGTCTTACCGTAAAGACAATGTTATTTGCGGTTTCATTAAAAGATAATTATTTTTCACATCCTAATGAACTACTGATCTATTGGATTTCTTTAACCAGTATATAATAGTTGCGTCTTCTTCCAACAAATCGAGTTTCATTGTAAAATTAATTGTGCCGAATAATTCTTGATTTTTTTTTCGAGAATTTTATTATAAATGATGATCAGATAAGCAGACAAACAAAAGTAAGTGCAATTATTTTATCATTATCATTAATCAACTCAAAATAACTTTATCTCAAGTACCTTGCAAGCTCTTCCGAGCACCTTAGGTCAGTCTACAGGATTACTAGCTCGAAATGAAGATTTAATTCATAATTAATATATAACGAACCTCTCTTTCAAAGGAAATCTTACAGATATTATGTTATTATGTTATTATTATTATTATTATTAGAGTCGAGATGGCCCAGTGGTTAGAAGGCGTACATCTTAAACGATGATTGCGGGTTCAAACCCAGGCAAGCACCGCTGTTTCATGTGCTTAATTTGTCTTTATAATTCATCTCGTGCTCGGCGGTGAAGGAAAACATCGTGAGGAAACCTGCATGTGTCTAATTTCATCGATGCCACATGTGCATTCCACCAACCCGCATTGGAACAGCGTGGTGGAATATGTTCCAAACCCTCTCCTTAATGGCAGAGGAGGCCTTATCCCAGCAGTGGGAAATTTACAGGCTGTTACTTTCTTTTTACTTTTGTTATTATTATTATTATAGTATTATATCGTATACAGTTATTATTATATTATGATATATTCAATACATATTTTTAAAATCAGTTCAACAAAATGGTAGAGAATCATTTTGAGAAGATGACATACTCGGTGATGGTAAGAGCGTCTAGAAAAAATAAGTTGATTAAATATTTGCTCGATTTAAAAGAAGTACTAACAACTTGTTACTTATAATTTCGTTAATAGTGATCACGTACGTACACGATTCGATTTTATTAGACCAATATTCAATTACTTCGAGTACTCTAGCCCACATTAAACTCGTATTTTTCGCAGCCATACGTACGAGTATTCTCGTTTATGGCGGAAGATAAAATGTACCTTGTACTGTGAATTTAAACACCAAATGAATACTATTATGTACTGCTATTACTACTATTTTATTCAATGTAATAATGAGTATATAATAAAATTTAAATATTAAATTCTTTAAAAGAAGCTATTACACTATGGAAATCTAGTTACTACTAAAAATGAGTTTTGCAAAAATTGTTTTTGTTTTAATTGAATACGTTTAGGCTTTACTTTGATGAGCGCAACATGACCAATTAATTTTCCGGACTTAAGTTTATCTCACCTGAGAGGAACGTTTAACTGACACGCGTCGGAGGTGTGACGTCACGATTAAGTATGACGTAAACATATTTATAATGCCTTTCTTCTTTGATACCCGGAACGTAGTAGGTAAGAACGTGAAATATACTGATTTATTTTAAGATATTTTTTTCGAAAAATCATTGTTGTTATTCTTCTTAATGGTTCCGCAACGTTTACAGCCTTATAGTAAATGTTGTTGTTACACTAAAAATAAATCATAAATCAGTAGTATTGGCTCAGTCACCCTTGAAACCAAAGAAAATTCCTAAGTATTGATGTTCGTTATTAAATATGTAATGAGTGACCCAGACGTGTTTGCACAAACTCCTCTCATAAAGTAAATATATTCTGTCATTTTGTTTCGACTATACAAATAAAAAGATAGATATGACGTTAATATATTTCCTATTTGAGCCTATTAGCCTTAACGACATGTCTGGTATATAATTTTTTTTTTATGGTATAGGTTGGCGGACGGGCATATGGTAAGTCGTCACCATCACCCATAGACAATGAAGCTGTAAGTGAAATATTAACTATTCCTTACATCGTCAATGTCCCACCAACCTTGGGAACTAAGATGTTATGTCCCTTGTGCCTGTAGTTATACTGGCTCACTTACCCTTCAAACCGGAAAACAACAATACTGAGTACTGTTATTTGGCGGTAGACTAACTAAGGAGTACCCACTCCTTATTTAGTATCTACACAGACGGGCTTGCACAAAGCCCTACCACCAAGAATAAAATATTAAAGCAGTGCGCATCTAAACATACATATGATTTAAGAAGGTATATAGCACTGGTACAAGGGTCTCTACCCTCAGAGACAGCTCTGTGTCAGAGTGTACAATAATCTTTAATTACGTCGACATGGGTCATGTCCAAAAAGTACTTTGGAGTTAATTAAACGAAGATAAAACACAACAAAACACAGTTTCTAAACTGTGTTCGTCAGACGTTACCAAATAAATTATTAAAATAGCATGACATGCAATCGTCTTTTACATTTGCCTGAAATAATCAATACATACACAATACATCACACGTACACGCACATACATACACGTTCACACACATACACACACGTACATACACATCCATACTAATATTTTCGCGAAGCGAAGTCGCGAGAAACAACTAGTAAAAAATATAATTGAATAAAATATTTCTTCAAGATGAATAAAAATTATTTTGTACTCTCTTAATTCTTCATATTATCGTACCAATTTTCTGTTAATTATTATGAAATTATTTTAACCGGAAATGCCCGGAGGACGTTATTTTTACACGATGTTTTTCACAGTCAGAAAATGATTCTTAAGTTTATTTAATTTTTATATAATCGAAATGATTTCAACGATTTTTGGCATCCTTTTGTTAAACACTTTTACTGCTTGTTCCGTCGCGAAACAATACTTTTTCTTTTGTTCTGGTAGGCACAAGGATCAAAACATCTTAGCTTTCAAGGTAAGTGGCGCATTCGTGTCTTATAAGACGTAGTTAATATTTCTTACAGCGCTATGGCAATTTCTAAACAAATATTATTTTAGTGTTCCGTAGTTCCAGTGTTGTAAAAAAGTAGTAAAATAGAAGTCGGATTGAAAATAACAATAGGATTTTGTTGATCCTAGGTAGAATTCTGATGACATTTATTACATCACGACGTAGGGATTGGTCGCGTCAGCCGTGAGCCTCGACACGTGCCTGGCTCAAGAAATAAAGGAAATATTATTTCTTTGACACCATACTAGCTTTTAGTTCGCATACATCTATTTTTCTAGTGTATCATTCACATTTTAAAACCTTATCCAATTAACCATAATCCAACGCACAAAATACGTTGACCGTTTTGAAGTTAGACTCTCCGAGACAATCGCACATGCCATTCAATTAATTTATAACCACATAAATACGTCAATATCATTACATATGTAATTCTTACATAGCCTACTCTTATTTGCTATTTCTCTTAATTGTCTGTGATTCTGTTCTTAAAAGGTAAGGTAAGGTCGATATTGCATTCGTTACTGACTTCTGAGAGGTAAACTTAAATTGCGCGTGTAAGTTGTATCTTAATAATAGAACCCTTATACTATCACAGTTATAATATAATAAACAGCAATAACGTTATCTACAATCAGAATATAAGAGAAATATGTATACAAACTGTTTAGGTGAAATTTCACGGGTAATATTATCTACTTAGGTAACAGTTACGTGCGTCCGATTTTTAGTTTTTGTATATTGCGAGTTGACGTACGATATCAGTAATACGTACGAATAGACAGATCTTTGTATAAAAATATTTTGTTTATGTTGTATTGCTATTCAGAATTACAAAGAAAGAAATGAATTTCATTAAAGATAATCAAATCAAATAAAAGTTACATTTAAAAGCATCTGTTTTATTGTATTCAATATCTGGGATATGGACTCATATGGGATAATTTTTTTGAATTCTTTCAAAATATGCTTCTCCTATTTCGGCAGGGTGTCGTCAATTATATTATTCACTCACAAAAGCCTCTCTCGCCTGTTATCGGATGTATGATTATTTTTAAACAGTTCAGTGGATTCAGTAAATTTTATCACCGAAGTAAAATCTATGTCGAAGTATTTTGATTATATGATTGCTTCCGAGAATTCGAAGAAAACAATTTCCTGGAAGCACGATCGTTGGTCATACTAATGAAGACCAATAAATAATTTAATGTCAAGTGAAGTACCAAATTCATACCAAATTTCATCTAATTCGGTTCAGCGGCTTGGTCATGAAAGAGCGACAGGCAGACAGAGTTACTTTCACATTTATTACATTAATATAAATTAATTTTAGGTTATAAGTTGGAAATATTAAATAAATATATATTTTCATTGATAAAGTTCGGCGGTATTTTATTCAAATAACCATAAGTGATTGGACAAATATTTACAAAGTAAATAACATAAGTTCGGTTTTTTAATATTTTATACTGTCAATTATTTCAAATGCGAAGTCGGCTGACGTACAATTTTGTAGTATTTAATTCAATTTCACTCAAGTTGAGAGCACTTACAATAGTTACATGCAATACCATTAGATCATAATTCTGTGACCCAAATATAAGCGACGAGCGATTTGAAAATCAAATTAATATTGTATAATATAATCATACTAATAATTTTTAACTGACTTCTAAAAAATGGGGTTATCAGTTCGACGTGTATGTATGTTACACTGTCAGAATTTAATATTTGAGGATATTAATGCATTGGGACTCGTGTGCTTAATTTTGTAAGTGTATGTTTGTCTACGAATTACTCGAAAACTAAAAGTCGTATTGAGATGATCATTTATTAATCTAATGTAGGTACAATTCAACGTAGGGATCAGTGCAAGTTTAAATAAAAACTTTATACTTTCATGTAACATAAAAGCTATATTGTGCTGATAAGTTTGAATTTTTTATATATTGCTTAATATTGTCTTTATTAAGTCTGAGAGAAAATTATAGGGCTTACGAAGCAAAATCTGTATTCTCTTTAATAACGCTGTGTAGATATGGGATACTGCCTTCAACAATAGTTAAATGAATATTTGTATATATATTCCGAGAGTACTTTGAATGTATTTTGGTCCTTTGAGCCGGATTATTGATGTCTGAGGATAGTAGCTGAGATGTTTTCTTGTCAAATGCAGGCACCTCTCAATTTTAGCCTTTGGTAAGACTTATTTTGATTAATATTGTAAAACATATGTCTTCAAGAACAAGTGTAATATAGGAAGGTTGTGATGTTAGCAGGACAAACAACTAAGCAATACTGTTATCTATAATAAGACGAGGTTATAAAAGACTCAAAAACTCAACTATAAAAAGAATATACTGGAAAACTGTGAGCAAACCAAATAACATTTAAAGACCATAAATTATACTCAAATCTCGTATGTATGTATGTATACGAAAACTATAAGTAATGCTTTAATTATAATATATTGCTAGGTATTGTTATAATCAGAGGTGGTGTTATATGAAAAAGTAATGTGAATTTTTTTTTTTTTTTTAGTTTAGACCACTCACAGTGTAACGAGTACGGAGGCAAGCGGGCGTCGAAAAGCCTCCTGCATAATGCATTGTGCCTGCGACCTTTGAGCCTCGGCCGGATTATACGACGGGTTTATTTCGAATTTTCCACCACTTTCAGATTCCCACTCTCCGGCCCCTTCGAACGTTTACGCTGTTTTAAACCTTGTTCGGTTTCCCTCGGGTTTTCTTTTGTTTTGAGTTTAAGTGTAATGAGCCTCTTGACCGTATGAGGGTTACAACCTCGCATGTTACTGGAATAGGGGTCGTACGTTATTGTTAAAAATATATTTTATTCAGATCATCAACGGAGGTTACCATAATGAAATTAGCGTCAATGAGCTATTATTAAAGATAAAAAATAATACTTAAATTGCATGTAATTATCGAAACTCGCTTAGCTACTGGTCAAAATTGTACAGATTTTGAATTGTTTTAAAACGCACGTTACATTTATCTCCTTCTCTTCAGATTGGTATCCATTTTTGATAGAGAGGTTTGTAGCTTATTTCGTCATTTTTTACCCAAACAAACATATGCATCAGAATGTATTCCTAATTGTCGTAATTTTAAACGAACATTGAACGTAAAAATCATTGGGGCTCGGGTTATGACTATCATTGGTTGAAATTCACGGTTAGACAACAACTACTACTGTTTAAATATTTATATTTGTGTCTGATGGTGCATTATGAAGGTTAATAGGACAATGAAAATTTTTGTTTTTTCTGTAAATATCAAGTGGAAATTGCGTGGCCCAGAATGCAAAGGTACCCATATGTTTCAATCATCTTAAAAATAAAGGTTTTGTGTAAATCGAAATAATCTTATCAACAGAAATTTCAAGATCATTGTTGAAACCCATATTAAGCATCCATATTAAGATGAATCACTAACCTTATTGAAAAGTAAAGCATGACACGCCATGTGGTAGAATTTCATTGAAATTATACTCATTGAATGTTTCCTGAGAGACGAAAGGGCCCAGCTCTCAATATGTTCCAAACCTTCTCCTTAAAGGAAGAGGCGGCTTTAGCCCAGCAGCAGCAGTGGAAAATTTACAGGCTATTATTATATTTTACTTGGTGGTAGGGCTTTGTGCTAGCCCGTCTGGGTAGCCCGCCAAATAACAGTACTCAGTATTGTTGTGTTTCGGTTTAAAGGGTGAGTGAGCCAGTGTAACCACAGGCACAAGGGACATACCATCTTAGTTCCCGAGGTTGGTGGCACATTGACGATGTAAGGAATAGTTAATATTTCTTACAGCGTCATTGTCTATGGGTGATGGTGACCACTTACCATTAGGTGGCCTATATGCTCGTCCGCCAAACTATAACATAAAAAAAGTCTGTTGTTGTTGTTTCCTAACCATATTTTATTTCATCGTCGAGCATAATATGTAATTTTAAACAAAAATAATTTTAAAATTCAACATTCAGAATTAATCTCATGGGTTTGAACGCTCAATCATCGGTTCAGATGCACGCTTTCTATCCATTGAGCCATCTCGGCTTTCATAAATCTCTCTTATACTAAGCCGTAATTTTTAACATAATCCAGTTTATGCAAGCAATATGTAGATTTTAAACGTTTTCACGTAACGAATGTTTTACGTTATTTATTTCGTTTCTATTTAAAAAAGTCGCATTTCATACGGCTTCTATTCATACACCACGTACAATATTTGAGAGCAAAACTTGTTCTATGTACATTATTCAGATTAAATATTTGATTACGTTTTTTGTTTTATATTACTTGGTGGTGGGATTTTGTACAAACCCAACTGAGTACACTTATTCATTATATATTTTGCCGCTAAACAGCAATACTTAGTTATATTCCGGTTTAAAGGGGAAGTGAGCCAGTGTAAAGGCACAAGATACATAACATATTAACGTCAAGCTGGGTGGCATATTAGCGATGTAAGGAATGTTTAATATTTACGGCATTAATGTCTATAGGCAGTGATGATCACAATTCACAATATATGGAGCAAGTGTTGTGATACTATCAAGGGGCCCAATTGCTCTCCCGCCTACCTTTACTGGATTGATATGAAAAATATACCACAGTATACATAGTATATTCAAAGTTGTGTTTCTCTATTGAGTATAATACGAAGTCGTATCAGAGGGACCCAATCTTCCATCACATCTTGTATTATATAATCAAAGAAATAACAGGAAAGATAATATGATAATTCTCAAATGACAAGCGGAAAATCTTACAATTATCCTACCGAGGAACAAAAAGAGAATAGGCAGAAAAAGTCGAGATTGCCTATTGGTAAGAACTCGTACACCTTAACCGATGATTGCACAACAGAATTTTCATGTGCATAATGTGTGTTTTTAATTCATGTCGTGCTCAGCTGTGAAGGAAAATATTGCGAGGAAAGCTACCAAGTGTAAATCCAGTAACCCGCATTAAAGAATCGTGGTGAAATATGCCCCCAACCTTTTTCTCAGAGGGAGGAGCTTAGCCCAGCCCAAAAGAGGGAAATTTAAAAACTCTTATCTTAAATGTTCATATTGAATACAAACCAAACCTTCTTCTACTTGAAACGTGACTTGAATAGAGAAAAAGTCTTGATTTTAAATATATTAAGAATATATTGCTCAGGGGACTGAACACGTAGATCACTGAACCAAGAAGGACTCTGCAAATTTATACCCGACTGATTACTTCTGATTTTTTTCATCTAATAACTAATAGCGTTATATTTTACTATAGAAACATATGTAAGTTGTATGTTCTGATAGTAAATCCCATTTCCTTTGATTTGTCGTTGTTTAAATAAGAAGTAACGAATCTCTTTTCGCTGTATTGTTAGACGTTGTATTTCATTTTTAGAACGAAGTTTTTTAAGCAGTGAACAGTAGAATGAACTGATCGTGAAGAAATAACTACATCACTCTCTGTCTCTGTCTAATATACGTATATTCACGATTGTGTATAATATTATCGAAACTTACATAATGTTTGTTGATAAATGAAAGGATTAATGCAATAGGTGCATGAGAAAATGGGTCATGGTTAAGTGGTCGCCAGAGCCTATAGACATTGGAAAGAAACATTAACTATTTGCGATGTAAGCACTAATGCCCCACCAACCACTAAGTACCACCAACTTAGATGTTATGTTCCTTGTGCCAGTATTTAAACTGGCTCACTCACCCTTCAAACCGAAATACAAAAATACTTAGTACTGTTGTTCCCGGGAGAATATCTGAGGAGTGTGTAGTACTTACCCAGATGTACTGGCACAAAGCTACCTCCAAGTAAAATATAACATATGTAGCTCTGAATCAAGTCTGTAGATAGATTTTGAGGTAACTATTATTTTACATTGTAAGAATATAATTATCATTATTATTTATCAAAATCGTTACATTTTTGCAATGACTACGACTTCTGTTGAATCATTATATTGAAGTTGATGTAGGTCTGATGTGACTGATCACAGGAAAGTATATTAAATAGAGGAGAGCAAGCAACATTCTAGCGTAATGAAATTTTCCAAGAAACAGACTTCTGAATGTTTACAGTGCTCCCAGTGGTGTGTTGTAACGTCATCTTGTTGGAACAACACATCAGTATTCACTAGTTTGAAGTTCTGAAGTGGAATCCCTTAGATATATTCAAGAAGTAGGGAGTTTTAATGACAATTATTAATTGAAGGATTTGTGTTAATACACAGAAAATTTTAAGTAATACTACTTTATGTATTTTAATAGAAAAACCTGTTTGACGGTTATTAATTACATTTGATTCTTTAAATGCAATTAGCCCAATTAATTACAATATCAATATTATGTATTGTTGCAGCTGCAAAAAAAAATACCAAATTTTTCACTGAATATTTTCGTATTATAGAAGAAGAAAAAAATGTAATTTTATGTCAATTCTGAAAATTTTAAAATATTATAAATAGTCGACTTAAAAACGAAATTAAAAGAGTTTTTTTAAAAGTCGGTAATAATAAACGAGCACGTAAGGCGAATCAATATCAAAAAGATTGTATCACATTCAAATGTTGTCGTCCATATTATATAGAACACATTATAATAATTTACCATTAACCACATCAGTATAATTTACCTTTACAATAAAAAAATTACACAGAGTTTGTACTCTGCGTAATTTGCGGTCATTTTAGGAAGACAGACGGTCTCACGGCTAGCACCACTTACGCAATCATAATATTCCTTAATAAAAAATACCATCCCCGGGGATAAAGAAGGAATCGTCTTTAAAGTAATTTTTGTTTCCTTTTCAATTTTAATGTAAGCCAAGACTTGTTTTATTGTCTTGAGACCAAGTCTGCGTTATCCAGATTTCTAAGACGTTATTTATTTACTCGAAGTTACTTTTTTGGTATTCAGGTCTGAAATCTTATTTATAGCCAGTTTCAGATAAGGGATTTCGTTTTTGTTTTTTTTTTTTACAGTTCAAGCAATCAACGTAAAGCTGTTTGTGTTTTGTTTTTGTATTAAAATAAAAAAAAAACTATATTTTATATTATCACGTCTAACTATCTCGCTTATTCGCTAGAAATTCGCTTACAATTTCCAATATAAGTCTGTGTTATATTAAAAACTTCAGCAGTTTCATAGTGAGCCGCAATAAATTATATTTAACGTGTTAAAGAGTGAAATAGCGCGCTGTCGATATTTACCGTTTGGTCTCGTGAGTTCTCCCATTAATTTAATTATAAGCCTCCTTGCAGCTCCATTTATAAGACGTTTAAAGATCGAACCAATTACAGTTTACACTCCGGCTATGGTCTGTAATAAAGTTAAGTTTATTATATTATCACCGACTATTTTGTTGTACGTTTATGATGTATTTTTGTTTGTTTTTAAACCTAGACAAAAACGTGATATTACATAATATTGTGTTTTGTTTTCTCACATGCGTCAACAGACCCATTGTCACGTGTCAAATCAGGGCTGCCATTTTTTATAAGACAGCTGTGTCTGTTCTGTAAATGTACAACTTTTAGATATGTTTGTCATGAATGACGAAAATATTATTATACATTCGACTGACTACTGGCACTTCAGTGCTGGTTGATTCTATCTGATGGAATCGGTATCTGATGCTATTTTATTCGTACTGTTTGGAAAGGATATGAACGGGGTATTAATTACGTAATAGTAAGAAAAAGAGACTGAATGGACATTAGGGGTAAATGACAAAGTTTGAACTGTGACAAGATTTAAGAACCTCATTCACCACCACATTTTAATAGAATAATTTCTTCTGGAACATGTCACTGATAGTTAATTGTATAATTGTATCTCGGCTTTTCACAGAGCATTATATATAGACAAAATTATAGCACTCGGGCTACAAGTGAAGAACGTAACTCAAATAGAGTGGCTTCAACAAACTCTGTAGAAAACCAATACGAGCCGACAAAGTTTGCTGATCAATTTTTAATACAATTACAAAAATAAAATAAGTTTGTTTTGTATGTTTCAAGAAGGAAGGATAATAATAATTAATTACTAGTCTATTATTAGTACAATAAAATTAATTTATATTTCTTTTGCACACGTAGAAACCTTCCATCCTGCACCCTCGAAGGTTGACTGATATAATTTTTTTCTAGAATTAGGTCAGTTTTTTGTGCACTTAAATTTATGTGTTATAAAGTATGAATCTAACTTAAGGCAGTTGAAAACTTATGAAATGGTAAACATGTAAAGTATAATATGATTATTATAACGATGTATTTACTTAAGTTCATAATGAAATTTTATTGCAAGCTGTAATTACTGCGGTTAGAATGGCGACTCTTGGTCGTTACATAAAGCGTGAAATGACGTTCTATTTACCGCTCTGGTAATGCCTTTGGCTGAAGTTCATCAGTAAAGGAATTTCGAAAGAAATAAATTTGGTGACTATCCTTGATATTTTAATATCCTCTATTTTATTAACTCTGGTTACGAAACTTTATCACTTTGGAATTAGATAATGTACGCTCGAACTTTTGACTTCTTATATTAAGATAGGATTGAGAGCGTTGACGTTTTCAGTCTTTATTGGGGTCCCTCAAGTATCAATTCTTGGACATTTTCTATTCCGCATATACACAAATGACTTGCTCTTTTTTGTTTGCTGATGATAACTCTTAAGTTTTTTTATAATTAATAGACTCCAGGTAAAGTATAGCGTCGAAGTACATATATGTTTATGTTTTCAAAACTACGACTATAGTCAAGCTTTTTTAAGTTCATCCACGAAAACCAAATAAAAAATCATGTTTTCCAATATTTTTGTTTCTTTGGTAATGTAAGATATGTTTCTCACAACGCGTAAATACGTAAACGTGACTTGCTATCGACATGGTTACATTTGCTCGACAATTTTATAACCCATACAAAGGAACTAAAAACCTAGGAAGTGGATAACGATATTTTTTTCGCCTTATATTTACTTCCTATGTGCGAGCCAGTTTTATTTGTTATTTTTAACTCTGTATTTATTGAAAGGCCACTATTGAATCCAGTGAAATAGAATAGCCGTTGAGTTTTTCCTCATGCGCGTTTTTTTTGGACAAATGAAGCGCATCTCGTTTTTGGATGTAAGTTTATAAAAAAAAAAAGAAAATACACTGTTGCGAACATGGAATAAAAATACAGTTTATATTTGAGTTATTTAAACGAAATGGATAGCGATTAAAATAGATATTAAGACTTAAGAAACTTTCTACATGAATAAAATTTTTCGATGGGCTTGTTTTTGATCCACAGCAAACCTCTCAATCTAAAATTATAATAAATTTTATACCTCAACTTTTATAAGTTACTTTTATGTTTTAATGCACGTAGAACACAAAAACTAATTATTTATTCTTATATTAAACAGGTGAAATTCTGATGTCTGTCAATGTCTGTGGGGTCATAAAAACCTAATTGACGGGAAGAAAAAAAAAACACCGGTAGGTACATTACTGAGTGCTTTATATTAAATATATTTATATAAGAATTTTATTTTCTTTATTAATAAATAGTTACTGATTGAAGCCAGGTCGGGTCGTTAGTCATTAAATATGAATACATTCCAGGGAAGCGACACTAAACAAAAACATATTATTATATTTTAAAAAACTAATGAACCTCTGAGTACTAAGAACTGCCTAGTACTTATATTTTATAATTAATTAAGCCAACATTTTATTAACGAGTCTAACTTTTGTTATTTAAAGTAACAAATCTACATTATCTCGCTGTATCCCATCGACCCTTTTCTAGTTATCTCTGAGTTGAAACGAACCTTAATTATTACCCAACAGTAACGAATGTAGCCAACGTTGAAAAAATGTTAACGTGGAATATATGTTATATGAAATAATCACAATTACCTGCTAAACACATGATGTAATCTGATGAGCCGATTGCAATAGTGAACATATTTTCTTGTAATTATATTGTAGTACTACAAAATTACTATTAATTAGGTATGTTTATTTTGTAATGTACTAATTTAAAAAATAATCTTTCTATTTGCTTCTTATAACAGAAGTTGCAATAGGAATTCTGAAACGTTTACGCATACAATTGTATAAGTAGATGGCATTTTCAAATTTACCGGCTTTAAATAAAGACTATTAATAAGCGCACTTAATTTATTTTTTATTATTAACATATGTAGTTAATATCAGTAGCAAAAACGATATAAAAAGGATAAAGGCTTGATGTTGGCAGTGACACCACTGAAAATGAAATCGAAAGGCACAGTAATATGTTGTATTGCTGATTGTTGGCAGTGACACCACTGAAAATGAAATCGAAAGGCACAGTAATATATAAATGTCTGCAAATTAAATTTAGAATAACATAGATAAATAATTGTATAATATTTAATAGGTATACTAAGCATATTCTTAAACTGGTGATATATTTAATTTTCTATTTCTTTAATAAATATAAATAATTGTTAATATAAATAGGCATGGAAGCTTGAACGAATTAAAGGTGGTTATTTCAACATCGAAAGGCCGCATATGTCCGTCCGTCCGTGAAGTGAAAATCGCTTTTCACTTGAATTTCCATAACACGATAAAGTTGTCGAAATTAATTTCAATTTCAAATAATTATACAATATATTATCTTCCTAGGGGATACCCTCATCCATGTTTCGGAAAGGTCGATGAAAGGGTTTATATACAAAACTATATAGAAGTATACCATGATGGTTGATTTCTATCATTGTGCTGATTTACGACGGGAAATGGCGGCGCATTTATTCATCTAGACGTCGATTAATGAGGAACATCATTTTGTCTATTGGGAAGCCCTTGGATCTTGATCATGTATTCACAGTATGGATTGACCTATACTCGCACTTCATACTTAATCGACTATATATATTAGGCCTGCAGATTATAAATTAAGCAAAGCAGAGGTCATTCAATTCATCACAACGAATACAAACTCGATCAGTAGATCTTTTGAGATTGATAATTATTGAAGGATTATACTTATTTTAAGAAGATCAATTATTTAATATGGACTCTTAATGAGGTAAATAAATAAAATAGACAAGACTAGAATAGTATTTATATAGTTAATGTGTTATACATATGTATATAGATTCCAATGTGTATATGACGGTGATATTGGCGTTGTATAAATTATAGCATAAAAGAGCAACATACTATTAGGCCTCTGCACAGAGGCGGCCCATTCGTTCAAACCCGTGCATCTCCACCGACTGGATGGCTTCCAACCCAGGTACCACTCAATTTACAGGTGCTTAATTTGTGTTTAAAATTCAACTATAGTCAACGGTGAACGAAAAAATCGTAAGGAAACCTACACGTGTTTTATTTTAATGAAATTCGGCCACACGTGTATTCACCATTTTAGCAGACTGCTAGAATGAGTTCCAAACTTTTACAGAGGAGACTTTAGCCCAACGGTGGGACATTATGAGACTGTTACTTTACTCTATGCTGTTATCGGTCATGGCATACGAGTGATCCTTACTACATATATAATTCGCGGTACAAAGTACAAACAAGATTAGCTAATACAGGATTAGTGATTAAAAGTAATCTTATGCATGACATTAAATTCTTGAATATTGATCCTCGTAAAGTGAAGTCTTACTGGGGCTAAGATTTGTTTATTGTATATAATTAATTTAATAACTTCAAGGAAGATCCTACCTCTCCTTTGACAAAGGTATTTTATAAAGTCTGTCGATTTAATAAGAAGTCTTTCGGACAATGGCATTAATTTTGTTATAAAAAGTTATTTTCAACGGCTTCATGATAATAGAATATTACAGGATCAAAGCTGGGGTTTGAAGAATAATTTTCTTTATAATGTCTTTTATTTTTTTAATAAATATGTTAAAAGTAAAGTAAAGTAACAGCCTGTACATTTCCCACTGCTGAGATAAGGCCTCCTCTTCCATTAAGGAGAGGGTTTGGAACATATTCCACCACGCTGTTCTAATGCGGGTTGGTGGAATGCACATGTGGCAGAATTTCGATGAAATTAGGCACATGCAGGTTTCCTCACGATGTTTTCCTTCACCGCCGAGCACGAGATGAATTATAAACACAAATTAAGCTCATATATATAGTGGTGCTTGCCTGGGATTGAACCCGCAATCATCGGTTAAGATGCACGCGTTCTAACCACTGGGCCATCTCAGCTCTATAATATGTTATTTACGATTAATATCGGAATTAATTAAAGTTTATTGACCCGTGATTTAGCTTCACAACCCATTTACGATTTTTATTATCTAATACTTAATTTTTCACCATCAAATAACAGATGGGTGTATATCTTTCTTATCTTCATATGTCGTACTAATATACGTAATAGTTAAGAGCTCATACTGTATATAGTCGAGTTTTGGTATTGTAAGATATTACTTACGAGTAATGATTAATATTTCTTGGTGCTGTATTGGTGATACGTCATCGATCTTGAAAACTAACATGTAATATCCATATGCCTGTAGTTACACTGGCTTAACCTTTAAGCCGGAACATAGCAATAATAAATAATGTTGTCTTGCGGTAGAATATAATATATTATATAACCAGGTGGGCTTAACAAGCCCTGCCAACAAGTATTGACGTGTCACTTTAACTAATCAAGAGATTTTCGTTCTATAAATCTTTTTTCGCTCGTTTTTCAGTCCATATATTCGGGATAATCTAAGAAAATACAACGTATTTTTTTTATAACTTTTTAGTTTATTTAAAAAAAAAATCACGATTTACGACAATTTAATAACATTATTCGGCGACTAAAACCAAAATAACGTGCCTCCAGTTCGTTTAGCGTGCGCTGCTTAAATTGATAAAGTTATTTGAAAATAATGAAAAGCGAAATTATTCTAACGAAATCGTTCTAAACAAAACTTTTTGGACATTCAAATTTACCTGTCATTTTCACAATTGTAAATTTGTCTTGAATTTGATAGACAGGGTATTCCTCGAAAATGACACAGTTGCCCCAGCAGATAGGTATATATTGTCACTTTCACCCCTACTATAGTTACTAGTAATATTTATTATGAGCACACTCGACACTCGATCCCGGTTTTGCAGACAAAACTCACCGTATCGACACGAGAATTTTTTATTTAAAAAAAAAAAAAAATTGCGATTCGACACGGTTTCGTCTGCAAAAGACGGGATCGAGTATCGAGATAGGATAATGGGATAATGACATACATTAATTATATAATTAATGTATGTCATTATATTATTAAATATAAATTATTTTTATTATCAACAACGGCTGCATATGTACAAGTACGACATAGTAACTTTAGAAAAAAAAAACAGGAAATACAAGGACATATGCGTATCTTTTTGGGGCACAACCTAATGTAACTGCTATTGTGATATGTCATAATGACCAACATATGGGTACTATAAGCTGTTATGGTTACGACTTGCTGCGGAGAGGATGTAGAGCTGTTGGTCTCGGTGAGATTTGTTTAAGAATGGATTATAAGTGATAAATGATGGAATGAAGAGCAGATCTGTATTTTCGAACACACTTTAGGCAATAATATGTCATGGAAAATGGGCCGGCCGCTTTTAGATTTGACCGTGTTATATAAGAGTTAGTATTTTTTGGATCATGCTGTATATAGTCTTTGTTAATATTCGATAATAACAGATTTAGTATAAAATACTAAATCATTGTTCTGAGGTAGACATATTATAAATAGAGCTATAGTCCGACTTTATAAAGTAACAAAAGTTAATTTGTTATAGGGTATTACGTTTAAATATTGTTAATATTTTAATTTTCTTGTAAAATAATAACCGCAATGTTTTTTATGGAATAAATAATAAGTCTATTTTTGATCTAATTAAGTTTAAGGCTTATGCAAGAAGTCATGAGCCTGTAGCCCAATGAGTCAAGATCTAAACGCTGACATTGATTTATGTTTAAATAAATTTAAATATAGTTAATTAAATACAATTTAAACAAATTAACCAATCAAATTGCGTAAACCTTAACAACTAAAAGATAATATTTGTAAATGAGAATTGTTAATTTGTGCTTCACTTCGTACTCAGTTATTTAACCCCTTAGGGTTAGATGATTATGATGATAGATGGATTTGATGCTAATTATTAATCAGTTCCGAAAAATTAATTCGCATGTTTCTATCTTAAAGCATGACTGAATTATATACAAACCTTCAACGCCTATTTTGCTCCCTTAGGGGTAGAAATTCGAAAATTACTTCCTTAGTGGATGTCTTCGCAGACCCTACTCAAATTTCCTGGCCCTAAGTTTATAATCGGCGATGATGAATCAGTCAGACAGGACATGTTATTTCGTAAATGAGTTTAAACCATTCAGAGTCAAAAATATCGCAATTCTTCTGGGTTCTTCTTTTTATAGATTCATCACTATCTCTTGTAATCTTACACAATTTCATTATTCATTTATTTTTTAAAATGAGACAACATCACATACATTACTCTGATCCCAATGTAAGTGGCTGAAGCACTTGTGTTATGGAAATCAGAAGTAACGACGGTACCACAAACACCCAGACCCAAGACAACACAGAAAACTAATGGTAATCTACATCGACTCGGCCGGGAATCGAACCCGGGTCCTCAGAGTGGCGTACTTATGAAAACCGGTGTACCACACCACTCAACCATGGAGGTCGTCTTACATGGTTTTCAATCTCATATAGTATGTCCATATCATCTTAGGTATACCGTAATACCTCTTCTACTTCATCCAATGCATATCGAAAACTCTTCGTGTTATATGTTATTACATATATTTTATCAGCACTTTTACATAAAATCTGTATATTATATTTTTCTTACAAGTCAATTAACATATTCTATTTATATATCTAAGATTTATATTATAACAAAATCGCAGGAATACTACGGTGAACGTACCGAAGAATATAACATTAATATTTTTGGCATAACAAGAATAATGAATTCGAGTCACGCACGAAAAAACTAATATGAATTATATCTTAGCGAAGAACGAAATATAAATGAAAACCGATTCGAAAAAGGAAGCTTAAACGCAATATTGATCATATATTTTAATCAATTTATTTTATGACATACAAGTATGCCTATGTCCACCAGTGGATTGACACGTTCTAATATTGATGACGATATCTTGTATTTGTTTTGTGATGTTATTAATTAAACTTTTAACTACTTTACTCTACCAACTCACTTACTACTAGTGTTTTCCAGAAATATTAATGAGTACAACAACAACCGTCTGAAAATTCCCTCTGCTGGGCTAAAGGCCTCCTCTCCCTTTGAGGAGAAGGTTTGGAACATATTCCACCACGCTGTTCCAACGCGGTTTGGTGGAATACACATGTGGCAGAATTTCTATGAAATTTGTCACATGCATTTTTCTTCACGATGTTTTCTTCTGGCCTTCTGGTTTTCACTGGGCCATCTCGACTCATTTAATATATTTATAATTAATGAGTGGGCTAGTGGAATTGTATTGGCAGTTGATACGACATTTTAGTAGTGGTGGCATATTAGCGAACGATGGAATGGTTCTTAAAGCGCCATTTTCTCTTGGTGGTGGTGATTGAACACCATCAGGTGGCTCAACTGTCCATCTGCCCATAAACCAATTATATGAAAAAAATAAAGACTTATATTTGTATTGTTAATCGAGGAAATTGAGTCTCCATTCCTAACCACATACGTATATATGTATGTAACTTTATTTTAAAGTAATTATTTTTCGGTAGATAATAAAATCTGCCATATTTTAAGAAGTTATTTAGTAGTCAAGTTCAATATAATCAAGTTCAAAGTAGATTGTTGTCGCTAGAAAGTTTACAAATATTCTATAGTGAAAATAATTCGCATAACCGACAAAGTAAAAGTTACAATAGCTCTACAAAGTCATTGTTCGATGCTATTGTTGTTAACAATAAAGCCGCGATATTTTCTTTACTATTTTTTATCCAGTATTCCAATATAAAGTGGCTTTTTATAATACTTTGTCATACTAAGAACCGGTTTGAATTTAAAAGAAAGTAAAAAGGTTGATGTTACCTAAGAACGATATAAAAATAAATCGATTTATAAAAATAATAATGTATTATTATTCTTTTTATTTATTTTCACTCATATAATATTACATTTTTAAATATAAAATACAAACATATAAAATATATTTAAAAATATAAAATATAGAGGCCAACCAGTGGCGGGAACAGGGTCCAAGCCACCGGTGGTCAGGGCTCCAGAGAGAGGAACTTCCTCACAATACGAGCCGTGCCGAGGAGTACTGCCTTCTGCATCAGGCCCTTGACCCAGCTACCTAACGAGAGCCTCTTAAGGTGTTGGTCGAGGCTCTTGGCCATTAGGCCATTCGCTGAAACAACTATCGGCACAATAACTGCTGTATCCACATCCCACATGTAGACAACCTCGTGAGCTAAACAATTATCGTGCGGCGCTCTGACCGATCTATCACCACTATATCAGGCTTGTTGGCGACAACAGTCCTGTCAGTGATTATAGATCGGTCCCAGTACAGTGTGATATGACCATTCTCGAGAACTGGGTCGGGCACATACCTGTAGTATGGTACCTCTGATACCACAAGACCGTATCGAAGTGCAAGTTGTTGATGGATAATCTTGGCCACTTGATTATTTCTGTGCAAATACTCTCCGTTAGCAAGACGAGAACAACCGGAAATAATATGTCTAAGGGATTCGCCCGGAGTGTGACACGCCCGACATATGTCCACCGTGCCATCCCTCACAATATACTTCCGGTAATTGTTTGTCATGATAACTTGGTCCATAATCGCACAGACAAAACCTTCGGTTTCACCAAATAGGTTACCGAACCGTAGCCAAGATACAGACGCCATAAAGTCCACATCGGGTCCATGAAGGGCCCGATAGAAGCGTCCGTGTAACTCCTTGCTCTTCCATACCTCCTTGCGGTTCTCAGTACTTAGTACTACAGGCTTGCGCCAGTCCTCTTTGCCTAAGGAGAGCGGAGTTAGCCCCTTGTCCATTATAACTACATCTCGGTGCATAAACAAGTCAGTGTGGAGGAAATACTCCCTGAGTTTGTATACCTCACGGTTATGTAGGGTCTTGGCATTTAAAAAGCCACGGCCACCATATCTCCGTGGGATATACAATCTCATCACCGAAGACCGAGGATGATGCATTCGATATGCAGTCAGTAGGACACGGACTCTCCTATCCAAGGCGTCTAGTTCTTTTTGAGTCCACTTGAGTATGCCGAAAGAGTACATCAAGACCGACATGACCCAACCATTGAAGGCGCGAACCTTATTGCCACCTGATAAAATACTTTTGAGTACTTTTTTCAGGCGACCAAAGAAACGCTCCTGCAATGATTGTTTCATGTCGGTCACATTGATGCCTAACGCTTCCGACATACCCAAGTATTTGTATGATTCGTTTGCGGACAGTGATTTAAAGTTTATGGAATCTGAAAGTTGTAATCCGTCAGATTCCATAATCTCTCCTCGTTTTACATGCATAACCGCACATTTGTCAACTCCAAATTCCATTCTAATAGAATTACTAAAAGTTTCTGTTACCTTTAGTAACTCCACTAGTTGTGAACCTGAAGGTGCAAAGAGTTTTAAGTCATCCATGTAAAGTAGCTGGGATATTACTTTACCTCCTCTCCGCAAACGATAGCCTAGCCTTGAACCCTCCAACAGAGTACTTAGAGGGTTCAAGGCTAAACAAAACCACAGTGGACTCAAACTATCGCCCTGGAATATTCCCCGCTCAATCCTTATTGGTTCGTCATCACCATGAATCGTTCGGCATCCTGGATAGCGAAGAACTGTCCGCCATTGCCTCATACATGATCTCAAGAAACTGCATAGAGTTGTATCTAATTTATACAATTCCAGCACCCTCAAGAGCCATGTATGCAGCACGGAATCATAGGCCTTCTTGTAATCTATCCAGCATGTCGACAGACTCTTTCGAAAACGACGAACCTGTTGGCTAATGGTCATATCAATGAGAAGTAGCTCCTTAGTGCCTCGTGATCCAACCCCACATCCATTCTGAGAGACAGACAAAATACTATTATTCTGTATGTGAGTATTAATCTTATCTCTCAGAATGGAGGTAAGGTGCTTATAGACCGTCGGTAAACAAGTAATATTATTATTATTATTTAGATCAACATGTTTTATGGTCCAGAATCACACATCTGATCTAACTGATCTATTTTTTATTGGTCTGGTAAAATTATGACAAACGTATCTAATAACATTATCAAAACATATAATCTTCGATTTTAAATGTGTCTACATAAGGCTATATATGTACATAAGTATACCGTAGAAATTATCCAAACAATAAATTGCATAATTATTGTATATCACGCTGTCGATACAATCGCTTAGTAACATGCGTGATAAGCTACGGAGCCATGAGAATAGACTACAATTGCTACATCAAGCCTACACCGCTACGGTCACGTAGCAGTGGGTGCTTAGGAACTCGGTGCGAGTGTTTGACGTGATACATACGTAGATCCTCATTTGTATATAAATTGTAATAAAACTGAAACTATATCATAAATAAATTAAACATATAACATTATAAATATAGTTATTTTATATTTGTTCCTGAAAGATATTTTTCGGCATTTCTTATGTCTGTATTCCTTATAACATGTTTCATATTTTTTTGCAGAATAGAGACACTAATTGGATGTGTGAACTACAGAACATATTCTTTGTTCAGTAATGTACTATTTTCAATTATCTTATGATTGGCTATTAAATAATATCGAACAAAGGCTTCAACTGACACCAATATAACAATAACCTAAGCTTTTGTTTTCTCGAACGACAATACAAAAATTACAAAGGATTAATTTAAAAAAAATGTTTGTTTTAATTTGAATTCTGCTTTGATGGTTCATTTTATGTGTCGTACCGTCAACAACAAAAAAAAAAACAGTATGAAAAGCAACATGACATGAAAACTCAAAACTCAAATTTCTTTATTGAATATAGAAGAATTACACTTATTTATTGATATTTAAATTAAACACTACCACCGGTTCGGAAAAAGAAGCAATCTGACCTGAGAAGAACCGGCAAAAGAAACTCAGCGAGAAATGCTTGCCACTCATCAGATATTCTACATCCAAACAACAATTCTTGAATATTCGTTTTCACGCTCGGTTCATCAGATGCGTTATGAACGTGGACAATGTTCTGAAGAATGATCGTACAAGAAATCTGTTATCATTTAAATCATTAGTCTTCCTACTAAAAGGAATTAGTCTGATCACTTTCAATTGAAATGTTACAAAAAACTCAGACCAGTCCTTTTTATTTGTCTTTGACTAATTACTTCGTCATATTAAATTCTTTTCGCATAGATCTTTTTCAATTTTATTATAAAGAAAATAAACAAAACAAAAAATATAATAAGCGAGAAACTGTACAGCATTGACACTAATTAAGAGAAAGAATATCTTCTTTTACATTTCCAGAACGTGCATTTTTAATTAGTTTTTATCTAGAAAATATCTTAGTACGTTTATTATTGATACTTCACTCAATGTTTTAAATATTTTATAAAATGATTTTTTTTTATTAATTGAAAGCAACATGGAATTTGTTGAGGTATCGCTTATTTTTAATTTAGGGTCTGACAACAACGTGTATTCCAGGTAATTGATAATGATGAACGCCAGAAAACACTTTATTTGTCCTTTTTTTTTTTTTTTTTTTTTATTTTTTTATGGCATAGGAGGCAAACGAGCAGGAGGCTCACCTGATGGAAAGTGACTACCACCGCCCATGGACACCTGCAACACCAGGGGACTTGCAGGTGCGTTGCCGGCCTTTCAAAAAGGAGTAGGCTCTTTTCTTAAAGGTTCCCATGTCGTATCGGTTCGGAAAAACCGCCGGCGAAAGCTGGTTCCACAAAGTGGTTGTGCGAGGCAGAAAATGTCTGAGAAATCGCGCTGTTGTGGATTTTCGGACATCAAGGTGGTGCGGGTGAAACTTAGAATTTTGGCGAGATGTCCGAAGGTGAAATTCAGCAGCCGGGATTAATCCGAACAATTCCTCGGAACATTCCCCGTGAAAAATTCGGTAGAAGATGCAGAGTGATCCGACATCTCTACGCAAAGCCAAAGGATCAAGGAGATCGGAAAGGGCTTGATCGTCGATAACTCGAGCCGCTCTACGTTGGATGCGGTCAAATGGAAGGAGCTGGTACTGGGGAGCACCCGCCCAGAGGTGAGAGCAGTACTCCATGTGAGGCCGAATTTGCGCCTTGTAAAGTTTTAGGCGATGGGCCGACGTGAAATACTGTCTCGCCTTGCTGAGCACACCAAGCTTCTTTGAAGCCAATTTGGCTTTGCCTTCCAATTGACCGCGGAACTGAACGAGGCTCGAAATATCAACGCCAAGTATTCCGATACTACCTGTAGCGGCTATCGGAATGTTCTCAAATCGTGGAGATACGACAAATGGTGTTTTTTTAGCGGTTAACGCGCAAACTTGCGTCTTTTTGGGGTTGAAATGGACTAGATTTAGCCGGCCCCAATTCGAGACTTCGTTTAATGAAGACTCGATTTCAGACACAAGTTTGTTCCGGTTCTCTTCGACGTTTTCCCGAGAAATATTGGCGCGGCCGGTGTATAAGGTGTCAACGGTACTGTCGTCTGCATAGCAATGAATGTTCCCGATTTGCAACAAATCATTGATATGCAGAAGAAACAGAGTGGGTGATAGAACGCAGCCTTGTGGAACACCAGCATTGACGAATTTTAAGTCAGAGCATGCACCGTCGACGACGACCTTGATGCTCCGATCTGCCAAAAAGCTGGTAATCCAATTGCATAATTTCCCGGGAAGCCCATAGGAAGGA
This sequence comes from Vanessa cardui, assembly GCF_905220365.1. Lineage (NCBI taxonomy): Eukaryota > Metazoa > Arthropoda > Insecta > Lepidoptera > Nymphalidae > Vanessa > Vanessa cardui. The sequence goes on from NC_061131.1 coordinate 3,706,721, forward strand.
AGCTTCGAAAGAAGCGCTTTGTGCCATACACGATCGAAGGCCTTCGCTATGTCCAAGCTGGCTGCTAATGCCTCCCCCTTGCTCTCAACTGCTTCAGCCCACCTGTGAGTAAGGTAAACTAGAAGATCACCGGCTGACCGACCCCGACGGAAACCGTACTGGCGGTCGCTAATCAGCTGGTTCACCTCTAGATACCGCAGGAGCTGGCAGTTTATAAGGGACTCCATTATCTTGGAGAGCAAGGAGGTGATGGCTATAGGCCTATAATTGGACGGGTCTGAGCGGTTGCCTTTTTTAGGGATCGGATGCACCAAAGCTGTCTTCCAGGAATTCGGGACGACGCCTAATGTGTAGGATTGCCGGAAAAGACGCGTTAAGACCGGTGCCAACTCGGGAGCACATGTCCGTAGCACGATTGGAGGGATACCATCGGGTCCGCTCGACTTATGAATGTCCAAGGAAAGAAGTGCTTTACGAACTGCACTTTGCCGGAATTTAACCTCCGGCATCGTGGTATCACATCGCGGAATTGTTGGTGGAGATTTTCCTTGGTCATCCAGAGTCGAGTTCGACGCGAAGAGAGAGCCTAAAAGATCAGCTTTCTCTTTCGCGGTATGGGCCAATGATTCACCGTCTCTGTGCAGAGATGGAAAAGATGGCTGACAGAAATTCCCTAAGACAGCCTTAGCGAGAGACCAGAACGCTCGTGTTCCTGAAGGGAGACGCACCAGTCTCTCGCCAATTCTGCCAATGTACTCCGTCTTCGCCCTAGCAATTACGTTTTTGAGGGACCTAGAGGCAGAGTTGTATTCCTTTTTAAATGCGCTGGTATTTACATCACGAGACGCAGATGCATTAGCCCAGGTCAGAGTCAGCAGCAGCGTTCGGATCATCCGGCGAGAAACAAATCTGCCCCCATGGGTAAGATGCAAAAAAAGACCGCATCCCATCCCAATCTGCTGACTTGTAGTGCCATACTCGGCGGCACCCAACAAAGCGAGGCCGTGAGTACCGCACAACCGGCACTGTACTCCGGACGAGACAGTGGTCAGACGAGCCCAGAGGGGGATCGACGATAACCTGATAGCCATCCGGATGTGAAGTCAGCAGAAGGTCCAACAGGGAAGGTGTATGATCCTCCACATCCGGTATTCGCGTTGGCGAGTTGACCAGTTGTGTCAGATCATATGCTAGAGCGAAGTCCAGAACAGATCTACCCGCATGATCGGTGGTGCGTGAGCCGAGCCATTCTGCGTGGTGAGCATTAAAGTCACCCAGAATAATGATCTCTGCGGATGGAATCTGCTGAAGCACGGAATCTGTAGCCATTTGGACGTGCTCAACCAGTCGGTCGGTTTCGGCATTACCGCTATGGGACCTATAAAGGCACGCATAGATTCGCGGATGGTCATCGCAGTCTACACGCAGCCAGATAATCGATAGGTCCTGTCCTTCAAGGCTGCCGAGGCGTCGAGAACAGATATCATCTCTGACGTAAACGCATACCCCAGCTCGTGGTATAAAAGAATGTTCCAATTTGTACCCAGGGTACGAGAGAAAAGTCGTATCGGCAGGAGAAGATATCTGGGTCTCGGTTAGAAAGAGCAAGGCCGGCTTCGCCGTTTCCAGATGGTAGTGAACGGCGTTGAGGTTGGAGTTGAGTCCCCTTATGTTGCAGAAGTCCACAGCGAGGGTGGTAGGGGTTGCCTTATGATGCCTGCTCCGCTTGCCCCGAACAGTGGCGAGCGCAAAATTGCCCCCCCCAGAATTCGGAGGGCAGCCTGGGCATCCCTGCTCAGGTGGTGTATGTCCTGAGCATGGATGCCCAGAGAGGGATTCTCCACCGCTGTCGCTGATGGTACCCTCCTGGGGTAATTTAACCAAATTCTGCACAACCATCAAGTTTTGGGGGGGAGGGGGATTGGGCCTCCGGAACTCTCACTTACCGGACGAAACGCGGTAGCATAACTACCACTTTACGCCGATTTTAAGTGAGAGAGTGGTACTTCCCCGGGCGTGCCGGCCCATTCGGCTGTAACCCGAAGGTATACAGCGTGGCACTACCACTTGAGGTAGTGCCAAGGTCCTTCTGAAGAGTAGGACTAATGCTTACAACAGTAAAAAATACTTTTGTGCCCCACCGGATATAACAATGACAACAATGAATAAAGTATCTCATCTATGAAGTATTTGAAAATAGAATAACATTGTAAAAATAAAAAACACTTTTAACTTACTAACCTTATACGGTAATACTTGCCCCCAAAGCAATACCTGCCCCAGCGGGGCAGTATAAGAGCGATTCGTTATCATAATAGAATGCAAATAACATGTAAATCTAAGCCCTTTTCAAGTTCACGGTAGCTGATAATATCGAATGTTAGGTCGTCCGGTACCTCAGAGAATTAATTCGTGAAACCCTTTAATTTGGATTGCAAATTTACTTTAATTATACTGAATATTGATACAGGAGTATCTTTAATTAAAACTATCGATCATTTTAGCTAAATATTGGTAAAAGAAGACAAGTAATTTACTTATGTATTTATATAAAGAACATTTTTGGTTCCGTATGAAAAGTAAGCTATATATATTATGTATATTTCCATAACAAAAATATTTAAGAATATAATATTTTTTTTTAATTTTGTAGTGAAATTTCTGCGTACGAATCATATTAAAACCAAACAAATTGTCAATAAGCCTTTTGAATAGTATCCGACAAATTAAAACGGTGATTTCCAAAACATAGTTTTTACGAAGAATCAATATTATAACGTACATTTTTAATCGATATTTTAAATAAAAATAAAAAAAAACGATTCGGTATTTAATGGAGAACTTTTTAAATTCATATTATAATATTTTTTAAATATTCCAATCCAACAGTAGCAAAAAATCTTGATCGGTATTTCATAGATTTCGTGTTATAATAAACAAACTAAATTTAAAGTTACTTGATCAAATATCAAAGCAAATAATAATGCTTTTTCATTTTAAGCTAATACCAAAATTTCGTTGTGTATGAACCAGTATAAAACTGGGCTGGTAGACGTAATTTAACAGTTTATCCGCACAGCATTTCTTAATTTTCATCTCTAGAACAAACTCACAGGCACAAACATTTTTCGCAATGTGACTCCTTAATGTTTTTAATTTTTAACGTAAGCTTCTAAGTTCACAGGACCGTCAATTCTATCAGTGATTACTGCTATAAAAATGGTATCACAAGATCATAAAACAATTAGACTTTTTGAGTCACATTTATTCTTTAATATTCTTCTTTAGATATGAAAGTTATTTTAAACACAATTTGAAAAACTCATCTATTAAACTAGTGTGATTAAAAAGACGCAACTTTTTTAGCATTGATAATCCATTACGAACCATCAATAACTTCTCGAGGTGACTACATTGATTGACAGCGCATCTAGACTTTGTCAGGCAGTGGTACAATGCGACAAAATTGGCGGTTCTAATATTATAAAATTCATATTTTACTAAATATACTTGAATCAGATAACAACAATAGCCTGTAAATTCCCACTACTGGTCTAAAGGCCTCCTCCTTTGAGGAGAAGGTTTGGAACATATTCCACCACGCTGTTCCAATGAGTGTTGGTGGAATACATATGTGGCAGAATTTATATGAAATTTGACACATGCAGGTTTCCTCACGATGTTTCCGCTGAGCACAAGATGAATTATAAAGACACATTAAGCATATGAATCAGCGGTGCTTTCCTGGGTTTGAACCCGCAATCGTCGGCTAAGATGCACGCGTTCTAACCACTGGGCCATCTCGACTCTTTGAATCAGATATTTACGTAGAAATATTGACGTAGAGTCGCAGCTGCCTATTCTAATAGATATACCCTCAGGATAAATTCGAAACTCCCAAAGGGTTGAAAGAAAGGTTGATGATATTTCCGATTCCGCTCGGTGGAAACGACAAAGACATCATCTCGGCTTTCTAATAGAACCTTGCAGTAGTGCAGTCATGACCTGTAACTTTATCGGAGTCATAATTATCTTGTTGTTGAGTATTGAGTTATAAATTTATTTAATAAAAGCGTTTACACAAATTTCAAATTAAACTGGTTTTATGTAGATACATCAAATGGAACTAAATTATTTGATCTCATGGTCCAGCCAAATCTGTTTTTGGAGGACTATGTAACACGATGCAAGCATTAAAGATGCGATAAATAAATTTAATAAATATATAATGCAAAACTAGCCATGCACAAACTAAATAATTTTACAGCCTGTACATTTGTCAATTTAATTCGTATATTGGATTAGCGGTGAAATTGATGGCGAATGCTCGTCGGGATTATAAAATATATAAAAGAAACAGCCTGTAATTTTCTTACGACAAAAAATAAAGGAAGGAGAAGGGAAGGGAGAAGGTGATGATGGAACTCACATGACAGAATTTCATTGAAATTAGATACACGTGTACTCCTTCACGATGTTTTCCGGCATTGCTGAATTCGAGATGAATTATAAACACAAATTAAACACATGAAAATTCAGTCATAATAACTGAGCCATCTCGGCTCCCTATCGGCATTAAGATATTGGTAATCCTCTCAATATGTATACGAGACGCCAAGTTTTTATCACTTGTACGCCAAAATCAGCGTGAGCAATCACACGGACCATTGCCCCGCTAACTCGTCGCCTGCAAATGACGGAGTCGCATCGCGCCGCGTCAGCAGTCGGCGACGACTTGGCTGTCGTTTTGCAGTACATCGCATTATTACTTGGACTTTCACTATTGAAATTGCATGTAATTGATAATTTGATTTAAGTCGAATATCATAGTCATAATACATGCACCACTCACTCACCGCACGATTGTTAATTTATATGTAGAAATATTGGTGAGTTTCGAATTTCGCCTGAGTTTTATAATGTACTAGCGACCCGCCCCGGCTTTGCACGGGTGCAATGATATGACATCACAATGGAAACTTCTAAAATTATCATATTTTTTAACTAAAATGTCCATGTATTATATATAAAAATCTTCTTTTCGAACCACTCTAGCTTATAAAAAAAAGCCGCATCAAAATCCATTGTGTAGTTTTAAAGTTTTGAGTATAAATATGAGGACTGATAAAGCGATTTTGTTTTATACTAGGTATTGATATATAGAAATAAATTCATTGTTTGTTTTTTCAAAGTTAAGCAAACAGATTCGATAGTGTTTCAGAATACATAAGCTTGAAAAATTATGATAATATATAATAATGTTATAAGGTGGGCTTAGGATGAGCAGTACGATATTTTATGGAAAAAGCTAGTTGTATAGAAAGCGGTAGTATTTTTTAAATTAATGAATAATGATATCAATATCCAATTTCGTTAATAGAAAATGACTTATAATAGTGAAAATTATAACAGATGCGAGATAACTTACGACCATTTACAATTCACAAACACGAAATTACACAAAAATTCAATGAGTTCTTTCTTGTGAAAATAGTTTATATTTTTTTCAATTCATTGATATTATATTCCTCTTGTGGAAGTATCGGTTTCTCAATAAACTCGTAATATATACCTCATTCAAAGGATTCTAGATTCTTTGTTTATATTTATTATGCAAAAGAAAACAATTCTTTTCTCAAATATCATTTTGGTGATTTTTTTTTATTTTTTATGTTATAGGTTGGCGGGCGAGCATATGGTAAGTGTTCACCATCACCCATAGACAATGACGCTGTAAGAAATATTAACTATTCCTTACATCGTCAATGTGCCACCAACCTTGGGAACTAAGATGTTATGTCCCTTGTGCCTGTAGTTACACTGGCTCACTCACCCTTCAAACTGGAACACAACAATACTGAGTACTGCTATTTGGCGGTAGAATAACTGATGAGTGGGTGGTACCTACCCAGACAGGCTTGCACAAAGCCCTACCACCAAGATTTGATGAAGACGAATGATTCCTCCTCATTTTGTAACATCGACATTTTTTAATCTTCTATATTAAATTCAACTTTGTTTGCTAGCAAAATAAATTGGAGATGTTTTAAGAAGTTCGATTATAAATCAACCTTCAATATAAAAAAAATATGATAAATTGACTGAAACAGCCTACAAGTTAAACCCAATTTCCTTTATCTCAGATAAGAACACAAGTGACAGAGATTTCATATTTATAGCGGAATTTATCTAACCTCTTGCAACTAGAACAAAGATATCAACTACTGTAAATTCACATTAATATCATAAAGAAATACAAACTTTGTTCCACCTTTGAAATTGTCTGTATTCTATATGGGGCTCCTTATACTACGTCACTATAAAAGTTATAGAAACAAAAACTCTTCTCTAACAGAAACTCTTTTCTCAGTTGAAATATAACCTTGAAAGAACCCAGATTCTGAAATATTAGATTTCAGAATCTGAGTTCTGAGTTCTGAATCTGAATTCGTGGACGAATTAAGAAGGGCTATTCATAAAAATATGTACATTATTAAACGAAACTATTATTATTGCAGGTTTATGTATTTCAGCATTTCTTCATTTTAACACTCCTAACCTGCCACAGGAGATAGCTCGTCTGTCCATGTTGTATGTAACCGGCTTCTTTCTCTAGTACCTTTTGGACCCGACAGATTGAGTATCCTAAAGGTCTATCTATTGTCCCTATACCTCCTAACTTGAAACGAACTTACATTTATATCATTGATTGACTAGAACTAAAAGTTTATATCTTTAAATTTTATAGATTATTCGTGTATTTTTAATTACAATTGCACAGTTATTTCTAACGTATTGTATTTACATTAAAAATAGAACATAAATTTACAAAATTTATTGATTTTGATTTACATATAATGGATATATTTAAAGCGTGTGACTTACAAGTTAATATGAGTTAGTATATTTAAGTTAATAATATTTGATATGAAATAAAATTTACGACTAAAACACTAATAATTTAGCGTTCTAACAGTAAAAAATAAACAGGATTTGATCTTCAGTCTCGGACAGTGCAGTCACACAAACCGATGGATAAATGCAAATAAAGTATTGTATTATGCAGTATATTAAATTTAATCATTTAATCATCTTTATATTAATTTGTGTAATTGGAATTGATTACAACAAACGCTATGACGTTTGTTGTAGTCCGTAATATTTATTAATATCGTCGCAAAAACATAATTATTATTTAATACTAATGCTTTATAATATTAAGTTAAGTTTATTCAAATATTGATATCAATTTTAATACTTTGATAAGTAATTAACTAAACTATTACAAAATACTGGAATTGAAACAAATATTCAACAAAACAAACTAAAATATACGGTATATTTTATATTTATTTATGACTAATGGAATGCGTTCAAAAAGTTTCATTTTAAAAGGTAATTAATTTCAAATAATCACGGGTTTTGATTAAAATAATACGCATTCAGGCGTGCAATAGTTTTAGTAAATTTCGAATGTTTATGATATTTTAATCTTTAGTTTTAAAAATTTAAATAATTGGTAATAGGATATGTTACGTAGCCTTTAAAATAAGATGTAGAGAAGCTATAGCATGTGATTATTTACTGGAGATTGTGCATTGAAACTAAGTTAAATACCATGGCAGTTTATGTGCTTAATTTGTGAATATCACAGTATATATGAAAAAAATGCCATGAGGGAATACAGCAACATATGTTTTGGAATCAAACCATAGGATTGTCAATTTGAAATACAACCTCACAGATGTTTTTTTCAATTATTTAATAATAAATCTACTACTCGTATATCAACATGGTTGAGTACAAAATACAACTTATAAAAATTGTCAAGGCGACGTTCTTTATAGATTCATGGTCTGTATTGTTGAAGTATACGATCATTAAAGTAACCATGCTATTGAGATCCTACTGCTAGTCTAAGACCTACTTTCTCTTCCAGGTGCTGCTAATTTTACCACGCTGCTCCAAATCGGATAAGGGTTTAAAACCGGGGTCGAATTTAATTTTTACACTTTCAGGTTTCCTCACGATGTTTTCTGTCACCGCCGAGCGCGAGTTTAATAATAAACACAAATTAATAATATGGAAATACGGCGACGATATCCTGGATTTGATTCAAACATTGTACATATATATTATACACCTTCAATCAATAACATCAGACTTCCAATTAAAAAAAAAGGAAAAACATAAAAAAGTCGTCGAAAACTATCATTTCGGGCAATTTAGTTAAAGTTTGCAGAATCATAAGCAGAATGTAGGAAAATTATTCAAAGCTTATTTCAGTACACCGCTACGTTACGAGTTCTATGACAGTATGTCTTCCTATATGTGTCATTCCAGACCTTAATCGTCTAGCACGATATGATTTATAACCACAATATCCAGCGCAATGCTGTTAAAAATATACTACTATAGAAGTAACGCTGAATCAAAATATTACAAATGTGACAAGGTTGTTCAAATACAAACAGTCCAAACGACCGAATGGAACTTAGGGCGTCCGTTCAAAAGGTCTGTTTGCACAGGATGTATCGTCAGCGTTTTCATCATTTCGTCAGGCGGCACTTTAACGAACTGTGATTGGAATTCTAATGTAACTAGAATTTGGTTATACGACCTTTTTTGTGAAAAATGTGAATTCGTTTTTTTTTTTCTTTTTAGATTTATATTACAACCCGTACGTAAGAATTTGTATTCTTTTGTTGTTAATTTTGTCAGATAGAATCGTGTTTTTTTTTTATTTCAAAAATTAACATTTGGTATAAATTCACAAGCAAATGTAAATATATTTGAATTGGATATACGTATATTGAATATTTAATAATTACTTAATTTAATAAGTAGATCAGTGTATTTTTATTATTAATATTTATTAACCGATATTTACTTAAAACTCTTTCGATACTAAAGAACAAAGTCAATGTCAAAAACCTATATACAAAATAGAAGTGTTTACACTTTCTTATTGATAGTCGAAAATCTACCACCGGTTCGGAATATAATACCTTAGACCTGAGAAGAACCGGCGAAAGAAACTCAGCGGGATCTATTTTTTTTTTTCAAATAATATCAATTGACAATATAGAATAATAAACAAAAAAAAAAATGTTACTATGCCTCAAAACACAAAGGGCAACAAATTTATTAAGCTTGTTTTACTTAATTTTTTGTTGAAAACAATGTCTTTTACACAAGGTTCTTTATAAGATTGAAAAATGTCATATAAACACCAGAACAATACTTATGTTTTAATTTATCTCAAAATATTAAACGAGCAATTTTTGTATATATACATTTATTGAGTGTCTTGGAAACAGTTTGATCCAAGTTATTTATAAAAGGATCTGTTTTTCAATTTTATCATTTTATATATATTTTAGGATTTTGTAACTTTTTATTATTAGAGCCGGCTGTTGTTATCTTGGTACATGTGTCTAAATATATATATATATATATATATATATGTCGCATCCGGGACAATAGTTCGGAATATAAACCATACACAAACGTCAAAATGACGTGTACAGAGCCTAGATTAGAGAGGGTAAACGTTAATAAAAGAACGTGCACTCTGTATTCGAGAATTCATTACGTTACTATCGGCTGAATAAGCAACACTAGCCTAGGAACTGATGCCTAGGAAATGAGCGACCGTGAGGATAACGAGTCTCCGATATCAGAAGTGAGATTTCAACGGGCTGAGAAACCGCTAAATCATGAAGAATTATGGCGACAACTTATTGAAAAACAGAACCAAAATATGATGGCACTAATCTCTACGCTACGACCGCATGAATCAAGTCGTCGCCTCACTCTACCGGAATTCAACCCAGATAAAGAAGAAAGTGACGCGAGATCTTGGTGTGCAACAGCGGATATTTGTTTCGAAGACAACCCACCACGTGGCGGTCAACTCATTGTTGTCATTAGCAAGGCTCTGAAAGGTACGGCATCATCATGGTTGTCACATATATCATACCCTGGGATATCCTGGCCGGAATTTAAGGACCTATTCACTGCAAGATTCATATCTACAGACACATGTGCAGGTACCCTCATTAACTTAAATAGTGAAAAATTAAAAGACAACGAGTCATTAGCTGCATGCGCGAGTCGGATTATTACCTCATTGATGAGCCGTTGGAAAGATTGCACCAAAGAACAGATCGCCGTAGCAACCGCCCTAGCGCACATTTCTCAACACGACTCACGATTACAACGTCTTGCTTTTACAACGGAAATTACTTCCCGCCAGCAACTACAAAAAGAATTGCAGGCTTTCTCGTATCAAAAGCGAAAAGCTCCTGCAGCAGAGACGTTGTCAACAACTGATAGCAAGCGAGCAAAATTTTACAAGCAGCCTACATTAAAGTGTTTTGGCTGCGGGAAATTGGGTCACCGACAGGCTGACTGTAGATCAAAGCCCAAAATCTACAAGCCAAAATCTCCTGTGAAGACTGACGTGACTTCCACTTCTCATCGTGTAGAAAAATCAACGAGCATCAGATGTTTCAAGTGTGGAGTATTGGGACATGTGGCAAGTCGCTGTACTGCAGGAGCTGGCTCCCGCGGTGGAAACACCAGCGCTAGTGCGTCGGCCGAGCGTCGTGTCGACCTGTGCGTAGTAGAACCTCCTACTGGATACCTTCAACATCGCAGTGAGTCCTATGTTTTTCACAATGATTCTGGTGCTGAGTGTTCATTAATAAAGGAAAGTTTGGCTACGAAGTTTAGCGGAAAACGTAGTTGTAATATTGTTTCGTTAACTGGTATTGGCCAAAGCAGTGTAAAATCAACAGAACAAATTTTAGCTAAAGTTATTATTAATGAGCACTCATTAGAATTGTTGTTACATGTTTTACCTGATATTTATTTACGCAGTGACATAATGATTGGTCGTGAAATTTTGAATTTAGGATTTTCGATTGTGATGACGAGTACTAGCTTTAAATTGTTAAAAAATAATTTTGTTAATAGCTGCACTATCCAAAACTCTTGGCCTGATTTTAAATGTATCGATACAGATATACCCTTTGAACATAGATCACAACTTTTAAAGATATTAAATCGTTATTCGAAATACTTTATAACCGGTATGCCTACTACACGCGTCATGACAGGTGAATTAGAGATACGGTTAAAGGATCCGAGCAAAACGGTTCAAAGACGTCCTTGTAGGTTATCGGTTGAGGAACGTACCGTTATGCGAAATAAAGTTGACGAACTTTTACAGGCAAATATAATTAGGCCAAGCTATTCGCCTTTTGCTAGCCCAGTTTTGTTAGTTAAAAAACAGGACGGGTCCGACAGGATGTGTATTGACTACCGGGAACTGAATGAAAATACCATTTCTGATAGATATCCCCTCCCCATCATTACTGATTTAATATCACGTTTACAAGGAGCCAAATTCTTTACTAAACTCGATTGTGCTAGTGGATTCCATTTAATTCCATGCCATGAGGAGTCGATAGAGCGTACGGCCTTCGTAACTCCTGATGGTCAATATGAATATCTGACTATGCCTTTTGGTTTAAAGAATGCTATAACTGTATTTCAAAGAGCTATCGTAAATGCATTAGGAAACTTGGCACGTGATTACGTCATTGTTTATGTTGATGACGTCATGATTCAGGCTGAATCGGAAGAACAGGGACTTGACAGACTTAATACCGTCCTTGAAGTTCTCACCAAGTCCGGATTTTCTTTAAATTCTAAAAAATGCTCTTTTCTTAAATCTAAAATTGAGTTCTTAGGCTATGAGGTAGAAAACGGTAATGTTAGACCAAATAAGCGAAAAATAGAATCACTCACTGCATTACCACCTCCTGAAACCGTTACACAATTAAGGCAATTCATAGGATTAGCTTCTTATTTTCGACAATTTGTTGCACAGTTTGCGTGTTTAATGGCTCCACTTTATAGATTAACATCCCTCAAAGGCAATTTCATTTGGAAACCTGAGCATGAAGAAATCAGACAAAAAGTAATTACAATATTGACTAATGAACCAATTTTAAAAATCTTTAGTCCTAGTCTCCCTGTAGAACTTCATACAGACGCAAGTTCAGAGGGGTACGGCGCTATTTTATTTCAAATTCATAACAATAAACGACATGTCATAGCTTATTTTAGCAAGCGTACATCTCCCGCGGAATCACGATATCATTCATACGAATTGGAAACACTCGCTGTCGTAAATGCTATCAAACATTTTAGACAATACTTGCATGGACGTAAATTTTTGGTAGTGACGGACTGTAATTCATTAAAGTCTTCCCAACGTAAAGTGGATTTGACGCCTAGAGTGCATAGGTGGTGGTCCTATCTTCAATGTTTTGACTTCGATGTTGAATATAGACCGGGCAAACACATGGCACATGCTGACTTTTTGTCTCGAAATCCTCTACCAGTGTCATTGAACAATAGTCGCCCTTATAGTAAAGTAGAGCACAAGCGAGTAAATATAGTCGAGCTCTCTTCAAATTGATTAGCCGCTGAACAACAGCGAGATAACGAAATAATCAAAATTATCGACGATATGAATAACGGTAAGTTGGAAGATAGTTTAGCCAAAACATATGTCCTTAGATCCGGTATTCTGCACAGAAAGATAACAACGTAACGGTAGGACACGGTGTCTTCCGATTGTACCACATGCATTGAAATGGTCGGTCATAAATAACATTCATGATTCACTTATTCACCTTGGGTGGGAGAAAACGCTTGAGAAAGCATATGATCATTATTGGTTCGAGGGAATGTCGCGCTATGTAAAACGGTTTGTAGATAGTTGTGTAACATGTAAGGTAGCTAAATCTCGATCAGGTAAAATACAATCCGAACTTCACCCCATACCTAAGGTTACGTCGCCCTGGCATACTATTCACATCGACGCCACAGGCAAACTTAGTGGGAAAAATGATGTAAAAGAGTACGCTTTTGTTGTAATTGATGCATTCACAAAATTCGTTTTATTATATAATATCACACTGCTAATATTGACACAAAAAGTAGTATTCAAGCGGTAACAAATAGTGTAGCACTTTTTGGAACACCCACTCGTATCATCGCTGACCAAGGGAGGTGTTTTGCGAGCAAAGAATTTCAGGAATTTTGTGACAGTAAAAATATAAACCTTCATTTAATTGCCACCGGCTCTTCTCGTGCGAACGGGCAGGTTGAAAGAGTCATGAGCGTACTGAAGTCGATGCTAACGGCAGTAGAGATTAACTCTGAAAAATCGTGGCAGGATTTATTAGGAGGCTATCAATTGTACTATCAATAGGGTTACTAAGTGCTCACCACTCGAGCTTATGATCGGTAGGGTAGCCAGGCCACTGTCGTTGATGACCAGCGAGGTACAAAATGACGAAATTTCCATTGATTTAGACGCACTAAGAGAAAGCGCAGCTAATAATATAGGAAAATCGGCTGAATATGATAGGGAAAGGTTTAATAGTAAAAAGGCAAGGCTTAATAAATTTACAGTAAGCGAGTTTGTATTAATTGAAAACAAAGAAATAAATCAAACCAAATTAGACCCTAAATTCAAGGGCCCATTTAAGATAATAGAAGTTTTGGATGGTGACCGCTACCTATTGAAGGCTTTGAATTCCAAACGAACCTATAAGTACGCGCATGATAGGGTTAGGAAAATGCCAGGAGCTAATGTAGACATTGATTTAAATGAAAAATGTGATTTACCGATATGTGATACTGAAAAAGTTTCAGAACCTTCAACTGACATTGCTGCAAGTACTCTAAAAGAATGAATGTTAATTTTGTGTTGCGTTTCAGTCACAGGGATGACTGTTGATTTGAGTCACAGGGATGACTGTTGTTTTGAGTCACAGAGATGACTGTTGAATAGAGTCACAGGGATGACTGTTGATTTGAGTCACAGGGATGACTGTTGATTTGAGAGTCACAGAGATGACTGTTGATTTGAGTCACAGGGATGACTATCATTGAACACTTATAGTCACAGGGTTGACTTAAGTGTACGTGTGTATGTGTCGATTTCACGGTTACAGGGAAGATTTAGTTACTGTGTACATGAATTGTACGGGGAGAACTTGCAGCAGTAGTCAATCACTTATTTCGTTTATGTAATATTTCAATGTTGTTATAGAATTTGTGTTTAGAATAAAGATTATTTGATGACACAAGACTTTTATTTCAGTTATTTTAGTAGAGTGGTGAGATGTGGCCGAGCGTGAATGATACTTTGCGGTATTTGCTTTTGTTCCAGATTAACACACGAGGACGCGTGTAACACAGGATGGCCGTGTCGCATCCGGGACAATAGTTCGGAATATAAACCATACACAAACGTCAAAATGACGTGTACAGAGCCTAGATTAGAGAGGGTAAACGTTAATATAAGAACGTGCACTCTGTATTCGAGAAATCATTACGTTACTATCGGCTGAATAAGCAACACTAGCCTAGGAACTGTGCTGTGTATATTGAAAAGTATTTGTTTCTCGCCCGGATCCCTGCTGACGCCCCACAATGAGCGACCGTGAGGATAACGAGTCTCCGAGATTAGATAACACAGATTGCTGTGTTCAAGTTTTAAGTTTGAATGAGCCAGTATAACTGAGAGCAAAAGATACTTAACATCTTAGTACCCCAGGTTGGTGGTGCATCGGCGATATAAGGTATGGTTAATATTTGTATCGGCTCATGTGCCGAACGACCTAGCTATTACGAAAAAAAAATCACCCTTATGTATACATGCAAACATTCTCTAAAACATAGTGATTGATTATGAAATATACATAATAGTTTTATGCATATTTCTTTAGTATTTTTTTACAGTTAGTTAATACAAAACTAAACAGTTTCTCACCATCTGTAGTAATGTATTGAGTTAAACAAAAAAAATCGTGCTTATGATCGCTACTCTATCGATTGAATACGAAGCAACGACTTGAATCAATCCCAATATCAAATTGTCAATTGTCGAACGTTTGAAAAATATTAAATAACATTTTATTTATGTTTAATGTAAAAAATAAGTTGTTATATTTTAATTTAAGCCTAGTGAAGCGAATGATTAACAACTGGTATTTCAAAAAGTATTTTAATACAGAGTAAAAACTTGAAATCAATAAATGCTCATTACAGCGGCTGCCTATGCCGCTAAATTTGAGTTAACGATTTTTGTAGCGGTTAAAAATCTCAATCAAACTCAATGTAATTTACATTGACTTTGACGTTTGATTGTTTTAACCGGATCATATAATTAATATTAGAAAATAAGTGCTTAGTGTACACAAAAAGGTGATATGGGCAAGCGGTTTGAACGTGTGCATCTTAACCGATGATTGATTGATGAATACTCAGTGGTGCTTGCCTGGGTTTGACCATCCAACCCAGGCAAGCACCACTGAGTATTATTGTGCTTAATTTGTGTTTATAATTTATCTCGTTCTCAATAAAGTATAAAGTAAAACATCGGAAGGAAACCTGCATGTGTCAAATTTCATAAAAAATCTGCCACATGTGTATTCCAACAACCCGCATTGGAACAGCATGGTGGAATATGTTCCAAACCTTCTCCTCAAAAGGGAGAGAACGCCTTAGCCCAGCAGTGGGGAATTTACAGGCTGTTGTTGTAAGTGACAAGAGTGAAATGTTAGAAAGGTTTGCCTTGTAAATATAACAGAACAATGTCTTAAGAATTAACCTTAAAATTTTAATTCAATTCTAAATTATAATTTCAAGTTACAAATTTCGACTTAGCATTAAAGCTACGGTTGATGAAGCAATCATAGACAACAAAGGGCGAAATTGCAGAGTGAAGTATCCGAAGCTATTGTACGACGGTTTCTAGAACGTGCAATCCCAAATTTATTGCTCCGTAAATTATTTAATCTATTAAATTGAAAGTCTTGAAATACTTAGTTGCCATTAATTATATTATTAAAAAAATCTTATGAAGGTATTATTTCATTCAAGGCTTTGTGCCACTGGGTAGATAAGACTCTATTATTAAATATTCTGCTGTCAAACAATATTATAATATAATACTCAGTATTGCTGTGTTCTGGTTTGAAGGGTGAGTGACTCAGTGTATCAGGCACACGGAAAATAAAATGTTAGTTTCCAAAATTAATGCATTGACGATATAAATAATTGGTATTTCTTACAGCATAATTGTTGATGAGCGATACTGACCACTTACCATTTCATTCAATACTTGCCCGCTGAATTAACTATACTTTAAAAAAGATCGTTTTTACTTTACGTAATAAACGCATTTTAAATTATCATTTAAAATGCGTTTATTTATTTTTATTTTATTTAAAAGTCGTGGGCATTACTTGTTATCACAAGTAATGCCCACGACTGTTTGAATTTAACAACAAGTTACTGTTGTAGTCTAACTTACTTCTTATTTCATTAACATTCTGCTAGTGATATTCCCATCACAACCGATCCATCCAGATTACAGAGATTTGACGGAACAAACACACAGACAGACAGACAACAATTGTAAAAAACAAATTTAGTATGTTTACCATGTAAACATAATACATATTATGCATTAAGTGAAAAGCGGTTATTTTAATATTACAAACAGACACGACAATTGTATTATATGTATGGATAAATATTTATTTAGCTAATACAACGTAACCCTATCATCTCGATTACATTACGCATAATAAGCTTCATTACACGTGTTATCATTAGTTATTTAATTAGTTAATAGGTTTTCCTTAGCAAATAATCAATTTTCGTCTAATGCTGTTGCGTATTCGGTAAACAGTTATAAGTGTAAACAGTTATCTATACATATAATAAAATTGTAGTGTCTGTTTGTAATATTAAAATAAGCCTATAATGCATATGTATTTATACACGGTACATATACCAAAGTAACATTTTTTACAATTTTTGTCGGTCTGCCTGTTTTTTCCGGCTAATCTTTGAAACGGCTGGACCGATTTTGACGGGACTTTCATTATGCCAGTTATCTGCCAGTGAACTGGGAGTAACTTAGGCTACGATATATTTTTTGTTATATTCAAAGACGTACCCTTGTACACGGGCACAGCTAGTAATTACTATAGTAATATACATATATAGTTTTGGAGTTGACTTATCACTCTGTATCACAGCAGTATGGTACATAAAGGCCCAACTCATAGCTATTATTATCACGGTGTTTTATTGATTCGTGTAAGTTTGATTTACACTTCATTGCGCGTGAATGACACTTAGTATCTTGAATTCAGAAGTTTTTCATACTTCTCAATTTTGTCCTTTGTTGTTGATTTGAAATGAAATTTATATTTACTTATTTTATTAATGCGTAACTGGGTCTGTCTGAACCCGAATTTCATGAAGTTTGGTATGAAACGAGCTGGAACTACGAGGAGTTTGTTGGAATTGGGATGGACTTTTTTATACCTTATACCTAACGATTAATAGTTAGTGAAGCGATTACTGACTGATTTGAATCGACAGAATAACCAATCATTGACTTCTCAGAACAGAAATTCTCAGTAGATAATGTGATGATCATCGAAATTTGGAAGATTACGGTGTGTATAGTCAATAGCCCTAAAAGCATGTTATTTTAGTTATTAACTCCTGTGCCGAGGATGGTCATAGCAGGGGTTTTAGTTGATAAGAATTCTATAAATTGAATGTCGTGTCAATATAAGACACAGAAGTATATCACAGCTGACTTCCTAACTCCACATTGCTATTGAAAATTTCTTGACAAAAAGGTAATAGCTTTTTCACCTGACACAGGATCCGAGCCAGTATCTGTAGCCGTATAAGCTAGCTAGATACGACGCTGTTCGAGTCCATGAAAATATTTTTTAAAAATATATATTTTTTTCATTACCCTGTCGCACTGAAATATTCAACCTTCCAAAATAGGTTCTTTAACGACTGCCCGAAGTTTCAAACACACCAATTCCGAGGGACCTTCGTATTACTTTTTATGATAATGATATTAACTTACAAGAGTATTATGATAAGGTTCTGAAATATAAAGATGCAACATTAGCTCTTCTTACTATGATATTAAGATTCAATTTGCTTTTTAAAATATACCGTTGAATATATTAAATGGTGTTTACGAGCGTGTTAATATATGTACACAATGTATTATTTATGTTATTGGAAGATCATTTGGTGAATTTTGGTGTTACATGTTTTAATGTTTGTACTTTTATATTCTGAACAGATGTCAATAACTTCATGATTATACGGAGTCTCTGACGTTTAATACCGGAATTGAGTCTAAGAACTGACTAGCGTGTCTGGATCCATCATCTATACATATAATAAAATTGGAGTGTCTGTTTGTAATAGTATAATAGAATAAACTTTTTACTCCATAAATCAAAATAACATTTTTTACAATTTTTGTCTGTCTGTTTGTTTCGACTAATCTTTGAAAGAGCTGGACCATTTTTGATGTGACTTTCACTGGTAGATAATTGATATAATAAGTACTTAGGCTACAATAATATTTTTTTGTTATATTCAAACGCGTACAAGGTCGCGGGCACAGCACAGTTATAAAATAAATATACCGAAGACACGTGTGTATACTTTTATTCTATTGGGCGTCCATATGTTAGTAGTTTATCAAGGAAGCAAGAAGTGTCTTTAGTATTCATATAAAGGCTTATAATAATACTAGTTGTTGCCCGCTACTTCGCTAGCGTTTCAGAGGTTTAATTGTCATGTATTAGACAAATGAAGTGGCCTATATCCTTGGAGTTCTGTGTCATACCAAATTTCATCAAATTCGGTTCAGCGGTTTGGCAGTGAAAGAGCAACAGACGGCCAGACAGAGTTATTTTCACATTTATAATATTAGTTTACAGATTATAAATAAGGAGAGAGATTGTTGATTTTTTAGAACATTTTCATGTCTTATTCTCTTGACGGATCTTCATGAAATTTTGCTTACATAAAGATAAACATATTTTGCTTATTTTTTACGTGATGTATTCAAGTGAACGTTCCCATCGAAAGCACCCAGGTGACATTTTCTCTCTGACTATGTTGACTTAAAAATATCTATTATATTAAAATGCATCTTAGTAATATACCTCGTCAGTACTGAAACTAATTTTAACGATTGCAAACGAAAAAGTGTCTGTTATATATTAGATTGTGTGATTTGTTATATATTAGATTGTTGTGATTGTGTACAGTAATTAGTAAGTTCATTAATTACTTGAATAATTTAATATCATCGTTTAGTCTTACCAGGAAATGTACAAGGAATTTAATTTTGGTAATTAAAAAATTAAAAAAATTGAATACACTATGTAAACAACACGCCTAATTATCACATCACTTACCGCATGAACTTACTTTACTATATATAATATGTCATCACTTTAATCTGTGCGAGATCAGAGAGATTCTTGGTAAAGTTTAGCACTTGGCCCTTCGCTGATACTGTAAAGAGCAGCACGGTCAACAGTCATTACACAATATCATATACAAAACTGGCTGATAAGGTTGTGGTACAGTGCACCCGGACGCTGTCAATCCTCGTAACTTTGAATTTACCTTTCGTTTTTATTAATAATTACCTTTAATATTGTTTTATTAATGTTGTCATCGAACTAAATACTCTTCTGTATAGTTATTAAGTATTAATGCAATGTTTTAGTATATGCCGTGTATTACTTTTTAAATTTGATTTTCAAATTTTGAGAAATATCGGAAAATTTTAATATTTGATATGAATAATATATTCAACATTACTAAGCATTTTAACGTATAAATATTAATAAGTAAGAAATAAATAAATAACTTGCGATAATATTCACGATATTGTTTCGTATGTTTACAGGATATCTACTTGATCGCTGAGGCAGCGCGGTGACATGGCATAATAGAAAATTTGCATTTTGACCAACATGCAAATAACCGCTAAATAATGTTAGCGATGTATTATAAGAATTATAAAAGATAAAAAGAAATCATTCTATAGTTGTTTTTTATTAATTATAACCAATTTAATTGCTTTATACCACTCTAGTAGAATGTAATGCGTTATAATCATTGAACATCGTAACAATTTTATTTATTTTGACAGTAATAAGATAAAACTTTTATTTTTTATCTCATTCTCAAAACTGTAAATTATTATTGGAATTTATTTTTTATGATATGCGTTTGCATTAACTATTTAAATAAAATATATGTAAATATAAGCCTTTAAAATAAATATTACACTAGTGTTAGTATTTTTATATAACGCTCAACTGGATAGTCAATTTTTTGGCTTTTATATATATATATATATATTAATAATCATTATTGTTTATCATAATTTTTAAATAAACATATTTATTTTACGTATTTTCGTTCATGTGCAAATAAAACAAATATTACAACCGATTTACCATTTATTTTTGTTATATGGTATTACTCGAGTATTTCAGATGTATGTGCGCGATAAAACACGTGTTGTATCGCCGTATGTACCTGATTTTAAACGCGTAGGCGGTCTGTTGGCGTCGATTGATAGATATTTGCATATTGCCTCATATGCAAATATGCGCTGAATATTAACAACACCGCAGTACTGCTACCGATGTTGCCATAATAACCTTCGAAAATCAACCAAATACGACGATTAAATTAATACAATTAGTGTTTTAAAAGATCTTAAATACAGTCACATTATTACATGATAAATCATTACATAGTGTAAAGCAAAGTCGCTTACAGCTGTCTGTCCCTATGTATGCTTAGATCTGGATTTTGATGCATTTTTTTAATAGATAGAGTGATTCCAGAGGAAGTTTTTTGTATATAAATACATGGACAATATAGTAAAGGAACATTGACATTTAAAAGATTCTAATGTGATATCGTAAATAAACATTCTGTAGTATATTTAGTATTAGTATTGCACCCGTGGGAAGTTGGGACGGGCCGCTAATAATCTATATAATAAATTATAAATTACTAATATATAATATTTTATTTACATAACAAAATCATAATTAAATATAAATGCGGTATAAATCATGACCGCTCGAAGCGGTGAGTCGGAATTCCGATTCCGTGGGTAAAAATGTATCATGTATCTTGTTTTATCTTGTTTTCACCGATTGAGGTAATAAGACGGGATTTTTTAGGAATTATGAATTTAAATAAAACTCGCAACTTGAAGTGACTTTTCCAGACTTTGAAATATGCTATTTAAGTAAAAGTAAAGTAAAGTAACAGCCTGTAAATTTCCCACTGTTGGGATAAGGCCTCCTCTTTAATTAAGAAGAGGGTTTGGAACATATTCCACCGCGCTGTTCCCATGCGGGTTGGTGGAATGCAAATGTGGCAGAATTATGATGAAATTAGACACGTGTACATTTCCTCACGATGTTTTCCTTCACCGCCGAGCTCGAGATGAATTATAAACACAATATATAGTGGTGCTTGCCTGGGTTTGAACCCGCAATCATCGGTTAAGATGCACGCGTTCTAACCACTGGGCCATCTCAGTTCAGTGTAAGTAATAGTGTAGTGTAAGTAATAATAATGTAGTGTAAGTAATTTACACTTAAAAATAACCAATATCATCATCGTGCAACATAAATCAAATATTGTCATTTTATTTTCTCTCATTTTTTGTGAATAAACGTGGTTAAATTGATACGTGGAAAGTAATTTTAAAATATACCTACATTAAATTGCTGTCAGTTAAAATCTGATGAATAGTTGTTCGTTAAATTTCCAGGATATTATCTATCTATATATCTATATAAAAATCACAAAAAGCTGGCGGCACAAGTTTTAAGCAGTAGATACGTTATGAATATCATAGATTAGTGCAAGCCTGTATAGTTCAATATATATCCTACCGCCTAATCGTTTATCCTCAGCCCACTCAGAACGGCGTGTAAGCCAGTATACTATAGGCATACGGGACCTAACTGTTGTTCCAATCGTTGATTTTTGACATTAGGAACCATTATATTTGACTGGACGGATAGACTGGTCGACATGAGTGTGGTGCGCCAGTGGACACGACGTACCACACCCTGTACGAGTGTGCTGCGTGGGGGCCCCATAGGTACATCCTTGCGGCGACTATGGGCGGAGACCTCTCGCTGCCGAGCGTTATCAACGCCACGCTCGGTAGCGAGATGTGCTGGTCAGAGATGCGCTCCTTCTGCGAAAGTGTCATGTCGCAGAAGGAAGCCGCGGAGCAGGGGCGGGAAAAGAAGGGACCGGGTCGGGTCGAAGTACCCTGGGAATCCCCCCTAGGTGTCGGAGGACCGTATAGGCGGGCCGACCGTCAGGGCGTCACGGTAGCATACGTAAGCGATCCCGTGTCGTCCGCCGAAAGACGGAGAGGTTACCGCTGGTTTTTTAGTGGGTAAACCCGGTGTGCTTGGGCGCACTCGGCGTCCAGGGCTCCGGGGAGTACTTTCCATCACGTGGGCGAAGCGCGTAATGCGTTTTTGCAGCGAGAAAAAATGTTGCCTATTTGCCAGTAAATTATATAAAACACAGCTATAATTTTTTATTATTGATCACAATTATGAATAATATTTTATTGTATTGCTATTAAAGTTACAAGCACGCTAAGTAATAAGTCAAAAAATTCAGGTAATAGCGTAAATTACCCTGACTAATATTATAAATGCAATAAACTGTTTGTTTGATACGTTTCAACTAATCAACAGATTCTTCTTTAACACTGCAATAATGCGCAAATAGTCATTATACAATTTCGTCATTACGGATTTTCTTGATGAAATTATTAGTAGTTTTTTCTATACTTCGTTACGGTTATATAAAATGAATAAATATTTTTATATTTTTTAAACTTACACGTATTGTGTTGTACAATGAAATTAATTGGATATAGTATTATATATGGAACATTCTGTTTGTGCATCTGGAACATCCGTTATGTTTCAAGTTATGTCGGTTAATTTAGCGATGCATGTCTACGGCTATTACGTCTGCGGCTTATAACTGGTCGGGGAAATTAGAATCGTGTTTTAAGCGGCTACACGGTATATAACAGTACATCCGAACACTATCCTCGGCATTAGAGTATATTAGTCTCCATTCTCTGCTTCACCCGACGAGGGAGAAAGAAGATGGGTAAGAGCCTAAATCGACCAGACTTTTATATACATTTGTATCGAATTCCATTCAAACTAAATGTATTATGATGCTAAAATGAGATGTTACTCTTTTGTTAACAATTTATGCCTTACTTGGCATTAACAATACATCTGAACACTATCCTTAGTATTAGAGTATACTGGTCTCAGCTCAGGGCTTCATCCGCGTGGGATGGGAAGGGGGAAAGATAAAGAGTCAAAATGGATCGGACTTTTGTATATAATTGTATCAAATTGGAAGACTGAATGTATTATGAGATGTTATTTTTTTGTTAACATTTAAGTAAACATAAATCGTTGCCTAGCGATGCTGGGTTCCCTTTCTTCTCCTGACATCGAGCGGACCGATCTCTTTTTTGTTTTAATTTTGTCATATGTAATTTTTATTCGTGTATTACTGACAATGTAGTACGAAATTGGAAGCTGTGGCCAGTTGATTTTTTTTGCATGTTGCTATAAATAAACATTTTATTTCGTGGTAGAGCTTTGTGCAGGCACTAGGTAGGTAATACCTACTAATTATATCGTCTACCTTCAAACAACAATATTTAATATTATTGTGTTACGGTTTCATGAATGTTTGAACGAGTGTAAAAGATACAAGGAATATAACATCTCATACATGGCTGTTGGTTTAGGAGTCTTAACCAAAAACAGTGTTAGTTGCCAAGACACCGATTTCCTGCACTAGATATTGGCAAATACTTATTATACAAGTGGTAAAATTTTATTTATAATCTATCTTGGTTTTGGTGTTGGAGGAAAATATAACAAGAACCCTGCTAATATCGGTTGATATTTTACCACATCGGGTTATACCAGTCAGCGTTAGAGGAGGCGTTATAAGAGTCGAGATGGCCCAGTGAAGAGTCGAGATGGCGCTGTGGTTAGAACGCATGCATCTTAATCGATGATTGTGGGTTCAAACCCAGGCGAGTACCGCTGATTCATGTGCTTTATTTGTCTTTATAATTCGTCTCGTGCTCAGCGGTGAACGAAAACATCCTGAGGAAACCTGCATGTGACAAAATTCATAGAAATTCTGTCACATGTGTATTCCACCAACCCGCATTGGAACATTGTGGTGGAATATGTTCCAAACCTTCTCCTCAAAGGGAGAGGAGGCCTTTAGCCCAGCAGTGGGAATTTACAGGCTGTTGTTGTTGTGTTGTTAGAAGAGCGTTGTTAAATAGCCTATTACACTTCTAACGAAATATGGTTAACCAGATCTTCTCCTTAAGGGAAAAATATTTGTCCAGCAGTGGAACATTTTCAGGATGTTGCTTTGCTTTATTATTCATCTATACTAGTCCATACTAAAATTATAAATTTAAAAGTAACTATGTCTGTCGCTCTTTCACTACTTCACCACTGAACCGAATTCGATGAAATTTGGTATAAAGCAAACTTGAACTCCATGAAAGGATACAGGATATAAGTACGACACGACTCAGATGTCGCATCGGCAAAATTCGTAAAACCGATCACATCCGAATTGAGTACGCTATCCCAAATTATCAATATTTATATCTCATGCGAATATGATCTTTACACAAACGTAATAACTTGTATTATTACATGACCTAATATATTCGTCATGTTGACAGGTCGTTTTACATGCAATTGTTTTCTCTGACGCGTGAATCTATAGCGACGAATAACGTCGAATGGCGCGATAGGGAGCTGTTTCTATTGGTTGTGTAAATCGGCAATAATCGGTTTTATTTTCATACCATTGCATTTTCCGATCCTACATCTAATTTGTGTCGTACTATACGTTTTTGCCTAACATGTGACAACAAATACCTAAAAAGTTAGCGGAGTTGCGAGCAACGACTAGTAATACATATTAGCGTTCTAAGCGTGCGAAAAGGACTTAATACATTAAATCTAATTCAATTACCTCATTTGACGTTAACTATATTATTAAGTTAGGATTTTGCCGCGTTTATTTGTTCAGATCTAACTATTGAGCACGCAACACACGTAGCAGAGATAAAACTCGGCTTAACTTTCGGGCACGGCTGCTGGTCTAATTCTAATGTTCTTATGGAAGGTAACGGGGCAATATGTCAGTGTGAAACTGCTTTATGATATATTAAATGCCTATAATTCGATGCTGTTAAGTGTTATATGATAGACACTTGGATACGTGATACGTCATATCGATATAGCATAAATCGTAGCGCCAAATGTCAATTCTAATTATTGTTGTATGAGTTATTAAAATACAGACGCACAACATAAAGTTTTTAATTGAATTATTTGAATGGCGCCGAGAATGGCCGAGTGGTTAGAATGCATGCATCTTAAATGATAATTGCGGGTTCAAACCACCACTCAATATTATTTTGTTTATAATTCATCTCGTGCCCGGTGTTGA
Organism: Vanessa cardui; assembly: GCF_905220365.1. NCBI lineage: Eukaryota > Metazoa > Arthropoda > Insecta > Lepidoptera > Nymphalidae > Vanessa > Vanessa cardui. Next base: position 3,732,254 of record NC_061131.1, read on the forward strand.
AGGAAAACATTGTGAGGAAATCTGCATGACTCTAATTCCATAAGAAATTCTGCCATATGTGTATTCCACCAAACCGCATTGAAATAGCGTGGTAGGATCTGTTCCAAACCATCTCGTCAATTGGAGAGGAAACCTTAGCCCAGCAATGGGAAATTTACAAGCCGTTGTTATTGTTGTTGAATTCTTTGAACAATTTATACTGATATTATGAATGTGGAAGTGACTCTGTCTGTCTGTCGATCTTTCATGACCGAACCGCTGAGCCGAATTTCATGAAAATTGTTATGAAGTAAACTTGAACTCGAAGGAAGGACATGGGCTACTTTTTTCTTATACATGACAATACCCTAAAACGTGAACGAAACTGCGGGCAACGGTTAGTGGTTAATATTTCAATTTTGGCTTGGATATATTGGGTAGCTTGTCAAGACAAATGAAGAGAACAGGAAGTATGTTCATATGTATAAATATATAACGAAATTGAAAAAGACTTGTTTAATATTACATGTATCATATAATGTACGAACATGTTTCGGTAGTTTCATTATACACGTACGGGTTCCCTTAGCAATAAGACTGGAATTTTTATATGAGAAAGTGGAAGTTAGAAGAAATGACTTAAAAATAAATTATTGCTTTGTACACTTTGTAGTCACTTTTATCTTGAAATATAATATTTATTATGTATAAAATATGCTTACGTTATACAGTCATCACGTTTTTTTTTTTCTGTAAATGCCAATGCGCCAATGCGCTACCAATCTTGGGAACCTTTGTGCACTGGCTCATTATCTCATAAAACCAGAATACAAGAATACCAAGTTTTATTATAAGAATACTTAGTATTTTTGTGTTCCGGCTTAAAGGGTAAGTAAACTAATGTAACTACAATATGACATAACATTTTAGTCTCCAAGGTTGGTGATGCATTGGCGAAGGAATGGCTATTATTTCTGACAGCGCCAATATCTATTGGCATTGGTTGCCACTTAACATAAGTTGGCCTATTTGCTCGTCTATACATATATTAAGCAATATATATACTAACAATCGATTCTTCCATTCTCTTCCTGAAACAAATGAAAAAACACCATTAAGAAACCTATAAGTCATTGTTCGCCTTAAGTTTAACTCTACAAATAAGGAACACTTTATCTTCAACAGAAGAGAAGACCTTAATTAACATCGCAGCGTGACTTGCGACAAAACTATTTAAATCTTTCTTATCGCGACGCCGCGCCGTAAACATTTTTAAAGTTAAATGAAAAGAAACGGTAATACTAAAATTATTATTCATTTCCTTTGTCCGTTTTATGCTTGATTAATGATTTTATATTTATATGCAAACTATAATTGATGTCTTAAATGTATTAAGTGATCCTGTGGCGTTGAAAAAACCGAGACATTACCAATGGTTTTTAGTATGTATTCTGGTATACTATGGCGCACTAGTATGAGTATGAGTCCTGGGCACCGGTCAGTAACATAACACCCCACTACACAGGAGTAAAAGGCGTAATGCGTTTTTTTCAGCGTGACAAAAAAGTGTCCTAAATATGCAGGCACTTATATAAGTCACACATACAAGCTAAGGACAATTATTAGAAGGGTTTTACCAATACGGGCAGCTAAGCGGTATGATATCAGGACAGCGGAAATAAAAATGCAAGTATTTTAGTAAAGTAACTAACACAGCCAATAGTGACTTCTTCAAGTGGGATATTATCTATTGCACAAATATGGATACACACTTTTGTAGTGTATATCAAAGGGAGTAGTATTCTTTATTTCATGATTAAGAGGGTATACCCCATCATCATTCTCAAAGGTTGTTTGCAAGATAATCCTTCAAAATCAAAAAGGGTATCGCTTAAAGTATTTTCAGAAACACGATAGACTAACATCAGCGACTTTTTCATTCGGGACTGCTATATTTCTCCATCGAAGATTAATGATCAGTCAATAACGTTTTAAAAGATTTTCAGTCAAAACCTGACTACCAGAATCTAGCAAGTTAGTTTGATACAGCAACTGAAACTAGATTATGTAACTATGTTTGAAGCGCTTGCTCAGTTGATTGATGTATTTACCAAAAAACATCTTAGTCAGTTCACGAGTTTTAGTTCTAATCTTCTTGGCTGAAACTATGAGACTAACTTACTAGTATTATATATTTTTATACATGTACATATTTTTTGTTATATTGTTACAGAATTACTAAAATATTAACTCAATTGATATTGCACTTTTACGTTGAGATGTTACAAATATTAAAACGTATTTTGCATTTGTTGATTTTTAATAATATTAACAACAAAATCTGCGATTATTTAGATTTATTTAAATTATTTTTTGGAAAATTGCAATTACACGCGTACGTTTTTCAATCGTTTTCGGTAAATAATTGTCATTTATTAACGAGCTAGGCTAAGCTAGAACGAATGTTATGAATAATTATAACGCACTTCGAAAAAAGTTTTTAGAATTTGAATGTTTAATAAAAATATATTGTTAAAAATTAAATTAATTGTTTAAAATACATATATTATTGGTAACAATAAAGGGAGATAGTTATCAACGAAGTTACAAACACATGTGTTACTATATACGGAACCTACTTTTACCACAACGATACTTCACAAATGCTTTGTAGTTACGACAAAGTGGCTATGTGACCGTAGCACAGTAGAGAGCATTGCGGTAGCTTCCTTTGCGTTTGGTCACTCAAATAATTGATAGGAATTGTTTCATTCAACTACCAAAGAAATTTGCCGTGACCATTAATTCTATTACTAGAAGCTTGTTCTGCTTAAAATATTGGATAACTTCACGTACGTTACTTTCATTCCAATGTAAGTAGCTAAAGCACTTGTTTTATGGAAAATCAGAAGTACCGATACCACAAACACCCAGAACCAACACAACATAGAAAACTAAAGAACATTTTCTACATCGACTCGACCGGGAATCGAACCTGTGACCTCGGAGTGGCGTACCCTTGAAAACACACTTCTCGACCAAGAGGTCGCCCTGGTTCGAAGGTCACAGATTCAAAGGTTCTAGATTCAAGACCCATTAGGATTATTAAACTGTGGGAATAGAGATTAATCTTACGTTCACGTGTTTTGGGAACTATAAAATGTACTACGTTGTAAACTATAGTGTCCCTTGAGAAAAATAGCTGTAGTCGATTTCAAGTCCAACTGAAGTACATAATATGAATAAAACATTAGTAAATTGGCCACCACTTTCCATAGATATTGGTAGGTACTATTAAAAAAAACATTTCTCATAACACCAATGTGCCGCCAACCTTGGGAATACATATGTATAATTTCTTATACGTGTTTGTACATTGGTTGCGCTTCAAGTTTCAACCAACAACAAGCATTACATAGGTATTAGTGTATTGGAGTATTGGTGTATATCCTGGTGTACCTACTTATGTATTTTGGTGTATTTTCATTCAGTTATTTTACTAAATTGCCAAAAACTGAATGTAATTATTACTATAAGCAAATCCAAAATGTAATGAATCATGCTAAATTACAATATTTGCAGAATAATAAATTAACATATCGGTAACCAGCTGCCAGGGTTAAATTTATTTCATCGAATACAATATATATATAAGGTAATTCTATTTTATATATTTCATTATATTTAGCTTCATATATTTATCTTTCGATTTGTATTTAAGCATACTACACACGTAGGGAGATGAAACTTCGCTTAACTTTTGGGGCAGCCATTATTGTGTTGTCGATTCTTATAACTGACGCGACACATTGTTAAACTAAAACAACTGTAATTTAATATAAAACTCATTTTTTTCTAAACGTGACTTGATTTTAATATGATGTACAATGTGAGTTTAATAAATTGCTTTAGAAATATAATATAATATGTTATGGTTTATGAACGAAAAGGCAATTTTACACGTTGGCAATGGAATCATTTTTTAATTTTTTTTAAAGGCCTCGTATAAAACTATCAGAATACCGTCACGGGGCTTAATAGACCCCGTAAAGTTTAAAAAACTAAAACTTGATGTCATGTGATGATGTAAGGCGATCGAATTTTATTTTTTAAGTTTGGCACGCCCTCGAAGAGGCTCCCTTTTAAAGTAGCATAGCATTCAATTTTCAATAGGCATCATATAAATATATTTATCACGTTCCCATAATACATCAAATAGATATAACGACCTCCGCACGACAAAGAAATCTATGTTTTTCTAGGTCTAGGTGTATACCTCGATCCACATTGAACATGTTAATTTATATTCGTTCATAGTATCATTTTTGTTTTTACATTTACATAATTTAGTTCAAAAGCAGAGCTTTAAAGGCTTAAAAAGAAAGTACGTATTCAGTTTCGGTGAGTCAGAGAGAGAGACCGAGTCGTCTATCTGATGATAGTGGTCTTGACCTTTCATAGATATCGGTTCCTACTATAAAATGCAAAATCATTCATCATTAACAAAACGCACAACCAACCTCGGGAACTAAAATTTTATGTTCCCTATGCATGTAGTTACAAAGGCGAACATACCCTTTATTTCGAAAGACAACAATACTGACTTTGGCAGTAATAAAATTACGATGAAAGAATAGTACTTACCCAGTCCTACTGCCAAATAAATATCAATAAGCAAGAGCGTCCGTCCATTATATTTGAATGAGAAGAAAAACAATCAGAATGTAATTAAAGATCTTTCTTGTTTGCGAATACAACTTCAAATATCCATCCAATTTAATCCGAGTCTACACGGTTTGAACGTAAATAGTATTTTCTTATATTTCACAAGGTCCGTAGCTCAAAGACGGAACAAATTAACCCTAGTAGACGTAGTAGTAATTAGCAACGAAGCGTGACTTGCCACAAAACTATTAAAAACTTTTCCGAAGCACCGCTCTGAAAATTGGAATTAACTAAATAAGTTGTTTCAACTAAATTGTGGTATACAAAATTTTCTCAAAATTATTTTTATTCATTAGCCTTTATTATATTTTATTAACATAAATATTTTATTATACAGTTAAGTCACAATTTGTGATTATTCACGTGCATTCGACGATACAAATGATTGGGAATTCTTTTGTTGATATTTTGCACCAATATGGGACACTGTGTTAATATTATAAAAAGATAGACTCTCACATTCGCCAAAGCTTAAGATACAATGATTGGGTTTAACTCTGCAGGAAATACTCCGTTTCAATTCAAGATTATCGTCTGATATTAGTTGTCGTCTGCATCTTTGCTTGAGTTGATTAGTCGTCTGGGCTTAAGTATGAAAAAGTAATATATTTTCTTTCTCATAAAGTAGCCGAAATAATTTTCTATACCGGCAATCTATAAAAAAACCCACGAATGAAAACTAGTCGTTTATAAAAACAAGGAATACTAACGGTCCAAGAAGGAAACTTTGAGGTATTTCTTCATTCTTTCAAATATCCCTGTTTTCGCTGTCATGTATTCCACTTCATACTCACTTCGCCAGTATGTACGATAAAAAATAAATATATCCTAATTAAAGTTGACCCTTTGATATATATATATATATATATATATTATTATATATATATATATTATATATATATTATATATATATATATATATATATATATATATAGCCCTAACTGTAAGAGCGTAAACTATTACAGTTAGGGAGTTGAAACTTGGTAAGTAGAATCAATTTATTGAGTAGATACCCACTAAGAAAGGAATTTTGAAAATTTAACTCGTAACGTAACTCCTATTTCACCCCTGACGGGGTTAACCGTTTGTTTAGTCAATTTTTTAAGTCAGAGACATGAAATTTTATTTCTGGGATACTGATTAAAAATGAGTTGATATGTATTTATACGTTTCTGGATATTCTACCCCTAAAGGGTTGAAAGTTATATAGCAGTCAATATTCTTTTCTATAGAAAGATAAAACTTTAGTTTTGGGTTATTGGGTAGAAATGAGTAGATATAGTATTTGAGCATTGTTTGATAATCTGCCCCAAAGGCTTGAAATTTCATATATAGGTTAGTCTTGAGGTCATTTTTTAAGTTTTTTTCATGGTATAGGTTGGCGGACGAGCATATGGGTCACCTAATGATAAGTGGTCACCATCACCTATGGACAATGACGCTGTAAGAAATATAAACTATTCCTTACATCGTCAATGTGCCACCAACCTTGGGAGCTAAGATGTTATGTCCCTTGTGCCTGTAGTTACGCTCATTCACCCTTCAAACCGGAAGACAACAATACTGAGTACTGTTATTTTGCGGTAGAATGACTGATGAGTGGGTGGTACCTACCCAGTCGGGCTTGCACAAGGCCCTACCACCAAGTTAGAAGATTGTTGTGCCAATAATGTTACTGAGGGATTTAAGACGTTGTTGATATTTCGAGCCTCGTTCAGTTCCGCGGTCATTTGGAAGGCAAAGCCAAATTGGCTTCAAAAAAGGTGGGCGTGTTCAGCAAGGCGAGACAGTATTTCACGTCGGCCCATCGCCTAAAACTTTACAAGGCGCAAATTCGGCCTCACATGGAGTACTGCTCTCACCTCTGGGCGGGTGCTCCCCAGTACCAGCTCCTTCCATTTGACCGCATCCAACGTAGAGCGGCTCGAGTTATCGACGATCAATCCCTTTCCGATCTCCTTGATCCTTTGGCTTTGCGTAGAGATGTCGGATCACTCTGCATCTTCTACCGTATTTTTCACGGAGAATGTTCCGAGGAATTGTTCGGATTAATCCCGGCTGCTGAATTTCACCTTCGGACATCTCGCCAAAATTCTAAGTTTCACCCGCACCACCTTGATGTCCGAAAATCCACAACAGCGCGATTTCTCAGACATTTTCTGCCTCGCACAACCACTTTGTGGAACCAGCTTTCGCCGGCGGTTTTTCCGAACCGATGCGACATGGGAACCTTCAAGAAAAGAGCGTACTCCTTTTTGAAAGGTCGGCAACGCACCTGCAAGCCCCCTGGTGTTGCAGATGTCCAAGGGCGGTGGTCGTCACTTTCCATCAGGTGAGCCTCCTGCTCGTTTGCCACCTATGCCATAAAAAAAAAGACATCCAAAATTATGCAACGGCACCATATTAGCAGTTACGGTACTCCAACGGAATATCACAGGGGCTACATTTATCACTTGATCATAAAATGATGGATGGATAGATGAGAAACAATGTAATATATCTTTTAAGTTCAAAAGAGTACAGTTTGCGCTTAAGGTCAATTAACAAAACATAAGCTCCAATCTTTAAAATGGACTGCATGGAAATAAATGAACCACCATTATTCTTTACAAAGAGGTCTTAAATTGACGTAATATTTTAAATTAGTCTGTTAAGTTATTTACAACTATATTTCACTCGAGCGAAGCCGCGGGCAACAGCTAGTATACATATAGCTTTTTAATAACATGGAGATATTTTATATGATACATATGATATAATCGTAATGATAGTCGCCTACTAACACAAATCGTTGAATCGATTTTAAAAGAAACCGACCATTACGTATTCAATACAATTGAGTCATTTAAATGTTCTTTGTTATGTAATTAAATTAAGTTCCACGGCTAGACTAGAAGGGAAATTCCATTGTACTTTACGCAAAAAACATTGAAAGTGCACTAACCAAATCGAATGTATTATAAACTATTGAACGTGTGTTCGTTTTTTTGTAAATTTAATGCTATTTAGAAAGATAAAGACATATTATTAAAATATATGAAATACCTAATTATAATATATCATATAAATATTAAAACGAAATTTACTACAGACGAACCTCAAAATATTGTCTCATGACTGGGAATTCTGGAAACTGGTGCTATTATCTCCCTCGATTGTTAATTGTTATATAAAAAAACCTGTCTCTCTATAACGCTTAGACGCTAAAGAATCCAACTTACTGAATGTGGTGAGGCAATTTGCATCATTCCATTTCGGTTACCACTTAAAACAGAAATCGGTAAGTTCAGCGCCAAGTAATTAACTTTTATGTCTTTTTGTACAGTTATAACACTAATAAGATTGCACGACAGAATCATTAAGTCGAGGGCGTTTTAAATTTTCAATTTTATTCAAGCCGTTTTGGTGAGAGCTGGCGTTACTCCAACCGCTTTCCTTCGGGAAGAGTTTGTCGACGAGCAGTTTAACCCCGAACTTTTGAATTTCTTGAGGTTATCCGGGGACATATTTCAAAGTTATCGTTTCTCTTCAGTTATTTAACTAGATTTTGTAGCGTTTCGTTCAATGGTTTATACATGTACTTACACTGACTTCGAATATATCTTTGTCTTATAGAACATTTAAAATGTTTAATCCTTTGTTTTACTATATTTTTTGTTATTGTGTTTAGATTACTAATTAGTTACAATTGAAACTACTATAATTATAAAATCTACCAGCATACCACATATTTTTGAATATCTTAAAGAACGACAGCGGCTAAACACAAATACTTACTATTTTTTATGTACCGGTTTCAACGCTAAGTGTAACTAACTGAATAAGGGACATAATATCTTAGTTCCCATGGTTGGTGACATATTGGCGCTGTAAAGCAATGGTTAATGTATTAAATTATAAAGACAATGTTTTTTTATATTAATATAACTAAAACATCACCACCAAACACCAATAATATTATCCAATTATTTTGCTTAAAATATGTATAGAAAATTATTTACAAATTCAAAGCTATATAAAGATGTTTCGTAGCCATTATATGGTAAAATAAGTGATACGAATGCGTCCTAGCCTTTTGAAATGTACATTTGATAATTTTAATAAAGTCTCTAATAGAGGTTCTTTGACATCACCAAAATATAATGAATAAATGAAAAAAACTTATTAAAACTATTTCATTTGCTATCAGTAATATAATCTACCACGATTTAAAAAATATATATTTGAAAGGAACGAAAATAAATCTCAGCGTCTTATTAGTTATTCGTAAAAAATACAGTTTCCATTCTTGGAATGAATAAGTCAAAAGGCGATAATTTTATAATAATATCAAAAGTTATTAAAAAAATACATTTTACTAGCTGTGCCCGCGACCTTGTACGCGTTTGAATTTAACAAAAAAAAAATATTGCAGCCTAAGTTACTCCTTGTTATATCAGTTATCTGCCAGTGAAAGTCCCGTCAAAATCGGTCCAGTCGTTTCAGAGATTAGCCGGAACAAACAGAGAGACAGACAGACAAAAATTGTAAAAAAAGTTATTATGGTATATAACTATGTATGTATACACGGTACAAAAGGGCTATTTTAATATTACAAACAGACTCCAATTTTATTATATGTCATTTTATAAAGAAAATCAAAAATACAAGATTCATCTTAAATGAACCCATGCATAGCTTGCTTATGACAACGTTAACTGAGCTTCTCTTAAAGCTTTATTTCAATTTCAAAGGCACCTAACGTCTGAGACGCGACGTTGGCACGGCGGGTTTTCGCCTTATTGTTATCACAGCGGGACACGATGGAGATTTAATCTCGAGAACATTTACATCAAGACTCGACGCTCGGGGAGTATTGTTAAAATGTCACGTTTTATGAAATTCATCGAGTTTACTTTAATCGTTAATTCCTTTTAGCGCGTTAGTGTAATCCTTGGATCGTGAGTTGAATTTGAATTGTCATTTTGTTTTATTTCATTCGACTTTGTTTATGGTGAATCTGAAGTTTTTTGTTCAATCATTAACAACCCGTAAAGTTTTCCAATCATGGCATGATCTCTTCTCTTCTTAAATAGGTAATGTTTTTTTTTTTACATTGGTGCCTATCCTTAATCTCATTTTGTTATGAGGAAGTCACGCTGTCTGCTTTTACAACGGAAGATAAGGTTAATTATAAACAAAAAAATTGGCACTAATTGGTAATAGACCGTATTTGAAACCACAAAATATCCTTTTTAATGTTGATGATTTTACAATTAAAATTCAAAATAGTACTAAAAATATATAAAATAGGAGTCAATAAAACATTTTTGAGATACTTGGTGGTATTCGAATTTTGTGGAAGTCAGATTAGGTAATTGGCACCCACTCATCAGATATTCTAACATCTGAAGGATAAAAGAGCCCGTATAGCTACAGGATATAACATATTAGTTTTCAAGGTTGCTGGCGGATAGGCGATGCGAAGAAATGGATCTTAGAATGCCAATATACGTGGAAAATGGTGACACCTTACACCACCTTGTCTGTACTAAAAAAGGAATATTAGTTAATACTTTTGAGGCAGGGGACATCGAACTCATAGTTCGAATGTCCAGGTCAGGACAGCAAAAGTTTTTCTTACAAGAAAGTATCAGTATAGAACTAGAGAATTGGAGTACATTTCTATGCTTCGAAAGATAAGTAACGGCTGTTGGTCCTACAGTTGAACTTCCTTAGAATGATTTATCTGCCTCTTAAAGTAATTTGATGGTACTAGATATATATAGTATATCATGTAAATATCAATATATACATATATATATATATATGATATATCAAGTTGTAAGATACCCAAATCATGTAAAATGCCAAAGCTATGTCTTCATATTAAAATTTTTTGGGAGTTGAATTTAAAATATTTAAATAGGACCTCTTTCGACGTATAATAACTATTTGTCAAAAACAGTTTACAAGCGTTGAAAACATGACATAAAGTGGAGTACAGAAATTTATTTATCGAATTGTGCATGTGTGCCCGATTCTTAAACGTGTCAATTCAGTAACCTGTGTTCGAGTGATCTCAACATATTCTACAATATATCTTTATAAGAATAGAGTGTCTGCTTAGAAGCGTGACATTTACTTTGTGTTTTTTTATAGCAAAGACAATAATTGAAAATTAAATATTGCCATTTTTGCAAATGACGATTTAGAACAAATATAAGTGGTAACTTTAATATTTGTATCGATTCATTGAACGAGTGAATGATATGAACATGATATTAAGAGAATGAAGAAATAAGAAGTGGGAAAATTTGATACTGTAGGAAATTGGTTTAACAAATAGTAAGATTCAAAAGTACAGAGAACTTTAAAGTTTAGGATTTGAATTGCAGATTATAACAGAATCATTTGTAACTAACCATAAAAACCTCCTTACAGTTCATAAAGATGACCGTCACAAGACACTAAGTATTTCCTTACAAGAAAAAGGAAAATCACCGTAACTCAAATCACAGATAGATAATAAAATGACAGCGTCAGACGCCTTTATGCAATTTGATGTGTAAGAATATATTTGATATATAAATATAAAATGTAAGAAAAAACGTTATGAATGAGAACGTTGATCTTGAACAAGAACGTGAGATCAAAAACTTTCCATTAATAAATAGTCGAAGAATAAATAATAATATTCATAGCTTTCAATCGAATTAAATCAAAATATATTTTATTCAAGTAGATGTTTGCATGTATTTTTGGATCGTAATTTTACAAAAAAGAACTTAACATATAGCTACAGACTGCACTGACACTGGTTCGGAATATACATAGATAACAGCAAAGAACCAGTAAGAAACTTGGTAGTTACCTACTATTTCAAGATAGGAAATAGAAATTTATGTCAATTCAATTAAATTAAATTTCCATACTAGTATATGCTAACTGAAAGTTGGGTCAGATTGAATGTTTGACTTATCTTGGATTGTTTTTTGTTTTAAAAAAACCGTTTTTTGAATTTATTAATCGACGTAATTTAAAATTTTTAAATAAGCTTAAATATTTATTTCTATTGAGGTATACATTTCTCGACATGATATTTAAAGGCGTTGGTTCTTTTGATATAAGTTTTATGTCCACTCATTTAGTCCTTTTTTCAGTTTAGTATGAAAAACAAAGCTCCCTCTTCATTAGTATAGACAAATGAAAATGAATAATGAATAACAAAGAAAGATAAAACACGAACAAAAATAATAAACCCGATAAATATATTCTGAAAAACAAATACTTCGAACGTCATAGAATATTCGTATTCCTATTCAAGCATTTTTACTAACCGCTGTTTCCCAAGACAACCATTGTTCCTTTTCTATTACAACAACTATTACCGTTCTATATTTTTTGAATCACCTTCATACAGAACACCTAGCAGCCATTTTCATCTTTATCTGAAAGGCAGAAAGATTAAAATCGCTTGTAACACTAACAAATCGATTATCGCGTCGATTACAGAAAAATATACCATATTCGTTTTTCGTATCATGTAGCTCTTATGTCTAGGAAGATAAGGTTTATATTTAATACTTTTAGTTGAAATAATTTGTTTTTGCGAATCATTTGGCTTGACGCCATAACATCAATAGAATGTCGTGACGTTATTGACAGTTGGGGGGCAGTTACTAGTGTAGTTTGGGTTGTAGGAACAATGTTAGAGGCAGTTTACAGATAATGTTCACTCTGAGCCAGGTCTAAGCGAGAACGTTGCCTAGCGGAGATTATAGCAGATTAAGATAGCAAACTGAATCGATTATAGCATTTACTTAGATTGTTTATTCGATAATTCGTTTGATATCGATTTTGAATTGGGAATTGCAAATATGGTTTAAGTGTTATAAGTAGACTTTATTGCTATTGATATTAATTCACGAATTGTGATTAATGAATAACGATTGTATAAATAAACAACTGAAATATAATACTAGGTATTCCGATCGCTTCGCTGGGCGTAAAATAATATACTTTAATAATTATAATTTATATTTCACAGTAATAATTCCTCTTTCTCGAACATAAAATATTCTTTATTTTTATCCGACAATAAAATCCAGTAGTAAAATAAACACTGATTTTGAGTAATGTATACCTTAAGCTGTAATGGGGTTGTATATTTTACTAGCAAATATTCGAACCATCGTCGTAGGTATCTCTGGAATTCTGGAATAAAAAGTTAGTTTTGAATTTTGAACTGATTTCAATTATTAGAAATGAATATATTATATTTCTTAGTTATCTAAAGAACAGATAAGATGTTAATTTAAAAATTTGCCGTTGTATATAATAATAGTTAGGTAGGTATGAAATTAATTTACTTAAAATCAAACTTTAACCCAAGTTCATATGCAAATGTGATTAAATATTTCTTTCATTTTAGTATTATACCTCGATGTTTTTTTAGAAAGATCTTTTTACGGATACATAATTCAGTCTTAATAAAATGTAATGTGTGTTAATTAATGGAAAAGAGTAATTATTGTAATCCTTGACAGTTCTTATTGACTACATTCTAAATGTTTGTAACTTTATATTTATAGTGTTAAATGAAGCCTCAAAAGAGCTTCTAAGAGCATAAGTGAGTAAAGTGTATCTGATTGATGTATTAGGTTTTTGATTTGAACAACCATCATTTACGCGTCCTTGAAGTGTACAGTTATGTATAAATTTAAGGCTTATGCGTATGGATTTCATATTTTCAACAACTATAATTTGTTAAATTTATTATTAGGACGCAGACGAACACTAATGCTTAGAGCTCAAATATGCTAAGTGGTCGACGATGTAGATAACGTGGTAAGAAATATTACTAAAGCTTGAAATTCTACAAATATTGTTATTTTTTTATGAAATAGGTTGGCGAAGTATATGGCCCACCTGATGGTAAATGGTCACCATCACCTATAGACAATGACGCTGTAAGAAATATTAACTATTCCTTACATCGTCAATGCGCCACCAACCTTGGGAACTAAGATGATATGTCCCTTGTGCCTGTAGTTACACTGGCTCACTTACCCTTTAAACCGGAAAACAACAATACTGCGTACTGTTGTTTGACGGTAGAATAACTGATTAGTGCGTGGTACCTACCCAGGCGGGCTTGCACAAAGCCCTACCACCAAGGTAAATACGAAAGTAAGTTTGCTTATTTCATTCAGATAAAAATCTTTTACTTGATTTTACATACATTTGATGTCTTTGTTAATTTACTAAGCAATTATACATTATCTATATAACGTTTTTAATATTATCATTATGGAGTATGTATAGACTTGCCTAAGTGGCAAGGTGAGTGATCCCCACTTCAAGTGGAGTAATACGTCAACTATCTATCTGTCGACTTTAACGATGAATGATGGCGAAATTTACAAAACATGCCCCAAATTTTTAAATGATATGAGGTATATATTTTATAAGTAACTGTACTTGAAACTTTCGAGGTATAGTATGGTATGTTCTTAAGACTCTTTTAAGATAACAGTAGTTTTCCTATTTTTCAAAGAAAATAGCTATAAAGATAATATTATTACTATAGTCATGTCATAGGATGTCTTTTAACAATTTAACTTCTTATTTTGTTTGATATAATTATAATGTTTATCTTTTTCAATTTCTGACTTTATATTTTGTTACATTTATTCGACTGATTATTTAAAAGCTTAAAATAATTTATTACACATATTGTAACACATTGTTAATACGAACTCATGGCCTAAGGAGTCAACAATAACATAAGTACCACTTAACAGCAATGCCAGTAATCTGCTTATTCCGTTTCAACCACGAATTATCGGGTCTACTATAATATTAGCAGTCATGAATTATGGATATGCTCCGTTGGTGTACCTTTATAAATCACTGGGTTTGTAAACAGTTTGTTTGGCCAAACCTATTAAACGCAATATTTTAGTGTTTACGCAAAGTTATTGTCATATTTACATAACTGTTATAAACGATTTTGAACTTTAAAAATAAGTAACAGCCTGTTAATTTCCCACTGCTGGGCAAATGCCTCCTCTTCCATCAATGAGAGGGTTTGGAACATATTCCACCACGCTGTTCCAATGCGGGTTGGTGGAATGCACATGTGGCAGAATTTCGATTAAATTAGACACATGCAGGTTTCCTCACGATGCTTTCCTTCACCGCCGAGAACGAGATGAGTTGTAAACACAAATTAAGCACACACACATATATATAGTGGTGCTTGCCTGGGTTTGAACTAGAAACCATCGGTTATGGCCCATCACAGTTCTTATGAACTTTATGTTATCCATTAATTTGACATAACTCCACGTTATCTTATTTAATGCATTTCCAATATGTGATTATTAATTATATAATTAAAAAATAATTAGGGAATCAATATTAATTAATTGTCCATTCCCCAATAACAGAATAAAGTTCAGAATTAAATATCATCACGTATCTCCCGTACTCAATAAATATAAACATACCATATATCCATGACGACGTCCGTGGTCGAGTGGTATGAAATTCAGTTTTCATTGGTACACTCCGAGGTACCAGGTTCGATTCCCAGCTGAGTCGATTTAGAATAAGTTTATTAGTTTTCTATGTTGACTTGACTCTGGATAGTAGTAGTAACCTTCGGATTTTCCATAACACAAGTGTTTTAGCTACATACATAGGGATCAGAGTAATGAATGTGATGTTGTCCAATGTTTATTTATACCTTTTATAACATACACGTGTAGAGTATGCAAGTGTACGCGCACATAATTCTAGAATCTAAGTACTTACAACACTACGTAACACACGATGTTAGTTATGGTGTGTGGTGTATGTGTATAGTAATGAAAAACGTCTGAATGACGTATCAACAACATCTTTTCTGGTGGGGTTAGTATAAAGAAGGCCGGCAGCAAAAGTCTGGTAAATCTGTCTGTTGTCTGTTAGGGAAATATCCAATTTCAATGAACTTGAAGACCTAAAAATACCTGTGAAGTCATCAGACTATTTATGAATGATGTGTGTTTAACTGTGGTTTAATAAAATTAAAGTTGCGTTATTTCATAGTTATCAAGATGATGGACTATTAGAGGAAACTTGAGTATTTGTGATCAAATGTTTGATATAAACATGTTTTCTTGAAGTTTCTGACCAGAATAACCTAGGGATGTCGATCTTCCTAACTGGTAACGGCTAACAATCCAGAAATCAAATTTAGATAAATTGATTAGGTATTCCAGATAAATTATGAGATAAACTGGCAATAACGAGGGAATGTGATGATTACAGCTGCTTAAATCATTCCAGAAGCGTTTCAAGCGACATGGATTCGGATTAATTTATTCTGACAACGATATATTCACAAACAACAGTCTTATATAGCCATACCTCTTGTATATCTACCATTCACGTTAAATGTTCGTTCGTTGAAATTCAAATTTTGGGATCTTATTTGTCAAATATTCACTAAAAAAGTCAAAAGTTACAAATTGTTGGATCTTATGTGACATTTATATTGCCGAGTATTTACTAGGAAAAGTCAAAATTTACAAATTGATGGAACTCTTCGGTAGTGTTTTAAGGTTAATGCCATTACTTAAAAGGAAGAAACCAACTACAGAATTCGTCTGAATTTATAGTTAAACATACTCATCATGGCTATGTACAGTTGATAGATGGGTTAGGTCAGTGTTATTATGTTTTTAAAAACCTTCAAACTATTGACCCAATTTCCAAGGTTATGAGATGAAATAAGTAAACTCAGTCTTGACTTCAATTTAGGAACATATATCAACTGAATTAATTCAGCATTGACATAATACTCCGTACCTCACATCTAGCTGCGTTAAACACCGTCGCGAAATTCAAAACACCAACCCGAAATGGAGGTACTTACACCTTTCAGATTTCCATATCACATTTTGGTGAATATTTTTAGCATATTAAATTGGATGTCTTGTATTTCATTTTTTAGTGTCCTACTTGTTCTGAATTCTGAAGCCTTAAAGGATTACTATTAGGATCACTTACTGTTTACACTTCTAGATGGAAGTTTTAAATTTAAGACACATTTAGAACAAGGTGACTCAATGATCAATTCTCATTTAGAAGAATACGGTATATTTGCTGGTTTATTATATTTAAGTAAATCAAATGTATTTTTTGATTTTTTTCAAAATAAGTTAGAAGGTAGTTGAGAGTTAAAACAACTCATTATGTAATAATAAAACACATGTAAGATAAAATTGTCCTCATTCCTATGTATTCATCCCAAAATACGATGAACAAGACGACCTAGTATAAATAAAATTTATAGTTTGAAAATCAAAAACACGTTGCATAATTATCATATGTTTTTGTATAATGAGTTCAGACCTACCAAATAGTAGAGCTTAAAGGAATTGTGAGGAGATTAGGAATACGAGTAACTTAATGATTCCAGTGTGAAGAACACCACAATTTGTAAATTACTTCTATGATAATTATTTCTTATACTTTATACATAATTTTGTTATTTAATTACGTCATTGTGATAAGTTAAATTTAGTAATTACAATATCGAAAAGCTTAATGATTTTTGAGATAGTTAATGAGGCCAAGAGAATAAAATATGCCAGTCTTTAACAATAATATTGGAATTAAAATTGATTAAATAATTATTTTCTGTTTATTATTCTTGTTCGCAGCAAGTTGTTCTTGAATTAATCTTTACTACATCCAACTCGAGCGGTATACAGATGTAAACTCATGATATCCTTCTTCTTGAGAGTAAAGGAAAACTTTATTCGGTAGGATTTAATGTCAAAGAGTTACTTTTTACTTGTACAATGAAGCTATTAAGTTAAGCTTATAGTTCATTCATGATGTGAGGAGTGAGTAACGCGTACCTTAATTACTAATATTCTCGTAAGTTTTGTCAAAATTACAAAAATCACCTTACGGAAATATTGAAACTAGAAAGTTCCCTTTAATTACAGTTTCAATATTTTCTGTCAGAACAATATTTTGAATACATCTTTATTTTAGACGCTGGCGGGATGCGATTATGTTTAATTTATGTACATAATTTGCTGAACAAACGGCCGCGTGTTTGTTCCAGCTTCTCATAATTAATTACACAAAGCGCATTCCCCTCAAATCGCCTGGGTACGCCATTTCGTAGATTTCCAAGCAATTCATTACAATCTTATACGCATATATCTTTGTTTATTCTGTTAATGGATCGTAAAGTGGGCCTATTAACTTTTAACCTTACGACATTTTCTTTCTCCACCGATCACAAATATGTTTAGCAATCGAAAAGGTCGGTTATTTGTTTAAGTATTAGTATCGTTATAAAGATATTACTTTTGTTGAATTTGTATTAAATTTGTATTCTATTTATCAAACTTTTTTGGTTCCTTTCGTCAGCAAATTTATACCATAATTATCCTTCTGACCAAATTTCCGTCACGATGGGCAATTTTAAAACAAAATATTTCTGCTAGATCTCTGCTAGAATATAACACTGTGACTAGGGGGTATTTATCGAGAAGTACTTTTATACAAGAACAGACCAGAGGAAGATGTGATCATTGCTTCTGAATTTCCTTCTTAGGTGATTAAAATACTGTCAATTTCTTAAACTCTTAAATAATCATCTTAATAAGACTTATTTGTACCAGCCTATAATTGGATAATACATTTGAGTTTTATGACCTAATGATTCGACGAATAGAGCGATTAAATTATAATTGAGATCTAAGGCACTAATAAATTTTGTCTCAATCGACCGTTAGTGTTAGACTTCACTCGAACTTATTATTTCCAATAAAATTTGAAAATAATGTCATAAAATCAAATTTAATTTTTTTAATATACGCGCATTACGCTTTCTTATTTATTGTTGATTTGAGATTAAACTCTACCACCGCCTTGAAAACAAAAATAAACTGACTGGAGGAGAACTGATGATAGATACTTAGCAGGGTTTATCATTCTTTACATAATATATTCAATATTGCAACAAATAGACAGTGCTCTATTATTTCATTTCCAATGTGTTTTATCAACCATACAATCAATATTTTTAACATTGAAACACATTGTAATATAATCGATGGTATTTTGGTAAATAATAAATAATAATAAACGCGTTATATTAATTTTGAATTAATATTCTCATCACTACGAGACAATGTTATAGCCGCAACATAAGTCAAATTAATTAGTAAGTTTATAATATATTATTAAATTATAAAAATTGTACGAATTTATTTCTAACTAAAATAAGTGTAATGTACCCATATTCACTCCAGTTACGTTTCGGTTTTCTATAATAAGTATCGATAAAAACGACCGCTACCCTAATATCGATATAATGTTAATAGCGATGAGCATCTCTATTTCGTGTGGCATTAATGTCAATCTGCGTGTATGACAAAGACAAATCGGCCCACTGAATTTAATATTCATATATCATTCGCTTTGTTTGTTTTAAGTTTATTTAGTAGGAAGTTTATGCACTCTTTTGTTAGTACTAATTGGGGTTGCGCAGAGAGAGGACGTATCGCTTCGATGCTTGCACACAGAAGTGTTTTTAGTTTGGAATTAATTTACAACTAAACAATCTTGTACGAAAGATTTGAAAATAACTAATAATTTATATAGTTTATTTTAATACAGATATTATTTATGGAAATTAATGTTAACATACTTAATTGTACACCACATAAAACACATAAACTTTAGAATTAAATAATATGATATATTTGCCAACAAAAATCAAAAATCTCTTGAAAATGTAAGAGAGATATCTTTATCTATTTGCCTTATTTTGGTCTAACACTAGTCGGGTTAGTCAAAATAAGTCAAGCTTTCGTTTTATGTGAAACATTTTTGTCGCGTCTTGGGGTATAAGCGACTCGTATGTCTTTCGACAAATGACAAGTCGCTCTCTTAGATTATGTATATATCTAGATAGAGTGTCGCTCTGCAAAAGAACTACGACGAAACGAGTCAAATTTATTATCCTGATGTGCGTGATAGCTTCGTTTGTCACGTCATACTTCTCTTGTAGTGTGCGTTTACTAAGTGGCCAACTGTTGACCGCACATTTTTTGACGCTTTCAGATTTGATAGTTTATAGAGACATATAAATATTCAAAGGGCGTATACTTTCTGAAAACACTCTGTATTTATTCGTTTATGAGTACTTGTCACTATGCAAGGATATAGGTATATAGATATTGCAATTTATTATAGTTCCTTTATTATAAATTACTCTCGCGGAATCGCTCGCGTTGTAGGGCGTTGTCCTATGTCCTTTCTTAGTGTTCTTGTTTGCTTCATACAAAATTTCATCAAATTCAGTTCAGCGGTTTGGTCGTGAAAGAACGATAGACAGACAGACAGAGTTACTTTCACATTTATAATATTAAATATACATTTATGCTGAGCGTCGCGTAAAGCCAATGTTTTTTTAAGGATTAACTTTTGTTTAGGGCCTTCAATTTATCTGAATTTTTGTATACGTTAGAATTTGTCAAAATACCCGCAAATTTTATTTTCAAGATTTGTCAATAAAGGATTACATACTTTTGTGTGAAATTGTTTTATGCACGGGTCAAAATTAAAATGTGAGAAAGCAAACATAAAAATGTTAACACACACCTATTTACATGCGCACACACGCAAGTGAATAACTTGAAAAATGGTAAATGGTATAATCGGCAAAAGCTCTTGATGCTAGTTAATGTGTATATTTTATGTAACTTTGTCTAAATAAAAACAAAAATATCAAAGATAGTTTGTATTGAGTAAGCAATGAATCCTATCCATACAAATAAAGAATATCCAAAGTGAAATAGCAATTCGATTGGAGGATAAATTGACTGTGAATATTTCTTCCCGAGTCTCGACTTGTGTGGACTTGTGTGACCGTCCGAGCACGACTTCCTTTGCTTGACCACTCCAATGAAACTTGGAAATTCATGCCGTATACTGAAAAGTTAAATTGTTGCTTCTAAAAACTAGTTTCCTTTTTAAAATATTCGAAATGGAATGATGTTTATTTATGGAACGTTTTTTAGAAAAAAAAAACAAGCTGTCGCAGTTTATTTCTTTTCATACTAAATTGAGGTTGGGGGTAGTTTGATAGAACCAGCCGTTATTTAAAAAATTGAACAAAGATTTCCTGTCCTGTAAAGAAAACGGCTTGGGTTTCTTTTAAAATGTACTATAATGAAGCAATGAGGATTTCAAACAATTGTACAGGCTTAAATTCAAATAAGAGCTACTGAAATATTTAAAAGGTAAATTTAGTTTCGTGAGAAATACATTAATTACAACTTTCAACCCGCAAAACAACGTAAGTCATTACTTCAAATATTTTCATAGCAGTGGGTCTATGCTGTAAGGACAACTTGGAAACATTTCCTTGAACACGTATTTGTAATATCAAGAACTGATATATATATAAGACTTTTACAGCAGGGCTCCTTCTTTCAAATCTTTAAGGAGTGTTTGTTTTTTTTATGGTATAGGTTGGCGGACGAGCATGTGGGCCACCTGATGGTAAGTGGTCACCATCACCCATAGACAATGACGCTGTACGGAATATTAACTATTCCTTACATCGTCAATGTGCCACTAACCTTGGGAACTAAGATGTTATGTGGCTGTAGTTACACTGGCTCACTCACCCTTCAGACCGGAACACAACAATACTGAGTATTGTTATTTGGCGGTAAAATTACTGATGATGTGGGTGGTACCTACCCAGACGGGCTTGCACAAAGCCCTACCACCAAGTAGATGCAAGTGTTTGCAAGTGTGTGCAAACATTATGGTGTTAGTAGGATGTTACAACACTAATGATTTCTTGGTTGATTGCACACCTTGGGAATGAGATGATCACCTCCAGGCTGTTTCAAATGACGAAAATATATTTATTCATTTTGTATAAAACAATTATTGTAAAAATTATATTAAAAATAAACCACTGAATATCTTTCGCCGGTTCTTGTGAGGTCCGAGATGTTATATTTCGAAATGAATTTGGTAAATTTTTTGTAAAAGCAAATTATATCAGTTTTGTCAAATAATAAAAGAGTGATTTGTACAAGAATAAATACACATAAGGTAAATTAAAAACAAGTAAATATATTTTGAACACTGACTAGTCTTATTGATCTTAATTAAATTTAATGACTAAGCACGTCTGGATAGGTACCATCCACGATTAATTGGCATTTGTAATACATTTGGCTAGTATAAATAGAAACACTTAGGACATAACATAAAATATCCTAAGGTTGTCGCGAATCCCTTCCAGTTCAGGGGGGTCCTAGTACCCTGGGAATCCCCCCTAGGTGTTGGAGGCCCGTATAGGCGAGCCTACCGTCAGGGCGTCACGGTAGCATGCGTAAGCGATACCGTGGCGTCCGCCGAAAGACGGAGAGGGTACCGCTGGTTTTTTAGTGGGTAAACCCGGTGTGCTTGGGCGTACTCGGCGTCCAGGGCTCCGGGGAGTACCACCCCCCCACTTTCCATCACATGGGGGAAGCACGTAATGCATTTTACAGAAAAAAAGGATCCCTTCCAGTTCTACTTACCCGTATTAGATAGCCAATTGAGAAGTCTGAATATAAATAAAAAAGTGCACATAATATATGTACTATATTATATAGCATTATACAAACGGGTAGTCTTATTAATGTTGCATATAGACTTCAAGTTCTTTGAATATAATAAAGTAAAATGAATCTCTAAGTAATAGTAAGTTTTATACAGTCGTAGGTATTCGATAATTTAATTGAGAACTAATTTAGCTGGGGTTAATCCTCATTTGATATTTTGTATTGGCTATAAGGGTATTCCTTTCACTCGGTATATTGTAGCGTGTTTTGTAGGTCTTCCAATCAATCCTTTATGAGCCATTCACAAGGCTATAGATATATATATGCTTAACGTTATCATAAACATTCGATGGAATTACTCCAGTTTCGTAAATGCTCCGTTTTGATTCGAAACAATCAAATGTTCTGATCAATCTAGTCTACTAATTACCATGCTTAACAATCCAATATAGACTACGTTGTATGTTTGTTTTGATGGAATTTAATGGGAATGGAGTCGATTATATGATGGAATAGGAGAAATGGAATTTGTTTTAATTTGTGATTATAATAAAAATATGTTTAATGTAAACATTAAATTTTTCACTCCTACAATGTTCAAAACTTATTTACACCTATAAAATATAATCTATACCATAACTCACCCGCTTACAGATAGTCAAAGTCAAAATCAAAAATATTTATTCCATAAAGAAACGTTACGTCTCCTTCCCATTCCAATTAAGTGTGACGCTTGACTTAGATCAGGATAGAAGCTGCGATTTTTAATTTCAAGAAACATTCGCTTTATATTTAATATGACACAGATTCTCTATGTAAATTTGAATTCTAAAAACGAATCACGCCAATGAACGTGACTATTGAACCTGAGCAAATAGCGAACTAAATTGGAATTGGTACATTTTAATTTTGAATATCCAATAAACCTAAAGGGATAAAGGCATTATATTACATTTAAATAACATTGTATCCGATATATTTTAATACGAAATAACGAACATTATTTTCTTTTTAATTTTACTTAAAATGCCTTTTATTTTCGACATGCATAACGTTATTATAATTTTAATATAACGACGCTTTACACAAAACAAAGCGGCAATATTTCATTGTTAATGACTGCATTAAGATCGCAACTTAGACTAAATTTCAAAGAATTATCGTTATTGTACTTTTATTCCAACACTGTTTCATTCATTCTATGTAGAATTATGCTAATTCTAACAAAACGCAATTTAATTTATTACATTCTGACTAAGCATTTAGTTAACATGTATAATTATTTTGTGGTTTAGCTGACATTAAAAATGCTATTCATTTGTTTTTGTTTTTTATTTTTTTATAGCATACATATGTATACTACTTCATTTAGGCCACTGCTACTCATGGACACTTTGAAATCTATGAAATTTTAACCATTTCATTGTCAATGCACCATGGGGTATGGGAACCAAGATTTTGTTTCCCTTGTAGGCATCTCATGCTAGCTTACTTACTCTTCAAATAAAAACACAGCGCTGTCTTGGCGGTGTATATTATGATGAAATGCTATCCACCCAAAATCTTGCACAAATCCCTACCACCAAGTAACCATATTCATGCCAATTGTAAACCTATAGGAGGATTGTCACGTCTAAGGATAGTGTTTGAGGGACAAAGAAAACTTAGGAAATAGTTTCTTGCTTCTTTAATTACGCTTTGTTTCATGTGATTCTATAAATTTAAATTCTAACACAATTAAACTCGAACATTACAGAACAAGACTTTGAAATAAAAATAAATAAAATAAAAAATATTTTATTAAGAACAAGTAAAAATTACATAGTAGGACAAATGTGACCATAATAACTGCATTAGTTATTAAACTGTCTGAACTTTTGGAATTTCTTAGAACAGTGATTTTATTTCTAGAATAAATTGAATACACCATTTTTTTTTGTTTAAAAGTTGTATAATTACACACATATGAACGCAAGAATAGTGAAAGTTCTGAAACAGATCTCTAGAGACACACGATTAAAAGAGTCTACCCGAAATAATTTAGGATAAACTGGATGAAGATAAAATTTTAACAAAAAGAAAAACCGACTTCAAACAAAACACTATTTTAAAACAAATGAATATGCACGAAAAAGTAATAAAAATAATTGCGTATTCAACATATTTTTTAGAGTCTTCCTAAGTTAAATGAAATGAAAAATATTAGACTACTTAAAAGTCGATTAACGATTATATCATGTAGTTATAGTTATTGGTATATTTGGAGCCGGTGTCAGCCACGGTGCCCTTGCCCCAACAATCAAAAGAAAGAAGCGATACGAGCCCCTTGATTGATCCAGTATATTATTGTGTAAAAGGTAATTTGTAAAAAACATATTTGTTAAAGTATTCTCGTATTGTTTTTTGATAGATATACCGTAGGGTTTTATTGGCTAGTATTATATATTCTCTGTCCCTATATCTTTAAATCTACGCAACGGATTTTGATGCGGTTTTTTTTAAAAGATAGTGTAATTCAAGGGGAATGTTTGTGTATATAAAACATGAACAATATAGTAAAGAAACACTGATAATTTTAGAAGTTTGCGATGTGATGTCGTATATAAACAAATTCTGTAGTATATTTAGTATCAGTATTGCACCCGTGCGAAGCCGGGGTGGGTAGCTAGTTGATTATAATATTCGACTATGATAATTACATAAACATAACCACATTACGGAAGGTGACTCAAATATCCAAATAATCTATAAATAAAAGATTCGACCGAGTATCGCTAACGTGCTCCTCAGAATTGTTCCGTTCCCTTCCGTTCCGTTACTTTGTCATGGATCCTGTGCTCAGAACCTTACCAAACTTTCACCAAATTACCCTTGAAGTATATATTTTATAATAAAAAAAGAATTATCAAAATTGGTTAACGTGATTTTCAGTTATTCACCTATTTGTCGCGCATATACATAATGCAAATTTAAGACTTATGTCGTTTTCACATGGATACCATCATCGGAAAAAAAAATAAAAAAAATGGGACCCCACGGGAAGCACTACCTTTCAAACAAAAAAAAAATTATCAAAATCGGTCCACCCAGTGAAAAGTTATGAGGTAACAAACATAAAAAAAAAAAAAAAAAAAAAAAAATACAGACGAATTGATAACCTCCTCCTTTTGGAAGTCGGTTGAAAATAATTAGCAGCTGCATTTTGCCTGAATGTAAATAAGTTAGATATTATAAACTACTATAACAATCAGTCAGATTTTTGTTTCTCTTTACTGGTGTTTATTAATAGTTCACTTTGAAATAAGTACAGTGTTAATGAAATTAATATTTAAATATAATCAGACTAAAATTACCTTATTTATTAATGAATCCAGAAACGATAAGTTGAAGGTATTCTCATTAATGCCATCAAAAAGCTTGTGTTATCTATATCCTAATATTCATTAATCTCTAATTAAAAACTCTTAGTACACACACGCAAACAAATCTGCCATACCTTAATGAAATTCAAGATTTCGAAAATAAATTAATTAATATTTACATTAGGGTTCATATAGGGTTGACAAAAAACTTTTATTTTTCAGTGAAACTCCATTGCGCTCTTTTGTTATTTAAATAATTACATGTAATCTTTCCAAAGATTTCTCAAATCTTTCCTCTTGGCTCTTTTATAAGAAGACCATTGGGTTTCCAGGTTTATGCAGTCGGTAGCAAACAAACAGTAGTTTCACCTGATGGAAAGCGAATACCACAGCCCTTGGACGTTTGAAACACCGGAGGGCTTGCCAGTGCACAATGAGGTGCAATGCCAGCCTTAAAAAAATTAAAAAATGATGTCCTAGTCGTTTCGGTTCGGAAAAACCGCCGGCGAAAGCTGGTTCTACAAAGTGGTTGTCCAAGGCAGATAATGCCTTAGAATTAGCGTTTTGTGGATTCTCGGACGTTATAATAGGATGTGCAAAACAATCTTGAAATACGGACACGACGTCCGAAGTTAAAATTCAGCAGCCGGAATAATTATAAAAAAGTCCAGATCCAAGACAACGTTTTCTACGTACTAATGATAATCTACATCGACTCAGCCGGTAATCGAACCCAGGACCTCGGAGTGGCGTACCCATGAAAACCGTCAAATTTTGGCATCGGTGATCATCAATAAAATCAAAATAACCTGTCTCAGAAGGAAAAAAGATATTTAAAAAGAATCGATAAACTCTGTAACTCTTGAAAACCCTCTATTTTGATCGCGACATATTTGCTGTTTCCTTTGGTAACACTAATGGATTGCGCTTATCAGTTGCCGTGATACGAAAAGAAGTATTTTATTCCCATTTTTTATTTGAGTTTAGTTTCTTTATTTTTGTATTTTTCTTTTTTAAATTATTCGTTTTACTTATAGATATCATTCTTATAATAAGAATAAACTTGTAACCCCCAGTTTCCGTTTGCATATGGTAAATAAAAAATAATCAATTTGAAATGAAAATATAATCAATTTATTATTTTCAAAATTTAAAAAGATAATTATGACTAAATTAACAAATAAATCATGTTATTCATTATAAATAAAATTTTAACAAAAAGAAAAACCGACTTCAAACAAAACACTTTTTTAAAACAAATAAAAATGCACTAAAAAATAATAAAAATAATTGCATATTTTACATATTTTTTAGAGTCCTCCTAGGTAAAATGAAATGAAAAATATTCGACTACTTAAAAGTCGATTTACGATTATATAATGTAGTTATAATTATTGTTATATTTGGAGTCGGTGTCAGCCAATAAAACCCTACAGTATATCTATCAAAAACAATACGAGAATACTTTAACAAATATGTTTTTTACAAATTACCTTTCAGACAATAATATACTGGATCAATCAAGGGCTCGTATCGCTTCTTTCTTTTGATTGTTCGGGCAAGGGCACTGTAGCTGATAGTATATGTAAAATATGCAATTATTTTTATTATTTTTAGTGCATTTTTATTTGTTTTAAAAAAGTGTTTTGTTTGAAGTCGGTTTTTCTTTTTGTTAAAATTTTATTTATTTTTTTATTTTAAGTGAAACTGATGTTGACTAACTAATTTTTTTTTAATATGGATAGATTAAGCGTTTCGTTTATATGAGTCAGAAACTACTTCGAGGACAATTTCAAAGGAAACTTGCGAATAAAGCAAAAATAGACTTTCGAAAATGCGGATTTAATACGTCATGCGGCGTAAACCACAAGAATCCCTCGAAAGAGCTGTAATCGACCTCAGCAAAAAAACTTTGAAAAAGACCAACTATATTTCGTACGTCATATGACATCACATCACATAAACAAAAATTGATTAAAGATTGTAAGAAATTCTGCCCCATATCGCACCCTAACTGTGAGCCGTATAGGAGTTCCATCACTGCATAGTATAAAACAAAGTCGCTTTCTCTGTCCCTATATCTTTAAATCTATGCAACAGATTTTGATGCGATTTTTTGAAAGATAGTGTGATTCAAGAGGAATGTTTGTGTATATAATACATGAACAATATAATAA
Source organism: Vanessa cardui (assembly GCF_905220365.1). NCBI lineage: Eukaryota > Metazoa > Arthropoda > Insecta > Lepidoptera > Nymphalidae > Vanessa > Vanessa cardui. The sequence goes on from NC_061131.1 coordinate 3,760,124, forward strand.
AGAAACTCTGATAATTTTAGAAGTTTGCGATGTGATGTCGTAAATAAACAAATTCTGCAGTATATTTAGTATCAGTATTGCACCCGTGCGAAGCCGGGGTGGGTAGCTAGTTGATTATAATATTCGACAATGATAATTACATAAACATAACCACATTACGGAAGGTGACTCAAATATCCAAATAAACTATAAAGAAAAGATTCGACAGAATATCGCTAACGTGCTCCTCAGAATTGTTCCGCTCCCTTCCGTTCCGCTACTTTGTCATGGATCCTGTGCTCAGAACCTTACCAAACTTTCACCAAATTACCCTTGAAGTATATATTTTATAATAAAAAAAGAATTATCAAAATTGGTTAACGTAATTTTCAGTTATTCACCTATTTGTCGCGCATATACATAATGCAAATTTAAGACTTATGTCGTTTTCATACGGATACCATCGTCGGAAAAAAATTAAAAAAAAATGGGACCCCACGGGAAGCACTACCTTTCAAACAAAAAAATAATTATCAAAATCGGTCCACCCAGTGAAAAGTTATAAGGTAACGAACATAAAAAAAAAAAAAAAAATACAGACGAATTGATAACCTCCTCCTTTTTGAAGTCGGTTGAAAATAGTACTGTTTAGAATGAAACGCCTGGAGGCTCGGGTTCCATCATAGTACACTAATTTCTGTAAATAACAGCATTGTAAATATGTTTATTTGAAAAGCGCAACTATGCGAGTTTCTTGTCGTTTCTTTTCGCTAGAAGCTGCTTTCTGAAACGACGGTAGTATTTAATTATAGACGATTCAAAAACGCTTCATTGGGAAGTTTAGTTGAATAAAATTGATTTGATTTGATTTGATTTATATGCCGTTCACTTACCAAATGGTTTTTAAGGACTTTTTGTGTTTATCACCATATTGTAAACCAAAAACCAAGGGAACTTATAATTATATTTTATGTTACTTTGACTCTACTTGATCTGATATAACTTGGTTTACTATAACTTAGATTATTCCAAGAAATAATCTAAGTACAGCGAACGCGTTAGTTTGATTATCCATATGTCCCTAGGGAAAGTTACTTACACTTCTAAAAAGATTCATATACATAATAAACAAACAACATAAATAAACCATTGTTTATAAGATACATGAAAACAACGTAAGTTGCGAAAAAAATACACTAATTAAGTAAATTAAAAATTTGCTCATTTTTCTGTAAATTCGAATCAGAAATTGTTGGTTTAGTATTACCAATAAAATATCTTACTTGGTATCCTTTAACTTATTGGCTGTCAGATAGCAAAAACCGTTTTTCCAGACGATGTAATATTGATGTTTCTTATTGTATTATCCAAGGTGAGATGTCAGATGTTACGGATTCTATGCGATTACTGTGTTCTTTTCTGGCTCGTTCAATTTTGTTCCATGTCAATGGGTTCTGTTCTGTATTGTGTTGACTACTTTTGGCATGAACATTTTTTTAAATATTATTATTAACCCAAATATGATTATTTTAGATCTACGACCTATTACTGCTGAGGTGAGCTGAGATGGCCCAGTAGTTAGAACGCGTGCATCTTAACCGATGATTTCGGGTTCAAATTCAGGCAAGCACCACCATATGTATTTGCTTAATTTGTGTTTATAATTCATCTCATACTCGTTCGTTAAGGAGAACATCGTGAGGAAATCTGCATGTGTCTAATTTCATCGAAATTCGGCCACATGTGCATTCCACTAACCCACATTTGAACAGAGTGATGGAATGTGTTCCAAAACCCTATCCTATATATAATGGGAGAGGAGGTCTTAGCCCAGCAGTGGGAAAATTACAGGCTGTTACTGTACTGTACTGACCTATTAATACATTTTTGGCATGACCGGTTTACTTAGTTTCTTCCGAGATCCTTTGAGTAAATCTTTCTAAGACAGACATTTTTTTTACTATAAAAACGCATTTAGATGTAATGCTCATAGGCAACCTTGTGCCATGACGAAAATTAGCTACATATACCAGCGGTACAGCCGGTCCCTTCGAAGAGCGCCACGGGATCGCTTGTGCATACAACCGCGACGCTCCGACGGTTTGCCAACACATACATTAAATCTAGAGGGTTCCGAAGAACAGAGAATGTCCCTAAAAACCGCGAAGCTTACAATATGTTATGTGAAAAGATGTTCATATATATTAAAATTACATAATATGTTTAAATGTAGATAATTATAAAGTGTTAAATTAAAAAAGATAATAAGTAGCTTCTTAGTTTAATTTTATTTATTTGAAATCACTAACCAATTTTTTACACGTATGTAATAGAAGCTTGTCAGTGCTTTAGTTAATACACTTCCTCATACATTTCTTTGATATGAAGGAAAACATTGTGAGGAAACCTGCAGGTGACTAATTAAAAAAAAATCTGCCACATGTGTATTCACCAATAAGTATATAGGTTGATTGTTAATATTCATAATATTATTATTTTAATGAAATTTAAAAATGCTTTTGTAATCAACTATTTATTACTATTCTTTTTCTTTGTATTGTCTTATTGCCTAGAACAAAATAAAAACCGAACTAAGCAACTTTCATTAGAAAAATAAAGCTATAGGTATAACAAACAAAAGAAAACCATTTCATAATAAGATGACGTTGCGAGAAATCAATAAATTTTCTGATTTGAGTCCACAATGGGAATCCCTTTTATCCTTAAAATGGGTTCAGCGAATTCAGTCATTTAATTACAAACAGCTCCGTCTCTTGTTGTCCAAACAAAGGGTTAGTATTTCAATAAATGCCCTATTCTCAGTTAGTGCTCGCTACGCTGAAAGCCTCTACAAATAACTCAAACCACTTCACGGCTTTTAATTCGGTAATTTGTTCTCGTGTGTGCAGTCATAAATAAAAAAGCGAAAAATTATTCATTTCTGGTTGGAGTTTTTTTATACGGTTCGTCTGTTGCTTTCGCTTAATTAATCGGTTGTGGCGCGTTTTTTGATGACTTTGTCTTTGCGTATTCAGGTGTATGTACGTGAATTATGCATGTGTGTACCATATATTCATGTCGACTATTCTACTCACACATGCGTATATTTGATATTATTTGCTTACGTGTTTTTTTTTGCGTATGTGCAGGTGTCTATGTACGTGAATTTTGTCCATGTGTGTATATCCATATCGACTATTATTCTACTCACACATTTGTTTATTTGATATTATTGGCTTATGTGTGCTCTTTTGCGTATGTGTTAAAGATTGCCCTTGACAATGTATATACGTATTCGTAGAGACCCTTTAAATTTTTTATTTCGAAGTTTGAATGGTATGATATTGCATGAATACTGAAGAGTTAGCCAAATAGAATTATGCTTATGTGAGAATGCCTGTTGAGATTAAAAGCAAAACAATCGGTTGAAAATTCTTTTTTTTAAGGAGGATTTTAATGAATTTGATAAAAACATATAAAAGGTTACTGACCAATATTATAAAATGTGTACATATTAGACAAGAAAGGTTTTTTCGACGGTCAACTGAAACTTATTTTATCAACCCTTTATGTTTCTTTATTTTCTTTGTTCAATGATACACCATCAATGATAAAGATCAGGGTAGGAAGTCAATGTCAATTTATTAACTCTGCCTTAAATTCGTAAAAGTCCGTTCATACATCACTCAATTTGAAAAACTATTTACAATTCTCTATTTCTTTACGTGAATCCTTTGAACGTTATAATTATTAATTATAGATAAAGCCTGTTATCATTTCTTGAAATTTCACAATCGCAATCTGCCGTTAATTTTGAGGTAATAGAATAATAGCTCTTTGTTACTTATAATAAATTAAAACAAAAATGGATTAAAAATATTTATTTGCCCAAACTCGAACTCAAGACTTTAATGTCAAATTCGTTCATGCTTAGCCTCTAAGCCAACGTGACTTTTAAAACAAACAAATCATATTTTATATGATGTACGTAGAAAATAAATTTTCATCACAATTTGAACCTGTATTTCACGATTTTTAGAGAACATTAAATTTTATTTTCAGATTTATTTGAAAATGGTGCTAGAGTTTTCACGGACGGAACATCTAGAAAAGGTATAAAACGCCACGGGAAAATAAACATTAAATTTGAAGAAATTCAGTCGAATACGGACGATTTTTCTATCAATTTCAAATTTGTTTTCGCTGCGGTGCAATTGTCGGATTTGAATAAATATAATGTTTGTACTTATCTGATGTATTTTAAGTAATTTTATTTATAAAGCGATTTACGTTTTTTTTTAAATCTATCTGGATTATTCTTAACGTGTTTTTTATTATCGTAAAATAAATGTAAAATACATAACCTACCTAAACTAAGGAAATTCCGAAAAACTATTTTTGGTCTAGTGACTGAAATCCATAGACCATACTAGCAGGCGCCCGCGGCTACTCTCGCGTTTTAGGGTGTTGGTTATTATGTGTTAGACAAAAATGTAGCCTATGTCTTGCTTGGAGTTCAAGTTTGCTTCACACCAAATTTCATGAAATTCGGTTCAGCGGTTTGGCCGTGAAAGAGCGGCAGACAGACAGAGTTACTTTCACATTTATAATATTAATATAGTTTTGCTTATTACTCGAGACTGCTCAAAAATTATCGGTAACACTATTTATAAATAACACACGGTTAGGGGTGTTGGAAACGAGTGTTGGTCAAAAGTAGGTAAATCATTCCACTGGTTTTTGACATTTCGTCGCGTTTGACTTTATATCTATTTTATGTTATTTGAGTACAGATACATATTTAAAAAAAATATTAATAAACTATTATGTAACCATAATTACCATTTATGCAAATAACACTAATTATTCTTAAAAATATTTTATTTATTCGCCTAAATTATTATTTTTATTCATTTTACAAAAAAAGAAAAAGAACAGGAAGGAAAATATATTGTTATAATAATACTTTCTTCTTCTTATAATAATAGTTTTTTGAAATAATTCTAATTATTTGTTTTTGGTTTTTTTTTCAACAGTAAAATATATTCATTACTTTGTCGTCCCTAACTTTGTTGTACAAGCTTCAATTTCTTTCAAATAGATCGTTTATTCCATTGTATATAACAATTATGCCTTACAAAATACGTTACAAAGGAAATATATAGTTTTAATAGGCTCGTTTATAATGTAACATTGATACTTCTTTAACACAATTTCAATGCCAAAAATATATACGCATACAATAATAAATCATAGATAAAAATAGGTTTCTAGTAAAATAAAACACGATTTATTAAAATCTGCCAAATATATATAACGCAATTTATAAGGTAATGTTACTGTAACTTTTGGGTTTTCTGGACGAAATGGCTTAGCCATTAGTCAAACACATGAAATATATTTTGTTATAATCATAAGATTTTTGTGTTCCTAATTTTGTGTCGTACAATAAAGTATATTAACGTAACGTTACTAAATTTTTTTATCATTACATAGTATAAAACAAAATCGCTTTCCCTGTCCCTATATCCCTATGTATGTATCTTTAAAACTACGCAACAGATTTTGATGCTATTTTTTACTAACTAACTAGACTAATTTGAGAGGAAGGATTATGTATATAATACATGGACAATATAGTAAAGATAATTAATAATTTTAGAAGTTTGCAAGGTGATGTCGTAAAAAACAAATTGTGTATATTTAGTATCAGTATTGCACCCGTGCGAAACCGGGGCGGGTCGCTAGTAAGTATAATGTATTATAATTTAACAATAATAAATGAAAACCCATCTATAAATCCTGGCAAACTTAAAACCTAGCGAATTGCAATGTGCAGTCGCGATTAGTAACCACCACCGCGATCAGTGATGTAATTAACGATACCCACCGCACCTGCTGCGGGTTTGTAGCGCTTCAGGTGCTTTAAGCTGCTTCTAATGATAATGTATAGCTGCTTGAATCTAGATTCGAAATATTTATGATTGTAAAACTATGCTGGATAGAACAATAATGTAAATAAATATTTATAATTAGAGGAAACGTTTAATGTGTCTGATACTATTTGTCAATTATATTAACGTCCTAATGTTGGGTAAATTCTCTCCCTTACGAAGAAATGATTTGGAGCTTGCTCCACCACCATACCCCAATGCTATGCTACTCTGGGTAGATCTCATCCGTCACGTGCAGGTCCTTACGATGTTTTCCTTCGCAGCCGAGTACGTGTCGATTTATCGATACAAAGTAATAATTGTTCCGGATTTAAACCCAGAATCATAGGTTAAGTAATTTACGCCTTTTACTCATAAAGACATCGCTACTTTTTTTTAAAGTATATATTTACTAAGGAATATTATTATATCAATATAACGGTTAGTTAAAAATACCTACAAAAAAAGCAATCTCACAGAAACATTGGGTTTTGTTATATAAATTGTTACATAAATCATTTCAGCTATAAATAACGCCTCATATTCATATTCTGACATTAAATTGCAATACTAAGGTTCTACGTTAAAAAGAAGAGTAAGCTGGTATTCATTGGTATTTATTTATTTATTTTGGAATGGCAAATCGATTAACTTGTATGTGGGGCATCTTTTAAATCTCTAGGTTGGGAAACCATACACTCATTCTAACTTTTTCTACGGCTAATCAGAACCAATTAGTGCACTCCTGGTGGCATTTTAACCAATGGGTATGAGCGCGTACATCTTAACCGACGATTGCGGGTTCAAACCCTGTGAAGCACCACTGAATTTTTATATGCTTAATTTGATTTTATAATTAATCTTGAGCTTGGCGGTGAAGGAAAACATCATGAGGAAACCTGCATGTGTCTAATTTAAAGAAATTGTACCACATCTGAATCCATCAACCCGCATTTCTTAACTTAACCTACTCCTTAAAGGGAGAGAAGACTTGACCCCAGCAGTGGCAAATTTACAGGCTGACACTATTATTCAGCATCATCATCTTCCGGTTTCAATGGAAAGAGAGTCAGAGTAAAAGTGCAAAGGACATAACTTCTTAATCCGCATAGGCAAAATGTTGGCTATGTATGGAATGAGTAATCTTAGAGTCCCAATGTTTATGAGCAATGTTAACACTTACTATCAGGTGGTCCATTTACCAGCCTATCTATTTTAAATAAATAAAGCCAAGTAGTCCAGGCCTTAAATATTTGAACTTTAAAAAGAGTAAGCTGTGAGTGTACTCCCAACCTTGAGGACAAAACATGAAATCCCTATTTCTTGTATTTAAATTAGTTCATTTCCACTTAAAACCGAACGCGCCACTACTTTGTAAGTATTCGGTAGGATAATTGATGAGGTGGTTTTATCTATACAGACAGCTTGTCTGAATAGATACATAGGGGAACCCCCTCTACAAGTATGATTTGTAATTATATAGTAAAGTAAAGTATAGTAACAGCCTATAAATTACCCACTGCTCCGCTAATGGCCTCCTCTTCCACAAACATTTGGGCTTGGAACATATTCCACCACGCTGTTCCAATGCAGGTTCGTGGAATGCACATGTGGCAGAATTTTGGAAATTTCCCACTGCCGGGCTAAGGCCTCCTCTCCCATTAAGGAGAAGCCTTGGAACATATTCCACCACACTATTACAATGCGGGTTGGTAGAATGCACATGTGGCAGAATTTCGATGAAATTAGACACATGCAGGTTTCCTTACGATGTTTACCTTCACCACCTAGCACGAGATGACTTATAAACACAAATTAAGCACATATACATATATTATAGTGGTGCTTGTCTGGGTTTGAACCAGCAATCATCGGTTAAGATGCACGCGTTCTAACTACTGGGCCATCTCAGCTTACTTGTATTTATATAATATTTTATAAACCTTCATCGTCATAATGTATGCTGGTTAAAATCAATAATTGGAATTATACATCAGCTATTATCATTCTAGTATTTTATAGAATAAAAGTCGTTCTATTTTAAATAATTTCATATCACATGCAATAGACGATTCACGAGATTTAAGTGAATATACGGATTCCGTAAATCCTTCCACTCATAAATTGACGATGAAAGTCTCAGACTTTCGGATTATGGAAATAGTTTGCTGCTTAGCGGATTTCACCAAAAGGTTTGATGAAACTTCCCGCTCGGATTTGTTGAGCAACTAATCGCTCAACTGTGTCGAGGGAATGTTTGTTAGTTAGCATTGACAGGAGGAAGTCGAGTGTATCCAATAAATTCGAAATACAGTTAAAATTTACTGCCTTATTCCTATTGAAATGGAGATGTAATCGGTAGGGTTTAATTTTTCAGAAAGCTTCGCTTTGTATGTCAAAGATATTGCAACTCTTACTAAAAATAAACATTATTTAAGGATTAGTAATAAGTATTTTATTACAATTAATTTACATTCACATACATACACACACACACGCACAGAGAGTGAGAGAGAGAGAGAGAGAGAGAGAGAAGGAGACATACGCGCGTGCGTTCTACCATTAACTATTGTATATATTTCTGTTTTTCTTAGCTTGTTTCATCTTATAACTTTGATATAAAGTATGAGTGTGTTAAGGAAGAGCGACTTCTTCTGACACGGGAGCTCATGGCAATCAATAGAAGAAAAAAAAACGCGCACTCGGGGTGACATGACGACGATGTGATGAAGTGGTGCACCCGTCTCCAAATAGACAGCTGTCCACCTTATAGACAGTATTAAATATTCACAAATATAATAAGCCTGTTGGGTGTAAGTTATGAATGAAGAGGTCCATTTACTAACCTTTAATCTAAATAAGTGTAGAAAATATTTAAATATAGATAATTAGCAAATATTATAATTAACACCAGCGCTCGATTCTGACTTATATGTTTTAAGTAATATTTAAGTGAAATTTATAGAATTCTAATTTTAAACAAAGCATATATGCACATAACGACATCAATTTATTTTTTTAGAAGAATGCCTGCATTCATATGTGTGTGTGCGTGTGTTATTTTGTGAGTTTGTGTGCATGTGTCGTTACTGTTCATTACATAATGTAATCATAAATACATTGATTAATTTTAAAAGTAATATATTTTATACCAAGACATTGTTTCATACGAGAAAGTATTCAAATATTAAACCACAATCATTAGCAGAGCTAGCTCCGTGCTATTCCGCATCAGGTGCGGTGGGTCTCGTTAATCAAGCCGCGGAACCTCAACCAGTTGCTAATCGGAGATTGCACTCCACGTCGCATTTCAATGAGAATTCCGAACTATTCAATCCTGTTTAATTCGACTAACATAAAATTGTTATGGCTAATCCCAGCATCATCAGGAATTACTATTATTCAGGCTATTTACACATAATGCGCCTAATATATATACGAATAGCGATAGAGCTTTAGTATTGACTAGGTACCCGTCCTGACTTGGTACGGATAGATTAAATATTTTATTTTGCGTCAAACAGGATGATATAGATGATACACGTAATTTGCATATATATTTATATAACGGTTCGAAATTCAAATTATAAAAGGCCTCTCCAGTTTAATGAGAAATATTTTGGTAAAAGATAAACTAAAATAAAAGATATAAGTCTAGTCTTAAGGAGAGGTGGAGTGTGTACCTAAAATACTAAATGAAAAAACGTAACGCAATAGGTGATTTTTTCGCTATTTACAGAGTCGTTAGGTTTCACGATCGATTGTCGGGAAAAGGTTTTGAATTAATTAACATTTTTTTCGAAATATATACGATTAAACATATTTTTAAATGTAAATAAAACTTTATAGATAGAAATTACATCCTGTAGTATCCTCTGCAATCCTCTGGAATAACGTAGCTTTCTACCAGTGAACAATTAAATAATTGGTTCATTACTTCCAGATATTATCCTCTACGTACAAACATAATTTTTATTTATCTAATGATTCAGAGCTATTACCGATATCTGTATAGACAAATCCAAATAACTTTTATTACAGATATACAATTTATAGAGCAATGGAACAGGTGGTATTTACTATAGATAATACTAACGCTCAATTTATTATTACGAAATGAATTTATTATCATTAGAACCAGAAATAAGAGCAGATGCAGGTGCGCTCTCGTTAATCCTATCTCGATTTAATTGCTGTTTATATGTTCTAATTGCATGCTGTGTTTTAATATAAAAATTCTATAACAAATAACTTTATTGATTATAGATTAGGTAACGTATAGTAATAGCCTGTGAATTTCTCTTTATTTTCTCACCACTGGGCTAACGCCTTCTCTTTCTGTGAGTAGAAGGTTAGGAGTATATTCCATGCTGCTCCAATGCGGATTGGTGGATTAATTTTTAAGGTTTCCTTATGATGTTTTTCTCCACCGCCGCGCTCGATATGAATTATAATACAACTTAAGCACAAGAAAATTCAGTGCTGCCTATCTGGGCTTGAACCCGCATTCATTGGTTACGATGTACGCTCTATCCACAGGGCCATCTCGGCTCATTATAGATTAAAGCATATTGGTTATTTTACTAAATATCTTAGTAGTCATTTTTTTATAGAAGATCTGAATCAAAATATTACCAGGGCTTATATATTCGAATTGGTGTTGATTTTACTACTTGACATTACAGACATTACATACAGAAATCATTGTTATAATTCATATCTTCTGAAGTATTTATTAGAATATTACCTGTAGCATAAGGAACAATTTTAATCTGATGATATTTTGCTCTAAAAATATCAGATAAAATGCAATATCTCATCCGTGCAGCAGGTGTAGTTCTTCTCGTCATTAATCATAGGTAATTGTTCGAAGCCGCTAATATTTGTTTCTTTACACATAAACTTGCAAGAACAAATTGTAGTATATCGAGAATTTGATGCTATATTTATTTATTTTTTGAAGCTTGGTGGTTGGACGGTTGGGCGAATTTTTGGTAAGTGGTCACCAATACTTCAATCCTCAATGTGCCAACTCTAAGCACTAAGTAGTTACGTCCCTTGTGTTTTGTTACACCTTCAAACCGAATCTATAGCACAACTTTACTATGTATTGATTTTCTATGGTAGAATTATATTGAGTGGATTGCCCCTGAGCAGGCTATCTTGCATGCAGGGCTATGTGTTACCGTTAAAGTACCACTAACTCATCAGCCAGCGCTATACATCAATAGTAGGTATTGCTGTCTTTTGATCAAAAATCAATGAAATCGTTGCTTTACATCTCTCTTTAACGTACAAACATTTAATTACTAATGTGACTATTTCCGTATATACCGACGTGGGCCTAAGCCCCTGCCACTCCATGAAATTAGCTCACACCAACTTGTAGATTATAATAGACAAGAGTTGATGTAGTTAACATATTCTCAGTCATCACAGCGACTTACGACTTTTAGTTTAGCAGTTAATATTGGTCAAATGAAATTAAACAATCAGAACTTTAATTTTTGCTTTAACATCCATGTTACAACCAAAAATTCAAATAATTTTATGAATCAGGCAATAATTCAATCCCGGATAAAAACTACACATTTTGTTCCAAGAATATAATTATTTAATTCGTTTCGTACTGAGACTGTCTGACCTCTCAAAAAGCTTTTGTCAGGACGCCGACCTTATTTCACCTCATTATACCACTCTCTTGGCGGTAACCCAGAAAAAAGCTTTAAACTATTTTCATTAAAACATCAATAGTTAGTCCTTTCCTATAACTTAAATGTACTAGTATTCTATACAAGATAGCAAAATGATCAGTTCTAACTTCTCTATAGTATATTTTAAAAATAAGAGTAATAATATTTAAAGATTATATAATATTTAAACATTTAAAAACTACTAATATTAATAAAATATTAGAAGTAATTAGATCATTACTTAATAATAGAAAAATAACTTAATATGATATTTTTAATATGGTATTAGTTTTGTACTACAATTCAATGTATACAATACATGAAAATTTGGATTTTATTATATTTCAATGTCGAACTTAGCGATACTATCAAATTCAATTATTAGTATGAGATTAAACGATAATGCAATTCTTGTGCCATTGTATAATGTCGACGATAGCTTACAAACGGGCTCACACAGTACGTAAATGTACATAAAAATCTTATAAATTCTTCAAGGCCTTGGCACCGACTTCAAGTAGCAAGCTTCGTACTACTTGTAAAACCTAAAAAAGGGCAAGTTCAAACTGCAGCGTGAAAAGTATTGGTTATTTGCAGAATATTTTTAAAATTATTATTATTAACGAGATAGAATCTGGAAGTAGATTTATTAGTTAGAGCGAGTTATAATTGAGTTTTAATTGACGAATATGTAACTAAGAATCAACATGACGTAGCTCCCAAGGTTGGCGGCGATTTGGAGTTGATATTCTAGCCAATGGTGACCCAGGTGATGGTAACCACACCCATATATTATTGAATTCATTCTTCAATGTAATACGGATGGCATGAAAACGTTATTACCCTTGTGCCTGAAGTAACAGAGATAACAATACCAAGTATTGCGGTTTGGGGGTAGATGGAATATGAGATGGTAGGCGATATCCCTTCCTGGGCAAGATCTACAATGAAGTAAAATTTTGTATAGGTGTAACAGTAATAATTAAAATAATCATTTTAATAATTAACTAATATATTTTTATAAAAGACTGATTTCAAGAATAACTTGTAATTTATTTAAATAATTAATTTGAATATTATATTATTGTCAAATTAATTATTGTTAAATTATTATTCATTTTTAACTTTATATATGACTGAAAGCGTTCTTTGTAGTCGAATCTTAACCCCTTTATGTGGATAAGGTTGCACAACGCGTGGATTGAACAATTACTTGGTCCACGGGAAAATCATCCTTTTCCAATTGTGTTCGCGCATGGAAAGTGTCCATTTTTCCGTGACAGTATTCATTGTTCGTATTCTTTGAGACGTATTCCCGCCGTGATTACTTTAACACCGTTTTCAAATAAATAGAAAAGGAATGAAATGTTCGCGTAGAATTTTTATTATAGTTTCTGAAAAGCATGACGTAAACGCAAGCGTAATGGACATGCATTTTATATTTCACATAATGGCTAGAATACTTGTTGAACATGTATTTTACTGCATTTCAAAACTACCAATTAAACTGCAAATGCAAGAATCGGTCATAACTGCATTTTCCAATGATTATATTTTGTTTTAATTATTGTCATCTTCAATACTCGTAAAATCATGATTTACTATGCAATTTAAAGGAGTTTGCCACAAAAACAAATGCGTTGACCATCGAACGGTGTATTCAAATATAACTTTCGGTAAAATGACTGCCTCATTGTGGATGTCAAAATTAGTTTTTCTAGTATTGTTTGCTGTATCCTTTATACAGGTGATTTTATTGCGGCCACTTAATAATGAGCTGTATCATTATTAACTTTTTCTTCACTTCTTTTCCAGGTTTTTTTTACTGCAGGTGTGTTCGCGTTAGTAAGGTGACTACAACTCAACGTAACCCATAATAAGTAGGGTAGGTACTATCACTCATCATCACACGTTATATATTCTAACCCAATTTAATAATATTTTTGTTGTTAGTAATTAGTAATTTATTTGATATATAAATAGATATTTGATGAAAGAATGGTCGTTCAGGTGAGTATAACCCTCTTATTTGTACGTACTCATAAATTACTAAACCAAACACAATTGTATAAATTATGCAATCTCGATAAAACACTTAAAGACCCCTTTAGTCCACAAGACCACCCCTTCTATAAAAATATTTACTTATTGAAGAGTTCAGATAGACGTAGATTATATGTCAAGTTTCATTAGCTATTTTGAAATTAACGAGGCTTATGCTTATAGTGTATTTGTTCAGCGCTTGATGCGCTTCAAGTGTTTTTTTTATGGGGAGGAATTGATCTCCTGTACAGTTGAGGACATTTGTGATAATAATAACAAACAAAACAACAGCAGCTGTAAATTTCCGACTGCTGGACTAAGGCTTCCTCTCCCTTTGAGGAGATGTTTTGGAACATATTCCACCATGCTATTCCAATGCGGGTTGGTGGAATACAAACGTGGCAATTTTGTTATAAAATTAGACAAATGCAGGTTTCCTCACTTTTTTTTTCATCTCGGCTATAATATATCATGACTGTAATATATCATTTAATTTTAAATGAATATAATAATAATATAATAAGTTTATTGACATTACAGTACTTTGTGTTTTTCTTTGAGAAAGAGGGATAACTTTACAGTTGAAAGTGCATTATTAATACGCTACATGCTATAGCTTCTAGCGTTCCAATGTGCGACGAACTTTGAATGAGTACCAGTTTGATTATTTATTTATATTTCCTTTCAATAAATAAACGTATATCAATAAAAATTTGAAGGTTGTGTACATGTACGAATTTAAATTACCGGATTAAAAGCCGTGAAGTTTTTGAAGCCCTTTCAAAGGCTTTCAACGCACGTTACGTTAACGGAGCGTAAATACAAGCGTCAGACCTCTTTTGTTTGTAAATACAGCTACTCCATTTTTAAATCTGAAAATAAAACAGAGACTGTCTGTTGAAGATATGTTTAAAAATATATCGGCAGTTTATTTAAAAAATGGATAAGAGTTTTCGTTTATGTAACAATAGAAACACACATATCTGTTTACAGAATTACTTTACTTATTGGTAATTTAATATGCTTTTAAATTCTACAATTTAAACTGCTTTAATAGAATTATTTTTTAATTATTTATTAATATCCAACCACATTTTATAACATATATCAACATGATTTCACGTTCATTAGTTAGTTTTGTCTGTAAGTAAAACGATTTTATTTTTTACTTTTTACTCTATTCGAAATCGCCGATTTTATTTTTATTTTTTTAAAACTGACCAACAATAAATATGTCTAATTTTATTTACCATGGCGATATCTTTGAAAGATACGTCGCTGGGCAACGGGACTTTTATCTACTATGAAGTCCTCTTCAGGGTTTATTAAGCAGATCAGGTCCGTCCCTTAGGGGGCGTTGGGGTTGTAAGTGAGCTGAAAGGACGTCTTCGTCGTTCCCGATGCGCAGGGTCGACCCTTTTCCGATCATCGAATCTATAATTATAAATGTATCTTGTCATCCTACTTATTTCTATAGTTATTTCCTATATCGAACACTCATTAATAAATAAAATAATAATAAATATGAGACAACATCACATACATTACTCTGATCCCAATGTAAGTAGCTGAAGCACTTGTGTTATGGAAATCAGATGTAACGACGGTACCACAAACACCCAGACCCAAGACAACATAGAAAACTAATGGTAATCTACATCGACTCGGCCGGGAATCGAACCCGGGACCTCAGAGTGGCGTACCCATGAAAACCGGTGTACACACCACTCGTCACCAGACGAGGACCAAGCTACGGCGTGCTGAACAGAATGTATGGCATTGTATGAAATTAGCTATGGGAAGTGAACAAGGCATGAGGAGGCTTTTGCATTTTTACGTATTATGTATGAATGGTTACGAAACTAAAAATGTATGACTGAAATTATATTTTATAAACTTATCAAGATCGACTTAGCAACACAAGTTGTATAGTTAGAAAAATAACGATTGAAGCGAAATTTGTATGCACACATTTCTTGAGTGATTAATGGATTTCATCTCTCCATACGATATGATGCGAGAGGTCACATTCAGATTTCGAATATTAACACTGTGACAAATGGTAAAAAACTTTTTGGAGTTGTTTGGATTTTTGGTTCGGGTACCAAAGCAGTATATGTATATATGGGAACAGTACACATGCACTACACTACACATCATTGTAAATCTGGTTTATTTGAAAAGAGCAACGATGCGAGCTTCTTGCCATTTCTTCTCCCTGGAGGCTGCTTTCCGGAACGGCGGAGTTGAAATATTGATGGTTCAAAAATGGTTTATTGTTAGCGAGCCAAAAAGTATAACATTAGTACGATATTCCATCAAAAGTAAATATGCAGCGGTTAAAAAGAAGGCATCATAGGTAACCAGAGAATATAGTGACGGGGCATACGAATCGGTCTAATCCCCAAGACTTAAATTTTCAGTTAATTGCCACTCCAATACACTTGACGTATAAATAAAATTAATGGAAGCAAAATATATCACGGCAATACATATGAGTGACTGTAACATATCATTTAATTTTAAATGAAGTGCATTTCCAACATGTAATAAAATATATTTTAAAGTCAGAATGTCGTATTGAATGTATCCAAGTCATTGCACATCGTAAACGTAATCCATTAACGTTGCAAAGGAAATGGCAAATATGTCGCGTTGAAAAATATCCACTTCAATAGACCGGTCTCATTGGAGCTAACACGGAGTGAAGAATGAAATTATATATGGCTTTGTCTTCTATAATAGTTAATAATATTTAATATATTATGATTATTAAAAATTAATCATCAGAAATATGGCCATGATGGTAAGTCATGGCGCTCACGCATAAACTTTTCGATACTTTTTTTTAACTAAGTTGGCGGACGACTTCATGAGCCATCTGGTCGTAAGTAGTCTCCGTTGCCCATAGACAATGGTGCTGTAACAAATATAAAATTTTCCTCGTCAATACGCCACCAACCTTTTGGACTAAGATTAAGTTACGTCCCTTGTGCCTGTAGTTACACTGGCTCACTCACCCTTCATACCGAAACACAACTATATTGAGTACTGCTATGTGGCGGTAGAATATCTGATGAGTGGATGGTACCTACCCAAAAGATTGTACAAAGCTCTCCAACAAGTAATCTACTTATCTTCTTATACGTGGTAGCTTTGTGGTAAAAATGCTTTTATGAGCCAATTTGAATTTTAGGGTATTGATTTCGAGTTTTAATAAAATTATACTTTCGTCTTTCTTCTTGGGTCTGTCAAACAACAACTTGTATGTATAAATGCAATATGAATATTCTGTATCAATTAATTTGGTAGCTTTTGCGTAAATATGAAAAGAACAATATTTATTTCTTTTTAATAGAGAGAGGATTATGAAACGAACCTTTTGAACGGGATTATCCAAAGCTGATTTATAAACAGTGTTTCTTTGTAAGATTTTAACGATATTAAAATAGACGCAATCTCACGGATAAATGAAGGTTGTTTTTTGTAATTCATTAATTAGTTCTCAAATGGAATTTATAGTTTATTTTTAAATGTACAAATTATATAATAATACATTATGACGTGTTATATGAATTAATAGTTATATTTTTGCAATATATCTCATACTTTTTTCATATATGTCTTAACCTGATGTTCATATTGATTTTTTTTAAACAAAAAAAAAAATAGACGAATTTATGAGACCCAAGTGATCCTGCAACATAATATACGGGGCGATATTTCGTTCCGCACCATTAAGTCTGCTGCTATTTTTTTATGCAATTAAAGCCTGGATGTATCCGGGATTTGGATCATAGCAAATCTTTGCGGAACATTGTTTACACAACTGCTCGTAGGCTAAAGACTCAACCGATCTTACAGACATCAGTCCAGGATCTCCCTTTTTGTGTTGTATGATCTGGACATCTCACCGCAAGTTTGACTTCATTTTCTTTGCGTTTAATAGTGTTGTTAAATATAATGACATGATTTCGATGACAGACTGTATTATTTTAAGCTGCCGTGAATAATATTAGGTTGGGGAAAAAGTCTTTTCGCATATACTATGTATGAACTTGTAATAAAATCTCTTTGGCTATACCATTTGTATCTGGCTGGTTTTGGTATCATTAAAAAGTTTTAATTTTAAAGAAGGCACTTCCAAATTCAAATTAGGAATTTGTGTGATTTTCATTTGTTTTTGTTGTTGTTAAAATGAGTGAATCTAAAGAAGAAATTCGATACATTTTAAAATTTTACTATAAAAAAGGTAAAAATGCAACTCAAGCCGCGAAAAAAATTTGTGATGTTTATGGACCCAATGCAGTATCTGTGAGAGTAGCGCAAGTTTGGTTTAAGCGTTTTCAAGCCGGAAATTTTGATATCAAAGATGCATCTCGCTCTGGTCGCCCTGTTACGGACAAAATTGATGCCATTTTTGAAAAAGTGGAGCAAGATCGGCATATTAGTAGTTACGATGTAGCTGAAGAACTGGCAATTGACCACAAAACGGTTTTGACTCATTTGAATAAAGCTGGGTACACAAAAAAGCTCGATATATGGGTGCCTCATGAACTCCCTGAAAGAAACCTAACGAACCGTGTATTCATTTTTGATTCTTTATTACGACGTAATGAAACCGAACCATTTTTGAAGAAGCTGATAACTGGTGATGAAAAGTGGATCACATACGACAAGAACGTGCGAAAAAGACCGTGGTCAAAGGCCGGTCAAGCTTCACAGACTGTGGCAAAACCCGGATTAACTCGCAACAAGGTAAACAACTGTGTGTATGGTGGGATTAGAAGGGCATCATTCATTATGAGCTGTTACCGCCCGGCAGGACCATCGATTCAGAACTGTATTGCGAATAATTGATAAGATTGAAGCAAGAAATTGAGAGAAAGCGGCCAGAATTGATCAACAGAAGGGGTGTGGTTTTTCACCATGACAACGCTAGACCTCACACATCTTTAGCCACTCAACAAAAATTACGAGAGTTTGGCTGGGAGGTATTAATGCATCCGCCGTATAGTCCTGACCTTGCACCTTCAGATTTTCATCTGTTTCGGTCTCTGCAGAATTCCTTAGGCAGTGTCAGGTTAACATCACGAGAGGACTGCCAAAACCACTTGTCGCAGTTTTTCGATCAGAAGCCCCAAAATTTTTACAGCAATGGGATCATGTCACTACCAACAAGATGGCAAAAAGTTATGGAACAAAATGGCACCTACATACTTTAGTCAAATGTAAATAAACTATAAAAAAAAAACTTTTTGAATTTTCATATAAAATACGAAGAAACTTTTTCCCCAACCTATTATATAACAAATTGATGATATAAAAATAATAAACAAAAAACATTTCTTTTAAACATTAGTTCGATAAGAGTCTTTGGAGTGGGTGAGTTAATATTTATTATTTGGTAAGTCCTAGAAGGGTTGGAAATCTGAAGATCAGCAATCTTAAGAAGTAATAAGTTTCAGTAAGCCCTTTTAGTTGAGATGCCCGAACGTCTAGAACGTGTAGTATAATCTAATATTAAAGTGAGTTATAGTTCACCAAACACCGTTGAGTGTTCAAGTGCTAAGTCTTGTGTTTACAATTCAACTCATGCTTGGAGCTATATATAGGAAATTATACGGATGAAAGCACGATCGAAATTTTGAGACTTGTGTGTTCACCGATTCACTAATAGCAGTGAATTAACGTTTGGCGAAAATTAATCAACGGCACGTTTATTTTTACTGGTATAAATTCAGTTTAATTTTATAGCCATCCAATCATTATTGGTTACTGCATGAAGACTTTTGGACTTTAAAGAAACCACCCTCAACCTTGGGAATTAAGATATTATGATCTTTGTCATTGGTCATCAAAACACTAGCTCACTCACCGATTAACCATACAATATATAATAAATAAAACAATATTACTAAATATTATGGTCATATAAAGTATTAGTGTAATGTACCCCAACAAGCTTACATTAGTTAATTCTCAAACTTATAGTTAAACTAAAATATTACAATTTTGAAGGAACAGTTAATAAAATTTAAAATCTTCTTGTATCCAGGAAGCTATCGACCAGGGAATCAAACTAGCAAATACAAAAACATTCGCCTCTACAAGCTCGAGCAAATTTCATTTGGAGGCTTCCATTGAATAGTCGCGTATTCGACGGTGTACCCAGTCTTAAATAAAACTACGTTGTTTTTTGTTTTATTAAATGTTTTATTTTACATGCATATTTTACAGGGTAGGTAAAATGTTGCTGATGTAATTAAAATAATTTATACCTGTTTTTTGTAACTTTAATAGCCCGTAAATGTCACACTGTTAGGCTAATGCCTCTTTACCCGTTTAAAAAGTTTGCAGGATATTTTTCATCGCTACTTAAATATACATAAATAATACATATAATTGTACTTAACTAATTTACGTATGAAATTTGGTTGAATATAATAAATACTAAGCATATCCATAATTCTTTAAAAACCTAATTATATATATTACCTATGTCTATTCAAAAGTCATATCATGAAAAGACTGATAAAATAAATAATGTATTGGTTTCAATTTTGTTTCGAAATTGTATGAATTTGAATTTATAAAAATCTTTAAGTAGTATGTCTACTTAAATAATTTATGTTTACTTCGTTTACTCTTTATCTGACACTAAACTTTTTTTTTTATATTTTTCTATTCGAATCAATAACGTTCACTAACTTTTGCTTTGACTTCCAATAGAACATTAAGAAATTTTAAATCTCTTCTTTTAGTTTTTCAAAATAAAATATAATTGAGATTTAAAAATATAAAACTTTAATACTTTAAAAGTTTTCTCTTAATGAATATTAAATTTTCAATTAAAAATAATATAATATCATAAAAGTCATTATAAATGAAACAATAAACATTATTAACAGCTATGATATCGGTATCATTCCAGTCCGATGATTATTTATTTATTATTCCAAAATTATATCATTAAACGAATATTACCGAGAAATATTAAAATATCATTAATTGTTCCTGTCGAATCTGTGTTTAATAATTGTTAATTCATTTGCCAGAGTATACTTCAATCAACTACGAGGTTTCCTGTTTACACGTTTCTAATTGAAATGAAATATTAATTAAATTCAAAACTGTGAGCCGTCGGGCGCACATTCAATCATACACCCATAGTTACAATTTATACTTTTTGTTAACTATGCGAGGGATTTGTGTTCTACAAATTTGTTTATTAAATACGTTTTCAAATATGATAACTTCAGTGTAAATTGAAACTTACACTTAATTTACTAGGTAATAAACTTACTTATTACAATTTAGAATAGTTTTTACATATATGTATATAAATACAGATATATAAACTTGGTGGTAGCTTCACTTAATATAGTTTGTTAAATGACGATTCAAAAATTTATGTATATACAAAAATCTATTAATGATTTTATGAGAAAATGTGATACTCATATAATTGGTACAAGGAACAAACTTGTTACTCCTGTTACTCGACTGCATAGAGTCAGTAACTATTTTGTGGGCAATTTATATGGTTTTACAACAGGATCCCAGAAACGCTCAAAATACTCCTGTTGCCAAATAAAAAAAATATATTGAGGAACGCTTGTGTGCAAAGGGTTATTATACAATTAATGAGTTTATGTTCGATAGCACACCTTGGGAATCAAGCGATCGCCTGATGACTATTTCTTTTCATATTAAATTGTGTATATATAATATATGAGACAAAAAAGAAAAAACAACCCGTTTTCAAAACAATTTCTTTCGCCGTTTCTTCTCAGGTCAGAGTTTTCTTTTCCGAACCGGTGGTACTATTTCAATTGACCATCAATTAGAAAGTGTAATACTTCTATATTAAATAAAGTAATTTTAGTTTTAGAAGTGCTTGTAATTGCCCATTTGAATAAAGTATATTTTTATTTTATTTGATTTGGTGGCTTTGAGCAAGCCCGTCTATATAGGTACTACCCATTTATTAAGTATTCTGCCACCAAACAGCAATACTTTGTAAAATAGTAATATACAACTATAATTATTGTATTCCCGTTTAAAGAAAGGGTGAATGAGGCAGTGTAACTACAGGCGCAAGGGGAAATTTGAGAAATAAGATGGTGGCACATTGTCGATACAAGGAATTTTTAACTTCTTTTACCGCGTCCATATCTACCGCCGATGTTGACCACTTAAAATCGGGTAAACCATTTGCAAGTCCGCGTAAAGTAAGTAAAGTAAAGTAACAGCCTATAAATTTCCTACTGCTGGGCTAATGGCCACCTCTCCCATTAAGGAGAGGGTTTGTAACATATTCCACCACGCTGTTTAAATGCGGGTTGGTGGAATGCACATGTGGCAGAATTTCAAGAAATTCTGCCACATGTGCATCGGTTAAGGTGCACGCGTTCTAACCACTGGGCCATCTTGGCTCAAGTCCGCGTAATAAGTGATAATTATAAATTTTATTTTACCATTGATCACTTAAAATAAACAGTTTTTTCATAATAATCGACACTTATCAATCACCCTTATGCCCAATTTATTTATTCACCGATTATGATTATTAGTAGTTGACAGACAGACCGGTAGGTATATCATAGTCAATTATTCTTTGAAATATTTGTGTCATAGATGTAATACGTTGAAGTTACTATAAATAACATTATCAATTAAACAACAAGCGTTGGGTATAAATTGTTATGTTACTCGTAAATATATTATAGGGAATCCAAGCGGATAGTAAATTTAATTAAAAACTATTCGTCTTCAAATCGTATCAAATAATCTATAACAGGGTTGCTTTGTTGTCGAAATCAATTGGAAACGCAATGTCGAGGTTTCAGGTCAAATGGATATCGAGCCCCAAATATCTCCATCTGATATGAATATAAAGATATGTTTAAATTAAAACGAATAGACTTAATACCTTTTTCTACTAATCAGAAAAAATAGCTTGTTCCAAATTCAAATAGTTTGTAGAAAATTAGTTTGTAAGTAAAGGTGATTTTCCGTTCAGTTCGTAAAAGAAATCCAGACCTGAGAAAAACGAACGAGAATCTCAACTGATTTTTTTCAACCTTCCTCCGACTAGATTCATTATTTCACAATGCTCTTCAACGCCTTAACATAAATAAAATTTTAACAAAAAGAAAAACCGACTTCAAACAAAACACTATTTTAAAACAAATAAAAATGCACTAAAAAGTAATAAAAATAATTGCATATTTTACATATTTTTTAGAGTCCTCCTAGGTAAAATGAAATGAAAAATATTAGACTACTTAAAAGTCGATTTACGATTATATAATGTAGTTATAGTTATTGCTATATTTGGAGCCGGTGTCAGCCACGGGCACACGCCTCAACAATCAAAAGAAAGAAGCGATACGAGCCCCTTGATTCACCCAGTATAAAAGGTTATTTGTAAAAAACATATTTCTTAAAGTATTCTCGTATTGTTTTTTGATAGATATACTATAGGGTTTTCTTGGCTGACACCGACTCCAAATATAGCAATAATTATAACTACATTATATAATCGTAAATCGACTTTTAAGTAGTCTAATATTTTTAATTTCATTTTACCTAGGAGGACTCTAAAAAATATGTAAAATATGCAATTATTTTTATTACTTTTTAGTGCATTTTTATTTGTTTTAAAATAGTGTTTTGTTTGAAGTCGGTTTTTCTTTTTGTTAAAATTTTATTTATTTTTTGATTTTAAGTGAAGCTGATGTAGACTAACTATTTTTTCTTAATATGGATAGATTAAGCGTATCGTTTATATGTATCAGAAACTACTTCGGGGACAATTTCAAAAGAAACTTTCGAATAAAGCAAAAATAGACTTTCGAAAATGCGGCTTTAATACGTCATACGGCATAAACTACAAGGTACCACCCTTGAAAGAGCTGTAATCGACCTCAGTAAAAAACCTTTGCAAAAGAGCTAATATATGTCGTACATCATATGGCATCACATCATATACACAAAATTTGATTAAAGACAGTAAATGATACTGCCCCATATCGCACCCTAACTGTAAGTCGTTTAGGAGTTCCATCACTACATAGTATAAAACAAAGTCGCTTTCTCTGTCCCTATATCTTTAAAGCTACGCAACGGATTTTGATGCGGTTTTTTTAGTAGATAGTGTGATTCAAGGAGAAGGTTTGTGTATATAATACATGAACAATATAGTAAAGAAATACTGATAATTTTAGAAGTTTGCAATGTGATCTTGTAAATAAACAAATTCTGTAGTATATTTAGTATCAGTATTGCACCCGTGCGAAGCCGGGGTGGGTAGCTAGTTGATTATAATATTCGACTATGATAATTACATAAACATAACCACATTACGGAAGGTGACTCAAATATCCAAATAACCTACAAATAAAAGACTTGACCGAAATCGCTAATGTACTCCATAGAATTGTTCCGTTCCCTTCCGTTCCGTTACTTTGTCATGGATCCTGTGCTCAGAACCTTACCAAACTTTCACGAAACTACCCTTGAAGTATATCCTGTATAATAAAAAAAGAATCATCAAAATTGTTTAACGTGATTTTCAGTTATTCACCTATTTGTTGCGCATATACATAATGCAAATTTAAGACTTATGTCGTTTTCATACGGATGCCATCATCGGAAAAAAATAAAATTAAAATGGGACCCCACGGGAAGCATTACCTTTCAAACAAAAAAAAATATGAAAATCGGTCCACCCAGTGAAAAGTTATGAGGTAACAAACATAAAAAAAAAATACAGACGAATTGATAACCTCCTCCTTTTTGAAGTCGGTTGAAAACGATTATAATCGAATTACTTTTACTATACTAAAACTTTTACCCTTTAGTTATATCTCATTATTTTGTCACTTGTATGTTTAGTATTTATTTATGAGTCTTCAATTTAGTCCATTTGCCGTCTCTTTCTATCATTAGTGTATGTTCGTTGCATTGCATACCCCATTTTTACGTTCCTTTTTCGAATTTACTTCTTATATCATGATATTGTATCCGCCCAGGACATTTCATTACATAGTCAACCTTCTTTTTTCAGTGACCGTTTACATCCTGTATGAGTTGCCAGGTACATTCAAGACACATCATAATTCCCTATTACCTAATAGCAAAGTCGCTGTTTGATTCCAATATTTTTTTCTTCGTTTTCATATATTATATAGGCTGTTATAAAGCTCTTACGTGCATGCGTTGCGCTGATAGATGCTCTTAACCATATTCTTTTGTATTCCCTGAGGTGGCTCTTTACTGTGGATGAAATGGCTCGATTCTATACATCCATAAGATACGCCATGTCTTAGCAAATTGTGATCTGCCACGATTTTGCTTTTTTTTTTAATTGACAAATAATATATTACCAAAAGCATAAAATCCTTCCTCAATATCTTATGAATGAATGACAGTAATCAAGGTCGTTTTGCTGGTATTTATTGCACAGTTCCGTTGTCTGATAAAAACTATTACTTCAAATCATAAATGTATATGTACATGGTCCATTTCAAATATTTCTCATGTTGACGGTTTCGTAGGATCATTTGATGTTATACATAATTTATAAACCAAGAAATATAAAAGTTTCAATACGTACGATTTTTGATTTTGGAAGCTTATTTCAAGTTTGGATGATATATTATACTTTTGAATAATTTAAACTTAGCTATTTATTTTACGTTCGACAGCTTTATTTTCAATATAAACCATTTTGTTATAACGTCGTGTCTTTTCTGATGAAATGTATAAAATTATTTTAGCTTTTAATAAATAGTGAACGAGAGCAAATGCTGTCATGTGTGAGTACGCCGTATATTATATTGGAATTCATAAAAATTAGCTCGTATTTCTAGAGGTTTTAAAAAAAAAATAGAGATCTAAATTATTATTATTCTATTATATAAGTGGGTTCAAAAAAAACATAGAACAAATGGAAATCTTTTGTTATTTTATGTCAGTGGGCTGTATCAATATATAATCAAATCGATATCACTATGACTCCTAATACTACTCAAGACTATTCTGTAACAAGAAACTTGAAACTCACCACAGATCACGAATGTCAAATCTCAGAACTTGACACATGACATTAAAAGTGAGATAATTATAAAATTTATAGGACACACGTAAGTCGGGTGTCGAAATTTCACGAGTGAGATGTGAAGTGAATAATTTCAGAATCGTACAGCAGTTAATGAGTTATTGTAGCTGAAGTTATTTTCACTGCCACACAGAGGCTGTGGGGGAGGTTTGTTTTGATAATATTGAAACAGAAAGAGTAACGTAGATACACTCATTAGGTATAGTCCTTTTAACTGGAAACGTCAATAAACGATACAATTTTATTAATACATAACAAATACTATCAAAAGTATTGGTGATCGTAATTCATAAATTGGAGTCAATAAAAAAATATATATATCAACTTTTTTTTATATATACACTCTGCAACAGCAACTCAATATTGTAATGTACTACTCATACACTCAATATATATTACGACGAACTGATGTGTGTTTGATTTGATTTTGTTGAAATAGGAAACAATCATGAAGGTTTCCTCACGAAATTTTCTAATTTAATGTTGATTACCTTCCTAATAAAAGTTTACAAACCATAAAAAATTACATTAAATAAATAAAATTTTAACAAAAAGAAAAACCGACTTCAAACAAAACACTATTTTAAAACAAATGAATATGCACGAAAAAGTAATAAAAATAATTGCGTATTCAACATATTTTTTAGAGTCTTCCTAAGTTAAATGAAATGAAAAATATTAGACTACTTAAAAGTCGATTAACGATTATATCATGTAGTTATAGTTATTGGTATATTTGGAGCCGGTGTCAGCCACGGTGCCCTTGTCCCAACAATCAAAAGAAAGAAGCGATACGAGCCCCTTGATTGATTCAGTATATTATTGTGTAAAAGGTAATTTGTAAAAAACATATTTGTCAAAGTATTCTCGTATTGTTTTTTGATAGATATACTGTAGGGTTTTATTGGCTGACACCGACTCCAAATATAACAATAATTATAACTACATGATATAATCGTTAATCGACTTTTAAGTAGTCTAATATTTTTCATTTCATTTAACTTAGGAAGACTCTAAAAAATATGTTGAATACGCAATTATTTTTATTACTTTTTCGTGCATATTCATTTGTTTTAAAATAGTGTTTTGTTTGAAGTCGGTTTTTCTTTTTGTTAAAATTTTATTTATTTTTTGATTTTAAGTGAAGCTGATGTTGACTAACTAATTTTTTTTAATATGGATAGATTAAGCGTTCCGTTTATATGAGTCAGAAACTACTTGCAGGACAATTTCAAAGGAAACTTGCGAATAAAGCAAAAATAGACTTTCGAAAATGCGGATTTAATACGTCACACGGCGTAAACTACAAGGATCCCTCGAA
Source organism: Vanessa cardui (assembly GCF_905220365.1). Taxonomy (NCBI): domain Eukaryota; kingdom Metazoa; phylum Arthropoda; class Insecta; order Lepidoptera; family Nymphalidae; genus Vanessa; species Vanessa cardui. The sequence continues at coordinate 3,787,220 of NC_061131.1, forward strand.
AGAGCTGTAATCGAACTCAGCAAAAAAACTTTGAAAAAGACCAACTATATTTCGTACATCATATGACATCACATCACATACACAAAATTTGATTAAAGATAGTAAGAAATTCTGCCCCATATCGCGCCCTAACTGCGAGCCGTATAGGAGTTCCATCACTACATAGTATAAAACAAAGTCGCTTTCTCTGTCCCTATATCTTTAAATCTACGCAACGGATTTTGATGCGGTTTTTTTAAAAAGATAGTGTGATTCAAGGGGAAGGTTTGTGTATATAATACATGAACAATATAGTAAAGAAACACTGATAATTTTAGAAGTTTGCGATGTGATGTCGTATATAAACAAATTCTGTAGTATATTTAGTATCAGTATTGCACCCGTGCGAAGCCGGGGTGGGTAGCTAAATGATTATAATATTCGACTATGATAATTACATAAACATAACCACATTACGGAAGGTGACTCAAATATCCAAATAACCTATAAATAAAAGATTCGACCGAGTATCGCTAACGTGCTCCTCAGAATTGTTCCGTTCCCTTCCGTTCCGTTACTTTGTCATGGATCCTGTGCTCAGAACCTTACCAAACTTTCACCAAATTACCCTTGAAGTATATATTTTATAATAAAAAAAGAATTATCAAAATTGGTTAACGTGATTTTCAGTTATTCACCTATTTGTCGCGCATATGCATAATGCAAATTTAAGACTTATGTCGTTTTCACATGGATACCATCATCGGAAAAAAAAATAAAAAAAATGGGACCCCACGGGAAGCACTACCTTTTAAACAAAAAAAAAAATATCAAAATCGATCCACCCAGTGAAAAGTTATGAGGTAACAAACATAAAAAAAAAAAAAAAAATACAGACGAATTGATAACCTCCTCCTTTTGGAAGTCGGTTGAAAATAGTGTGTAACTATTACTATGACAGTCTACTTATTTATAAGAAAATTATAAGAGTACCGGAAATGATGCCGATAACAATCTATTCATTGAAATCTAGTTGAAGCCTAAGATATTTAGAGTGCCAAAAATATCAAAGGAATTTTATAATGTCATATAATATCACATTTAACGTTATCTCTTGGCAACAGACGGGTACATATTAGCCGTGAACTCGAAAAAAAGGAGCCAGAATGAAATTCATATGTCCCATAACAATTATCGCGGAATGGCTATGTGTATGAGGGAACGTTTTTGCGCTGTAATATTTTATGGGGTGGCCGTTCGTTGCACGGCCTTCGTGATTGGTACAAGATAGAAGCGATAAGCGAGCTAATTTATTTATATATTTTTTTATGAACTGGGTGCCTTCAAACGAGGCCTGAAGAAGCGTCTTGGGAACTGACATGGCTAGGGCGACTAGTGTACTCGTTAGACTCCTCTTCCACTAACCATCAGGTGGAGTGGAGTCCCGGAACGTATAAAAAAATATTAAAGTAATTTTAAACACGGTTCTTTATAAGACAATAATATGCGTAAACACTAAAGTAAGTAATTATTCAAAGAAGACATGACTACTTCCTCACGAAATCTTTCTTATTCCTTGTCCAAAAATTGTTCCCATTTCTACTTGTACGTCTACGCCAGATCTGTTCTGACTTTTATGTTTACAAAGATCTCTTCCTTATAATTTTATAAAAAAATTATAGATTTTTGGTAAGATAAGACGTCGGTACATTCCTTTTATAAATAAAATAATTTACTATATTGAGTATTTCGTTAAGTTGCTCATCACTCGCACCTCAACATCCTCAACAAAAGCGTCGCCATCGTATAGCCGCTTGCCAACTGCTCCCGATATTATTATTATTTTTTCAAAACGCAACCTATGTCATGAAAAGCGAGTGCAGCTTGCTTTATGCGTGAAAACTCGTTTGGATTCAAAAACATTTTTATTGCTTAATTAAACAAAAAAAAAAATGTTTAAAAGAAACGTACTTGACTAATTAACACGAGGCCTTTCAAAATATGACCGACAATTTTTTCCACGATGTTGTTTTTTTTTTTTTAATAATTTATATTCGTCATTTGAATTTAAGTGAGAGTTTTCTAACGATGTCGTTTTGAAATTGTACGTGGCAATTTGTATTAAATTAAAATATATATACAAATAATATAAATGTGAAAATAACTTTGTCTGTCTGTAATTTGGTCTTTAAATGCGAAACTTCTCCAATTTCTTTATTCAATATAGTAGCATTATATTTACTTATTTATAGTCAAATTTGCACCTACCAACGGTTCCGGAAAAGGAAACATCCTGACCTGTGAAGAACCGGCGAAAGAACTAAGCCGAATTTCATAATTTTTTTATAAGGAGCAAGCTTGAGCACCAAGAAAGAACACGGGTGGCGACTGGTAATACGTAATATCATAATAATTCATGGTTGGATCAATTCTCATAAGGGTTTTGTCAGCCCGCCTGGATAGAACCTTCCAATCATCACGATATTGTCCGTCAATTGTCTTGCTGTTATGGTGACTATTTATAAGGGCCTCTACTCGCGATGTCCACGTAGGAAAACCTCGAACCGTGGCATCAATAAGGTTTTTCCCTTAAAAAAAATGTGTGTCTGTGTGAGCACGCACTTTTATAATATAATATGACCTGCCTAATAATTGGCTAGTCTTCATTGAATTAGTCACTGTGGCCAAAATTGTTGACCTAACAATACGCCCAACAACAACACCTAATATCATGTTCTATACATAGCTATTTGGTGCAGTTGCTAGCTTATACGACAGTAGATCACAATGTTTCAGATTTGAACCTCGGATAGGGTAATAAGGTAAACGACGACAAATGAGTCACTTGAGTAAACCAAAGGTTAAATAAATCCAAGAAAGAACTTTATCTCGCTTATTATTTTGTTATTATTATTATTAGAATATAGACATAAATACAAGATAGAGAAAAAAATTGCGCACAAATATCCCCAATAAAACTGGTAACTCACTTCGTTGGCTGAAATTAGATCATGGGAATTCGGTGTCATAGTTAAAATGATTCCCAATTTCCGGGGTGGACAGGCTTTTAAACTTGTAAAAGGAAGTCTTTTATTTTTTATAACATAATATATTTACCCTAGATTTGAAGAGTTTATGAAGACAAACCAGTAGACTAATATTTCAGCAATTAATTATGCTAATAATTACGTTTTTACTACTATATTGAACAATTCATAAAGTAAAAATTTTAAAAACGAAAATTTGAACTTAAATTGCAAAAACCCTCATTAAAAAACTAATACCTCATTTATTGTCTCCACTGGTGACAGGAGGGCTAGTTCATGTTTTGCCAAGAGGATCGAAATTGGGACTCAACGGGGAAATGTTGGAAAGCAATCTTTCTACCATTCCACGCGCCTTGTACACTAACTATTTTTATTTGTATAATTGGGCCCTTAATGTTAATAATTTTTTTGTGAGTAATCCATAGAACTTATGAATAATTTTAATTTTATGACTCAATAATTCAACTCTCAAAATGTATGTAGCCGTAAGTCGCAAGACTTACCTTTTGATGTACGGTTTTACAAAAGAATATACTTTATAAGCTTTTTAAAGATTCAAGAATAATTATCAATAAAAATTTAAATTGTATTTTTCTTTTAAATCGAATTTTGAGGGTCCTCCGATTCTGAGGACTATGCAAAATTATACTAACCGCCTAGATAGCTCAGAGATTAAAAAACTTTTTTCGAATAATTTTCAAACTGATATATCAATAATGTGTTCCTATCACACAAATAAATTAATCATTAATAACCCCCTATATGATCTTATGTATTTAATTATGTATACGTATGTATTGTAATTTACGATTCTAATGATTTTGAAAGAAGACTCAAATAATTGACTCAATTATGACAAATACTCTCAGTTTTCTGTCCCAATCCCAAATGACTGACATTAAAATAGGTTCTTTGTTACATTTATGAAAGGAAAAAAAACATGCAAAGCCGTGTGATCTGTGTAAGGTTGCAGCACAGCAGGTGACATTTGAATAATCTAACAACAAGCAAGTTTCATCAAAGTGATGTCGCGTCACATTATTTAAACAGTCTGGTGTTTGGAACATAGCCAACGCGGTTGCTGTACTAATAGCTATATTTCGTTATGTCCTGGTGGCGAGGCAACTATAAGTCCAGCTAAGGGTATCAGCCATATACCTATTTATTTTTATACTTCATCGCAAACTCCGAAGAACATATCACAATAGGAAGAAAATTGTAAGAATTGTATATTAAAAATTGTTTTAATAGTACAAAGAAATCTTTTACTGATTATCACGAGACTAATTTGCAGATTTTTTTTATGGTACATTTGTTTATATAAATTCACCATACAGTTCGGATAAAATTCGATCCTTAGTTAATCGTTTAGATGGTATCTATTTCACAGATAACAAAATATTTAACGTTCCAATCGTCAGCTAGGCTTTATTGGGTCGGAATGGTTCTAACAGTGGATTAAAAATAGGTCGTTTGAAGTTCAAATAAACGAATGTTTAAGCTGTTGCAGTCCTTTTCTAACACACGTTGTAATATATGCGTGTTTCTCATTCACACAATATTACAGTAAAGTTGGCAAATAAGATCTATAGATAAGAATGTTACCCGATCATTGAATATTGCAATAATTTTATTTGTCTTTTTAATAGTCTGACACATCTATACGCTGCTTAGTTATTCGTTCAGAGATTCGCTATTATTATTAAAATTAAAATAATGAATGATAACTTCTACTGTATCATTTAGGTTACATCCGCAGTGCATTCTTATTCTGAATCTCACTATTAAAATGTTGAAACCGACGTACAATGATACGCTAAATTGATTTCTTTATCATTTAAATTGTATGCATATTATAATCAATGTCGCTTATCACATTTGAAATATGACCCTGTTTTCCGCTTTCATGATGATATACATCATGAAAGTCGGCATAAAAATATGAGAATAGCACATGAATATTTGATTGGTAAATCTAAAATCACTACTGGCATATTCCAACGTGTGTGGATTTAGGGCTCAATTCGTAAATTCGACGTTATGATCGGATAGGATTTAATTTTAAATCCGACTGCCATAGATTTTGTTTGGCAACTAGTCTATGGACTCATTATTCAATTCAATCCTCACCTTATGCCGTCATAAACAGACGGACTGGGAACGAAATAGTAATTTTTAGGAAGCACAGAATTTTACGCTACAAATTAACAGTGATAGCTAATTACATGTACCTAATACCTTGCGGTTGTGGAGATTTTGGAATACAATCAGAAACAAATAAACTCGTTTAAATAATGGAACTAGGTTTATATTATTATTTGTATATTAAGTGGATTTCTTTCATAATAAAATTTCATACAATTAAAACACAAACAACTATTTTAGATTTTAGTCTGCTTTTTTTATTATAAATTATAAAACGCCCACTACAAAAAATATCTTAAAAGGCCAAAAATTAATTAATATTGGTTTCCAAGTATCATTGAATTCATAATTGGTACACTTGGAAGGCTGCCTCATTAAAAGTTAAGGAATAAACTCATTACGAAGTAATTACTTTCTTTTGTATATAAAATCAACAATGGCCTCTTACTAAACTAATGGGTGCCCACGGATACGATTCTCATAAAGTTTTAATAATGATGAAATGATAAAAATATGAAGTCAATAAAAGTGAAATCAGTCATCGCAGATTTGTTATCGTAGATATAACATTATTTATTGTAAGTACTTTATTTATAAGCAAGACCTTCGGATAAAGTTATTTGCTATTTATAATGTTATAAGAAATCAGAAGTGGTTATTTATTAAAAAAAAAAAAAAAAACAATCTACCAAAAACAAAAACTCTTATTTTTTGTTCTATCAAAATAAAGAATTTAGCAATAACTTTTATTAAAGTAGCTGACAATAATAACAATTAGCGAAATACTAATTATCTAACGTACAGCATGACGACTGCAAGCGCGAGATGATAAGTGGACCCAAGGCTTCGAATCGCACACCTTATATAGCCTTTAGTATGTAGGGTGGTGTGGTAGGGATGACACTCCTTACAATATGATAAAAATGTAACTACTAGTATAAAGTTTTATGTAATAAATGTAAAACATATATAAATTTAAACAAAATGCTGAATCAATTTTTGCGTAAAACATTAGTCATGCTTATTAATAATTGCAATGACATATTACTGATTACACTTTTTAATATACAAAACATGTCACTATTAAAACGACAGTGCTAGATACCGCCTCCCTTCCCGCTATCATTAATTTACGTCAAATGAATATCAAATGAAGAAATATTTCAAAGATTTATTCTGATGGAAGTTGTTATTCTGTAACACTTTCTCATTACATTATAATCTATTCGATATATATCTGATTTCATATTTTTCAGAGAAAATCAAATACGTCGGTTCGTATTTTTTCAAATAATTGTAAAAAATAGATTTTATGCCTAACTAATAAACGAAAGATCATATATGGTATAATGTAACTGACGGCAAGTGCGAATGAAAACAATAAAAAAAGTTTAAGCCCATTTAGCATCCTAAAATATGTTTATCATTTAACAGTCTAGCGTAGTCTTACATACTACAAATATTATTATGTGTCTATATTTGGGATGTATTTTAATAAATGTTCCTATGTAAGAGTTATTATCTCCTCTCTCATATTTCAATTTCTCTGTTATCTTACGAAGCTTGCACCTCGGGTTGTCTTTGAGAGATCGCTATAAGCGATAAGAGCGCCTTTGCGCACCATTTGTTAATTGTCTTTTGTCATTGTTGTTACCAGTTATATACATTCTGCAATAAAGTGTTAAAAATAAATACTGTATGTTCAAAATTGCGGGCACAAGTTAGTATAAAAAGTAATGAATACATTATTAGCATTATTATTCATATCTAATGAATTAATGTTCAAGCAAAGTAACAGTTCGAATTATGAATGAAGTCTAATTGATGTTGACTACAGACGCGAGCGTCGGCCGGTCAATTATAACGTCGCCAAATGAATCAGCCTTCAAAGAGAATAAGTCGATGTGACCCCAATTAATACTTTCAGAGTTTTTACATTATGAAGAAGCATTCACGCTTTCAATATTTTTTTTTTTATTTTTTATGTATTTAAAATATTCCTTTTTTAAATACATAAGCAACAAAAACAACCTGTAAATCCACTTCTGGGCTAAGGCCTCCTAACCCTTTAAGGAGAAGGTTTGGAACATATTCCACCACGCTGTTCCAATGCGGGTTGGTGGAATACACATGTGGCAGAATTTCTATGAAATTAAACACATGCAGGATGAATTATAAAGACAATTTAAGCACATGATATTCAGTAGTGATTGCCTGGCTTTGAACCCGCAATCATCGGTATCACCCACATAAGATGAATGCGTTCTAACCCCTGGGCTTTCTAAATACATAAAAACCTAAGTTTTTTTTAATACATAAAAATTATTTTATTTGTCAAATCTATGATACTATTGTGTGATGACATAGGCACTGCTAAAAATATGAACTATCCCTTACATACTAGTTACGTCATTCTGTCTTTAGGTACACTGCATTCAATCTGATTTTGTTTCTGACCAATCAGACTAAGAGGTTTGATGTAAATGAAAAGAGATTTTCCAGAGCTCCTGTCAGTTAATGTAATCGGACTTACTGATGGGGTACTCAATGCGCTCAATGTTCCCTTCTTGGTCCAGTTTTATTTGTCATTTATGTAAATGGGCTATTTCATATTTTAAATAAAAAAACACAAATCAGTGTTGCATGCTGATGAAACTTCTTGATTTTGCTCTCTCTTAATGATATTGGTGTTGATAACTTACTGATGAACAGTAGAATTAAAATCACTACTATTAGGTAAGTACATTAAAACATATCTTGGTAAGGTAAGATATGCTTCAATGAAACAAGTGAACGATAAACAGTTACAGGTTCTAGACACCATATAATTGATATCCCCTGCTTATTGGCGAATAAGCTCAGTTTTGCAAGCTTTGTACTAAAAAATATTCGTCTAGTGTTTTTCTGGCATAATCTTAGTCCTATGAAACTTAGTTCTACTCGATATGATCACAATTATTCTTCTACACAAGAGTTCTCTATATAATCTTTATCTTGGATACAAAAGATTCGTTAAGATATATTTGTCATACATTAAAATGGTAACTATCCATTTCAATATATATTTCTCATATAGAAATCAAATTTCAACAAGTAATACTTTACCAGATGTTATGACATACCCTAAACACTAAAAACAAATACATCAAAAACGTGTAACATCAATTACCCTATAATATATAGTTGGAAATTCTTTTGAAGACCACAATGTAGATAGGGTTTCACAAGAGTTTCGTAGAAAATGTTCAAAAATATTCCATTGTAAAATTTAAAAGAGTCGTTATGTAGCGTTTCTGTGTTAAAAGATATTGCAGAACCAATGACTGTTTCGTTGATTGCACACCTTGGGAATGGAATGATCGCCTTCAAGCCATTTCAAATATGATAAAAAAAAGCGATAAATTTTTTCGCTGGTTTTTCAGTACCAATCAACAAGAGCGTAACGTCTGTATTACATAAAGATTTTTGACTTTAACTGTGTATGCACTTCAAGTTTGTTACATCTGCTGTGTACACCGATTTTTTAGGTTTGATCCCCGGCGAGTCGATGTAGAAAATTCATTAGTTTTCTATGTTGTCTAGGGTCAGGGTGTTTGTGGTACCGTCGTTTCTTTTGGTTATCTATAACACAACTACTTTAGGTACTTACTTTGGGATCAGAGTAAAGTGATTTTGACTAATATTTATATTTTTTTTATATATCATCCTACTCATCCTTCAAATTAGAATAACCATAATACTAAATGTAAGTATTACTGTAGTTGCATGACGGTGAAATATTTTGTGACTATGATAGTCACAAAATATTCCAGTCTATATGGGCTAGCAAAAAACATTACAGCCAAGAAAGACATCTACTGGCGCTTCGAGTTAAGACCGAGTCGTCTGTGGTGACAAACGGCATGACATACTCTGTTGAGAGAAAAAAGGGAGTTTGTACTTCTACCACATACTAGAAGATTACGAGAATTATGTTGTGCCACTGTGGATTTTATTTATTTCTTCGATTATTATTTTCTCTGACGTCACCCAAAGACTATAACGTATTTCATAAATAAATTCATATCCTTTATTAAAACAAATAACTTCTGAACTTGTAATAACATAACATATTACACATGTTACAAAGTTACCAACATTTATTGTTGTCAGTAAAGTAGAGGAAAAAAGGGCAGTAAAAATGTTTTTCCTTACCCGCATACATATAAAATATTTCAATAAAATGAATATTTTACGACAATAAGTCGAACGACGATAAAACAATGCCTTTTGATATTTACTTATTTGGAATCGAAATATATAAAGTAACTAATTTTACTTATATATTGAATCTTCGATCAATTTGAAAGCATTTTCTTAAATAATAAATGAGATTATGGCGTAGAAGAGAACGTCTTAAAGGGTCATTGTATTGATTCATATAACTCACAGTTGAACTTATTAAAGATTAAAATTTGATTTAAAGTAGGTATATAAGAAGAAAATACAGCAGAGATGGCCCACTGGCTCAAACCCAGGAAAGCACCACTATATATATGTGCTTAATTTGGGTTTATAATTCATCACGTGCTCGGCGGTGAAGGAAAACATCGTAAGGAAACCTGCATGTGTCTAATTTGATCGAAATTCTGCCACATGTGCATTCCACCAAGCCGCATTGGAACAGCGTGGTGGAATATGTTCCAAACCCTCTCCTTAATGGAAGAGGAGGCCTTATCTCAACAGTGGGAAATTTACAGTCTGTTACTTTGCTTTACTATAAGAAGAAAATATATTTTCTTAAGTTAATGATATTGTATATAAAGAACGAATAATGTACGGCATCAAAAAGGCTACAAATACTAAATATTGAAACACAATTTTAAAAAAAATCTTTGATCTTGTACGGAAATTTGGTTGGTTAAATAAATATATCTTAATTTTGTTGATTATTAATTTATTAATACATAGCTATCATATGCTGCTCTACGTCTTTTTTTACTAATGTTGGCAAATATTTTATTATTAATTTATTACAAAAAAAATGTTAGCAAATCCTCCCAAGCCTTTAATACTTCCATCGTCAAATAAAAGGATAATACAAGGTCAGGATTTTGAGGTCAGAACAAATTAACCAATTAATGAATAATCTAAAAATCCTTTATTTGTATTCAATTATTTTATTTTGTTTCCTGTAGTCGAATAACACATTTAATGATGCTTTTAAGCGAATTTTGCTTTTCATGTTTAAATAAATAAAAATAGAAAAGTGGTTTGTTTTAATTTTTTTTTTAAATAAAATAGTAATAAAACTCTGTTCCAAACTTCTTCGAAAATGTTTCAAATTCAGAATTTCAGATTCGGTACAACATTTAACTCACAACGGTACAACATACAACTGAAGTAAAATATAAGCAAGTGAGTAAATAGAAAAGTTTAATTATTTATTTAAATTTGAACAGAACAAACTTGTAGCTCGTTGTTTAATAGCTAAAGTTCCTAATAAAGATTTACTAACGTAACTATGCTGTACTATTTCAAAACTTACGTACTTAATATTTGATATAATAAAACGGGCTACGAACTCTTTGTTAGAAGAAAATGTCAACCGATGGTTGTATGTAATGTATTCCAAAATTGCATAGACATGTTCTGTGGAATATTTTTTTATTTTGTGTTGTATATATTTATTTAAACCTATAATTGTATATGTATGTACAAATATAATTATAATTGTCAAATAAGTTAAATATACATAAATGAAATATGTATACGAGTTGATTCCAAAAGGGAGGAAGATTTTTTAATAATATATAAGATAGTTTAACGCTTTATTTAAAACTAAGATTTTATGTATGTATATACATAAAGGTTTAAATATAAGGTCATATGTTACGTTAAGATATACCTTAAAAATATTGGCGAAAGAAACTCAGATTTATGCCTTATATTGTTTTTATCGGTAGTTTCTTTCATATGGTTACAGTTATATATTTTATATGCTTGACCCTACCGCCCTGAAATATAACACTTCAGTGAACTCTCAGAAATCGATACGTAAGAATAAACAACATTTTAAAAAACCGACATCAAACAAAATACTCTTTTAAATAAATTTATATGCATTAAAAAGTAAAAATAATAATTGCATATTTGTCAACAACTTCATAATCAACTTACAGTTTCTACCCATCAATATGTTGGTACGAGTTTACCACGCAAGGAGATCGACTAAACGCATAATGATGAAAAACATTGATCGAAGTATATGTACATATTTTAGAGTTCTTCTAAGTAAAATGAAATGAGAAATATTAGACTACTTAAAAGTCGATAACGATTATGTAATGTAGTTAGTATTACTGCTATTTAGTAGTCGTTGTCGAAACATGCAGTCGATTTGATAACCCCTTCCTTTTTTGAAGTCGATTAAAAAAGTCTAATTTACCCTCCTGGTGATTTTCCTCTGTCTCTTTTTGTCATATAATGTTTGTATTATTTTATTTATAAATACTGTTTTGTCGCTTTTAAATTCATACGGTATTTTTAAAAATTCCTTTATTTTTTGTCATTTAATTATTCTTAAACGTTGATAACTAATTTCATTGTGTCTGCTATTTAATACACAACTTATAACTTTTATTTTATTTTATATTCTTTGTCTTGAGCATACATTATGTAACGAAACACATTATATACACAGTAATTTATATTATAAATGTCCTCGCTTGGAGCCGATCTTGATTTTTTGTTCTTTTTTGTAAATGTGATAATTCAAAAATTATAACTAACATTGTTGAGTTATATAAAACGCAAAAATTAGTGAATTTAAATTTAATTTACGTCGTTACGGTTTTAATATTTTTTTATAATTTCTGTTTTTGTTTTTAATCCAAGTTGTCATTAGTCTCATTTATTTTAAGTGTAAATTTCATTGATTTATGTTTTTCTTATATTTGTTTTTTTACTTATAAATGTTTATTTCTCGATTAAAAATATAAACAAGTCATTAAGTAAATTATAAATAAACAAAACAAAATGTCGTACAATATACGATAGCAATGTTTATATTTCTTTTCATTCGAGAAATAAAATTTGTAACTTACTTTTCGAAACGTGTGTTACTAAAACATTTTTAAATGTAAGGTAGGTTTGACAAATTTATACATAACATGAAAAGTAATTCTCTTAGGAGAAACCCAGAAAATGGATGAACTTGTATTTAATAGTTATTCGGGTGCTTCCGCTTAGCCTCAGCACTAAAATAGAGTGAAGACTGGCCGGCACGACCTTAACATACACAACGTAGGAGCATTTGTAAATAAGATATGTGGCTTGTATAGAACACTGGTTATTTCTCACGTCTTCGCCCAAGAGGAAATAGTTCTCTAAGATTTGTAGACAATCAACTAAACTTACGACCTTTTATATTTAAGAAACTTCTACTTTATCTTGGCGTGTGTAAAATTTATTATTTCTTGACAACAGATAAATGCCATGACCACCCATATAAATCGACACTGCATGAAATATTAATACGTATTACATAAATACAAGATTACCATATGTATGGTTTGGATGAGAATACAAGGATGAACAAATATCATGATATTATGTCAATATGAGAACCTAACATTTTACTACTTCACTTGCTACCGTCGCATTTTTATTTTGATAATAAAATATTTTATAGTTTATAGAAACAAATAAAATATTTATCACGGTTAGCAATACGAAGGCGACAGTGGATGAATAAAGAAATGATATTTCCTTCCAATTTTAATATTCTTCGAATGAAAATTTTAGTGCAACGAACCATCAAAATTGCTTTATTACGGAACACTCGTTCCTAATTTGAAATCTCTTATTATAAATCATTTGCTCGTCGTGGAAAAGTTTTTCAACAAACAATACGGCATATAGATATAATAATAATTAACGAACGTTTAACTTCAAAATATGATTTATTAAGTAAATAATTATTTCCGAAGGTTTCTCGATCTTTCCCTATACCAACATACATACATGTCGGTAAACAATGGTAAAACAATATAAAGAATAAAGAAAATGACTACTACTACTAAAAAGACACTATAACAGTATAAAGAAAAAGAATATTTTTGTAACGACTATTCTGTTACAATCGTAGGGTGAAATTTTTAGTATTCGAATTTTTCAAGGTTTTTCAAGGCAAAGACAAAGATTGGTCATAAATCTAAAGGAATTACTTGGAATACCTGCACTTTCGTTTACTATATTAAATATACTGGAATATAATATAAAATATATATTATAAAAAGGCGTTTATTTTCTTTTGAAAATATACTTTTTAGATGATGAATATTAAGTTATATGTGTCGCAGTAATGGTAATGTTTATTAGTATTGGGCACTAGCAGGTATTAAATTATAAATAATTCTTGGTGGTAGGGCTTTGTGCAAGCCCGTCTGGGTAGGTACCACCCACTCCTCAGTTATTCTACCGCCAAATAACAGTACTCAGTATTGTTGTGTTCCGGTCTGAAGGGTGAGTGAGCCAGTGTAACTACAGGCACAATGGACATAACATTCCCAAGGTTGGTGGCACATTGACGATGTAAGGAATAGTTAATATTTCTTCCAGCGTCATTGTCTATGGGCGATGGTGACCACATACCATCAGGTAGCCCAAATGCTCGTCTGCCAACCTATACCATAAAAAAATTTAACAGTAACAACACTTACAGTTTAAATTTTCTATTATTCAACAAATTACAATAGAACTTTCAAGCATGTACCTAAATCTATAGTATTTAACCAATAATGACATACATATATTATATTGTACCGCCAAACTTAGTATTTGTTTATTTTTAACCCCGACGCAAAAACGACGGGGTGTTATAAGTTTCACGTGTCTGTGTAAATATGTATGTGTCTGTCTGTAGCATCGTAGCTCCCAAACGAATAATCCGATTTTAATGCGGTATTTTTTGTTTGAGGGGAATATCAGTCGAGAGTGTTCTTAGCTTTGTTTGGTGGAAATCAGTTCAGGTCTTCAAGGCCATCAGGTCGTTTGTTAGGTGTGATAGAGATGTTACACTCTCAGTTTGCTTGCAAGCATATGGAAAGTCTGAGCTGGTCTGATGATAGGCCTTGATTGTAGGAGACATAACCCTGCTCTACCTTTTAGTAAACCCATTGGGCATTGGCATTTGGGCTCATTCAATTTGGTAGGGGATTTTTAAATTTTTAATTTAATTTATACTTCATCGATGTACCTACAGGAAAGTCGGGTATAACACTCGAATTAATCGACGTAATGGTAATTTATCGTGTCAATATCTATGAGCGATGGCTACCACTTACCATCAGGTGACCCATTTGACCGTTTTTAAGGATTTTTTTTCTTAAAATGATATATTTTTCTACATCGTGTTTTAAAATTAAATACTATAGTTGTATATCACAATGAGTTAATTGTTATGTTCTACCGCATTACAAGGACATTAGTTCTAACTGTTGGAATGTGGCCAATTTAGTTTTCATTTAATTACAAGCTTAATTGAATTTCATGATATTTGACACAGACTTACGTAATACATTATATAGATTTCAAAAGTGTAAAATGCGTTGATTATATAGAAAAGAAAGAAATGTTTACTAAGGACACAAATATAAAAAAAAGACAATAAGAAAACCATATTAGATAAGCTATAAAAAAAAACAGTAATAATAGTTATCGTGTTATCTACATTTTTCACCAGACGTGTTATCTCTTATTCCAATCGAATATTAGATCCAATCTTTTAAAGATAACATTTATTAAGAAGCTGAGATGCCCCAGTGGTTAGAAGACGTGCACCTTAAGCAATGATTTCGGATTCAAAGCCAGGCAAGCACCACTATATATATGTGCTTAATTTGTGTTTATAATTCATCTCGTGCTCGGCGGTGAAGGAAAACATCGTGAGAAAACCTGCATGTGTCTAAATTCATCGAAATTCTGCCACATGTGCATTCCACCAACTCGCATTGGAATAGCGTGGTGGAATATGTTCCAAGCCTTCTCCATAATGGGAGAGGAGGCTTTAGCCCAGCAGTGGGAAATTTCCAGGGTACTTTACTTACTTTACTATTTAGAAGGCTCGTTGATAAAATACTTTATAAATCATAAAAGTGAATTATTCATTGATTTTCACGTAGTTTAATTAACAAAATTATGTAAATTGGTGGAAAAAATTAAGTGAGTTCCGTGTCGGATCTTATGTTATTAAATTAATATACAAAATTTAAAATCAAATTCAGGCAAAATCACAGAGGCGATAGAAAATTGGAAGGTAAAGTTTCCTTAATGAGGATATCCCTAAGGAAGTTAAAAATAAAAATAAAATAAAGTTGTCTTTGGTCCACGCTTCACTACATAATTTTTCACAACTGCCAAAAACGGTGCCAGGCTTCTAGTGTTATTAACTTAACACCCGAGTCACTGGCATACTAAAATTAATCTTGGGACGGTGAAAGTTTCCTCATATTAATTGGTTTCCTGCTAGGAACACCGCTGTGCCTTGAGTTCAGATCTCATGGGGTAAGGAGTTGAACTCTTTCGGATGTGTTATCTGTGTTATGAGGTCTCTCTTGTACAAGAAATTCAGGCAAGCTATCTGCTACGGTACTCGTAATGAAAAAGGCTTTTTCTACCATAGATAGTTCTGCTTATATTAAGCCACGTGGATTTAGTCATGATGGCAAGAGACCTGATTGAACCTTGAACTTTGGTTCCTTGGGAACAAATGTGGGACTAATTGGGGCATTAGGGCTACATTCGTTGACATGATTGGAAGAGACGGGCACTTATCAGAAAAAATATTAAGAATCATTGCGGAAAAAGCTGGATTTGCTTTGAAGCAATCCAAATATTCTCTTATTCCAAATTATGTTTTTGTATAGTATAGTAGTATAAAACTCTTCATTAAAAGCATAATGCCTCTACTGGTGATAGAAGTACTGGTTCATTTTTACCTAGATAATTAAAATTTTTAACAAAATGAAAAACCGACTTTAAACAAAACACTATTTTATTTATTTATTTATTTATAAGGCAACTTACAAAACATACACCATTTATAGGTTTTAAAATAAAGGTTTTAATATATATATATATAAAATAAACATTTTTAGCTAAGTGTTGTTTCAATTACAAAAAAAAAAAATTTCAAAAGAAGTTATCACGGCAAGGAAAAGGACAGTATTTTCTATTAACCTAAAACAACTTTTTTTTCTACTGCATACTATTATATTAATTTTAAAACAAATAAATATGCACTAAAAAGTAGTAAAAATAATTGCCTATTCAATATAGGTCTATGTATATAATACATGAACACCATAGTAAAGAAACACTGACAATTTTAGAAGTTTGCAACGTGATGTCGTGATGCCCCGTGCGAAGCCAGGGCGGGTCGCTAGTTGATTACAATATTCAAGTTTGACAATTACATGAACATAACCACGTTACGGAAGGTGACTCAAATATCCAAATAACCTAAAATTAAAAGATTCGGCCGAGTATCGCTAACGTGCTCCTCAGAATTGTTCTGTTCCCGTCCGTACTGTTACTTTGTCATGGATCCTATTCTCAAAAACCTTACTAAAAATTCACCAAACTACTCTTGAAGTATTTTCTTTTTTAATTAAAAAATAATAATCAAAATTGGTTGGCGCAATTTTGAGTTATTCACCTATTTATCGCGCACATACATAATGCAAGAATAAGACTTATATCGTTTTCATATGGATACCATCATCAAAACTGAACTAAATTAATTTTATTTTTAAAAAACGGGACCACACGGGAAGCTTACGTTTTCAAACAAAAATATCAAAAAACAAAACAAATAAAAAAACAGACGAATTGATAACATCCTCCTTTTTAAAGTCGGTTGAAAACCGAAATCGAGTTATGCTGTTAGCATTGTTACCTCCATTCCTCGCATGTCATGATTGATACAGTAACTATTTTTAGTTGTTATTCGTTTATCCATGGCCTTAATGTTAATAATAATAATAAAGAAAACACTAATTTTATATTAAATTACAATTTAAAAGTCCCCACTTTAATATTTCTTTTTGGCTTATTTATGTTGAACACATTTTTGGTTTCGATTCTTATGAGAATTGGCTTGAATCTGGCGAAACGTATTTCAGTGCATGTACACATGCACGTGATTATGTGATTGATGCTTGCTGATTTATTCGCGTCGTCGAGCAAACCAGCGTGCACGTTCACGCATAAGCATTCCAGTGCGCTACATTTTGTGCCTTATTCACTATGGCGCTGATGACGGTGCTTCAATAAATTTATTTTAATGTGTGCAATGTATGCCTCATATATCGGAATTTTACAACATTGAGTGATCCTTGATTAAAGAAATAAACATTAATGAAATATGTTCCGTTAATTATTTATTTTTCACCATCATTACATTTTCATATGTTTTAAAATATTATTCAAAACATTAAAGGAATAAATGATATGCAAATGCGTAGTTAATTTATATTTAACGTTTAAATACCGCTTATTTATGTATTTTTTGCAGCCTTTTTAAATATGATCGAATTTATATCTTAAAAATGTTTGACGTACATAGAAAAAAATGTACCCAATATTATCAAGGTAACTTCTTGGTTATAATGAGTATAAACCGTTTTAGATACACGAATAATAACTGTTTTTTAATATTACAATTTTTAAAAAAGAAATGCCGTTTTCTTCAATTAATTATTAATCCGTTTTCAAACAAAAGAATTACCGTGGGCATTTAACATTTATTTTAATTGTCTTTTAAACTAAAACATTTGAATTAATTCAGAAGATATCATAGATTCTAAATTATGTGCATCGAAATAATTGTTTTCACGAAACAGCTAAGCCATAAAATTTTGACTTTGGCTGTTCAAATTATCTTAATTTGAATCTACATAAAGCTGATGAAATTTCCATCAATATTTTACATCAAAATAATTATTCATATTTCTGAGTTATAAAATTTTAATTTTAAGTAATTTTAAACGTTATAAAATATACCTACGAAATATCCATGCTATTATAGCACTTCCATTTTTTTTAAATTAATAGTGTAAGCGTTTAGTGTCTCAGTAATTATCAAACGATAGCTGCACGTAGGAGATCGACTGTGGTCTTATTTTGAAGAGCTCTAGCATATGTGCAACAAAAATAAAGAATTTGTTATTGTTACGCGTTATAAACGGTTAAGCGTGCTACCTACTACTTTTCTTAATTAATAAATAGCGAGCCGGGCCGTATCTCTAGTTTATTATGTGGCCTTGAGCATGGATGTGGACGGATATAGAGGTAGAGGACGACCAAGGAAACGATGGATGGATTGTGTGAAAGACGATATGGCTAGAAAGAATGTTACTTGTGAGATGACGTCTGACAGAGAAGTATGGAAGACATGCTGTGCCGACCCCAAATAAAATTGGGATAAGGGCAGGAGGATGATGAATTATATGTAAATTTTGATAATAATAAAGACATTCAAGATATCAATTAGAAGTACAATTACTGGCTTAAACTCACAGTCTTCGATAAATAAGAGCACGTTCGTATCATTGGATCATCTCAGTCTATTATTTTATTAAAAAAGAAGTAACGTGTACGATAAAAAAAAATACGTTACTTTCTCTTTTATCATTTATTCTTCTATCGCGTAACTTGATATGTTCTATTTACTCGATCTATATAAGCAATTAATGGAGCTTCCTTCTTGTAATTAATACTGTGATCTTTAACGTTATAGAACGCCGATATCTTGTTGCTTCGACATTTATGACAGTTTTATGTCTTGCATATTAAATTGCTTGAGCTGAGTGATATAAGATTACTTTAACGAGTTAATGCGTATTTTGAAGTTACAGTACTTAATTATTATGGTTCTTATAAACATTTAATGTCAGATTAACAAAATTTATGGCATGGATTTTGAAGATCATTCCAGGTTAAACCAGTTATTAAAACATCGTAACCTATAATTAGTCCAATAGTAAATAGTTTGACTGTATCTGGGATTGAAAAGCTGGTGTATATGGAATACGTAGGTGATTAATTCGCTAACTTATGAATTCAGAATCTGATATTCTTAGTTTATTTTTTTTTAATTTTAGGATAACATCCTACAGTTGAGCTTTAGACAAAACAATCTCATTAACGGTCTGAAGTTAGGAAGCTGCTTACAATTGATAACCTTGCGCCTGATCTCCTCGTTGTGTCAGTTCATCGACCCCCAGATTATGAGGAAGAGGGAAAGGAAGCCCTCCTGTTTTTGCATACCTACTTGTGTGAATACACAAAAACAGGAGTAAACATTATTTCACTTCAGTATTATAACAGTGACAAACTAGAAAATAGCAAGATCGTACTGCCTGCTCATTTTTTATTTTGATCCTAAGCTTATTTAGTTTATTTTAGCTATGTTGATGTTTGCTGTTTATGATTATGTATAAAAAATATTCAAACAGGAACCAACATAAGGACTTTGGCGATAAGAAAAAAATTTCAAATTTCGAATATGATTGCCATATTTTTTAATTCTTTTTTAAATTTAAAATATTTTTAAGGTTTTTTTTATGGTATAGGTTGGCGGACGAGCATATGGGCCACCTGATGGTAAGTGGTCACCATCACCCATAGACAATGACGCTGTAAGATTCCTTACAATGTCAATGTGCCACTAGCCATGTTATGTCCCTTGTGCCTGTAGTTGCACTGGCTCACTCACCCTTCAAACCGGAACACAACAATACTGAGTATTGTTATTTGGCGGTAGAATAACTGGTGAGTGGGTGGTACCTACCCAGACGGGCTTGCACAAATCCCTACCACCAAAAAGGTGCAATATTTCATTCACTTTTAAAGACTTTTTAATGTCAATTAAATTTACAGTTGTTTTATTTTGTTACAAAGAAGAAAAAGTTGTTAGATTAATGCAAAACATGATTCTTTGAATCAATGACGTGTAAGTTAGCAGGGGAGCGTTCTCAGATCGATGCAATAAATACCGAGCGCATTCTCAATAACTGCAGACAGTCTTGTTGCATTACTATTGCAACTCGATTCTAAAAACATTTAAAATAATCAGAAGTTCTACTAATTACTGTCATAGTACATGAAAATTTGTTTCTTTGTGCAAAGCTCTTGCTAATCATCTTCTTATATTTACTCTTGTAAATTATGAGCAATAAAAAATATAAGGAATGTTTTTATGTTTAAATAAAATTAATTTTAATGAGAATATATGCTAATAGTGAATGCAATTTAAAAGGTAAGATGAGCATATTGTGTTGGTAATATAATAATTCCAAATAGGTAGACAGACTGACAAATGGGCCACCTGAAGTGGTCACCGCCGCCCATGGACATTGTCACGTTATGAAATATTATCAATCCCTGACAAAATCAAAGCGCGTCCAACCTTGAAAACTAAGATGTTATGTCCTTTGTGTATGTACTAACAATGGCTTAGTTGCCCTTCGAACTTGAATACAACAATACTAAGTATTCCTATTTTAATATCTGAATATTAATATCCAAGTTAGTTTGTATTTCGGTAAAATCACTACCCAGGTAGGCCAGAAATATTCATAATTAAAATACGTATATGACATATGTAAATTATAATACGGTTGGATGACTTTCTAGCTCACTTGTAGATATTTTTGTCCTCCTAGTGACAACCGAATTTAGGAATACTTTGCTCGTGGTTTTATTCCCGCTATCATTTGGATTCGTAAAGCCTATTGCTGATGAATACCTAGAGTTCCAATTACAACATAGACAAATCTTAACCGTCTCTTGACCACGGATTGAGATCGAACGGATTACTATCGTAGCCATTTTTACTAAACCTTATATCATGTAGATACGAGGCAGGTAGCTTTTATTGTATTAAGTCGTTGGTGGGAGGCGCCCGACGTGTTCGCGAGGGCTGCTCAGGGCGCTGGACAGTATTGATATACTACAGCGTGACTTTATTACTATTTTATATTAAGTTACACCTTATTACATTAGCTATCTACCATTGAAAGACCCGTTGAAATCGGTCGAGCTATTGCAGAGATTAGCCGGAACAGACAGACAGCCAAAAAAATGTTTATTTGGTATTAGTACCATGCATTTAGTAAAAAGCCGTTATGTTAATATTTAAAACAGATACTCCAATTTTAATATTTGTAAAGATAATTTAGAATCGTGAAACTATTATATGGTACTTAAAACATTTAATACAAATAAATAAAATATTTTATGAGTTTTCGTAACGTAGTAATGGGGTATCTTCATCAATAGAACGCAGGTGCAAACATTGATCATGGAGGTGCCTCCAGCACGCTCAGCGGTAACTAATAAGAATCCTTGTAATAATAAATAATTTTGACTTACATAAAATATATTTTAGAATATATTTTCCAAATAATATTGAAAATTGGACTACTTTTTAAATCATAAGTATATAAAAGATCGTCCAGAAATAGTTTCATTGAATTGGTTATATTATTTTATACATTGATATTTGAATTGGTCAAACTTAATATCAACAATATTCAACAACAGCCCGTAAATTCCCACTGCTGATCTAAAGGCCTCCTCTCCCTTTGAGGAGAAAGTTTGGAACATATTCCACCACGCTGTTCCAATGCGGGTTGGTGGAATACACATGTGGCAGAATTTCTATGAAATTTGTCACATGCAGGTTTCCTCACGATGTTTTTCTTCAGCGGTGCTTGCATGTACTTACATTTAAATAAAACATTTTTAGCACCCTACTTTTTTTTTCATGAGATTTTCTACGTGATACATATTATTGTTAATTCTAAATTTTACAGTAATATTGAAATCAGAATTATTTTATTTGTACTATACATCCGTGATTGGCTCACTGAACTTTATAGGTGTATCTTCCAATTATGTACATACAGTATATTATTCAGACAAAATAAATTGCGACGGACGAACGACGGCCACGAGAGTGATCGTTTAAGTATTTCGGTTTTTTCACCAAATTTACGATAGTCTAATAAAATGAAATAAAAATAAATTAATTGAATATTCAACAGCAGATATTTTAAAAAAGAATACTTTCAATTTTCCATTTGGATATCATTTTATAGGTCACGAGTTTCCATTTTAGGTCTACCGTATTCGATTCCATTTTTGAAAATAATACTTTCTTTACGTAAATAACATTATGTACAATCGTAAATATTTTTTCAACAAACGTATCTTGAGAACAAAAGAAGATATCGATTTCCAGCCAATTCTATAGTATTCAGTACTAGTTCTTGTAATATTAATATTATAGGTATACTAAAAAAAAGGCGAAAAATATACCTTATAAGTATAATGATTCGAGAAAGTGTGTTTATTAGGTAGTTAAAACTTTATTGACATTGCCTTTATTATGTCTCTTGGGCGGAGTCGTATTTGTGCCTTTGATGATTTACGTGTATTTCAACCACCAAAAGTATAATGAGCGAAGTTCATTGTTATTAAATTTTAAAACAGTCATAAAGAAAAAAAAAGTATTAAGTTAAGTACAGCTTAAGACACGAAACAGTGAAGTATTTATTAGTCTTATCAATTACAAAATTTAATCATCACATATATGTATATGTATATTCTTTTATTAAAATCGTGTTTGTACGTGCGATCACATTGAGCAATGAATTTCTTGTAGTTATTGTTGTTAAACTACCTGACTTAACCACTCAGAAATAAAACGACCGTTCTTCCATCTAATATTCGGCAAATGCTTTCAAATCTTAACATATTGCCATCTTAAATTACATTTAAATTATAAAGGTACCGGCAATGTACCACAACAGTAAACTTTAAATCATTCTCCAGCCCTTATCCCAATTTCTTCTCTCTTCCATACTTCTTTGTCGCACGTCATCGCCCAAGTTATACTCTTTCTAACCATATCTTCTTTCAATTTAAATCAATTTTAATAATTCGGTATCATGGACACAGCCTTTGTTTCCTCTCAATTTAAAACACTGATGAACACTGATACATCACTTGTAAGAATTATTACAATTATACATGTAAAAAAAAGAACTTCTAAATCCCCTTATCTAATCACAACCACACAGGGTACCATTAAAAATCAGCGTTGGGTTCTTGAAAGTTGAACTTGGAAGCTGAATGCTACCTTTAAGGCACGTTAACTATCATTGTTTTTTTTTGTTGTTGTTTTCTTTTATAGTAGTTTAAGTTTCAGAAGTTATAATCAGTTAAAATATTTTCTTTTTTCATTCATATACCTAAATATTTCTTTCTTTCTTTTTTATTTCTTTCCTATAAAGAGGACTTCAATATTATTTTAAGCACGTGCGTCTGTCATTGATCATCAGCGTTGAGTTACTCACCTCCGCACAATAAGCTCGGATTGCTTCATTTGGTCGCCTAATCGCCAAGAAACTGCGATATCGGGTACACATTCCTGTATTCGTTTTTTTGTTTCCTTTGTTCAATGATCAGTGACCTAAATTGATACAGGTTCAATAACCTTCAAAGTTCAATGAACTATAAACAGATTATTTCATGACTTCACATGACATTAAAAAAAATTACATTAAAGTTTGTTAGTGCGACTTTGTTACGGCATTTATTTTATAAATTATTATTTTTTTTAATATATAGGTCTAAGTCAACGCATGTTATCGTTCAAATTGAACATAGTTATATTAGCATAGTATCACAGATTAGATGTTTCGAATGCTTATAGCTTTACAATAACACTAGGTATTTCTGTGAAACCACTTATGTTTCACATTGAAAGGTGAGCCAATATAACTTCAGACACAATGGATTTTGAGTCATTGTTTCCAAGGTTCGTTGTTTATAGGTCTTATGAGAAATGGTGAATATTCTAAGGCCTATATGTATTTTAAACATATATATAAGGTATACAGTTCCTGAAAATCATAAAATAGGCAGGTATAGCATGACACAACTTAGATGTAGCATCGGCAAATTCCTTAAATCCGATTACTAGCGATTTATACAACCAATAGAAATAGCTCCTTATCGCGCCATTCGACGCTATACGTCGCTACAGATTCTCGCGTCAGTTTAACCCGAAAAAGCAAGGGCATGTAAAGCGACGTGTCAAATTGACGAATATATTAGGTCATATGATATTAGAGGCTTACGTTTGTTTAACGATCATATTCGAATAAGAAATAAATATTGATGATTTGGGATTAGCGTACTTAAATTGGATGTTAATCGGTTTTACGAATTTTGCCGATGCTACATGTAAGTTGTGTCGTAATACAATTAGCTTCGTCAATACTATTATCCTAACTAAATCTTACAAATATACCTCAATTTTCAAGTTAACGTAACCCGATGTATTTGGCTAAGCATATCTGACTAAAATACTTTAGACACAACCTGAGTTTATTTACATAATCAGATTTATTACTTTCGTTTTAGGTTATAAGCACGACTTCAATTCCACGCCTTGTCCTTGCAATACATTGATTAAAACTGACAAACGCTCGGAGTCTTGGCTTTCCTAAATTAATTAATATAAGCGCTGTTCTAACAAATTACAGTTGCTTGGAATAATTTGATTGACTAATATATTTTAACGATAATGGTACTATTCTAGAATTATCTAAATAATTTATTGAACTGAGTATTAAAACTGTTTTATTGTCCTCTCTTCTTCTTATACAATTTTTATCGCAATGGTATAAAACTCTTCCACGTGAGTCCAATACATACTTCACATGTTTGTTGTATATTAAAATAAAAATAGAAAAACATCTGAATGTCTGACTGTGCTAAGTCATCTTCTCCTATAAAGGAATTTTCGGAGCCTATTCTTCTAAACTGTTTCCACGAAAATTGGTAGAAACAGGTATAGCAATATTCTATCCGACACGTGTAGATTTTCACATGATCATTTTCTCCCTAGAACACCATTTATAAAAATAAAACAAATGAAACTGAGGGTTACAAGTCAGAGCTTGAACCGGAAATGTTCAGTAATAATACACGTGTAACTACTGAACCATATCGGGTGTTGGTTGTCACGTTTTAGGCAAGAAGAGTAGCCTATCTCTCCTTTCTTGGTATTGATGTTTATGTCATACCAAATTTAGTGAAATTCGGACAGAGTTACTTAGAGACAGGGATACTTTCACATTTATAATATTAATATACATTACGAAACGATTAAATTAATTAAACACACATTAAATTTGGAGTACTATATATTATAGTTCGTATAGAGTATATATTTATGGAATGAAATAAATTTTGCCAACAAATTTCATATCGTCATTGTTTGAAGCTGGTTCCTTTGATGTTTGATGGGACCGAGATGAAAAAGACACTTCTCTCTTGTGAAAGTTGTTCGTGCCTAAATCACATTTTTATTCAATATATTTCTTTTATATGAGAAGTTAGTTATGTATTCGTATTTGATATATAATCTTTATTCTTTTGATTGTATTGTGGAATGTAACGTGAAATAAATTACATTAATTATATGTTAACACGTGTATATAATATGCGTTATTTTGTAAAATAACGTCGATTATATGCTTTTTCTATTCATATTCAATATACATAAATAATAAAATTGACAAAATCAATATATATATAAATAATAAAACTTACTAAGTTTCTTTCGCTGGTTCTCCTCAGGTCAGGATAATTTATATTCCGAAGCAGTGGCGCTATAATTAAAAAAAATAGTTTATATTTGAGTTTGTGTTTCGATGAAATCGAAATCGTGACTTAATAATATCCTAAAATAAATGTACATTTTTCAGTCTATCATGTGTTTAATCGAAAACCCCTTAAAATTTAAAGATTAAACTCTACTAAAGAGTATGCTCGTGTTGAAAAACAAAAATATCATTAAATCCTTGCTTTCCTCTATCTTGGCTTAAAAAATAATCAAATAAGACAAGAATTCTAGTATCGGTACGTTTTGGTTCGAAGGATATAAAAGTGACAGTTTAACTACGGCCTCAAGGGACATAATATTTTTGCTCCAAAGATTGCCAACACATTGGCCCTGTAAGGATTGTTTATTATTTCATATAGCTCCAATTCGAGTTGGTGACCACGTTGGTGAACACTAGATGGACAATATTTTGTTCGTTTACCAATATAGCATTATAAAAATTAATATTAATTTTAATTAAAGCCTCAGAACAATGTAATCAAAATTGAAATTTTATTTTTAGTCATTAAATTTAATTTTAATCATATAACATCAAACTTCGTGTAACCGTGTTTTAATGTGATTAAAAATACCTATTAATACCTAACAGAATAATAGAAATCACGATACATATAGCCATCATCCTATTATATTAATAATAGGTAATTAATCAAGTCCGCTATCATTGTTATTATGTAAATTTAATTTTGCATTTCAAAATTTAGTTTCAATAAATATGTTAATAATTTAATTACTGAAATTTTCAAGTGATCTCATTACAACAGGATGGGTTATAAAGATCTTTAATCAAGTGATTTTATTGTGTACGTTTTTGTTATAAAGGATTATGGGAATGGATATTCTGATAGGAATGTCTCACAATATGTGATTTGAAGTTAAGACAATGTCATAATTGTATAAAATATATTTTTTTTTGTTTATATTATTGGTTGGCGGACGAGCATATGGCCACCTGATGGTATGTGGTCACCATCGCCCATAGACAATGACGCTGTAAGAAATATTGAGCATTCCTTACATCGTCACTGTGCCACCAACCTTGGGAACTAAGATGTTATGTCCCTTGTGCCTGTAGTTACACTGGCTCACTCACCCTTCAAACTGGAAGACAACAATACTGTTATTTGGCGGTACAATAACTGATGAGTGGGTGGTGTCTACCCAGACGGGCTTGCACAAAGCCTTACCACCAAGAAAAACATCGTTAGAAAATAAAAATTCCAGTGGCGTATAAATTTATGAGACAGTCATTACAAGCGATACTTTTGTTCCTAATTTTACATAAGTTTAGAGAATATTAAGCACTAGACTCTGCTTTCGTACGCTAATGTAAAAGTTCGAACTTGCATATTAAAAGTTAGTTAAAACACGTGCACCGCAATTTGACACTAATAGTACTTAAATAAAGGTTATTATCGTCTGAAATATGTTTTATATAACTTCGCTATTTTATAATCGCGAAAGGTATCTTTTAATTTATGCTCTATATAACGATTTACTATTAATGATTTCTGAATTAATCATAACATATTAATTAATTTTCTTATTAAGCTTAGATTACTGTTAATTTGATATTCTCTTTGAATTTATGACTCTAAGACCATTAAGTAAATTTTAACCTAACGGAATTTCGAAGATTTTGTTGAATATCCATTTAGTACACAGCTGAGTATATATTTATTAGTATAGATTTCACGCAATATTGCTTCTTCAAATCGTCCATGTTCTTGTAATATCTGCGCTCATGATCTGAATTGTGTGAATTTTATATAACTGAGCACTAACAAATAAGTGCTTCTATTAGTTTCAATTCAATTCCTGAAAAATTAGCAGTGTTAATAACCCTTTAATATAATATCAATATGTAGAGTACTTATAGATTTCAATTAACTCGCTTATAAATAATTTATTGAATAAAATGTTTATAACGAATTAAAATTTCCGTGAACTAAAATAAAAATAATAATAAAATAAATAAACATACATTCTGATCTAAATAACGCTATCACAATAGAAGTCGTTTATTTGTTTGGTAATGGTCAAAAAAAAAAAAATCTTTTCATTACAGTACAAAGTATATTTAAACTGAACAATCCGCGCTGAGAGTCTGTGCAAAACATTACATAGAATAAATTTTAGTAAATAGTTCTCTGCATTCAGCGATACTTTTTACGAAGTGTGCCAAGCGCAGTTTGAACTCGGTCCGGAGTACTAGAGATAGGCGGGATTTAGAGCTCCGAGATAATATGTGTGTTTTTATGTCGAATAAAATGTTATTCTTTATTCGAATTTTAAAATAGCTTCATTTTTCTGCACAAACGTATTCGGTTTTACAGTTTTTTTTTTTTTTAATTTTACGATTTATTGACCGGGTTGTGTAGGAATTCAACGAGTTTCATTTTATTTATTTAGAAAAGGGTAATCTGATACAAAGCGGTTATTGCTCCCAAAGCTTATTATTTTCAGTAATAATAGATAACATGTCTGATTGCGATAAAAAAATATTCGTAATGTGATTTTATTGATATTATATCATCGAATCGTATTTAACCTCTTCAGTATATTTGATTATTAATTAATGATCATGTTGGTCAATTAATTGGTAATTTGTTTATATATTTCAATTAGTGGTGAAAAATAATTAAATCCACAAACTCTAAATCCTAATTAATGTTATGTGAATATTATGATAAAATTTAATGAAAGTAAAATTAAAATCGCTGCTTTTGCGGACTAGATAATTATCGCACTTGCAGCTTAGTATATTTATGCTAATTTGAATTTCATTATATATAATATAATATACTACATACACTATACACTGCATACACTACATTGCAACTCTTGGAGGCGACCCAGTGTAAAAGTTCTGTATAGTTTTATCAGAAAATAATTCGTTCATTTGTTAATATTAGAGACAGTTAGTCTATTTTTTTCTTTATGTTTAAACCTTGTACGAAATCAGTTCTAGCAAATTTGCCAAATAATAATAAGGATCATATTTTCATTTTATATTGTACTAGTAGCCGCCCGCGCCTTCTCTCGCGTTTGAGGGTATTGGTTGTCATGTGTCAGGCAAGTAGCCTATGCCATTCTTGGAGTTCAAAGTTGCTTCATATTAAATTTCATCAAATCGGTTCAGAGGTTTGGTCGTGAAAGATCGACAGACAGACAAACAAAGTTATTTTCACATTTATAATATTAAAATAGATTCGTACTTAATATTAACTTTATAGAGTCGAGATGGCCCAGTGGTTAGAACGCGTGCATCTTAACCGATGATTGCGGGTTCAAACCCAGGTAAGCACCACTGATTCATATGCTTAATTGTCTTTATAATTCATCTCGTGCTTAGCGGTGAAGGAGAACATCGTGAGGAAACCTACATGTGGCAAATTTCATAGAAATTCTGCCACACGTGTATTCCACCAACCCGCATTGGAACAGCGTGGTGGAATATGTTCCAAACCTTCTCCTCAAAGGGAGAGGAGGCCTTTAGGCCAGCATTGGGAATTTACAGGCTGTTGTTGTTGTTGCTGTTTTATTAACTTTATTATTATGATGTATTCTGTACTTGTAATATCATAGGTTTCTTTATTATTTTTATTTAAATCGCTCTGAGCTTAAATAAATAATGAGCCAGAATACATACAAATACGACAGCTAAATGTCAAACTTTTATTCTTTTTATTTTCGCCATATGAGAAGAAAAAATTTTCAAGTATCTCTCAACGCTTGACGTTTTAACTTGTACCATTAACGCCGATGGTCGACCGCCACACTGTGTTCTTTTTAGTGCGCTTCCGTTACATTTCCAGCAACTCTATCAAGTCTATTTAGCCTTTGAGCCAAAATAAAATGAGAAACGCCTACTTTGTCTCAGTTAAATAATGGAAATGTACAAATATATTCTGATTAAAATCGTTGAAAATAATTGAAAAAGAATGCTAATCCAGCGTAGTTTTTATTTAAAAAAATAATCCAAATGAACTCAACGATTTATTCAAAGTTATTTTTTTAAATGTAAACATTTTTAACGCTGGAATTAGTTTATATACACTTATGCTAGCACTGATTTTATATTTTTTTTAATACAAATGTATTCCCGTGTCTTAGTTTGCATGTTTTGTGATTGTTCGTTTCTAATTTATAACCAGTATAGCTTGTATCTAGACAAAGGGATATAGGTTGATTCGAACACTTATACTCGAACAAATCATAAGCTGTTTAAGAGATCTTCACCCTTATAATATTAATACCACTGATATTTATTAATTCCGAAATCCTATATATCATTCGAAATTTAAATATTTCGTGAAGCTTGGAAACAAATAAAACGTATGTAGTGATTATATTTTTCGTTGCACGTTTTTTGATAGTCGACAAAATACAATTGTATCAAGGTCTAGCTAATTAACGAAAATACATATAATTGTGCATATCCTATGTCTGAGAAAGGCTAATCGTTATCCGAGCAAATTTCTCAACAGCTAGAACAGCAACAATAGGCACTAGGAGAAGTATCTAAGGTAGTAGACTTCCTTGGCGGTAATTATCGATGTAAGGAATGCTTAATATGGCCTATTTATTAGTTAGCCTGTATGTCATTAAAAAGATCATAAAGTTAGATAAGGTGCAAGACAATTTACTGACCTACCTTTCTAAGCTCGAGTGGACTGAGAATTTTTACCAACGAAATAACTTTTAGTGGTTCACCCGTGATTGTCTTGGGATTGGTATCCTAACAAGGCGTCTCGTGAGAAATTACGAATTTGAGAATCACCATGATATAAGCAATAAAAAAATGTATCATATCATTTTGATATAAATTCTTTATACCTTACCTTGCACGCTAACATTACCTAAAGTAGTAGACTTTAATGACTCACTGCTGGGCTAAGGTTCCTCTTTTTTAGAAGGAAAGGTAGATACTTTGCCTACAATCGATACAGATTTTTAGGACATATGGTGAAGCTCGCAGGAGGCTTACCAGATGAACTGTGACTATATGATATGATATAAATAACGTTATTATAATAATATTTTTAGCTAATTATGAAGATGCACTTGTATGACGTAATCAGTAGTGTAGCTATTATTACTAATTCTTTTACTCAGTTACCATCGTATTTTTGTAGGTACCATCCACTCATCAGATATTCTACCGCTACACAGCAGTACTCAATATTGTCGTGTTCCAGTTTGTAGGGTGAGTGAGACAGTGTAACCACAGGCACAAGGGACATAACATCGTGTTCCTAAGGTTGGTGGCGTGTTGGTGATATAAGGAATGGTAAACTTTTCTTAGAGCGCCATTGTCTACGGGTGATGGTGATTCTGACCATTTACCATCAGATGGCCCTTATGCTTATTCGCCCACTTATATTATAAAAAAGCTTTATGCGTATTTTTTGGGAATTTAGAAGTAAAGGTAATTTAATTATGTTTTTTTTTTTTTATTTTTACAAACAAAACATCAAAAGATTAAAAAAAAGTCTCATCTAAATCCTTTTGTAACTAAATCTACTATTTTATAATTAAAACGTTTGAGATTTTAACTATAAATAAAAGTTCAAGAAGGTTTTATATTATGTTTGTTAGTAAACTTCTCGAAGTAGGTTTTAATTCGCTGTTTATTCTTTGACCTGAGTTCGAAGTAAACACAGCATTCAAGTATGCTTTTAAAAAGGTAAAATTTAATAATTAGTAATTTCAAATTCTAAATTTCATAAAACATTATAAAAATATTGGTTTTTCAAAAAACTCATTGTTTGAATTTAAGTTTTATTTCACCACGAAATAATTTAGCCATATTTAACGTTAATATATTTTTCCTACACACATCTGATGGGATCTTTGCCTCTTAAAAGTAAAGCTAAAAGCCATTACAAGACAAAGGCTTATTTGCTCAATTGATTTCGGTTTCGATTTAAATTAAATGTCCTCTTGATATAATGACTTATTCTTCTTTGATGTTTGCGATCCTACTGGTTCACAACGCTTCACATAGAGTTAATAAATATCAGAAAGGCCTTCTGTTGAATTTATAAAACATATTATATTATATTTAATTGAAATAATAATAATGAATTTTAATCTAATAATAATAATAAATGTAGTAGTATGTAGTTTATCGGTAGTATTATTTAGTATGAAATTATTTTAGCTATAAAAATGTACTTGTACGTAAAAATTATACGTTTTGGCATGTGTACCGTATATACATTCATGTCCACGTAGTAGAAAAATTACAAACAGACGACGACGTCCGCGTGGCGTGGGAAATTTGCAAAACGCAACGCAACATACACCCGATCAAGTACCAGTATAAGCTGACCCCCAATTCATATCGACAACTATATCAGAAAGAGCTCAACTTAAGTTGCGTATAAAAAGTAGCCTAAGTTACGCCTTTGTACATTACCTACCCGGCAATGAAAGTCTTATTCAAATCGGCCCAACCGTTCCAGAGATTACCCGGAACAAACAGACAGACAGAAAGACAAAATTTCTAAAAATGTGTGTTTTGGTATGTGTACCGTATATAAAGATAAATGCATGTAGCAGAAAGCGGTTATTTTAATATTACAAACAGACACTCCGATTTTATTTATTTGTATGGATAAATACGTTTTTATGTATAACACGTGTAAGTGTAGTAACGTCTGATGGTTCTTAATAAATAAATAAAAAAAATCTATTAAGTTAGCGCCGACCAGACTTGGGCACAGTTGATCAGACCAACTCGCTAGATTACAAATGAAATCCTGCTCTATCTTATCAATCTTGTAAGATTTTAAAGTTATTTGTTAAGTATAAATACGTTTTTATGTATAACATGTGTAAGTGTAGTAACGTCTGATGGTTCTTAATAAATAAATAAAAAAAACCTATTAAGTCAGCGCCGAGCAGGCTTAGGCACAGTTGATCGGACCAACTCGCTACATTACAAAGGGAATCCTGCTCTATCTTATTAATCTTGGAATATTTTAAAGTTATGATTACTAAATATTGAAAATACATTACTAACCTGAACGGCAAGACTTTTATTTCGAAGATAGACATGTCTGATAACGAGTTGACGCCTAACTCTTCGTTACACACAGATTGTGATAGATTCGTGGATAGACAATTGGCGCCATCTGATGGGACCCGTCGGAAATGGACCGGACATTACCTCCCATAAACAATAGCGCTGTAATAAATATTAACCATGCACAACCAATTTTAGAAGTAAAAATGTTTGTTGTGGCTGTACCTAGACTGGCTCACTGGCCCTTCAAACCGTAACACAACAATACTGAGTACTGCTATATGGCGGTTGAAAATCTGACGAGTGGGTAGGGCTACCCAGAAGGGACTCAGAGCCCTACCACTTAATATGTAACTTCAACCATACCAGATGTTCTGTGTCAAGTACAAACAGACCATGAAGAAAACATTGGGATAACGGACGGAAGCAAAACTACAAAGTTAAATGCAAATAAGAATTTCTTTTCGCTATCACTTGACTGTTTAATTAAAACTTTAAGTGTTATTTCAAAGCAGTTCCTACGAACAAATAGTTTGAAAAACCGGTACACTTTCTATATTTTTTTCTTCAGAATATCTGCTTTAATGAGATTTCACGGTGGCTTTCCACTCGAGATTATGATTTTAATTCACGCTAAAACTGAATTGAAAAGTGTGATAACTTATTTTTGTTTAAACTGTGAACATAGTGTGAATGCTTGGTAAATGTAATGTACATTTACATAAAATACTTATTATAAATGTAACATATACTTTCAAATAATACGTACTGATTATGATGACGTTATTTGTACAAAATGATAAAAAAATGATGTAAATGGCGACCTGATAATAAGTGTTGCCCTTTCAACACTATACGGTGTAAATCACTCCGTATACCATCGAGATGCCGCAAATAGCTGATTTAATAAATCAGGAACTGCCTTTTAAAACCAGAAGATAGTGAGCTTTTTATGGTATAGGTTGGCGGACGAGCATATGGGCCACCTGACAAGTGGTCACCATCACCCATAGACAATGACGCTGTAAGAAATATTAACTATTCCTTACATCGTCAATGTGCCACCAACCTTGGGAAGTAAGATGTTTTGTCCCTTGTGCCTGTAGTTACACTGGCTTACTCACCCTTCAAGCTGGAACACAAAAATACTGAGTACTGTTATCTGGCGGTAGAATAATTGATGAGTTGGTGGTACCCACACAGACGGACTTGCACAAAGCCCTACCACTAAGTAACGAGAACTTATTGAAGTTTATTTATTTCCAAATATGTGCATATCGATGGAAATATTTGTGTTTGACGTCACATAGCAGTAAATAATAAAAAAAAAAACAAATGAATGAAATAGGGAACCGTGATTATCATATAATGCCACTTCTAGTTCATTGTGGAAGTATAATTTTATTCGCGTTGTTAACAACATAAAAAATTGATTGCCTTTTTACAAATATTACAATCCCATATTCGATTTATCTGACTTAAATCCAGGTGTTGGCATACTTTATTCTTTTTTAAAAATCACAATTGAATTGTTTATGAAAACTAATTTATTTATGTCTTATTTTTAAATCGGATTATTTTCATAACGATAATTAAAAAACAAAAAAGTAATCATCCCTTGATATTTTTGATGTAAAACAATAGTTAAGTGCTTTAATATTTTCTAGCTACAGGATTAAATACATCAATTTAGACGGACAGTTATTCCGAAACCGTTAAAAATTCATCAAGGTTAGCAAACAGTCATCTCAATTAAACTAATTTCTAAAGAAAAACCCCAAATTGGTCAAAGTTTCAGGCGTTAATTAATTTTGAAAGAACTTTTATCGCAACCTTTTTTTTGGTTGGATAAATTAGTTGAAATTCAAACATTTTTTTTTAATATTTTATCAATTTAAAAAGTTAACAATAAGCTTTTATACACCACCAGGCAGGCACCTTCAAAGCTGCGATAAATATATTGACGACAAAAATTGATATAACATCTAATAACATTAGGTCACGACTGCTATTTTTAAAACATCTTATCAACAGCCTATAAATATCCCACTGCTGGCCTTAGGCCTGATCTTTCTTTGAGGAGAAGGATTGAACCATATTCAATCACGCTACTCCAATGTGGGTTGGTGGAGACTCATGTGGCCTAAACTAATTTCAACGAAGCACATGCTTTCCTCACTATGTTTTCCTTCACCACCTAGCACGAGATGAACTACAGACGTAAATTAAACACATAAAAACTCAGTGGTACTTGCCTGGCTTTGAACCCGTCATCATCGGTAAAGATACAGGCGTTCTAAACACTGGACCATCTCGGCTCAATTATTATAACATACTATTAAGTATACATTAGAACAGAATATAATGGTTCCCATTCTATTCTTTAATTTCGTTATAGATTTAAAACAGTTTTGAAGCCCGGTGCTGGAACTTTTTACCTTGCCAATACAATGTTACATTTGACTCAGGGGACATAAAATTTAACCTCCAACGGTTGGTGCATTCAAGTCATAAGGCAAGAACATAAAACCTAATTAATAATATAAAGTCTAGTTCAAACGACGATTTTATACAAAAGAAATATTATATGTAAAAAAGCTATATAATCAGCTTGCCAATATCTTTTGAAAGAGCGGAAACTTCTCCATGAATTCGCACGATGTAGACACCAGAGAGGCTTTCATACATAATTTATGTCTTAAACTGCGCTCTCATATTAAAAACATTCGGGAAAAATTTTCCGAGGCGTCGTTGAATTCGATTTAAGCTGCACCAAGATATTTATGTTCCTCGAAGAATTAGAAGACGTAACTTATGACGTAATTTTAAAGCCTCATAATCATTATTTATCTAACCTTCACAAGATTATACTAGATGAAATATGCTGACGGAAAATTGGAAATTGAAGCGTCACTTTCTTATAAACAGAAGCTTACATACACATTTCTATGTTTGAATCATCAGAAATGCTGTATCATCTAAATTTTATCAAATCTTATTTAACTACTTAAGAAGATTTAAATTTGATAGGAATCCAGGTTATATCCTGATATAGAACTCAATTTTGTGCGACGATAAGGAAAAGAGTTACTAAATGATCGACGCGCGAGATGGAATTTATGTCCAAGCTTGATGATGAGATCGATTGTTATAAGAATATACTTTAATTATGCGGTCAAACTGCTAATCTACCGCTTATTAGGGAAGAAATATATTTGGTAAATAGAACTGGCTTCGAAAATAATGCAACGTGTACTAAGATTTAAATCTTTGTATTGAAACGCTTTGTATGTTCCACAAAATTGCTTAAAGTAAGTGCCCCTCAATGAAATGTCAAGCCACATTGACACAATAGGTAATAGGATTTAACGTGATATCGTTTGTTCTCCGATCATTATTATTATTATAATTCTGTAATGCGCGATAAAGAATCGGTCTTATGCCAAATTATATCTTGTGAATATATTCGCAAAGTCTAAATTCTTTTCAGTTTCCAAAAAAATATACTTGACTTGACTTACTATTGTCCAGTGTCTGAAACGCAATGTAAAATTAAATAATATTATACAATTTCATCGGGTACCGAGTGTTAAGTAATTAGTCAGCTTGTTGAATCTGACTTTGACAAGAGTTTGAGAACCCTACGTGAGATTACGATTAATCATTAAAATAACAATTATTTTATGGAATTTTTTGGAAACGTTTTATGGAGCTAAATTTTATTAAAAAGAAAATATTGAGTATAGGCAATAATATAGGCAGTATGTTAGTATTGTATATATCAAATGATCGGTTAATATTTTTAAATAATATACATACGTCAAAACTACTACAATTTTTATATAAACAGTCATATATGTATATTACGTATTGATCAATTTTTTTACAGAATAAACATAATTTTCGAAACGATTATTAGAATTAAGACGTTAACTAAATAAAGACGTTACTAAATATGTATAATTTAGGATAAAAATATAGTTACTATACAGATAATGACCGCATAAAATGGTGGCAAGAATGCTATCTACATTTCCTAGTTGAATCGCAATTCTTATTTGTACATATACTAAAACAACTTTTTTCAATTTTGTTGTCTGTTTATTTGGTTCCTCTAATCTCTGGAACGGATCGACCAATTTTGACTTGGATTTCACTGGTAGATAGCTGATGTAATGAGGAGCTACACCAATATTTCTTTTATTGAATTCAAACGTAACCATTAAGGAGAGATCGTGGGCATTTCAAATGAATCGTTGAATCTTCTATTTGTTGTAAATGTGTGATATGATAATAATCATTATATTTTTCATCTCGCATCTCGATATGAAACTGAAACGTAATATTTTCAAGGTGTTCTCAAATGGTACAATTACGGTCGGTTGAAGGTAATATTTCATTCTCTCAACCGACGCGGTGAGTAAAGATATTAACTTTTTTTTATCAATGAAATCAGGGCACAGCGGTCATTAACACTCGAATAGAGCTATTTCTATTGAGATTTTATACATTTGTTATTTACTCATGTATTTTTTATGTTTATTTTTCTTGTATTTTATATTGCTGCTTATACAGAATACTGAGTTGTAATAAATACATCACTAGCGGCCTGTTCCGGTTCCGTATAGGTGAACATAAGTTTTTTTTTTTTAATTAATATTAATATTAATATAATTTAAATTTTAAGTTTCGTCTAAAAATGACTTGTATATGTCATATAATTTTTACAAAAAGTTGACACATAATAAAATAAGGATCCAAAATAATTGCAAGAATAAAATATGTACACTTAATATTTTAATATTAATTTAAAATGTGAAGAATTTACTAACATAGAGAAGACATGATTACATATCATGATATCGTTGACTTCCGAAATAAAATTATTAATCTAGAATTAAATCATGAAATTATTTGACACAAAAAAAGACAAGTGTCATGATAAGTCGTGTTCCTTATTCAACCCTCACCACTGCTCTTATATTGTCTTACTGCTGCATTACATTCCAAACAAAAGTCCAATAAATCGCAAATACGTTATTAGTAACACATGTAAACAATGTTTGTAACAACGCGCTGTATCGTATTAAGCAGCTTAAGAGATTG
The DNA here is from genome assembly GCF_905220365.1 of Vanessa cardui. Taxonomy (NCBI): domain Eukaryota; kingdom Metazoa; phylum Arthropoda; class Insecta; order Lepidoptera; family Nymphalidae; genus Vanessa; species Vanessa cardui. Next base: position 3,825,273 of record NC_061131.1, read on the forward strand.
TTACATCCAGCGCAAATAAATTCGTATATCGCTTTAAGCGCTCAAGTTATAAAAGGTAATTCGAACAGGATCATGTTCTCGAATGATGCTCGGAATACTCAATTATTTTCAATCAACGCGATATTTTGATAGATTAAAGCTATATCAAATTTAATTGGTATTATTAAATTGAAACATTTTTGGTTGTTAACGATTATTTATCAACGAAAATATATTACAGTGAGTTTAAAGTGAAATTTTAAACACTGTTGCAAAATTAATAATTGCTCCGTGAAATTTATCAGTACGTAATACAAATTCCTCATCGATTTGCCATTCGGTTATTTCAATACACATATTCATAATTACTAAACGGATATTAATTGTATTTGTTGATGAAAATGTGCATTAGAATATTATGAAATACTAAAAACATGCCATAATACATTTTTTTCATTGGCATAAGTAAATGAACCACCTGATATGTATAAATGCATTTTTATAAATATATATTAAATTACCTAACTTATTTATGTACATAAATAATTTAAAATAAACAAACCGGCTTCAAAATTAATAAAAAAATTAGTGACCTAAAACAAAAAAATATATTTATGAAACTACCAGACCGATTTTAATGATGATCCTTACACTTTTCCCTAGATTGACTTACTCAGATTAAAAATGATCGTCTCAATACGACCTTTAAGTTTTTGAGAAATTCGTAGACAAACATACAGTTACGAAATTAAGCACACGTGCTTGGAAGCCATCATACTCAAATATGAGTAAATTCTAACAATGTTACATACGTATGTAACATTGTTAGAATTGTTACATGTCACTGTTAACCTCTTTTTTTGAAAGTCGGGTAAAAATACGTATAATCTTCGTCATAATACAAATTGAAATTGTTGTACAATATTTCAAGTAAATAATGAAGATATGAAGAAATACGAGAGCTAAGAAGGCCCAGTGGTCAGAACGCGTGCATCTTAACTGATGATTTAGGGGTCAAACCCAGACAAGCACCACTGTAATATATGTGCTTAATTTGTGTTTCTAATTCATTTCGTTCTCAGTGAAGGAAAACATTGTGAGGAAACTTGCATGTGTCTAATTTCACCGAAATTCTGCCACATGTACATGAATTCGATCAAGCCACTTTGGAACATCGTAGTGGAATATGTTTCAAATCCTCTCCTTAATGGGAGAGGAGGCCTTAGCCCAGCAGTGGGAAATTTACAGGCTGTTACTGTGTGAAGAAATATATGAAGTTATTTGTGTAACATATATTGGAACACTAAGTTGAAGAGGTGTGAAACGGTATCAATTAAAGAATAAGAAATAAGAGGTAGGCGGTACGATGAATGATTAATTATAACGTAATTACCCTTTTGGAACTTTGGTTTGAATATTTAGATATTCTCTAGGCAACATTATTTTTAACTTTTTTTGATATGAAACTTTTAGTGTAACTTTTTAAAATAAAAATGAAATGAGTTATTGTTCTTTTTTTATTTTAAGAATATTTGATGAGCTTAACAATAATTTAATGACGTTTTTAAGCAAACGCAAGTGCTGAGTTGTTTATACTTTTACTCCAAGAATTCAGTAATGTTTAAAATATCATAGTATAATGAGCCTGTTATATTTAAAGTCGGGTATTATGTGGTAGTAAAAATATTTTATAAGCGTAAATGGTTATTTCGTAGAATATCATAGAATATAAAACTCTTAGAAATGACATCGAATACGAAAATTCACTGTACCAATATTCTGATTTAAATTATATGATTCATTCCATCTATACATTTATAATGATGATGATGTGATGATAGATTTTATAAGATGTACAATTTTTATCTATCTGATTTGCAATTTTTTTATACCATCACATTGAAACCTCTAATTTAATCGAGTCGAGATGGCCCAGTGGTTAGAACGTATGCATCTTAACCCATGTGACATTGAATGACATTCAAGCACCGCTGATTCACGTGCTTAATTTGTCTTTATAATTCGTCTCGTGCTCAACGGTGAAGGAAAACATCGTGAGGAAACCTGCATGTGACAAATTTCATAGAAATTCTGCCACATGGGTATTCCACCAACCCGCAATGGAACAGCAGTGGAATATGTTCCAAATCTTCTCCTCAAAAGGAGTCCAGTTTAGCCCAGCAGTGGAAATTTACAGGCTGTTGTTGTTGTTTTTGTTGAAACCTCTAAAATTATCAGCGTTATACTAAAATATATTGCATTTCTTATCACAGCAACACAGCAATAACCGTTGCGTAATTTTAAAGATCTAAGCATCCATAACAATAGACAGATAGCGGAAAAACAACTTGATTTTATTCTATGTGGTGATAGTGATACGCCTTTCCATAAAATCTTCTATTCTGTGAAACGTGTTATCATGCAAAACTATGCACTATTACATAGTCATAAAGATCATAACTATATGAACTTGCCTCGACCGTAACGCCCGAAGCTGGCATTTTATGTAAAAATCCTTGAATATTATAACTACTCGTGTTTGTTTAAAGAAACGTTCGTGGGGATTACGCAGTGCGTATGAATTTTAAACCAAGTTAATTTCAATAACAAAACATGATGCCGCGAGTAGTCTGCGCTATGAATATTAAGCTTTTCACTTTTACCTCGCAGCTTGAATTCTCGTGGAAATAATAAGCTATTTGCCGTACACGATGTAAATGGACGGTTTGTATGCATTTCATTTAAAAACGTACAAAATATTTGTTCCTTTAAAACGGTTCAGTGAAAAAATTTAAATCAAGAATCATCTCTTAGCTCGGTAGTTGTAGTACATATTTTACAAGATAAATATTCATGTTCACATTTTATAAATATTTCGTATTGGGGGTATTCGTAGATAATGTATGAACTTAATAGGGCCTTTCTTCTCGTGCACTAAGGAATCAATCAAAATTTTTTTGTACAATGTCGAGTAGTAATGTGTTTTAATTATTTCTTCGTGATTTCGAAGATACGATTATGATTTAATCAAACGGAATTTCCGTAGTCTTTCCATTGCGACGGTGTGACAGCCACTGAGTAACGAACAGTCACGAAATCGAAAAAATGTAGTATGTGTCAAATATTATTCGGAATGAACTTAAGCCAAAGAGGTTTACAAAAATTTGCTAATTTCAGCAATAGACTATTTGTACATACTATATATATTTGTCCAACTTTTTGTAATGTACAACACTTAAAAAATAAATAAAATACTTCATGTATTTTATACAGAGAAATTTACTTGTGGTTAAAGTGTTTGAATCGATTCAACCCTGAAATTGTTCTTTTACAATACAAATAATCGTCGCGTGTGGCTTTGTTCGCGTTTCAGGGATCCTCAGTTGTTAAATAGATTGTATTCTTCCTTGGGATTAAACTTGCTTTATGCCAAATTTCATCAAATTGGTTTCAGTGGTTTGGCCTTGACAGTGTAACACTATCTACCTGAAATCTAATATTTCTTAACATCTGAGATTTGATAGAAATCAGTTTCATAATAATCATCCGTTTAAATTATTCTAAGCACCTGTAATTCGCTGAAGAAGAGCATAAATTGCTGAACGCAAGGAAATTTATGCAAAACCTCCGCGAGGCTGTCAGTTTTAATCAATGTATTGCAAGGAAGGGACGCTGAAATTAAGGTTATAATTTTACGCGAAATGAAAATAATAAATTTGATCAAAACAAATCCTCGAAAAAAAGGTCAAATTAGTGTAATGAGAAGTTATTAGATAGGACGTTGAAATCATATTTTAAATAAAAATAGGTCGAACGGGGGATCGGTGGATATATGTATATTACTGGTTCAAGCCGAAATATTGCGCAAGGTTTCTCCCGCCTGATTTTTCAAGTAAGGGTTACTTTTTATGGTATAAGTTGGCGGACGAGCATATAGGCCACCTCATAGTAAGTGGTCACCATCACCCATAGACAATGAAGCTGTAAGAAATATTAACTATTCTTTACGTCGTCCATGTGCCACCAACCTTGGGAACTAAGATGTTATGTCCCTTGTGCCTGTAGTTACACTGGTTAACTAACCCTTCAAACCAGAACACAACAATACTGAGTACTGTTATTTGGCGGTAGAATAACTAATGAGCGAGGTGGCACCTACCCAGACGGGCTTGCACAAAGCCCTACCATCAAGTAGTAAAAGTACTTTAATTTATTTCTCATTTGGTAGCTTCTACTTCTATTATCACAGAGTAAAAGGTTATTAAAAACATAGATTGGAAAAGTAATTTATGATATTTCTATAATAGTAAAAGATCTGAGACAAAACTCTTAACACAGAAGAGTGACTTTATTAAGAATATAATTTGATATACATGAAATTATAACTCTGTTAACATAAATAATAAATAAATAAATAAATATGGGACAACATCACATAAATTAATCTGATCCCAATGTAAGTAGCTAAAGCACTTGTGTTATGGAAATCAGAAGTAAAGACGGTACCACAAACACCCAGACCCAAGACAACATAGAACAAACTAATGGTTATCTACATCGACTCGGCCGGGAATCGAACCCAGGATCTCAGAGTGGCGTACCCATGAAAATCGGTGTACATACCACTCAACCACGGAGGTCGTCAAACAAGAAATTATTCTCAAGTTCTAATTTCGGTATTTAATAAACAAGAAAGCTTCAACCAGTATTTTTAATAGTATGATGTTAAACACACTTCGAACCGTTTATTCAACTATTTTGTTCAATCAGCAATATTTTGGTCGTTTACACTATTATACATAGATTTAAGTTTTGTTGGTTTGTATGTAAGGTAATCGGGAAAGAATGATACAATTCCAATATTTTTACAATTCTGGATATTATCCTTCAATTCCAGAATGCTATAATTATAATATACTTTTCATCATTATTGTATAATACCATTGTATATTAATGTAACTCTTAAAACTGTTTGCATTATATGCCAATAGTATTATAGATAAAATATTATATCTCGATATAAAATCGTATTCCCTATAACTACTAATGTTATTAGAAATGGAAGTTTTCGAGCTAATGTCTTTAATATCTACGTCTATAATGCAATGAGCTTAGTCATTAGCCTTGCTTATCGTATGTCGTTATAATAATCGTAACAAATATGTGGAAACATACGGATTTATATTTTTTCAAAATTATTTATATAAGTTCCATTTGCTGTCGAAACGCTTGGCCCTTGGAGTAGTGATGCAAAAAGCTTCATCAAAAGTATAACACCTCGCCTAATTGCCTCCTCTATTATAATTGCGGGTTCAATTTATATTTATAATTCATATCGAGCTGAAAATTATTCCGGTGAAAGAAATTATCACGCATGTGTCTAGTTTCAACGAAACTCTGCTACATATCTATGTCTACGAATCTACGTAATATCCATAGCCCAGCAGTGAAAATGTTTACAGGTTGTTACTTTTCTATATTTATAACATTGCCTATGTCTATAGATGGTTACCACTTACCAAGTTATCCATTTTCCCGTCGATGTACCTACTATATTAAAAAAATCCGAATACAACAACTACAATATTAATTAACTAGCTGAAGTGGTGTGTTCGTGCGCGTTTGAATTTATCATAAAAGTTGTTGTTGTAGTCTAAATTCCTTATATTCTAATTACACCAGCTTTCTGTTAATAAAAATCCCGTCAAAATCGGTCCAGCCGTTCTAGATATTAACGGGAACAAACAGACATAAAGACGCACCAAAAATTAAAAAAATGTTATTTTGCTACATGTAATGTGTAAAAATACATGTGCATTTAGTAAAAAGTGATTGTTTTAATATAAAAATGGTGGCTCAAATTTTATCACAGGTGTTAATTGAATGCAAAAATATAAAAATTAAAATAGCAATACTATTCTAAAAGAACTGAATTCTTATTTAACTCGTGAATGATGAAAACCGACTTACGATAATTATACAATATTTTATGTACGGATTCATTAAATGATTTAATTATTATAACAGTCAATATATTACCTTGCATTCTCATATTTCGTAACCGTATTCTGATTTGAGTATGTTCTTTGTTGTATATGTTGTATCATGTCACCAATGACCCATCAACCTTGGCAACTAAAAAATGATATCCGTTGAGTATGAAATACACCAGCCCACTCGTTTAAAAAACAATAACAACACGACCTCCATGGTCGAGTGGTGTGTACACCGGTTTTCATGGGTACGCCACTCTGAGGTCCCGGGTTCGATTCCCGGCCGAGTCGATGTAGATTATAATTAGTTTTCTATGTTGTCTTGGGTCTGGGTGTTTTTGGTACCGTCGTTACTTCTGATTTCCATAACACAAGTGCTTCAGCTACTTACATTGGGATCAGAGTAATGTATGTGATGTTGTCTCATATTTATTTATTTATTTATAACAGCCTCTAAATTTCCCACTGCCGAGATATGACCCAACTCCTCCTCCTCCTCGAAGGTTTGAAACATATTCCTCCACACTGTTCCAATGCGGGTTGGAACAGGTTAAAAAACCGCAATACGATACTACTAAGCATTTCTGTTTGGCGGTAGAACCTTAGGTGAGAGATGTATATCAACAAGGCATGCCAAAAGCTATACTACCCAGATTAGAGTTTTTGTGTCAAATACGTCGGCTGATAGAAAAACGGGCTTGACTTCCACCTTGTCTCCCTCTCAAGCTCTCTCTGTCGCTTTTTCCCGACCAAACCGCTGAACCAAATTTTATGCAATTTTGTATGAAGCAAAAGTGAATTCTATGAAAGGACATAGGCCACGTTTTTCCCAGGGAGTATAACCGTGGGTGACTTTAAGTAGTATATTTACAAATTAAATATGTGAAACATCTAAGCGCACTTTGTCAATCATGGAATAAAATATCTGAAAAGATCTTTCCTTTAATTTATTATAAGGCATGCGTTTGCACGACATTTCCCTTACGTGTGTTTGTTATTGTGAACTAAGACTGGCTCGGAATGCAGCAGCCTGAGATAAGACGATGCGGTACAAACAGATGCAAATGGTACCTTTGTTGATTACTCAGATTAGAATTTTATATCACAATAATCAAACGAAATTTAAGTTTTATTTTTTAGCATCTTTTGACTTTACCTGTTAGTATAATTTATAAATAATATTTTATAATATACAGTAATTTATAATATTTTATTAATACTGCAATTTTCTTGGTTAAATGAATGAATATCAAGAGTTTGAATACAGAGTGGTTGTGCGAGGCAGAAAATGTCTTAGAAATCGCGCTGTTTATTTTATATTATATTATATATATGTTTCTAAATGAGTTAAAATTATTAAGTTTCAAAGCAATGTAGCTTAAGTTCGTCTTGAAATACAGAATTAAAAAATTGATATTAGGGTATGAGTCGGGTGAGAATTTTTTGTGTAAACTTACTATATGGTGTTATAATATACTAACAGACAAAACTAATCATTTATAATATTAGGAAGACGATATATTTAGTTTCAATTGTCCCTTTAAATCTAAGGAAATAAAGGAAAACCATATGTCATTGTTATTTCTAAAAACGTATAGACTGTTAAAAATACTCAGCTTTAAGATTTTCTTTGTTAATACAATAGCGGTTACATTCAATAGCACAGAAGACATTATTAGCTAGTAAATAGTACATAAAGTACTGTTCTGTGGCCGAATTAATCCCCGTTCCACTACTTAGTCCTCAGTTGCTCCGAGCTTGTCTCAAGACGTAGAGATACCATACTTTCCATATTCAAAAACAGATATGCAATAATTAGTAAATTATTATTAAGAATTAAATACCGAATCACGGTATGGTTGGTATACATCTTGTATATATAAATAAAAGATACATATTATAAAATTGGAGTGTCTGTCTTATATTAAAATACCCGCTTTTTACGAAATGTATAAGTATATTTACACGGTACGTATATAATAATAAATATTTTTTGCTAACTTGCCTGTCTGTCTCTTTGTTCTAGCTAATCTCTGGAACAAATGGACCGATTTCGACGGAACTTTCACTGGCAGATAGAAGATTACATGTTTATAAGGGCACTTTGTAATAACTAGGAAATCAATATTGTTTCCAGACGTAGACTTCGACGTAATTTTGAAAACAATTTTAAAGGTAAAAGGATACTGAAGTTATTTATCTCTTTATTTTTTCATTGTATCGTTCAAAATTGACTTTCTTTGAATTATCTGGTCTATATTAATATATGTATAGATATTAATATACACTGTTATTTTAACTACTCGTTTACTTTAGGCAACAGTAGGTTGAACGAATAAGAGCACCTTTACTTCGCTGTGATCATAATTATTATAGCTATATGTGTATATACCTTACGCCCGTTTAAGATTAGTAATTATCTTATCTTACTTATTGCTGTTGAATAATTTTGTTCAGATCAAATCAGAAAATCAGAGGACTTTAAGAAAGTGAATTTTTCCTGTGTTCTGGTAATAATTATTAATTTAGTTGGCTTTTGATAATATATTTTTTGGCATTTATTTTTTATGAAAGAAAATAAATGACTAATTAACATCAATTAACGAAAACATTTAACTATAAACTTTGTTATTGTTTACTTAAAGCGCTATAAAACTTGTTTTCCGATTTTCTAGCCCTTTATAAATATTATTCTGATAGAACTATTTGGCAATCACTGATCAAACAATAACTCACATAGCAATACAAACCTTATCCGTATAATTTAAGGTCGAACCGAGTTGGTTCACTAAAAACTTAACCGGGTTCTGAAAAATAACTCATCTCTAGCTCAGTATAATTACGTGAGAATGTTTATTTATGAATAACCTACATTTAAAATTGAAAGGGGAAAGGAACCCATTAAATATCCTAGCCTAGGGAGGTATATTGGGCTACCTTGCTATTTATGTTTTTTTTCCTCTCAAATATGACCATATATTATCCCCGAAAACTAAAATCCATGGTCACTCTACGACAACAAAGCATCAATAAGATTAAACTAAATTGTACTTAGTAGTTTTTAGAGCGTCGTAGAGTATTACAAAGTATCTTTGCCAAGTTTGTTTAATGTGAAGCGATGGTCGAAGTTTTAACCGCAGCAGCCGTAATTAGCAACCGGACAGAGAAGCCGGTCTCGAGATAAATTAGACTTTTTAAAAGGATCGTGGATTATGGGCTTGTTGAAATAGTAATATAAAGTTTCTCTTTAACACTGGCTTTGTGGAGCTAACATATGAAGTACGTGTTGCTTTACTTTGTTGTGGGGCTTTGTGCAAGCCTGGGTAGGTACCAGCCTCTGATTAACTATTCTACCGCTAAAAAGTAATTATTTTTATTCATGACGTGTTCTAGTTTATAAGTTGAATAAACCGGCATGCAGGCTACAAAGGATATTATTAACAGCTCAGATCCCATGTTGTGTGTGTTTTGAAACTAATAAAATTTCTTATTCCGTTATTGTCTATGGTGGTAATAACCGTTGATTGATAGGTTCATTTATTACGCTTCAAAAATACATCATTTTTTGCAAGCATTTCATACATAGAATTAAAAAAATTCTACTGAAATTTCCTTGAAACTATTATCAAAATAAAAGTCACTTCTGAAAATCATATCCGAAGTTTGTAAAGAAATGAAAATATCATATAAAAAAATGCAGAAGTGGATGACTACTATACATATACTACCATGAGGTAACCAGATGTTATGTCGTTAACCGTGGACGCATTTTAACGAGCTACCTCTCTTTATATAAATTATTAATTTATGCGAGTATTATATAATAATTATTGTTAGAGCGGAAAATAGTACCCAAGAACCTAATATTATTGAAAAGTCAGTTAAATATCGTTGACAAAAATAGAACATTGATGAATAAACAAAATACTATTTAAAACAAAATTCTTTCTCGTCCATAAATAAAACGTACAACACAGGACATTTGAAATGGAGCGTTCAATAAACATTAAACATTTTTACGCGTATTGTTGGACTTTTATTTATGAAACAACAACGCGTTGTAGTGTGAAATATTAAAACAAATTGTATGGCCTTGATAGCAATTTTCGAAACGACCTACGTACAATAGCGGTGACGCGTTGAACGCACTCCATCACGGGTTGCAATCGTAAACGCGATGCAAACCGTTGCGATACCGTGACAAAAATGCCACATTCGAATTCCTTTAAACGTTTGTTTTGAAATGAATAATTTTGAGTATTTGTTTGTGGAACGCGGTCTTAGACTGTGTATGTGCGGTCAGAGACTCTTCAGACTTAATTAAACGTAGACGTAGCACGTAAATAATTGTGTAAACTACACGACGAATTTGCACAATAATATTCACAGTATTTTATTTTGCAATGTTCATTTTATTATTAAATTATCAATTACACTTATCACAAAAATATTTTTTATTAAGGTTTTTCAAATTATTACTACATTATTGTTTTTTATATTAACTGCATACAATTGAAAATATATCAATACACGAACCTTTCCTTCGTGCTTTGTCATATTTATCATCATGTTATTGATTATTTGTAGCGTACGAACAAATCATTTTTCTGGCCCATTGCTCAACAAGACTGAGTAAATATCTATTTACCTTCCCATAATCCCATTTATCGTCCTTAACAGGAAGACAGCTTCACAGTATATGTGATACAAAAGTTAGACAATTGTTAATAATACTTGATTAGTATATTCGTTTTTTTTTTCTAGTTCCTTAAATAACACTAAAGATATTTCTTGTTCTTTTGCAAGAATGAATCGTCTGGTGTATTCCAAATTTTAAGAAGGTCGTAAGTAAAACTTTTTGTCTCAAAGTAATAATGCTTACAGGAATAATTTATTGATATTTAAGATAAATATTATTTTGATAAGATCAACGACAGTCATTACTTAAACACGGGAGGTAAATGTTAACTTACAAACCAAGTTTCGAACTTCGCAAACTCGATACGTCCTTCCTGGGACAAGGTAGTTCCTATAACAAGATTCCTCAGGTATGTTTATCTTTTTCCATTAAACAATATCAATACATGTAATACGATACGATATAAAGAGTTTATATATGTATGACTTCCAGGCAGGATATATTAATTTAAATAATTTTATTAACTAACAAGACTGTATTTTTTTAAATTTTGAAAGAGAGTAACTACTGAGTTTCTTGCCGGTTCTTCCCGGTAGAATCTACTTTCCGAACCGGTGGTAGCTTCACTTAATTGTTAAATGTCGATTCAAAAGTGCTTGTAAAAGCCCACTTGAATAAAGTTTATTTTGATTTTGACTTTTTGATTTTATGTAACAATTAATGAATAAATTAATATAATACAAAGAGTTTGTATCGTTTCTATTACAATGTTTTTTTTTTCAAGATTGATTGTAAATCTTTCATGAGTTCAATAAATTAAGAGGAAACGACGACTGACACTACATTCTTTATAAAATGTGAGGTGCACTAATATTTTGTATGAATTGAGGTCATAGTTGTTATATTATTAAAAAGAAAATATATATATGGCAAACATAAATATCTTTTTTAAAAAATATATATAAACTCCTAAAAAAAATGATGTTTATGTCTATGGAAAATATATGAGACCAATTGAAGCCATATTTTAATAAAATAAAGTTTCTGCCGATTCCATACAACCGTTTTCGATTACTTTGTGGAAGTATAACTTCGTTATCCATTTAAGGATTTTACCATCGTAACATTTAAAATCAATACCAACAAATAAGTCCAACCTTTTCAGTCAGATATAAAATTAAAATAGCTAGAAAACCTGTGCAAATCCTTTACTTCTTTTGAGGATAAAGTTGGGATATAATTTGGGCATTAGTGTTCACTATTTCACTCCAAAGCAGGTTGGTGGATTGCAATGTCATGGACGAGATCAATATTATTATAAACACAAAAAACACATTCATAATCAGTTGTTAATCTCCGATTAAAATCCAAATAGAGCCGAGATGGCCGAGTGGTTAGAACGCGTGCATCTTAACCGATGATTACGAGTTCAAACCCAGACAAGCACCACTGAATATTCATGTGCTTTGTGTAATTGTAAATGTGCTTGTGTTTAATTTGTGTTTAAAATTCATCTCGTGCTTGGCGGTGAAGGAAAACATCGTGAGGAAAACTGCATGTGTCTAATTTCATAGAAATTCTGCCACATGTGTATTCCACCGCATTGGAAGAACGTGGTAGAATATGTTCCAAACCTTCTCCTAAAAGGAGAGGAGGCCTTAGCCCAGCAGTGGGAAATTTACAGGCTGTTGTTGTTGATTAATTTCACTCCATCCATCTTCAACCATCTAGGCTTAATATACACGTAGGGATAATATACATGTACTCATAGTTTGTAAATTACAACAGCGAGCAAAAAAGTGCTAAATCTTGATTATCCGTAATTCAATACGCTAAACGACCTAAATCGGGTATTCAGCATACATAATACACAAGTAAGTGTACCGCGATGTGATTTACTCGCCCCTTCCTCCAGATTTATGGTAATTGTTAGAAAAGTTATGATTTAAACGGCACGCACCTCACACGAAAACATCTTTAACGATGTTTTTCGCGACCGCAATTTCTCTGAATTCTTGAAGCTGTACTTGAAAGTTCGCGTATTGTGGAAATAGTATCTAAACTATTTGGTTAGGTTGCTTTTTATAAAACAATTTGTATCCTTCATTGGTCACGGGAATTTTGTTCAGAAATCTGGTTTATTACGAACTAGTAGTCGCCCGCGGCTTCGCTCAGGGGTGCTAGTTGTCATAAGTTAGGCAAAAAGTAGCCTTAAAAAAGTATGTCCTTTCTGGGAGTTCAAGTTTGCTTAAAAACAAATTTCATCAAATTTGGTTCAGCAGTTTGGTTGTAAAAGATCGACAGACAGACAGACGGACAAAGTTATTTTCACATTTATAATATTAATAAAATGAACAGCTGGATCGTATCCAGCGGTTAATATCTATGGCTCATAAACATCACCGTGTTCAAAAATTAAATTAAATTTGACAAAATCGACGAGAATTTCTAGTTCCAATCTTTAAATAGAACATATTGAGTCTGTCGGCGAATTTGTCGGCAACTTTGCCATCATTATTCAAGATCTTTTAGTCTGTGGATTCGAATATTGGCACCTATTAATGATCTCTGGAGAAGAGCACAAAGTTTTGTAATAAGATTACGTGCGTTAACACGAAACAGGAAACTTGACACCGAAAGAGGTGAACAGGGTAATCAATTTTCCCATTTCTAAGTAAATATATGAAAAAGGTCCAATATCCAATAAATGAATTACTTATTAAATTGACTTACATTATTAAAAGTGAAAGAAGTCTGTTTTTGACGTTTTGTTTTTTATGGAAGAAGTAGGCGACCAAGAATTTTGGCCACCTGATGGTAAGCGGTCACCATTACACATAGACAATGACGCTGTAAGGAATATTAACTATTCCTTACATTCGTCAATACGCCACCAACCTTGGGAACTAAGGTGCTATGACTCTTGTGCCTGTAGTTACACTGGCTCACTCACCCTTCAAACCGGAATACAACAATACTGCGTACTGTTGTTTAGCGGTAGAATATCTGATGAGTGGGTAGTACCTACCCAGGCGGGCTTGCACAAAGCCTACTTGGTAGTAGCCAAGTAAATTTGAAACATTTGCACCTAATAAAGAGATTTAACTGATTAATTATCAATAAACTTTGCATAGACGGTTTTATAGGTACAGAAATAGACTAGATCTCTTGGTCTCTGAGGTCTTAACAATACTACGGGCAAAAATAGTTTCATACAAAGTATTTCCTTTCTTTGCTAATATTGAATCTAATAACGGTTTATACTTTTCCTAAATGTGCTTTAACCTTAGACCATGTGTGGAATAGTGAACTCGTCAGACCACCGAACAATACTCTGAAACAATCTAGATTAAATCGTTACATAGAAAATGTTCTTATCATCTACGTTGCACTTGTGGTACTATAGCAAAGCATTTAAAGAGTAAATTTTACAGCATATTGTTCTCATTTTTTCCATTGAATAACTAACCAGTAAGGCATGTTAGAATAAAATATGTAGTAAGTGGTTACCACCTCCAAAAAACGCCATACCCTACGCCACTACCATCACTACATAGTGATAAATAAAGTTGCATTCTCTGTCCCTATGCGATATAGGATATTTGTATGCTTAAATCTTAAAAACTACCCTATGGATTTTGATGCGGTTTTTTTAAATGGATAGTGTGATTCGAGAGGAAGGTTTTTGTTTATAATACATGGACAATATAGTAAAGAAACGCTGATCATTTTAGAAGTTTCAAATATGACGTCGTAAATAAACAAATGCTGTATTATATTTTGTATCAATATTACACCCGTGCGAAGCCGGAGCGGGTTGCTAGTTTTGAAATAAAATGTAATGTCCCTAGCGCCTGTTGTTACATTTGCTTACTCACCTTAAAACTGGATATGTAATGTCATATCGCTCTTGGCGGTACGATATTACCATGCCGCTAGAGTTATATTAGCATATTCCGGATTCCGTAATTTTTTTGTGTAGATATATTTCTTTATTATACAAGTTGGTATGGAAAGGGAAGGGCGAGCATATGGGACACCCGAGTAAGTGGTCACCACCGCTCACAGACAATGGCGCTGTAAATATAAATCTTTTTTCACAATTCTGGTGCACCACCAACCTTGAAAACTAAAAACACCCTTGATCCCGTACTTTAACTGACTCACTCCAACTGGAATAAAACAATGGATACTATTGTTTGGCGGTAGAATCTGACGAGTGGGTGGTACCTACCAACCTACCCAGACGGGCTGACATAAATCCATACCTTGAAGTTTCAGCAATTGGACGCTAAGATTTATATATATTTGAGTTTTTTTATCTTATTATGATGGTCTTCATTTTAAAAATGATTGAATTATCTCAGTAAAGCAAAAACGGAGTTTTCAGCTTTATAATTCTTTTTCATGTAAACATGAAATAAATACATGTAATTGAATATAGTTTAAAAACACTTTATTCGGTAGTAAACATCATTAATGCAAGGATGAAAGAGTTTGTATTTTCATTACATTTTATTAACGGTCACCACGAGAAATCAACATGATAATAATTATTATTTAACGAAAACGTTAATGTTCTTTTTAATTTGATAAACATATAATTTACAGAAAAATTTAAATATGTTTTTTTATTTTCCTACAACTCATCAACTATAATACAAGGTGTCTCAAAAGAAATTTTATATTTAGTGGATCGATTAAAAAAAAGTAAGCTGTATATAGAAAAAATGTTTATTAATTATTGAAATACACTTTTTGGGGATTTATTTCTTAAAAATGATATCGTCTAAATGTAGACCCTCGCGTTCTCGGCACTCATTTAATCGAACGGTAAAATTACTTATGACGGCTCGGCAGGTGGATTTAGGGATGGCTGCCATTTCGTGACAGATATTTTCTTTCAAATGGGCCAGTGAAGTCGGTTTATTGGCGTAAACTTTAGATTTAAGATAACCCCATAAGAAAAAGTCCATAGGGGTTAAATCTGCGTGGAGGCCAATTTATGTCACCTCTCCGGGAGATCAATTTGCCTGAGAAAAATTCACGCACACGATGCAGAGACATATTGGACGTGTGTGAAGTTGCTCCATCCTGTTGGAACCATGTTCTTTGGTTATAGCCAGGAAAGTTTTGCAGTTCAGGTACCACGAAGTTGTCTAACATCTCCACATAACGCTCTGAATTCACTGTAACTGCACGCCCCCTTTCAAAAAAGTAAGGGCCGATAATTCCTCCCGCCGACATCGCAGCCCATACGGTCACTTTAGGCGAATGTAGGGGTTTCTGATGTTTGCGTTTTGGATTCGTTGCACTCCATTAGCGGCAGTTCTGATTATTTACGTGGCCATTAAGATGAAAATGAGCTTCATCCGAAAACAAAATGTTGGTAAACGTTGAAAATCGCTCAATCATCTGATTTACGAAATGAAGCCTCTGACTGGCATCTTCGGGCTTTAATTCTTGCACCAATTGAATTTTGTAGGGGTGCAGCTTTAGGTCTTTGTGCATGATGCGATGTAATGATGATCTATGCACATTTAAAGCACTTGCGCGCTTCCGAATTGAAAGGTTCGGGTCGTCACGAACAGACTGATTAACATTCTCCACGTTTTCTACCGTTCTTGATGACTTAGGTCGCCCGAATTTTGATTTATCTAGCGTTGTACCGGTCTCTTCAAACTTTTTAACACAATGTCGAATGAGAGGAATACTTGGCGCATCATTTAAGTGGCGAAAACCTCGAATACTGCAGAATTTTCTACGCGCTACAGTCGCCGAATCACCGTTTTTGTAAAACTCTCGCACGCACAACGCGCGGTCTGCTCCCGAGAAACGCTCCATAGCGATTGAATTCCCAAGAGCCAGGCTACCGATTGACATAGCCCCCGCGCCCCACGGATACGTTGCGCTCACGCAGTAAGCTAAATAAATATAAAATTTCTTTTGAGACACCTTGTACATGTTATACGATATGTTTCTCTCTTTAATCAATTTGATCTATACTCATGATCGCGGTCCATTTGGTGCAGGCTCATAATTTGACGTTATCGAATCTGTCAGTAGTAATAATTGTGAAGTTGCAGAATACTCTTGATTTACAGCTACTGAGCTGGTATAGCCATCCCGTTAACGCTCTTTTTACTTTTTAAATAAATTAAATAAGAAGGAATTTATCAATTCGTCTGTATTTTTTTATGTTTGTTACCTCATAACTTTCGACTGGATTAACCGATTTTGACATTTTTTTTATTTTAAATACAACAATAATTGTAACTACAAGATAGAATCGTAAATCAAATTTCAAGTAAGCTAAAATTTTTCACTTCATTTTACTTAGGAGAACTTTAAAAATTTTGGAATACGTAATAAAAAAAAAACTTTTTAATGCATATTAATTTGTTCTGAAATAGTGTTATGTTTGAAGTTGGTTTTCCTTTTTGTTAAAATATTTATTTATTTAATTGTGAATTACCAGAATAAAGTTTTATATTTTATTTCCTTCATTTAGTTTTAAGCTCATATTGATACACACTGTAAAGCCATCGATATCCACTACTGCCTATCAGCATCTACTATTATTTCGCCAAAAAAAAATTTAAATATATAAAAAATACAATAGATGTCTATCCAGAAAAGCATAAACATTTTCTTTGATGGATTTGTGTTAACAATCATAACAATTTAATTGGATATACACTTTTAAATAAAAACAAAACAGACGGGTATCAAAAACAAAACAAGTAAATTATAATTAACTAAAAAGAGAGTTATTGTATTTTTAATAACACAGTGTGACGTCACAAACAGAATAGTCACTCCGCTTATCTGGGCCACCTTATAAAAGCCTCGTTGGGCTATAGTTGCCATCCTGTAGTACTTAACGTCTGCGAAAAACAAAAGGAGTTCACAGTAAAGGAAAAAAAAATCAATACATACAATGACTATGTATGTAATGTGGTCACAGTTGAGAACTATATGTTCTGTTTATCTTGCCTTGAAAATTACCGAATACATGTAATAAGGACAGGTACAAATGTTAACGTTATGCCTTACTAGTAGACGCCCGCGACTTCGTTCGCTTTTTGGGTTGTTGGTTGTCATGTGTTAGGCAAAAAGAGTAGCCTATGTACTTTCTGTAGTTCATGTTTGCTTCATACCAACAACAACAACAACAGCCTGTAAATTCCCACTGCTGGGCTAAAGGCCTCTTCTCTCTTTGAGGAGAAGGTTTGGAATATTTTCCACCACGTTGTTGCAATGCGGGTTGGTGAAATACACATGTGGCAGAATTTCTATGAAATTTGTCACATGCAGGCTTCCTCACGATGTTTTCCTTCACCGCTGAGCATGAGATGAATTATAAAGGCAAATTAAGCACATGAATAAGCGGTGCTTGTCTGGGTTTGAACCCGCAATCATCGGTTAAGATGCACGCGTTCTAACCACTGGGCCATCTCGACTCGCTTCATATCAAATTTCATGAAAATTCGGTTCAGCGGTTTGGTCGTGAAAGAGCGAAAGAAAGACTGACTATCACATTTATAATATTAGCATAGATATTCTTACTAAAAATCTCATGATATAACAATTAAAAAAACTTATCGAACATACCTACATAAGTTTATTAATTTCATTACATGTTTAGGAGGCTTCGTTATTGTTAGTTCACCGTTATTGGTTCCCGCGACCGCTCAATCAATTCGTCGACCTTCGCAAATAAAGGTAATAGCTATTAGACCTGGATTGGGAATTATGTTCGTATTTGTCCGACCCGCCTGTTTATTTTCTATTAAATTTTGCCCCAATCGTTCGTGCAATTTAAATTTAACCGAGATTTCATTTAAATATACAGTTCTGCGTTGTTCTATTATTGAATTGTTAATAGTAAGTTTACTCATTACGTTATTGAATTTAAACTGTTTCTGTAATTATTTATTAAATGAATGTAGTTTTGCATTTGACTAAAATGGAGTGTGATGGTTTCATCTTGATCTTTTTCGGCTAAGGCAGCCAATATCGAGGCAGACCTGTCAAATAGTTTAGAAAAGTCCTTAACTAGCAGTTAAGGACTTTAAAAGTGTACAAGTATGTACGCAAAGACAGGTATATTCTCTAGTTCCTTAATCTCACAATCTAGAGTTCATATACAAAATAGACTTTCAGTACTTCCCAATGCACGAGTGCACTAACTTCACAACAGGAAAACCTAAAAACATTTTATCAATCCGACCTTAGATCTGAACCTGTCCTGGGTTTTTCTCGGAATTTTTAGTTTTACTCTAGGAACTAGATGAGTTAGAATACTATGTATATAGAAGTAATTCAATTATTTGTTGTTTTCAAACAAAAAGTTTTAAGTCTAGAGTAGAGTAATTAGTTCTTACAAAGTGATTAATGTTATTTACGTTAATCGGCATACAATGCGATATTATATGAAAAAAAAAACTATAAAACATTTCGATATTTTTTTTTAGGTTAGGTGGACGAGAAAATTATTTACTTGATGGTTAGTGGTCATCATAGTCATCATTAGTCTACCCATAGGTAACAGTGCTGTAAGAAATATTAACCATCCCTTACATTGCCAATGAATGCAATGTATCCATACGCAAAAGAACATCATAATGAAAAAAAAAATTGATTAAAAAAAACAGCGTTATCCTTAATGAAATAATATCTTATACATCTTTATGAAAGTTAATATTGTAATGAAGTCGACAGATTGAAGATTTATTGCAGGTCCCGAATTTGAAATTAGAACCGAGCTGGCACTAATAGTTTGAACACAGAAATGTTAATCGCAGATTTCAGGTAAGATTTCGTCTGTTCAATATGACTGTGGAAGTTCAGCATATTATGGAAATGAAATGATGCCATAAATTACCTACATCAAATTTGTTTTATTCGAGTAAACTTTACAATAAAGAACAAAAAAAATGTTGAATCGTCAATATTTAAACACTACAAATTTTTCGGAAAATTTACGAGACAAAATTCTAAGAAACTCGTTTAGTTGGTTCTAAAAATAAATAAATTTACAATTCAAATTTTTCAAATTATTTTTCAATCAGTCCTGTTATAGAACATGACCCAAAATTCAAGTGTTATTTCCGAATAGTTTCATTTCAATGAATGAATGAAATTGTTTATTGAACAAACTCTACCATAGTAAGTGGAATGTATGGGTTACAAATTTATTTTTATTTCTTGCATTAATATTGTAAATAGTCAGAATATGTCTCTTCTGCATACCATGCAATTTCCAGGCCTGATCATCATCATTATCCATTAAACCTTTTCAAAAAGAAAAAGCAGCTATTACGGTTGTAAGTACCTAAAGATTAGTGAGACGTTTATATCTCATGCGAAAAGACCAACAGACCACCTCCAAAAGCTAACCAAACACCAGTGATGGAAATCAGGCGACGAGGCTGTCGCATTTGAACATGAAATTGCGAGATGAACAAACCACAAATAGCAAACGCAAGCAGCCTAATGGACAGCCGCTATCATTACCACGTTTCAGATTAGAAGCGTTGGAATTTGCCAATTTTCTGTCTTCATTTATCTTAGCCACATATCTCATACGAATTTTGAATTGGAATTCATTTGGGTAGTTTTTTTTTTAATCTGAAATTGTTTGGCGGTCAACAACTATATTATTAAATATAATATGATAAATAAACTCCAACTGAATCACTGGTTTATTGGCTAGATTTAAGACAGAACTCGTTCCTAAGTTCAAACCTATGGTCAGTCCGATAAAGGTATTGGGTTTTTCTTTCGCAAGAATAAGAGCTCGGAGTCTGAGAGTGGGAACCGTGTACGCTCCAGTACCTCGGAAAACGCATGAAGCCGTCGTCGTTTTCACCGAAAACTGATTGGAGTCTAGAAATGGAAAGCGTGTAACTCATGCCTCGGAAAGCCGTTAGACCTGCGTCTGAACTCTTTCCTGTTGCGTTGAATTTTCGCATCTGAGCGTAATCGTTGAGGGTTAGATAGTGTAACTGAGTTGGCGGGCACATTTAAGCATTATATTATGTCCTGCGCAGTTGGCTGATCTTCCTTGAGATAGGCCGCCACCGACTAATATGTATGATACCACCGATTAATATGAAATGTAAGAAATATTAACCGTCACTTTCCTTTGCGCCACCAACCTAGGGAACTATAATGTTTTGAGTTATCTTACAACAATGACATCAAGAATTATTGATGTTTGGTCGTAGAATGCATGATGTGTCGTTAGAATAAGTTTACCACAGGCTAGTTAGATACACATCTAGGTAACCAAACAATTACTAAGTAAAAATTTTACAATAGTAGCTGTCTTTTAATAAAATACATATGTCATTTTTGATGCTCATAAAATAAAAAACTCAACCCGATTTCCTTCGGTCATTCCCTAACTTAGGAACTACTTTAGCGATTACCTACGTCGTTTTCTTAAGTTTTCTAATACTTTGTAGTTTGTTGTTCCTACGAAAAGAAAAATTAAGAAAAATGTTGGGAATATTGGTAATTTTCAGAAAAGTTATGAGCGTTTATGCCGTATTAGCATTTTATACGGGTTTTCTAATTCTGACTCTAAGCACATAAAAAGATATAAAATTGTACCTATGCGAAGGCCGGTCAGCTGTTTGGTAGCTGGTTTACTAGTACTAATATCGTTGAATGTAAGAAGACAGACAGACAAGAAAAAAAAGAAAAAAAGATCATTTAGTGTATGATATCTTGCCTTATTGCCTATAATGGTGACAGGAGGGCTGATTCATTTCTTTCCCAGAGGATCGGAATTACGATTTAACGAGACATGCTGCTAGCATTCTTGCCACAATTCCACAAGGTTAATGTACGACACGTAAATTTTTTAATTTAAATTTTAATTCAGGCTGCCTATAAAAGATTTTTAGTTATCCTTTTTTTTTAATTTAAATAAAAGTTATTTTTAATATGAAAAAATAAGACACATTTATTGAATAATCGAATAGGAATATTAAATCAGGACTTCATAAAATTTACCCTTAAGCAAACATGTGTGGCATAGTTTGACGACATAATTTTCTTCAGCCAAAGTACTTGAGAGTTGGCACAAGTACTTAACAGTACGTACAAATAATCTAATTTACAATGTAGTGTGTAATATGCATCACTTTGTTTTAGTATGTAATAAAAATAATAGATAGCGCTGTTTTGTTAATAAAATAAATGAACAAAAGCTTACAACTAAGACATGATTATTTATTACACAATCTGTAGTTTAAAACTACGATTACATTGTATAACGGCTATCAAATATCAAATTTGATTTAGGGTTAAGCTTGCGATACAATTTTTGTAAAATATTTTAAATTAATCTTCTTTATAATGTACGTGTCATACACACATCGAAACACAGAAGAAAAATAGTCGAGATGACCCAGTGCTTCAGTCAAGCACAACTGAATATTCATGTGTTTAATTTGTGTTTATAATTCATCTCGTGCTCGGCGATGAAGGATAACATCGTGGGAAAAAATTGTCTAATTTCATCGAAATTCTGCTACATGTATATGCCATCAACCCGCATTTGAACAGCGTGGTGGAATATATTTCAAACCCATCCCGTAATGGGAAAAGAGGCCTTATACCAGCAGTGGGAATTTTACAGGCTGTTACTGTTACGCTTTTTACACCAATTGTATAGGATCGACCCTTTCCAGCTCCATAATCTCCTACCAGATCATGAAAGTCTCAAAGTAAGAAGCTACGGCCATCTACGCCAATCCGCGGAGCAAGGTACGTAGCGCTCTCGGGATAAGATTTTGTGCAATCTCGCAGGCCGAAATCTGCTTTTTAACGATCCACACAGAGAATCTCTCTGACGGATTCTCCTGTAGCTAGCCACAAAACCAAGGAAGTAGTCACCGTCTTCCAATGCCACTAGATAATGGCAGGCATATTCATACATCTCCAAAGCCTAAAATGGTTTCGAAAGGATGTAAGTACTTTCATTACGAAACGAAGGAGCCGGGTCACAAATCTTCATTCAATCAAAGTCACTAATTTACTAGATATATATATAATATCTCACAAATTCAAAAGGGACATTCTCAATGACAAATGCAGGATTGAAATTGACTTCACGTTTAATATCTCGAGGAATTTAATGCTTAAACAATGCAATACTGGGAATACAAATACATAACATAAAAGGACGTGCATATATGCTTGGAACACAAATGCATTACACAATATTATTCAATAAACAGATTTTTTAAATAATTAAAAACAATTACCGAAAAATGATACTCAAAATTACATAAATTGAAGTACATTATTCGCTTATTGCTAAAACAATAATAAAATATTTATATTTGATTAAATGAAAAATAATATGCTCTCAAAGAATGTTGTATTATTTAAAATAAATTAATTTTAAAATAAATGAAAACCTTTGTCTCTTCATGAAACTAAAAGTATGCCTAATCTTTACATATTATAAAACAAAGTCACTTTTTCTGTCCCTATGTCCCTTTGTACGATTTAATCTTTTAAACTACGCAACGGATTTTAAGGTGTTTTTTTTTTAATAGATAGAGTGCTTCAAGAGGAAGGTTTTTATATATAATACATAGACAATATAGTTAAGTAACACTGATAATTCAAAAGTTTCTCATGTAATGTCGTAATTTTTATAATTTTTTTGCGTTTTCATTGTAAACGCTGGCTAAACCCTACTAGATAGATCAAAATAATGTACCACCACAAAAATGTCTACAAAAAAGTCCGCGATGGTATATGTCTATCTCTTAAAGATAACCCATAATAAAAAAAAATTTATCTTTTATTTTTACGTGGAAAAATGGCTTATTTTCGAAGTGATTTTGAGCAATATAGCATTAATCCTTATCCAATTAGGTACCTTAAATAAATTGTGCATTCAATATAGATCAATACTGCCCTTTACAGCATGTAATTTAAATGAATATTTTCGAAGATATTACAGTTTTAAAACGCACGGACATAGCGGTTTGTATTTCCTAATGAGTGAAAAATGTGTACATATTACCTATTTGTTATCACTACATCGTATAAAACAAAATTGATTCTCGCTGACTGTCTTTTCCTGTCTATGCTTAAATCTTTAAAACTATGCAACGGATTTTGATGCGGTTTTTTTAATAGATAGAGTGATTCGAGAGGAAGGTTTTTATATATAATACATAGACAATATATTTAAGTAACACTGATAATTCAAAAGTTTCTCATGTAATGTCGTAAATTTTTTAATTTTTTTTGCGCTTTCATTGTAAACGCTGGCTAAACCCTACTAGATAGATCAAAATAATGTACTACAGAATTGTACACCTCAAAAATGTCTACAAAAAAGTCTGCGATGGTATGTGTCTATCTCTTAAAGATAACCCACAATAAACATTTTTTTATCTTTTATTTTTAAGAGAATAAAATGGCTTATTTTCGAAGCGATTTTAAGCAATATAGCATTAATCCTTATCCAATTAGGTACATTAAATAAATTGTGTATTCAATAAAGACCAATGCGGCCCTTTACAGCATGTAATTTAAATGAATATTTTCGAAGATATTACAGTTTTAAAACGCACGGACAAAGTGGTTTGTATTTCCTATGGAGTGACAACTGTATATATTGTACCTATTCGTTATCACTGCATAGCATGAGTGAGTGAGTGATTTAAAGAGAATGCCTTTGTAGTGGTTTCTAATGTGATGTCGTAAAAAGACACATTTTTTGCGCATATATTGCAAACGCTGGCTAAATACTACGAGATATATCAAAATAATGTTCTACAGAACTGTACACCTCGAAAATGTCTACAAAATACTCCGCGATGGTATGTGTCTATCTGTTAGTTATGACCCACAATAAAAAAAAAATTGGCATTTATTTTTTACCATATTGGCTAATTTTCATAGCACTTTGAATTTAGTGGCAATCGGACGCGGTTATTATCGGAGCTCTCTAGCGAGGGAAATAACAATAGTTAATAAATAAATAAAAATTTTATCAAAAAGAAAAAGAGACTTCAAAGAAAAATATGCACTAAAATGTAATAAAAATTTTTAGAGTCCTGCTAAGTAAAATAAAATGAAAAATATTAGACTACTTAAAAGTCGATCTACGATTATATACTGTACTTATAATTATTGCTATATTTGGAGCCGGTGTTAGCCACGGACATGAGGGCACGAGCCCCTTGATTGAGCCCCTATATATAATCCTATAAAAGTTAGTCTGTAAGAAACATATATCTTAAAGTACATCGTATTGTTTTTGATAGACATACTATTGGGTTTTCTTGGCTGAAGTTTTTTCTGCGTTTTTTTATAGATAGTGTGATTCAAGGGGAAGGTTTGGGTATATTATACATGAACAATATAGTAAAGTTTGCAATGTGATGTCGCAAATAAACAAATTCTGTAGTATATTTAGTATCAGTATTGCACCCGTGCGAAGCCGGGGCGGGTCGCTAGTTTAAAATAAAATAATAAATATAATATGTTTATTGATTACTCGTATAATTAATTTTAAGGATATTATTATTTAAAGATCCCTATATTAGTACCCGTTTTTTGGGTTTTACAAAATACATACACCCCAACAATAATATAGAAATACAGCTGTAATGTAACCTTAATATTAAAAAAGTTGATTCTTACTTTTATATCATACGACATACTAAAAACAGTGGCAAGTCATTCATTACTCTGATTAAAGTACGAAATCCCGACATTTAGTTCACTATTTCGTAGTTTTTAATGTTCAAATATGAAATACTTTGAACTATTTGAATGAATATATAGAAATAAAAATTAAAAATCCTTACCGTTCGTTTGTTCATCTCATCTTTCATAACTCTATTTTAATGATTACGAAATTCTGAGTAACAATAAATTACAATTTAACAGTTCCATAAATATTTACATTTATGCTTCAACTGAAGAATAATAATGCTACTAACTTGTTCTATCTCATAGTTATTAATAAAATATATTTTTAGATAT
Source organism: Vanessa cardui (assembly GCF_905220365.1). Lineage (NCBI taxonomy): Eukaryota > Metazoa > Arthropoda > Insecta > Lepidoptera > Nymphalidae > Vanessa > Vanessa cardui. Next base: position 3,850,914 of record NC_061131.1, read on the forward strand.
AATATCTAGTAGTAAGTGCCGTTGTCTGGTCTCGTGCAGATATTTTCTAAGGGCCATAAAATGTTTTTTTTTGGTCTAACTAATTGTTTTTATGTCATTCCCTTTTTGTTTTATAATCACTTAAGAGTGCATATAAAACTATTTAAATCAATCTTTAATCAATGATGCAAATCTAGGAAAAATCATGAAAGATTTGAGCGGAAGGGAATAACAATATGGTTGTCAAACGTAGTCAGATAATGCCAATTAGAGACCGATAGCTTTATTAATAAATCTCATTGTGATACATAATTAAAAACAAAAGATAGTCAAGAATTCTTGTTAAAATAAAAATTTAGTAGTAATTTAATATTAATATTAATATTCTTGACTACATTATAATATATTTAGCACTGTTAATTTTGAGAAATCTGATCTAGCTCGTCTACTAAAAGCCGTGCTCGCCATTTACGATACTTAAAGACTGAAAGATATTCTCTTACAACCTAACACCAATATTATAGCGAAATAAATGAAATATTTATATATCAACTTTCATACCAATTTGATCCTTATGTCTTTGTAATTATAATTATATTTGATTGAGATTCGATTCACGGAAAGGTTTGGCCCAAGCTATGTACACACATTAACTATGTCAGCGCGAACAGTAAGCTAAATATCATCAATCACCAACATCGTTGTACACTCGTCGGCTCTGAATTTTGTAATTTTAATAGTTATAGCCCTTATTGCTTTTGGAATAAGATTCATTAATGTTTGCTTATTTTGCAGGGTGTATGCAAACAGTTGCATCTCATCGCTTTTGATGCTGTTTAGAACGTGTTGCAAGTTGGAAGTCGTTAACGTTACTTAATCAATGAATTCACGCTAAGTTTCTGATTTATCCGTTTGGATTAATATACATAACGTCTAGACAATTGTAATCGAATACGTCACATACATTCAATTGAAACAGCTGTATATTAGTAACAACTTATTTAAATACTAGTGGCCCGGCCCGCCATCGCACGGGTGGATATAAATTTAATTTATTTGCTTTTATTTATTTATTTTTTGTTTTTTTTTTCGACTTTGATTATTAATATATTGATTTATTAGTAATTATCGATTTTTTTTTGTTCCAACACATGCTATATCAGCTTTATCACGCTATGTATTACTAAATAAAAATGAAAATAATAATGATTTTTTGAAATATTTCAAGTATCTGTACAATTTAGTCATAAAATTAACAACTTGAAATCAAAATAATTCTGTAAATTTGTTTTTATGTCTTACATTTAAAAATGCTATAAAGAGACGACTGCACCTTTCTTGAAGGCCGGCAACGCATCTGTAAGGACCCCGATAATGCCATGTTCATGGGAGGTGATAGTTTACTTGATGGTAGGGCTTTGTGCAAGCCCGTCTGGGTAGGTACCAACCACTCATCAGTTATTCTACCGCCAAATAACAGTACTCAGTATTGCTGTGTTCCGGTTTGAAGGGTGAGTGAGCCAGTGTAACTGCATACATAGTACATATGTATGCAGTTACACTGGCTCACTCACATACATACATGGACATAGACATAGTTCCCAAGGTTGATTTCACATTGGCGATGTAAGGAATAGTTAATATTTCTTACAGCGTCATTGTCTATGGGTAATGGTAACCACTTACCATCAGGTGGCCCATATGTTCGTCTGTCAACCTATACCATAAAAAAGTCACTCTTCATCGAGTGAGCTTCCTGCTCGTTTGCCACCTATTCTATAAACAGTAGAGTGAAAGAAGAAAAAGGGATGGATAATTAGCTATATAATAACGGTTTTTACTTAGTTAAACTGAGGTTAAATTGATATTTCTGATTGGGTAAGTCAGTTCAATGTACGTTTTATGACAAGGGTCATAAGATCTAAATTTGAAAATTCCAAAGCTGTTATCGCAATGGCAATGTTTGTATACTTTTGAATATTTCTTACAGGGCCATTGTATATGTATATACATATAATATTTCTTATAGGGCCAAATTATTTACTTTTCAGTGGTGACCATTTACAATGAAGCAAATTTGTCAATCAATATATTTATATAAATAACAGTAACAAAAAAGCTGCTGCTTAATTTAGTCGCTGGCTTTTACGACTACTAGATTCTGAACCCCAGAGTCTAAATCCCGGCTGTAGTCAATAAAACGTAAATGGGTTTTTCTTTCTGGTTTCTTTAGTAGCAACTCAGAATCGCCGCTTTGTTCGAAATTAATTCACGAGATGATATTTATTATATTTTTACTAGTAATATTATGGAATTTCGTTTGAAAGTAAAGTAACAGCCTGTAAATTTCTCAGTTGGGATAAGGCATCCTCTTCCATTAAGGACGGGGCTTGGAACATATTCCACCAAGCTGTTCTAATGCGGGTTGGTGGAATGCACATGTAGCAGAATTTCGATGAAATTAGTCACATGAAGGTTTCCTCACGATGTTTTCCTTTAAAGCCGAGCACGAGATGAATTATTAACACAAGGAAGTAACGTGGTGAAGGAAAACATCGTTAGGAAACCTGCATGTGTCTAATTTTATAGAAATTCGGCCACATGTGTATTGCACCAACCCGCATTGGAACAGCGTGGTGGAATATGTTCCAAACCTACTCAAAGGGAGAGGAGGCCTAAGCCCAGCAGTGGGAAATTTCGTTGGCTGTTCATGTATTAGTATGTGCTATCACTGATGGACTAGCTTTGTTCAACCCTACCCTACTTACCTACCCTACTTTGGTGCTACCCTAGACCGCGGTTTGGCAACTTAAGGTTCTATAGATTATAGATATAGATTTAGCTATACAAACGGTAATTTTGGCGTAAGTTTAGCAAGAAAGGTCTAGTCATTATCTTGGATAGTATTAATGATTAATTAATGCAAAAATATACTACGTTAACCTTAAGCTTATGTAAAGCAATGTAATGTATTTGATACTTAGTTAAACAAATATAAAGAGATATTATGATGTTCTTTTAACGTGCGTGCTTATCTTATCATTAAATTTACTGACGCATTTCGGGCGGTTAGACAGCCTGGTACGAAACTGATTCCATAATGTAATTTTGCTTATCTCAATATTACAAAAAAAAAAGTGTAATTTATTATTTCACCCGTACAAAATCATGAAATTTTGACTTGTAATGACAATATTAATTAGTCATCCCGGTTGATATTCAATGTGATCTATATTAATATTATATTTGACATTAGTTCTGTTTGTCTGTCAATCGCTCTTTCACGATTAGATCGCTAAGCCGAATTTGATGAAATTTAATATGAAGCAAACTTGAACTCCAAAACAAGGACTTTTTTGCATAACACAAGACAGCCAACACCGGGTGACTACTAGTATTCAATATGCTAATAAAACATTCGATAACAATTATTTATGAACTTAAAATTATATTATTTTTTAAGGAACTTTTACCATAAATACTGCTATTTCATTTCTTGATTATACATGAACAGTAATAGTATTATATATAAAATTGTCTATCGTATAAAAATGTTAGAGCAACTTTCATACTCAGAGAACATACTACTTGTATTTCAAATGGGAAACAGCGTTAGAGATATCAGAAGGAAATCGCGTACAAGTTTGTTGATAAACGGCGCATGCGCGGAGGATTTGCTCCTAAAAGCCAAAGTTCCCTCGAACAGTTGCAAATAGGACGTTGGCGAGATATATTACCGTCATCTTGAATGCGATCGCTTCCTATCGCGGGATTCGTAACTAATTCAAAATATAATCAAACATTTGTACAAATGTAATATGGTTTTTTTAGTGACTTTATAGATGTGAAACGTGGTTTGTGATGATGTGGCCATCTTTTCATAAAGTTATAATACTTTTGGGAATTACAGTGTTGTTTCGTTGTACGGACTCTGTCGGTAAGAATTATTTATTTATTATTAATAAATTACTGTTTTAAGTTATCAATGATATATAAAAATAAATTTATTGAGTGTTATTTTATTGTGAAGATATTTAATTATGATTAAATAAAAATGGGTAATATAGTTTTTAAGCTTTAGAAGTTAAACTTTTAACGGTTAGGTATTATAAGAGAAGATTTTTCTTTTTTAATTTTGTTTTAAATCTTTTTTTAATTAAGTTTTATATGTACAGAATACATATTTTAGTCAAAGTTTAATATATTTATGGTAAGTATATTCCCTACAGATAATTGTTTTTGTTAAGTTTCTACACAACATTTTTTTTATTTCTTGGTACTGTTACTATTTAAAGCACCTGTGATGAGAACATCCGTGACGTTATGGAGCATAGAGATCGTGGGATTAAGATTAAAATTGGAATTTATCTCAGACGCAATAAAAATATTAAAAAAAAAAAATTTAAAACTCGAAACGTGTGAACATCGCAATGGTTAGTATTCAACGAATATTTGAAAGATAGTTCATTATAATACTTTAAAACAATTAAATAATAAATTATGAAATACACATACCATATTTAGATTTGTGTAAGTAAATTTGATTATTAGAAATAATTGTTTAGTAATAAATACGGATTAAGTTTAACAAATGTCTTACTATGCTACAATTTAGACGAATAAATAGGAGATAGCTGTACACATATCACTATTCTTTATAGCTTAATCGTCTTGCAGCTTTATTTGTCTGTACATTTATTTCGTTAGCCGATAATTAAATTTAGTTTTAATATATTATGTTCAAAAAGTTTAACGACACTGTTTTATTCTTTATACAATAAAGAATGTTATGAAAAAAGTTATTTTTACTACCGGTAATTATATGTAAGTTCAATAAAAAACAGTTTTCTAATATTTTTTTTAGATTATTTACTTACTAATGATTCACATGACTCACTTGGGCATTGAAACGAAGTACGTGTAAACACATAAACATAAAAAATGTTTGCGCCGGTCCACTTCAGCTTTCAAAGTCGCAAGTAATTGCGTAACTCCATGTAGGCGGTCCTTTTTTGTGGTATAAATTTTTATGTACAGTAAAGACGTTTATGCAATATGCAAAATTTAAGTCGAGAAAATTCAGCTTAACACAAAATGTGCAGCGGATTTGCAAAAGCCTTAAACTTTCATAAAGGCCTTTGTGGAAGGGCGATATAAGAAAGCAGAATTAAAAATTGGCTAGACACGGCACAAAAGAATGAATTAAGTGTATAGTTATAAGTAAATCTTGAGATATAGATTATAGAAACTATCACAACTTTTAATTAATTATTATTCTTCTTTAAAATATTTTGATTCGAATTTAAATTTGAGTTTGCTTAGTTACCTACTGAAAAATTGTAACATATTTTGTAAACGGTAATTGCTAGATATTATGGTCTGGTATGATGCAGCTACCGTCTTTGCTTCTATGTCGTATATTCTTAAATATATGACGGTACATTATTTTGTTCTTGTACGTACGAACGTTGGTATCTTTTTTTATTATTTTTTTTAAATGTATGTACCTAAAGCACTTGTGCTATGGAAAATCAGAAGTATCGACGGTACCAAAAACACCAAAACTAACGAACTTTTCCAGTACGACTCAGCCAGGAATCGAACCAATGACCTAGACCAGTACAAGAAAATAATCTAAATGTAATAGCAATATGATATTATATATATATTTATATATACTATATGACTTGACCAATGGAACTTTATTTTTATTTGTACGCATGTAGGTACATACGAACGTTGGTATTTTTTTATTACTATTTTTTTAAATATAAGTGCCTAAAGCACTTGTGTTATGGAAAGTCAGAAGTAACGACTGTACCATAAACATGACCACATACCAATAACATGACCTAGACCATTACTAGAAAATAATCTAAATGTAATAGAAATTTGATATTTTTTCTATATCTATATATTATTTATATATATGTATATACAGATATACTTGACCAATGAAACTTAAGTCAAATATAACTTAGAAATTATTTAGACTAACGTGTGAACATGATTACTAAACTAAATATACTAAAAATATATTTCATATTATTAATAGTTAACAATATGATTTCATTTAATAAGTTCACTTGATAGTGTTAATAAAAGAATAGAAATTAAAGTGAGCATAAATATAAGACTTGTTAAAGAGCTCTCTAAAGAACCACATAACTTTTCTCTTAAGTCTAAACCAATAAACCGTGAGGGCTGTTTGAAGATCATGTCAAAAATTTCCATTTTATAAGGCTATATACTAAATATCGAACAAATTTTATAAAGGACATAAGACTGCACTTATTTTACATAAAGTACGTCGCTCTTATGAGGCTCTTATTTTATATACGTGTTTTATACTTACAGCAAAATTCTTAGCTCAGAATCTAAGGAAAATTATAGTTATCATTGCTTACACGAATTTATTCCTGATTGATCCCAATTATTATAAAATAAATCGATACAATTCGATAAATAAAATATTATCAATTTCATATTCTACCAATTACTTGAGCCCTCTTTATGGGGTAAGACTAAAATAATATTGATATTTTTTGATAATAATAATGAGATACATACCAATATCAAACGGATGGAACTATCTTTAATGTTCTACTTCAATACACAAAATCATAATAAAGGTTTCTTAAAATAAATATGATATGTCAAATAAATTATGCTGAAAAATGTTTTATTCTTTATATTTCTACATAAAAGTAGTTTTCGTATCTTTATAGTTATATAAGCTAGATGGCGATGTACATCATTTATCATAACTAAGTCAGATTTTTTTAAATTTTATGTTTAAATTTTAAAAGGTAATTTTTTTTAAAAATAGTTTAGGTTTCATTAGTTTTTTTTTTTGTAAAAATAAATAAAATAAGTTGATAAACAGCATTATTTTCTGTAAATCAACTGTATCGATAATCTACATTCTGGCTACGTTACTTTTTTTTGTAAATAAATATACTCCACTACCCATATTAGATTAGTAATCAAAAAAATAAAAAATAATAATGAAACTTTCATTATTTATATACTTCTATATAATATTTATAGCATTTTAATCTGAACTAATGCACAATTATATTTATTACTTATATACAAAAATATTAAATAAAAAGAGCATTATGTACTGTATGTTTTTACTGTTCATAGCTTTCGATTACTATTGACTAAAATTTAAACCATTTCAGTTGAAATAATTAAAATTGTAAATTAATTTGAAAATCAATTTTTGTCTACTACATATTGAGTATACGATTAGTAGCATTTAATTTTAAACTTTGAGATTAAATTTTTTTTTTTTTTTTTTTTTTTTTTTTTATTTATTTATTTATTTATTTATTAGGGAAACATACAGCATATCGTATATTACAACTTAATATAATAATCATATTTTAACACTTATGCCAGTTAAGTTTCCACTACTGTTTTAACAGGGAAGTGGACTAATTTTGATGTTACATAAAATATAACTATTTATGACAAAGAAAAATTTTAACGTGATGAAATATGGTTATGGTTAATTACTAATAAGTATTTTTCACAAGATTATATAATTCACTTAAACTATTTTTAAACAGATCAATGTGGTTGTATTTTCTATTATGACTATTACAAGATCTTAGGATAAAGGAAAAGAATTTTTGAAATAATTAGTTTTACAAATAGGTATTGAAAAAGTATCCTGAGAGCGAGCGTTAAAACGAGGACATTTAAATAAAATCTTACTGAGCAGATATGAAGAATCAATTAAATTATTTAATATTTTGTAAAGAAACATTTGGTCTCTTTGTTCTCTACGTTCTTCAAGTGGCAAAAAGACAGAGTCAGGAAAAGTAAATTTGTATCGCAACCTCCTGATAAATTTGTTTTGTGTATTTTCAATTAAGTTGACGTATTTTGCATATTGTGGATTCCAAACAGTTGACGCATACTCTAAATGTGATCTAACGAAAGCATTGTACAAAATTACAAAGGTTTGAATATTTTTAAAATCTGCCCCTTGCCGAAAGATAAATCCGAGCATTTTATACGACTTCATCACTATTTTCTCAATATGCTTATCGAATATGAGTTTGTTGTCTAGTTGTACCCCAAGGTCTCTCACCTCGGTTACCCTTTTTAATTTAGTATTAAATATGGAGTAGTCAAAAATTATTTGTTCTTTTTTTCTCGAAAATGTAATTACACAACACTTATCAACATTAAGCTGCAAATTATTAGCAATGCAATATTGTCCTAATTTATTTAAATCCTCTTGTAAATGAAAACAGTCTTGATTATTTTTTATTATTTTAAAAATTTTAGTGTCATCAGCGTATAATAAAACTTGAGAATTTTTGAAACAATTAGTTACGTCATTAATACAAATGTTAAAAAGTAAAGGGCCAAGGTGAGAACCTTGCGGTACACCCGATGTTACAGGAATAAAACTAGACGTATATCCTTTAATAGCAACGGCTTGAGATCTTTCGCGGAGATAAGATGTAAGCCAACGTAGAAGGTCACCATGTATACCGATGTTGTTAAGTTTTTGTAATAACAAGTTGTGCGATATCTTATCAAATGCTTTCGAGTAATCAGTGTATACGACATCTACCTGGAAACCAGCTTCCATAGCACTCAATACTGTATGCAAGAACTCACACAGATTGGACTCAGTGGATCGCTTATTAATAAAACCATGTTGGTTACAGGTAAGTAGGGGCCTTAATAATGGAAATATCGTATCATAGACAATCTTTTCAAAAAGTTTTGGAATAACTGACAATTTAGAAATACCGCGATAGTTTTTTATATCGTTTTTATTTCCAGACTTATAAATCGGCTTAATTAAAGATTTTTTCCAAATAGTTGGTAATAATCCAGTGTCCAAAGATTTTTTGAAAAGCATGGTTAAAGGCACACATAACACTTTACTGCAGTTTTTTAAGAAAATGGGATGTATTCCATCTGGACCATAACCCTTGGATGTGTCTATGTTCGATAAATATCGTTCTACTTTTTTGTCAACAATCTCGATGGAGCTGATAATAGTCTGATTTGCGCTAGTAGTATAGTGATCCATTGCTTGATTTCCACTATTATCTTCAAAAACTGAATGAAAATAAGAATTAAACATATTTGCTATATCGTGTCCATTGAATCCAACTTGACAGTAAAAATACATTACATTAGGTACAGATGTATGATCTTTTTTAGTCTTTATATAGGACCAAAACTGTTTTGAGCTAAAACGAATATTATTCTCTGCTCGTTCCAAAAACTCATTATAACACGTTCCTTCTAAGTTTTTTGATTGTAGTCTCAATTCAGAGAACTTGTTATAATCGCTTTGTTGGCCATAAATTTTCCATTTTTTGTGGAATTTTAATTTTTTATTAATTAATTTTATCAAGGGTCGCGTAAACCAGCGTGGATATTTATTGCTCTCATTTATACACTTAGACGGGACAAATGTCTCTATAATGTGATTTACGATGAGATAGAACGTATCAACTGCCTGATTAACATCTTTGTTTTTAAATTCGTGTTGCCAGTTAACTTTTGCTAATTCAGAATTAATTTTATCATAATCAGCGCTGTGAAAGCGACGTACAACTCGAATAGCTGGATTTAAATTTCGCTCAATGGTATTCATATCAACTTCAATACAAAGGGAAGGATGATGTTCATCTTCAGGTTCTGATAAAGGGTCCACACGAGATATGTTACAATTCAGATTGGAAAGTACTAAGTCTAAGAGCCTGTTATTTAAGTTAAGAATATAATTTAATTGTTTTAATCCAGTAAAATTCATAAAAACAAATATGTTATGTACAAGGAGACATTCCGAGGGATTTAAAATATAAATTGAATTATTATTATTTAATGACCAAACAGCATCTCGTATATTAAAATCGCCTGTAATAATTATATCATCTTGTGAATTTTCTATAGTCAAATCAGATATAAATTCAAAAAAATTAAGCTGTGAATCCATTTGAGAAATATTCTGTGGAAAGTAACAACAAAAAAGATGCAAAATTTTCCTAATAATACCGTGTTTAGTTATAATTTTTATATAAGTGACTTCAGCACTAGAAAAATTAGGCAACTGAACATTTCTCACATCAACATCAATTTCGCGACGGACCGCTATCAGAGTACCACCTCCCTTTGTCATTTCTAACTGCTCGTAATCTCGGTCGTTACGATAAACATTATATCGAGCATCAAATAATTCACTGTCAAAGATTCCAGGTAAAAGCCAAGTTTCTGTTAGGCATATAATGTCATAATCGCAATTAAGCACATTTTTATAAAATTGATTAGTTTTAGTCCGTAAACCTCGGACGTTTTGATAAAAAATATTTAAGAACATGTTGAATACTTAAAACACAAATAATAATTGTATATATTACATATCTGTAATAAAAATTCCTTCATAGTTTCTATTTCTAATAAGTCATAAATAAATGATTCCCGCAATGAACGCTGCTCAGATAAAACGAATAAAATCATAAAAGAAAATACAACACTAACAATAAAATAATAACTAAAAAAGTCATGAAAATGGACATTAACTAAAAAAGTAAAGTTATGAAAAAATACTAACAAAATAAAATTAGACACTTGAAACTTATGTTTTAAATAAAACAATTTCGCACTTATACGATTTTTTTTAAACAATCTTGAGAAGTGATGTGTAGGACAGGCGAGCTTTCTGTGCGTCTAACCATAATCGTGCAGTTACGTACCCAACAAAACAAATAACCCTTCTCCCTCGACTTTCGCTTTGCCTCATTGAATAAACTTTTATTGCGAGTAGAAAGGTGATCATTAACGTAAATTTGATTTTGCATTCCTGAGAATCCTATATCGAAAGCTCTTATAGTTTTTAATTTTCGAAGCGATGACAAAAAATCGTCTTTTTTGTAACGAGCTTGCATTTTTAAAATAATTGGTTTAGGCCTGATGTCATTGGATACTCTCGTGATAAAGTCAATGTCAGTAAGCGGGTCCAAAGGGAAATTGCACTTATCAGCGAGCACCTTTATTAACTGTATAAGGTTTTCGCCTTTCTTTTGGGGAACTCCACTAATTTGGATATTTGAACGTCGAACCCATTGTTCATTCTTGTAATGGCTATCTTTTAAATCTTTCATAGAATTCTTTAGCTCATTTAACTCCAATTCGATGTTATGTATTTTTGTAACTTCCTTGTCAAAATTATTAACTTGATCCATGACCATATCAATTGATGATTCAACGAGCTTAATTTTTTTTGTCCATTCGTTTACAGTTTCGGTAACTTTTTTAAACTCATTGGTTATGAAACTTTTAAATGATTCAATAGATGAATTTAAATGAGTGAAACGTTCATCAAAGTGGTCTATTATAGATTTAGTATTCAAGTTCAAATAGGGCTGTGCAAGATCTAAATTGGTTTCGTTGGCGACATTAGGTGTAATGGGACTTATATTATTATTTTTTTTGGTCTGTTTACAACTTGGACATTTCCATTTAGCTTTATTCATTGGTAGAATCTTTTTAAAGTCCGCAAGCGAAATTCCCACGCAGCCATGATGATATATATTTAAGCAAGCAGTACATTTAATAGATTCTTCAACTTTCAATAAGCATGAGCAATGTTTACACTCCATTCTATTCAATTTTAAATAAATGTAGGTAAGCTTTAATAAGTTAACACAGCGTATTCAATTTACCTTGTTCTTCGATAAAAGCTCGCGCCCAAAAAGTCGTAAGCGCCGCGTATATCGCGTACTTACGCGTTCTCTTCAAATAGTATGCACTTCAATGTAATTACTGTGATTGTTTTAGTATTTTAAATATTTTTTATTATACTGTGTCTTTGTATATTATTAAAAACAAGCACAATTATACTCTAATACTTATTAAACAACATGAAATAAAAAAGTCACTTCCAATAACACTTTTATAAGGAATTAGGGATTATTTTATATAGCACAAACGATATAGCACCGTACGTGGATTGTGCGTCTAATTTGTGTCTATAGACATTATAGACATTAAACAAGTTTCGCAAATCAGACTAAAAATGTTCTCAATTATAAGTGATAAATTATTGATAAATGTGTATTATCATTACATAAAATAAAATGAAGTCGCTTACCGCCGTCTGTCGCTATGTATGATTAGATCTTTCAAATAACGCATCTGATTTTAATGCGGTGTTTCTAATAGATAGAGTGATCGAGAGAAAGGTTTTTGTAATTATTAAATGTATACAATATAGTAAAGAAAGAAGAAAAATCTGTAGTATACTAAGTATGCTGATACTAAGTCTTAGTATCAGAATTTCACTCGTGCAAAGCTCGAGTCGCTAGTTTAAAAATAATCTATTTTTTTTCTCTGTCTATTCTTTGCACGGGGAACTCACGATAACGATTCGAATTTATAAAATCCTATGTATTTACATAATAACTGCAGAGGATATATTTTTTATCTGTACCTTTTTTAAAATGATATAGATTTTTGTTGGTATTTTTGTAATACTATAAGACTAGCGTCGTAATTTAAAAAAAAAAATACGCACTCATTATTTCATTTATTTTTCGATGGTTGTTCCTGTAAAGTATTCTCCGTGTCTTTTTATCCTTTCTATGATTTGGACATACATTATATTAAAATTCCTGTCTTATATTATAAGATTTTTTTTTTATATTGACGATAATACTCATATTCAAATGCATCTTGTTGCATGCTATGACGTTGATTTATTCATTGAGTGAGAATATTGTGGCCGGCACACAAAAAGTTGATTATCATCAAGTTGTTTTTTTTTTCTATTTTTTTACAAATATATAAGCCAAATATACAAGCCAGCCAGCCTATTGAATCAGTTATATAGTCAATGTGCAGTTTTATAATAGCTGAATTTTGTAATTAAGAACTACGGGAACAAAGCTACGGGAACAAATCCCAATCTATCCGCATACTACAGACTAATATTATAAATGTGAAAGTAGCTCTGTCTGTCTATCACTCTCTCACTGCCAAACTAATGAACCGAATTTAATGAAATTTGTTATGAAGGAAACTTGAACTCCAAGAAAGGCTACTTTTCTTGCCTAACTCGTGACCAATCCCGAAAACGCGAGCAAAGTCGCAGGCAACAACTAGTGTAGATATATACTACACACACACACACACACACACACACACACACATATAAATAAATATTTTTTGCAACATACTCGTAAATATGATGGTAAAGTGAATCGAACAAATTAATTGTTGAGTTAAAGAAAAAAAAAACTTATGAAAAGCTTAGCCAAGGTTGTGAGAAGTCGCTAATATTTCTCGTGTATATGTCTATTATATAATGTCGACCACATACCACCAGGAGGCACAATTTCCCGTCCGTCTACTTATTTTTTTTATTGTAACAAAAATAACTTTGATAAGTAATTTTGATATTTTTGCCATCCATTTTAGATTCCATTTTTAAACATATCTTTGAAGTTTTAAAAATTAAAAGATTTACTTTAATAATTAGGTCATTATTTCCGCTTCAATCAACCTAGTTGATTAGTTACTTAGTTCAAAGTCATTACATAAAAGGAAATAATTTAAATTTTTATTCATCTATCAAAAGTAAAAATACGTTTAATATTGACATAATTAAACAAACAAATATTACGTTCAAATGATTTTAAATCGTTACTTAAATATAAAGATGATGATGATGATTAAATATGTCTAAAAATATTTATACATTTTTTTATTACAAAAAAATAAGTAATTAAATAAAATCTGCTGCTACCGCTGGGCTAAGATCTCCTTTTACGTTTTAAAGGGAAGGTTTGAAAGAAGGTTCATTAATGCGGGCGGGTAGATAAGTTTGTGGTAAATTTTCATTCGACAACTTTCAAGGAATATTTTCCTTAATCGCTTAGAACGAGACAAATAATAATTATTTAATTAATTATTAATTTTGATCAACAAGCACTAATTGTCACTATAGATTGGGTAAATTGAAAAAAAAAAATAACATGTATTACATGGTTCTGGCACTCTATTAATTATTCATAAAATTACGAATAAATCTTTTTATTCTGTGCAAATTAAAATAAGCTATTATTTTACTATTTAGAAATAAAAGTTTTCATTGAATTAATCCACAAAGCCTTATTATATATAGATGAATAAAAAATAAGTTTCAATAAAAATCGAAGCACAATTTACTAATTTACTGATCAAATTATTAGTTTCCAATTCTAGTAATTTCTTTAGAAAAAAATATTAAAGAATTATTTGAATAAAGTAAAATTAAAAAGGCTAATTAGTATTAAACACAACTCAGTACAATGCTTGAAGTTAAGTTTATTATAGCTGTTCTCAAACTACAGCAAACTTAGAATAAGAACCGAACAGTCCACGATAGGACCTCTTAAAGATAGACCGCTCTCAACCAAAGCCATTGTCCTTTATGCTTCCAATTAAACTAATAAATTTGAACTTGGGACCAGTTCATATTGTTTGGTCACTAGATTAGAATGTTATAATGGAGTTTGCACTGAACAGTCATAATTTGATAGGTATGGGTATCCAGATGAGTCCAAACTTAACCAGACTACGAATTTGACTTTATGAGATGCAGGGCTATGAATTTTGCAATTCAAGTTCAAAAACAAACATTTTGTTTGAATAAATTCAAAATGAAACATTTTCGGTAACGAGAATTTATTTGTGGTTCGCATGAGCGAAAATAAACGCCTGTTCGCGTTGAACACTAAACTAACTCACATTGAAAGTAACTGAAACATAAACACACGTATTCGACGCTTCACTCACCCTGAAAAATTATAATAAAAATACTATAAATGTACTAGTGGTTTCGAACGCAGCACCTACTAAGAAAGCCGTCTATAAAAAAAATTCATACGCATTTTTCATTTAAGTTAACGCCTAATTGAACTTGGAAAATACAATATTACACATATTTTGAGGACCGCCTAAGCGAGTCCTATGTACCTGGGTGCACTCGACGTCCAAGGCACCAATGAGTCCCACATACCTCCCACTTTCACGTGAGGAAATATGTAACGCGATTTATATACCACCCACTTTTCTAGTATTCTGCCGCCAAATAGCGTTGCATTGTTGTGTTTCCATTTGAAAGGTGAGTTAGCTAGTGTAACTACAGAATTGAGGAAAATAACATCTGAGATCTCAAGGTTGGTGGATTATTGGCGATGTAAACCTGCCTATTGCGTAAAAAAGACTGACGTGAAAGGACCTGCTTACCAATTTATCGCTAGAAATTGAATCTTATACCAAATATAGCCATACAATATTAGTAGGTACAGAAAACCGTGCCGTTTCGTCCGTTCTAGAAATTATCAGATATTTGTATTCCTAGACCTAGTCCCGAAGACGTAAGATATAAAAACTGAAATCAGATCGAATATGCCTTACAGTATTAGTTGCTTTACAGAACACTGACTGTTTGTTAACCCATTTATCCATTTATCAATGGACTAAGTGTTATTGACAATGATGGCATTATCAACCATAATTAAAAAAGAAAATTATCTGACATTCAATGTTGAGACGATAAATTTCGAACGGAAAAGCACTTTTAACAAAGAAAAGACTACTTGATCAAGTAAGGGATCAGATGAGAGAACGGGCAATTAGGTAATAATTAGTTTAACGAACCGCCGGAGTGAACAATTGATGTGGTTAGCCGTAGGCGGAGGATATTGGATACGCTTTTTGGGAGATATATTTCTTTACTGGATCGATATGTGTTTAGCCGAATTCCGTTTCATTTCTTCGTTCCTGCTCGTTTTATTTAAGGTCTTGTATTGGAATATTCTGTTATTCGATTTTTAAATAGCAACTGTTTTTGTTGTATTGTAAAAATATGGTAAATTTCACGTGAGAATAACGTAAGAAATGTATGTATGTATTTTGGTATGTATATGCCTCAAATTTCATCTTAGTTCGTAGTCTACTTTTTAAATATTAATATTAACAAATAGATCAAAATTAGCGATTGGTTTAGACTAGTTAAATCGATATAAAGTATTATTTTTTTAACATTTTATTTGATAAATACTGCATTATACATTTTCTAATTTGTATCAGATTGTGTTGCTATGTAAGGAGATATTAAAATAAATAATAACGCGTTAAACATACATCAGTTGTTTTGTGTTTAAGCACAGCAATAAAAATATTAGAAAATCAAAACGAATGGAGTCATATAATCTACTACAAATTCATCATACTAGTATCATATGTATAAAAATTTAAATTTAGATCAACTTAAAATTATAATAACAATTAATTGTTTTTGAAATCTTTGATCGTAAGGCATATGAATCACTTCTGTGTAAATTTTGGTGCCAATTTAACAAAACACAATCACATACTTTTATGAAAAAGAATCTAGATTATAACAAAAACTTCCATTGAAAATGATTTACATTCTTTTGACTCTTTGTAAATACGGATCTGTTTTAATAAATTCCAAGCCATAAAAAAGACCTAGAATATATTTCAATATTTTAAGACATTGTATTTCCAGCTTTCATCGATAATCTATATGCGTAAAATTATTCCTTAAGCTGTGTCCAGAGACCCTATTTATTTTTCTATAAGAAACGTTTATACAAATAAGATTTTGGAATGTCCCCTATGGGTCAAAGGGAGAGTATAATTTGGTCCATTGTCCACGTATTCAATAACGCCGGTCACGCGACTGTGCGATTACATCACGGACCCTTCATCCTGAGCCCTTATTGCTCCCATTTCTTTTATTTGTAAGCGCTTATGATTATTATAATGCATAAATGTTTTATTATTTCATACACATGCGGCCTCGTCTTAAGTTAAATATTTTTTCATTGTATGGAATTGTTTAACTGCCACCTAAGGTGTTTTTCATACGAGCGAACATGCTTTGTGTTTATTCGTTCTGGTGTGAATTCTGAGATAGTATTACTATAATATAATACCAATGCTACTGTGTTCTGTATTTTTTTCTTATATTTAGGATTTAATATTAGTTTTATTATTGAAACTGGACATTCTATATTTTTGAGGTGAACATGTATTATTATAATATTCTTTTAGTGGTATTAATTCCCCTTGAAATAATTTAGTTTGTTTTTAATTTTGTTGTAATGAAATATCACACAACTTGCCTTTAAAGAAATTGCCCTTGAAAAAAATATTGAGATGCCAAATTAATATATAGTATAATACTTTAAATGTTAAAGATATAAATAACAAAGTGAAATCGAATCTTGTCTTCAAATATCGGTAATCCTCAATTTCCTGAAAAATATTTACGTATTCATTACATCAGAATAAAAATAATATCAAATCAAAGCAATGAGTATTCAATGCTTTGACAATTGTGTCGAAAATTTTGGCCAAAGTCTGATACATAAAAGATTATTTTAAATTGAAATTCAAAGGATGGCCACGATCTTTCATCGAAAAACTAGAAATGGTTCTTTACAGCCAAATAAAGGTTTCCTTTAAGAAATATTCGAAATACTAACAAATACTCGGAAGAAAAGATGGCCCAAAAAAAATTACTTACAAAACATTCAGAGAGGCGTATTTAACGGCAATTTTATACGAAAAAGATCACGGCCTTTCAATATTTTCATAACAAAAATGGTCATACGAAATGACGAAATCTATTCATGAATATTAATGGTCATTTCAAATACCCCCAAGAAAATATCCATTCAAAATTGCTTCTGTGATTTATTATAAAATGACGTTTAATTAAGCTACAGGATATCTACCATTTCTTGTCTGATTTATGAAGTTATAATGTTAACTTTAATTTTATTGAAGCCTCCCTGAGTTGAACAAGCGAGTTGTTTTAATCAATCTTTTTCTGTTCTTAATAAAGTTTGCCAGCGTAAAAATGTTCTCATTCATTTTTCTTTTGAACTATGAATAATAAGGAAGCTGTTACGAAGTGAATAATTTTAGCCTTCTCGTTAAGGTCGAGAAGATATAAATTAATAAGCGTTCGGAAAAAGAAATATTATAGAGACTCGTTGAATATGTTTGTATGTATAATGTAACGGGATTAACTGAGCATTTCATTTGGGTTTTGAGCAAGCATATCTGGGTACATACTACCTCTTCATCATATATTCTACCGCATAGCAGCAATACTTTGATTTTTTTGTGTTTCGGTTTGAAGAGTTAGAAAAACCAGATTAACTTCAGGCACAAGGGAAAAAAACATCGCTCCCAAAGTTTATTAAAATGAATAAATTTTCTTAAAGTACCTATGTCTATAGGTGGTGGTGACTACATACGATTAAGTGACCCATTTGCCAGTTCATCTGTTTATTTTGTAAATAATAAAAAAAAAAACATATGTTCAGTGGTAAAACTGTTACTAATACTATTTTCTGATTAAATTTCGTGCAAGTTTTTGATTTAGTACCTTTGCTGCTTGGTTTATATAATACTAGCGGTCGCCCGCGGCTTCGCCCGCGTTCATAACGGTTCATAATCAGTTTTCTAATATCCCTACTGCTGAGGCACGGTCACATTTGAAGAATTACTGCAACCGGCGCTTGGATCTATTGTGATAAACCTCAAATTCATGATCACAACACCTCAGCCAGACCAACATCAGCCACGAATCTGATGAGGTTCTTGGGGTTGGAGGCCATTATGCCCTCTAAGGACCGAAGTGGCCGTTCTAGGTGTTTGGAGTGGCCGTTCTAGGTGTTTGGAGTGGCCGTTCTAGGTGTTTGGAGTGCCTCTTAAACACAACAGGGCAATCGAGCATGTGGATGTTATAGTTATTATACTATTTTTCAGCTAGCATGGGTTCGGTGACAGCTGTCAACCACGTATTCTTTTTCATTATCTCTCTTCACTCATGTTGATTTAATGTTATTCCATCCTGCTGTCACCGAATCCATACTTGCTGAAAAAGAGTGTAATGATGACAATATTTAAATGTAATTAAGTACTAAGTTTTTACTTCTTCCGGTAGTCTCGGAGTGCAACCCGTTGTTTAAGAATAGATTAAAAGCGATAATTGTAGAGCTTCTCTATAAACAACGTTTGACGTTAAATTATTTTCAGGTAACAAAATATTTTGATGGTCTGGAGCCCCGACCCGTAATAGGGCAACATAAAGTTGCCCGTGCGTAAAACATTCTTTTCGTAAATCGATCCCTACTAATTTAAACGTTTGACCCTGTGAATTGTTTATAGTTAACGCAAAAGAAATTTTCACTGGGAATTGTAGCCTTTTGAATGATATTGGCAAATCAGTGGGGATCATTGGTATTCTTGGTATATGAGCTAATTCAACAGCTGCAGGACCGGTGATAATCTTCGCTACTATTAAATTATCTTTTAGCTCCTTTATAAGAAGTCTCGTGCCATTACACATGTTGGGGGAACTTAAATTTCTGAGAAGCATTATCGGCGTGCCAACTTTTAACGACAGTTCATAGGGTGGTAGCCCAGCGGGGTTCAGAGAATTTAAAAATTCCTGCGGGTAGTGACAGCGCACTACTAGATGTTAGTGACGGTGTCTATGGATTTATAGCACTTAACTTCACCCGGTACTTTCTGCATAATTAAATTGTTTATTTCGTAGACTGTTTCATTCCTGGGAGAAACTATTGCTCTACAACACAGCCAACTAAAATTATATTGATGTAAGTTTTCGATGTCAGGATATATATCATCTATCAGACTATCTAAATTATGGACCATTAGGCCTAAAGACTCATCCAAAGTAACCGCATAATCGATACCCAAATTTAAAGATGGAAAATTTCCTTCTCCAAGGTTCAATAGCTGTTGTGGAAAATTGCTATGCGTATGTCCATGTAGATGAGCTCGCATGTTGGTGCGCTACTTCAAATGTTGAACAGATGTCCATAGGTGAGACGATTTTAAACATGCCTTCATAATATCTGCTCGCGTACCTCTGTTGACGACTGGAAGAGTTTGTCGGAAATCTCCAGCAAATACAAAAGTGATACCACCCATGACATCACCAGAGCTTCGATGGTCTTTTAAAGTACGGTCTACGGCCGCCACAGGAGCTCTATGACTCATGGTGCATTCATCCCATATTACCAACGACGCGTCTTGCACTAACTTTCCAAGAGGCCCATTTTTCCGAATAGAACACGTAGACTGTTCTAAAGATACGGAGAGCGGGAGTTTAAACGTAAAGTGAGCAGTTTTTCCATCGTTCAAGAGAGTTGCAGCAATTCCTGACGAAGCAACTGCAATCGCTATCTTCCCTGATTGCCGTGTCTTAGCAAGTATCAAATTTGCGAGAAAAGTTTTTCCGGTGCCTCCTGGTGCGTCCAAAAAAAATAATCTCCCTTTGTTATTGTTCACGCTGTCCACAATAGTCTCATAAACATGTCTTTGATCTGGTAATAATTTCGGCTCATTATCATCAACAAACGCTATTAGATTATGTTTGTTATACTGTTGTTCCAATGTGTCAATAGTATGGTCACGAACAGGAGAAGGTAATCCAAAATCACTTAAATTTTTGTCGTTTAATCTCAGAAGTTTGTTTTCTATTACAATTAATCCTTCATTGTAAATGCCTTCAGTAAAGGGTAAACTGTTATCTTGATTTTGTTGTCTGATACGGTGTCTAATATCTTCACAGAAGTGATCTTTGAAAGTATCCCATAACTTCAATGGTTCCGATGGTTGACAAAATAAAAGTATGATTACGAACAACTCCTCTAGTTTTTGTGGACAATGTGATTCTCTTTCGCGCAAATGAGAGGTCTCTTTGCAACGGGACGTCCGTGCAGCAGAATAATATTTTAAATTCACCATAACTTAAAAACCAAACGTCCAATTTTAATCATTCAAAGACCAAATATTGTCTACATAAACTTTTCTTAGTGATGAAATAATTTATTTTGATAAGGATTAGTAGCATGAGTAAAATAAACGCGTTTTAATGAAGCCCAAAAATAATTCAATTTTTTTAAATAAAAAAATGGTTGTTGTGCTTCACCCGACATAGATAGGTATAGTGTGTCACGGACTTTTTTGTAGATATTAATGTGATCTACACTTAATTAGAACATTTTATAGTTCTATCTTTTATAGTTTAGGCATCATATGCAAAAAATCAACTTTTCTGGTAGTTTTTTTTCCTTTTTTGTCCGAAAAACCCAAAATATCTTACGGAACCCTATTTTTTTTTCAAAATAAAATTTAGCCTATGTCCAGTAGTTTTTGAGCCTATTCATTACAACCAAACAAACAAAGTTTTCCTCTTTATAATATTAGTGTAGATTGCCGATATCAAAGTCTCTAAATTTAATGATCGAAATCTCCAGGAAATCTCTATTTTTAAATCTGTTTGTTAAATAGTTATTTTATGAAAGCAGTATCATCATCCATTTCTGTTGAAAGGAAGGACTGAGCTTAATCCATTATAAGGATTGGTGGCTATGGTAACGTTTTTATTCCTCGCAGGACGACGAAAAATATTTTAAAAAGGAAAATATAAATACATTGAAAAATAACAGGTGACGTTTTTAAACACCAAAAATTCTTTATAAAAACATTCTCTGTATGTATATTACGGAGAGAGTAAACGAAAGTTATCAAATTATTTTCTTCCGATGTGAATTACACAGAATTTTAATCAATTCAATTATTAAAATAGAGGGTCTATTCAAGATTCACTAAGCTTTCCTAGGTCAATATTACAATGGAATGGCTTTTTACCCAATCTATTGTCGTCGGTTTCATAATGATAATTTTATCCAATGAGTTAATTAACATTTTACTTGGAACTTTGAGCAAGTCGGCTTGGGTAGTTACCGACCACTCATCAGATATTCTATCGTCAATCAGGATTTCTTGGTATTTTTGTGTTCTCGTTTATAGGGTAAGTGAAACAATGACATGCCCGAAGGACATAATATGTTTGTTGCCAAGGTTGGTTCCAAAGGTGGCACATTGGCAATGTAAGGTGTGAATGGTATTTTCTGAAACACCAATGTGTATGGGGTTTGGTGACCACTCACTATTAGTTAGCGCATTTGTACATTACTTTTAATAATAATAATGGCCAAATATAATTATCTGTTTCATCTAAACTTAATAACATAGATTTCTCTTTCGTCCTTAGTTAAAAAAAAATTCTATACATAATAAAAAATATAGCATATTATATGCTGAATTGATCAAAAGTCTGAATAGTTCAATTTAAGAATACATTTATATCAGCAGGATGAGATTTTGTCGAAAATGGCACAAAGAAATAAAATATTAATTTTTTTATCATCAATCGCTTATTTATACACCGGCTATTTCCAGGTCCATGATGAAATATATAAGATATAAGATGACATTTTAATCCTGTGAGAAAAAATACTACTTGGAGAAGAAGTAAAATAATTCATTTTTTATTATACACTTACATCTATAGCAGAATTGACGTTAAATTAAAATGCATGCTGATAGTACGGATGTGTTTCGAAATTTTCGACCTGACACATTTCAGCAAATCGCCATTAATCGTGCTAGAACTGAATCTCGCTCCACAATAGCTATTAATTTGGGAGACACGCTTTACGTATCTGATACACGACGGCTTATATTTAACTTATCATTGGGCGCTGGAAACGGTTCAAAGTTAGAACTGGTGCAAGTGTTGAAAGGTTTAAACGAAGGAATATCGTATAAAACAAAGTTGATTAGCCGGAACAAACAGATAGACAGAGCGAAAAAAATCCTAAAAAATAATATTTTGGTATATGTACCGTGTATTATAAAATATGGGCTATAAAAAAGGGTTATTTTAATATTACAAACAGACAATACAATGTTATTATATGTATGTATAGATAATGGGGAAATAAATAAAATTGTGATAAATGCTAAGTGAAAGCCACTTTGTTTAAGAAATATTTTATCACTTTTGAGCTTCTTACGCCCTCAGAAGTGACAGAATTACACACGTCACTAAGATGTTCTTCACCGCTGAGCTTGAGATTAATAATTTAAACGTAAATTGAGAATAAAGAGTCAGCCACAGTTGGTTTAAAGGTATCATTAAAATTCCTGTAATTTAAGTAAAAGCAACCATTTACCAGACAGAAAGATTGTATGTTTATTTAATTAAACTCGAATATTTTTAAAATTAAAGAACTGAATTCCATTTTCCAAAGTCTAAATTTTCATAGTTAAGTATTTTTCTAATGGTGTTTAAATTTGATGATTCTGTCTAAATATTTCAGGTATGTTAGGTATGGTAGACCATCACATACAAATCAGAAAATATTCTGATCGTTTTATTCATAAAATCCGGTTTTCCAAAGTATAATTTTCGTAATCAGATATTTCTCTAATATCTTTGACATTTGTTAAATCTGTTAAAATATATTCAGTGTGCCAATCGCAGGCCATCACATACAAATTGGAAAATATTTTGTTCGTTTTATTCATAAAAAAGATATATATGTAAAACTGGCTTAAAATATATATTTTCTCATAAACGAAATTAACATTTGGACCAGCGGTCGAGACTGATTGCCTGTCGTAGTAACCGGCTAACGGTCCGTTCGTTCTGGCGGAATTGATTGCTGCCATTTTGAAATTGATGCCTACTCAGCTTACCACTGCTTTATAATGCTACTCATTCGGAATTAATTTACTCCGAAGGGATACGATTTAAAAAAAGGCAAGGGTTAATCAAGATATCCATAAAAAATACCATTAACTTAGATTCGGATAAACTTCATTTATTACTAAAGCTGATATGAAATATAGACGTGTATAGTTAAACCCTTATCCAACCAAAATTGTTATCCCCGCCAAACTATTCCACATTTCTCTATAATTCAGCAGATGTCTTGGCGTAGCAGACAATTTTTCGCACAAATACACCCATTCGTCATCCGTCAGTCTCAGAGGATGAAGTCAGTGGCCAAATAAACACTCGCAATATTTATCAAAAGAACCCGCTCATTGTTGTTGTACAAGGACCATTCATATGGAGTCGGGAGACACGAAATCGCATACAAAGACATGGTTTTAGATACATTGTGAGTACTTTCACATTTATTCGCGTTGAAATTGACTAAAGTTTTATTAGCTTCATACATTTCTTAAGATTATCTATTCTACAATTTATAGTCACTAATAAAAATTCTACTAATATTATAAGTGCGAAAGTTTGTGAGGATGTATGTTTGTTACTCTTTTACAAAAAAAATAATGAATGGATTCGGATGTTTTTTTTTTAACGGCCACCTGATAGTAAGTGGTCACCATCACCCATAGACAATGACGCTGTAAGAAATATTAATTCGTCAATGTGCCACCAACCTTGGGAACTAAGATGTTAGGTCCCTTGTGTCCGTAGTTACACTGGCTCACCCACCCTTCAAACCGGAACACAACAATACTCAGTACTGTTATTTGGCGGTAGAATAACTGATGAGTGGGTGGTACCTACCCCGTCGGGCTTGCACAAAGCCCTACCACCAAGTAAATAAATTTTACACTAATATAATTTATACATCAGAATAATAGGCTACAATTTATAGTGATTTTATGTAATTTGGTCATAATATACCAATACATATGAAGTACTCGTGCGAAGCCGGGTTGGTCGCTAGTACCTTTATAGTTTAACAAGAAAAAACTTGGAACATCAAACTTTCCGCCTATGTGTGCGATGTGGCTGTGTACGGTTATTTATTGAATATTTTATTAGCTGTACTCGTTGCTAGTTATATCATCGTTGTTGCTGGAAAAATTGATGGTTACGCCGACAAAACTGTATCACACCAACGAAAAATTTGTATGAGAATATCGTAGTATCTCAAATACTTTTAAGGTAAATTATTTTATAGTAACCACGTAAATTTATCTTTCACCATAAGTCATAACTCATTTTCAAGATTATAAAATTGTTTATTATGTCTAAAGTCTTTTGTCTCTGAATACAAACTTTACGCATGTTATAAATTCGATCAAAGTACACTTATATTTTAATCAATATTTAAGAGATTAAATTTAAATTAGATATTTTGTTCCTTTGGAAATATGAAATGGAGATATGTCAGGTAATTCAGAACAATAGCAAGCTAATAAATATTTTAATCTGATATTGATATTGATGAATGAATCGTAATAATTTTATCAAACAAATGAATCGAAACCTACGATCTTCTAATGAAATATAATAACACATAACACATTTCGTGTTCTACCTTATTGTCGTACAATTTTAGGCATTAAATGCTATGATTTACGAAATGATTCTAGGTAATACATGTAATTTTTTTTTCGCTCAAGTCGACCCTTTCCCTGTTCTCTAAATAACCAGACATTTCGCGGTTTATGGAAAAATTTTCGCCGTCTTCCGAATGCTGAACAGTGTTTGGGACGTGACAATTTGAATCGAACTATTACGATTGCAAAGACCGGCCGCCGTTTGAATTGGAATTCCTGTAGGGATTTTCGCAATTTTCACGTTGACGACATTGTAGCTTATGTTTGAACATTTTATTGCTTGTATTTACACTGTTTTATTTGTTTTCATTATTTCACTGATACAATAGGTTTATTTACATATATGATATGATGAAACAACTTTCAAAAATTGTTTTCTTAGTAAAATATTTTACGGAATAAAATTCATATTTGTATTTACATTATTGTGTAATATACAATGTCACTTGGAATTTGTAAGATCGTATTTATGCATGATAGGTTAAGTTACTTTCTAAATTCGAGGTTTTTGATAACTCATTCGATATTTAAAAAATCGCAATGGGGCATATTTTGGTTCTATTCGACTGTTATAAATCCCAATAAAACATCACATCGTCATTTCTATAGAGTGATCCAGTAATTGGTGTGTTTTACATTTTTAATCTATACATTACATGTATAGATAATGATAAATATTAAAATAGCCCTTTTTTACTCAATGCATATGTATACACGATACATATACCAAAACAACATTTTTTTTACAATTTTGGTCTGTCTGTCTATTTATTCCGGCTAATCTCTGGAACTGCTGGACCGATTTTGACGTGACTTTCACTGGCAGATAACTGATATAATAAGAAGTAACTGAGTCTACAATTTTTTTTTTGTTAATTTCAAACGCGTACAAATTCGCGGGCACAGCTAGTAAAACAGTAATAAGAACTTATACGTAAAAAGCAGTTTACCTACAGCGAATAAATGTCAACAGTGTGCGTGAAATTATGCCGCATACCTTATAAACTCAAAGATTTGTAAGAGTTGCGCCACCGCTCGCCGCTGGTGACACGGTATCACGATTCGTCGCGTGCATGAAAGACCGTGTACAAATTCAAAAGCCTTTATAAAAGCGGCTGTTTACACACGGCGCCACTTCTTTTGCATTAGGCCGTACTGAATAAGGCTTCTTAGACACCGCACCGTGTATAAATAGCCTAATTCAGTCGTTCTAAAATATTACATTTACAGAACATTACGAATTCTATTATGAAGTTCAAAAGTAAATTTCTGTTTTGTGACGCGATGGTTCGGAATAAAACGCGAAGGCTGGTGTTACGAGTCTTGACACGGTCGCTTATCGCTAATGTTTCTACACGAACGCCTACAGGTTGGAAGTTGCGTAGGCACTATTCACAAAAATAATCATTTATTTTTATAAAATGTAGTTACTTTAGATAATATGTCTGAAAGTAAGCTACGACACTCTTTCTAAATTTAAATATTTTCTTTTAAGATTTAGTTGATATTTTATATAAATAGCAGTGGAATTTTACGAATGATGTTAGTTTTGACGTAACATATCCGTTTATCAGATGTAAGTGGTACTGAAAGGAGGCAGCCTGCCACCTCCATATCACCCCGCCCTTCTTAGTCATATTTATTCAGGTGGAAAAGTTCTCAACTACAACAGTCAAGGCGTGGTTAATTGATGTACACACTTTGCGAAAAATATCTTAGTCTTCTTTTACCAAGCGAGCGTAAACGTACGTGCCGATATCCATACCCTGAATTATACTATAGAGCTACACATATAGCAACGTTATACAAAATACGAACGTATTACAGCGTCACGTATCACGAACATTGCAACAACTCAGCTTTAGGGGCTCAGGAGGGGAACATAAATACGAGAAAATGCAGCTCTACTTGCAAGCCGTTGAACAATTTCTAGCACTTCCAAAGCGTTCCGCTTTACACTTGAATTGCATTGCAATCTTTAGATCTAACCTAGTCTCTTTGATTAAACTGTTTCAAGAAAAGTTGGATTTTTATTCAAACTATATATAATATATTATAATATTTCATAACTGATCTTTTCATATTATATAAATATCGTGAAAAATATTTCAGTATAATAATCATATTTATAATAGAAGCTTGTTCGCTTTATATATTATTCTTTACTGTTATCGTTCCTACTTATTTGTACTTCACCTTATCGTATGTTGTTGCTTCAGTAGGAATAAAATATCACTTGATTTAAAAATAAAGTATCTTTGTACTAAAATTATAAATACCGAAAAAACTCTTTCTCCGTCTGTCGGTCTCTTGAACTGAATTTGGTGAAATTTCGTATAAAATAAATGGGACTTTTTTACGCCGACATGCAGACCATCCTCTAGAAAACAAGCAAAGCCATGGGCGATAACCACTGGACTAAAAATGCATACACACATGCATATGCGTTAGATTCAAAAATGAAAAAACGAAAATATTTCGATTGCTAGCTAAAAATTCGCGATAAACTAAGAAACTTAAAAAAATGGTTAAATTGAAAAACAAACCTTGGAATAATTTACATTTGGCATTTTTAACTATGAGTAAAATGTGATCTTTCAATTTATAAAGAAAACTGTCATGGATAGCTTCCAATTGTACATAACTGTAGAGTAGTATTTTATTAATAAAATTATTCCATTTTATAACGAAATATCAACTTATTTTGATTTAATTCGTAAAATTTAAAATCTATGACAATTTAGAAGCTGTATTCTTGTACTTTATTCGATGGTTACGATTCCTTACATGAATTCCTTACACAAAACATGAATTCCTTACACTCTGGGTTTAGTGGGTTTAGTTCTCAACTTTATCAATCGATTTGATTTCACCATAGCCGTTTTGTCTTTGTTTGCAATAAAGATTTTCGCACAAAAATGATAAAATAATATATTAATTCAATATAAATTGATACACAATTGCTACAGCTATATATGTTACCAATTCAGATTATGTTGTAAAGCCTCGTCTTCCTTTTCGGAGAAGTTTTGGAACATATTCCACGCTATACCAATGCGGGTTGGTCACGGGTTTCCTCACGATGTTTTCCTTCACCGCCTAACGAGATGAATTATAAACACAAATTAAGCACATTAAATTCCGTTGTACTGATCTGGGTTTGAACCTGCAATCTGGTTAAGATGCACCCGTTCTAAAGACGCAGCCGTTCTACCGACTTGATCATAAAAACGAATATAGAAAATAAACATACACACACACATAATAAGTTCCATAACAATTCCTTGAAACAAACAAAACTTACCTCTTTAAATTACACGTATATTAATATTCTACGATTTTATAAGAATAAATAAGTTAATATTATGCTATATTTTACCTCGTCTAGATTTAAATAGTTACCTTAAAGCGCTTCAAAATCTGAAGATAGATTGCAATCTTGCTTGGGTAAAGTTATTCCAGAAACTAATAACCTAAGAGTCCATTATTATACATAGCAAGGTATTAAGAGCGCCGGTATTTTCTTTGGTATTTGATCTTTGATAGTGAAATAATTATTAGTGCACATTTTAGTTTTTATTATAAACCTAAAAACATACGTAAACACTTACATAGCTGATGTAAAGGACACTGAGATTCTTAATTTCAAATTTTCTACTTCGTGTTAGCCTAGTTAGCGTGGTTGATCTGTGAAAGTATGATATCAGAGGCGCGTGAGAAGAGTGTCCACAAAATTGGCTCCGATAAAAAAGACCGGGGAGAAGGCGCTAGGCGTACTTTCTCGCCCCAATGTAAGCGTCGCCGGAAGTAGAGGGTTCTCTGTACCCAGGGAACTCCTGTCGCTTAAAGGCCGTTGGGGCGTCACGGTAGCATGCGTACCGCGACACCCAACCTTAAAGATGGCGCTGTCAGTGGCGGCGAGCTCGAAACACTATTCACGTGAGGGAAACGCGTAAGAAAGATATCCAGAATGAAAAAAAAGTTAGCGTGATTATGGTGCAAAATGTATCATAATGTGATAGTTTTTGTACGACAATATTACAAATGAAAAAAAAAAAAGAATGAGCATTACGTCGTCGATTATATATGTAATATGTGACTTTTCATTTAGTAATGAACAATATTATAGTACTTTTCGGAAAATGGGTTGGTTTGGCGACGCAATAATATTATGAAGGTAACGCCATCTTAACCATTCCAGGGTCTTTAATGATTGGGTATTTTTATAAAAACAATTTAAATATGTATTATACGTATAAAGTCACTTTAAATACGATATTGATATTATTTTCGTTTTTTACAAAAATATTTTATTAAATATGCAGTTGTAATGTTAACTGAAGTCAACATATCCAATACGAGATTTTAAAATCTAGCCCCGCGCTCTCATTGGTTAATTCAATAAGCGCGCGAGTTACAAACTTCCGTTTCTACGCCAATTATCACTCCAACCTATACGGTAAAACAAACGAAAGGATTACAGCATCGTGTACGTTATAAAAGTGACATTTCATACATAAACATCTTATATTTCTCACCTCATTTCTGTTAACGTCAAATCTTTCTTCTTTATTAATGTAATGACATGTAATTAAATTTTTATTTGTCATTTATAAAGCTTTCGACATCAGCCAATCGTCTTCTACTACTGGATAGGTCTCTCCCGATGGTAAATAAAAGCTGTTGCATTAAGTCAGTTCTTACCTTCTTCTTCTCTCTTTATTTGAGAAGTTTTAAAAATAAAAAGGAGTAAAAATTGAATATTATAGGTCAGACTCGCAAGTACCATTTAATCTTCTTGTGCTTAACTTATTCTCATAATTTACCTTTTATATATTATGTGTAACGACAAAACCGCCTTGAATGATGGTGGAGTGTCCTCCAAACCTTCTATTAAATGAGAGAGATGATTCTCTCACCACAGGAACATTTAAAAGCTGT
This sequence comes from Vanessa cardui, assembly GCF_905220365.1. Taxonomy (NCBI): domain Eukaryota; kingdom Metazoa; phylum Arthropoda; class Insecta; order Lepidoptera; family Nymphalidae; genus Vanessa; species Vanessa cardui. Next base: position 3,881,103 of record NC_061131.1, read on the forward strand.
GATTTTAGTTTATATATAATGTCTATATGTATGTCTGTAATATAAGTATATATAAACTATTTATTCATTTGACCTTTTCGCAAAACTGTTTTAGTTAGGAACTCTTCTTTGTCTAAAATTTTAAACGAACACAGTTCTCATTGTATCATTTCGGAGTATAACTAGTTATTCGAATTTCAGGAGAAAATTTTATCAAAACTACTTTCATGCTTAATAATAGTTTTATTTTACTGTTCATTCTGAGCTTAATTTTTGTTTTTTCTGATGCAACAAAAATAATTTATATCACAATTAAAAGGAGCATCTAATAATATTAATGAAATTAAACATACAACAATTTTTAGTGCAGGCTCTTAAGAAGTGAACGAAAACAGATACACAACAAAAATACATTTTATCTGGTCTCAAAATCATATCTTTTAAGGATTCACAATCAAAGTTATTTGTTCAATAAAGAAGAAATATAGGATCTTTATTCACACTTCCGACCTGAGAAGAACCAATGAAATTAACTCAACAGAATTTCTTTTTTAATGTCATATCTTATAATTATTTTCTTATTCAATTATTTTAAATTTTACAACTGAATATTTTTCTGATATAAATTGTGATGTGTTTAGTTAAACAGTTTTACCGTCTGATAGAAGAGATTTAATACCAGGAACTTACCATTAGTTGGATCCATAGTGTCACGTTATAGATTACATCATTATACATATTATACATCAACAATCATAAATAAACCAACTATAATGAGCTAATACATATTAAATACATATTAATTGAGATACTATTTATTATTAAGAATAATATAATGAGAACACAAGATTACTTTTATGTATATTTATTATTCATTGGTAAAATAAATGAAGTAAAGTAATAGCCCGTTGATATACTTGGGGAAAAACGATATCTGTTCCGTTAAAGAGACGCTTAGTATAACTGTAATGTATATCGTAACATATACATTGGTTTTCTATTTTCCTGGTTATAATCCAAAGAAACTAGTTATATCATTTTCTGTTTGCTTTTATGCATAATAGATACCTTGCTACGATAAGCCACTGGATGCGAATAGCGCAAGACTGGCTTTTAAAGAGTCATTTAAGACCTTTGACCAGCATTGGACATCGTTGGCTGAAATGATGATAAAGCACGACTATGTCTGCGACGTATAATATGGTTTAAGATATTTTCCTTCAAGGTCAAGTATGCGATCTATGATTATTGTACTTTATAAGTATAATTAGTGTTTTTTTTTGTTTCACCTTTCAGTTAAGATAAATGTTGACAAATAATGTATGAATTTTTGTGTATGAAAATTAACCGCATTTTTTAAATTATGTTTTAAAATTTATTTTACTTGAATAACCAACAATTTTTTTAATATAAAAATTAAAATAGCCTTTGGATTTAAATGTACATATTCATTAATTATACATTTTATATTATAGGTAGATAATATAGAGAGACTTTAATTAAAAATAATTTATTAATTTCAATCTTTTTTAACCAAAAATAATAAATTTTATATAGATAGCCATGTCGCCTAAACCATTCAGGGAGTTAGTCAAGTAAAAACAAAATAACATAGGTCTAACAGCTTAGGTGGAGTAAGGAAATTATACGACACAACTTATATGTATTACATTAGTAACACATTCGAATGAAGTGCGTCGCCAAAATCAACAATATTTATTATTTAAGGTATAAAAGGTTATATGACATATGTAATGACATATAAACAAATACAATCGCCAAATCGACTATTGATTTTTTTTGTCGTTGCTACATTTTAATTGTGTCGTACTACATACATAATATTTCTATAAATAAACATAATATTATTAGAATCATCCTTTAGATAAGTCTCAATTAGTTTAGAATTTTGGGTTAAAAATTAAATAATTGTTACAAATGCTTGGTTTAAATATAATAAACTGTAGTCAACCAATAAGAATGTATATTTAAAAAAACAAAACGCAGAATAACCAATCAGAATCCGTATCGCCAAACCTGAAGTAAATAGAAAATAGGACTAAAAAGCAAACTCGTACAAACGTTTGGTCACGTACGTCAGCTTTCGTTACATTCGTGAAATTCTAACTTTAACTGAATTGAAATAACTACCAGTTGGGAGAATGTGAATACGCGAAAATGGTTTAAAAGAGCAATTTTGATATTCGATTTTTTTTGCGGTTTCGACTGAAATTAATAAAAACACACAATCAAAATAACAACTATAACAAACGTTAAATCAGAACTCGACCATTTTCGAATAGAGTTGTTAATTAAAAATTAGAGTTCCATTTTTAAATTACAAAAATCTGTTTAAATATTTTTAGTCAATTTTATTTTTGTTATTTTTACCGTTCACACTGAATCCACTCAAATTAGGTACAAAAACTATAAAAAAAGTTAATCTTCAAAATTCCCATAGAATAGTCGGCGATAGCAGCTCTGATAGCCTAAATAGTGAGTTCAATTACTAGAAATACAATTATCTGGTATGTAGCGGGTGATAGAATGAATAGTCATAGTTCTTATAGATCAACTTTAAGGACTGGCAACTGGAAAAATAAAATAGCAATTTCATATTATACGTGATTCCTGGTAACATTAGTATATGTTAGTTGAAACAGATTACAATACTAATTTACGTTATAACATATTTTGTTAATATGCATTTAAATCTTGATTAAAAATAATTTATCAAGGAGGATTAATTGTATATTTTTATTCATTACTTTGTTCTATATTTAAACAAAATGAAATCGTATACCTAAATGTTGAAGGTGCATTTAAGCATAATCCCATTGATAGAATGATTTATCATTTATGATCATAGTGTATTAAAAAAACGCTATGAAAACTTTACCAAAATCACATTAAAACATAAAAGGTATAAAGCTTGGATTTTATAAATATTTAATCAATCAACCTTGACGCACGGAAAAATGATAAAAAAAAACGTTTTTAAAATTCATTTCATATGCGCAGATTTTACCGTCGACTCTGGCTAACAAGCTGTGAAATCGGGTTTGAATGCACGGCCACTTGACCGGCTTACTTCATATTGGTAGTAATTAAATTTGGTTTTATGAATTTGAATAAAATAGAAAATGAATTTGAATTTCATTCGAATAAGCTTGTCAATTTGTATTCAAGTAATTCAATTTGGTAAATTCGATTGAAAGGGCTTCGAGTTCTATTGAACCTTCTGAACTTTAAACCTTACAACCTTAAAAATCGTATTTCATTTTGCAAATTAAATCAATTATAGACAATACAAATATATATTTTATGTGTATCCAGAGATTGCTTGATATTAAAATGTATAAAACGTTATTGCTTTCGTTATTTCTTAATGTTTTCATTAAATTGACTCAAGATTTATGTTTCATATTATATTTATTTTACAATGTTAATATTTTTAGAAAAGCCGGAGTTTTATTATTCCTAGAATCTTAACTTTAGATCGTGTGCTCAAAGTTCGATTAAACAATTGTTTACTATATATAAATGCATGTATAATATAAATAAAATTTTAACAAAAAGAAAAACCGACTTCAAACAAAACACTGTTTTAAAACAAATGAATATGCACGAAAAAGTAATAAAAATAATTGCGTATTCAACATATTTTCTAGAGTCTTCCTAAGTTAAATGAAATGAAAAATATTAGACTACTTAAAAGTCGATTAACGATTATATCATGTAGTTATAGTTATTGGTATATTTGGAGCCGGTGTCAGCCACGCTGCCCTTGCCCCAACAATCAAGAGAAAGAAGCGGTACGAGCCCCTTGATTGATCCAGTATATTATTGTGTAAAAGGTGATTTGTAAAAAACATATTTGTTAAAGTATTCTCGTATTGTTTTTTGATAGATATACTGTAGGGTTTTATTGGCTGACACCGACTCCAAATATAACAATAATTATAACTACATGATATAATCGTTAATCGACTTTTAAGTAGTCCAATATTTTTCATTTCATTTAACTTAGGAAGACTCTAGAAAATATGTTGAATACGCAATTATTTTTATTACTTTTTCGTGCATATTCATTTGTTTTAAAACAGTGATTTGTTTGAAGTCGGTTTTTCTTTTTGTTAAAATTTTATTTATTTTTTGATTTTGAGTGAAGCTGATGTTGACTAACTATTTTTTTTAATATAGATAGATTAAGCGTTCCGTTTATATGAGTCAGAAACTACTTCGAGGACAATTTCAAAGGAAACTTGCGAATAAAGCAAAAATAGACTTTCGAAAATGCGGATTTAATACGTCACGTGGCGTAAACTACAAGGATCCCTCGAAAGAGCTGTAATCGAACTCAGCAAAAAAACTTTGAAAAAGACCAACTATATTTCGTACATCATATGACATCACATCACATACACAAAATTTGATAAAAGATAGTAAGAAATTCTGCCCCATATCGCACCCTAACTGCGAGCCGTATAGGAGTTCCATCACTACATAGTATAAAACAAAGTCGCTTTCTCTGTACCTATATCTTTAAATCTACGCAACGGATTTTGATGCGGTTTTTTTTAAAAGATAGTGTGATTCAAGGGGAAGGTTTGTGTATATAATACATGAACAATATAGTAAAGAAACACTGATAAGTTTGCGATGTGATGTCGTATATAAACAAATTCTGTAGTATATTTAGTATCAGTATTGCACCCGTGCGAAGCCGGGGTGGGTAGCTAGTTGATTATAATATTCGACTATGATAATTACATAAACATAACCACATTACGGAAGGCGACTCAAATATCCAAATAACCTATAAATAAAAGATTCGACCGAGTATCGCTAACGTGCTCCTCAGAATTGTTCCGTTCCCTTCCGTTCCGTTATTTTTCATGGATCCTGTGCTCAGAACCTTACCAAACTTTCACCAAATTACCCTAGAAGTATATATTTTATAATAAAAAAAGAATTATCAAAATTGATTAACGCGATTTTCAGTTATTCACCTATTTGTCGCGCATATACATAAGGCAAATTTAAGACTTATGTCGTTTTCACATGGATACCATCATCGGGAAAAAAAATAAAAAAAATGAGACCCCACGGGAAGCACTACCTTTCAAACAAAAAAAAAAATTATCAAAATCGGTCCACCCAGTGAAAAGTTATGAGGTAACAAAAATAAAAAAATAAAAAAAAAAAAAAATACAGACGAATTGATAACCTCCTCCTTTTGGAAGTCGGTTGAAAATTGGAATGTCTTGACTCTATGACTGTACTTTAAACGTTGAAAGAGAGTAGCTACTGACAGTAGTTTCTTGCTGGTCCCTCTCGCTTGAATCTACTTTCCGAACCGGTGGTGGCTTCACTTAATTGTTAAATGACGATTTAAAAATGCTTGTAAAAGTCTACTTGAAAAAAGTTTATTTTGATTTTGAATATTGAAATAACTGCTTTTTAGTAAATACATCCATATATGTATGTACTAATCTCTGGAATGGCTGGACTGATGCTACCGGAAGTTTTACTGGCTGACGTAACAAAAAGTAACTTAGGCTACAACAATAACATTTTTGTTAAGATCAAACGTGCATGTAGTCGCGGGTATAGCTAGTAAATTATGAAAACTGTATCAGATACATGTTTTAATTTCCAATCAACGCCGTAATAATAATGTACTAAATAATGACAATTTAGGCTTCGCGATCCCACAGTGCCTTAAGACGAAAGTCTTCCACCAGTGCGTCCTACCCGTCATGACATACGGAGCCGAAACGTGGACACTCACGGCAAGGCTGGTCCACCAGTTTCAAGTCGCTCAGCGTGCTATGGAAAGGGCTATGCTCGGCGTTTCTCTGCGAGATCGCATCAGAAATGAGGCGATCCGCCAGAGAACCAAAGTCATCGACATAGCCCACCGGATTAGTAAGCTGAAGTGGCAGTGGGCTGGCCATATCTGCCGCAGAACCGATAACCGCTGGGGGAAACGTCTTCTGGAGTGGAGACCGCGTCTCGGCAAACGTAGTGTAGGACGTCCTCGGGCACGGTGGAGTGACGACTTACGCAAGACGGCTGGCAGGAGCTGGATGCAAGTAGCCCAAGAACGATCTCAGTGGCGTGCAATTGGAGAGGCCTATGTCCAGCAGTGGACGGAAATGGGCTGATGGACGGACGGACGGACGGAAGGCTTCGTGAATATATTTGCCTAAAGTAGTATATAATATAACACAAGGTAAGGCTTTGTGCAAGTAACTCTTTAGATATTCTACCGCCAAACGGCAATATATAGCATTATTGTGTTCCGATTTGACGATTGGGCGAGACAGCTAGCCAACTCAAAAGTTGAATATTATATGTATGTAAATTAGGAAGAGGGTGAATATTGCTTATAGAACCAATATCTATGGGCACTAGTAACCACTTACCATAAGGATCGTTTGCTCATCCGCCTATCTTTGTTATAAAAGGGTAACAAATAATAAATAAAGAAGCATTACACTGCGATTATTAAGATGATCGTTTTCAATTTGAACTCAACAAAGTTACGCGTTGCTCGCAACTTGTGAAATATTGAATGCGCTATTTTTATGCAAAATCAAAATATACTTTATTCAGGTAGCCTTTTACAAGCACTTTTGAATCTTCACTTAACAACTATATGTATTTAATGAAGCTACCACCGATTCGGAAAGTAGAGTCTACCAAAAATAACTAGCAAGAAACTCAGTAGTTCCTTTTTTTCAACATTTAAAAATATGTTAGTTTAGTACAATTGTATATTTATGAAATATATCCTGGCTGTAAGTCAACAAGTATTAATTTAATTCAATTAATCCAAAAATTATGTTATGTATTCTATTAACATTGATATTATTACTTTAATAAAAACAAATTATTATAATTAATGAAGTATAAGCACTTGACCATATATGTTCCACTAAAATATCTATATATTAACAAGTAGGTAATCATCATGTTAATTTAATAAACTAATCCTAACATAAGATCAGAAGGAATGACCTAAATTTACAGCAGCTAACTACTTAGAAACTATGCTCAAATTAAGTGTTAAGCTCTTAGTAGCGCTAAGCTAATCGATGAATTTCGATCCACTTACAAGTGATACTTCACATATGCAAAATTTTCAAGCAATAGCTTTCAAATTAGAATGAATATTAATTAAGTACTTGTTCCATTTGGTGTCGATCAACGGTATTACATCACAGAACTCCGGAGATAACTTACTAGAGATTTTTATGCAAAACTTTATGTCTCTGAATACGAGTACAATGAAATACATCTTTATAATTCCTTTGCGCAATTCGAGCACTGAAAGACAAAAAAATTTAATAAAAGAACTGTAGAGGTCGTTGAACCTTTAGGTTTGCTATTATTCTCAAATGACCCATTTTCATCAAAGTCATCATTTCTATCACTTTGGCTTCGTTTAAATGTTAAAATTAGATCAATTAAACATGTTAGCAAGGTAAGAATTTTTTGCAAGTACAGCCAGCAGAAAACTTGCGTATCTAATCTTAATGTTTTGGTTTTAGAGAATATGCTCATTTAATATACTCGTTTTCATTTATATATTGTCTTTGAAATTAGATAAATCATTGTCTCATCTACAATATACATAGATAGTAGAATACCGCTTATAATAGATAAAAAATTGTATTGTAATGCTGGTAAAAATATTCGATAAGATTTTTATGTTGCAAGAGAACATAACGGAAGTGTCTACTTTAATTGTACAGTTGGGGTAAGAATGCTCAGTATTAGCGAAAATCTGCTTTACCGATTGAGAATGACATATTGCGTCGCAATGCTTTGATGTTCAGATTCCAGAGGTAATAATAGTTTAAGACTTGACAAAGGAATTAATTTGAAAACTGACGAATGTTTTCTCACTGTACAAAGTTTAACTGAATCGAACGCCCACAGAACACTATTATACATTAATTTTATTTGTACATATATTATATACTACTAAGCTGCATACACATAAAGCCTAGTCGACGAATCAATCAAACTTTTAAAATGTATCTAAAAACGTTTGAATATAAAACAATTTGTAACGAAAAAAGCGTCGAAATAGGTTTTAAATCCCTATTCATTAACGCTTATAAACGAGTTCGTTTTTGCAACACGTCCGCTTGTAATTGGTTAAATTTGGTGAACCAGACAAACCGAAGCCTTCGCTCAAACTGTCAAAGGACTTGATGAATGCGTGTAGGGGTTTAATTAATCAAGCGACCATTTAAATACAGATTTTTGTGTGTGTTCACAAAATGATCGTTTCCGTGTCTTAAACACTGCACGTGTTTTGTATGTACCTAGTTATTTACCTGAGATAAAAACTGTTTAAGTTGTTTTGTTGCTTGCTATTTGCAAAGATTTTAACATATAATAATTTTTTTTTTATCTATAGCCTAATAGTGATCCGAGATGGCTTAGATATTAAAACCAACTTGCAATATTAACAGATGATCGAGTCTCCAAACTTTCTTTCCGGTCCTTACCAGTAGAACCTATTTTCCAAATCGGTTGTAGCTTCAATTAATATAGTTCGATAATGTCGATTCAAAATTTCTTGCTATATCTTACTTGAAAAAAGTATATTCTAATTTTGATACTTTTGATTTTAACACACAGACAAACTGTGCTCAATTTCCATATGCTATATAAAAGCAGTTGAAGAAAAAACATCACAAAAAATCTGCATCAAAATTATATAAACTTCATTTTTATGTATTTTTCATTGTCATGAAAGCTATTCAAATAAAAGTGATAATTATACGAAATATATCATTGCGCGAACTTAATATTTTGCATTACCCAGTAATACCCGGAAGAAGTTTCACTTATGATGTCATTAGTTGGCTGGCTGGATTCTTTTTAACTCACTTAAAAATTTAAACGTATATTTTATCTGTAAAAATATATTCATTACTTACTGTTATTTTAATCTAAACATTATCTTTTTTATTTTCATAAAAATTATAAAATACTTATATGTTTAATTAAAAAGATAATAATAAAAATGATCTAAGCAGACATAAAATAAAAATTAAGGTAAATAATATATACGATGATAAAGATTGTCTAGTGGCGTTATAACCAGGTCATTGACACTATCGCCACTCTGGACTGTTTAGTTAGTGACATCTTATAGTTCATAAGACGACAACAAAGATTCAAATTTTAATTTGAATGAAATACACGTTTGTAACTTGCAAATTAAATAAAATCAACAACAACAACAACAGCCTGTAAATTCCCACTGCTGGGCTAAAAGCCTCCTGTCTCTTTGAGGAGGAGGTTTGGAACAGATACCATAAAATCATTTCGAAAAAATTGTTTTAAAAGTGACCTAATAAATTCTATAAAATAATATGAATCTAACCTCAAAATATGCTGCATTTCATTTATTTTTCTAGTTTAAACATTTTAATATGAACACCTTTTAAAATTCACATATATTTTTAGGCATTTTCATTTTATATGACGTTATTTGTTTTTGTTATATTCGATATAATGAAAAAAGACTGTGACGATTGAAATAGTTATGAAAGTTCTCGTTACATTTTAAACTATATTATAACACTAAAAAGAATATGTTATTATATTGTTGCATTTAAAATATTACTGAAGAACATATTTATTAAATATGTCTTAAAGAAATGCCTTTATGTATAAATACGAATATTTTGTAATCATATATCTTGCAGATTTAATAATTTATTTTACTTATTGCAATTAAATATTTATTTGCTGACAGTTAAAAGTATTTACCTTCAATATTACATATAAAAATGTGTATTTGTCAATGTTGTGGTAAATAATAATATCGTTTTATTTTATGAATTAGCATGTCAATAATAAATTTAAAGCATATTAATAACGAATTCCTAGTAGACGGACGTCAAATGAGTCACCTCATAGTATATATGTGATATTCCGCCCATAAATATTAGCCTAGTTACAAATACTAACCATTCCCTATATAGCCATAGCAAAACCAACCTTAAGAGCTATGTTATAGCCCTACTGCCTTTAGTTACACTGATCCTCGAAACCGGAATACAACAATATTAAGTATTGCTGTTTGATAGTCGAATATCTGATCAGTGGGTACCGACTCAGACGGACTTACACAAAGCGTTACTTGTGAATTCAATTTCATGTTATAGATATTAAAACATTTATTATAATTTTTAATTATATATAACGCAATATGTAGTAAAGAAAAGAGAATATTTAATAAAGAGAATTTATAGCGACGTGTTTGATATATACGAAAATGTCAAAAGTCGAATAAAAAACTACGAAACGGAGACAATTTTGCAGGAAAAGGATGCCAAGAATTTTCAGCAATGTATTCTTCAATAAAAAATGACGTCACAAAGTGTTGAATGTTTCTAAAAAACCAAATAGGTATGAAGTGTTTCATAATGTCTCTTTTATGTGAAACGATGATTGCGCGTCTTGGAGTAAAAGCGACTCGTATGCCGTGACCGCAACCGGGATGACACCGTTTCATACCGCTTGTGCCCTCTTCGCCACACCATTTATATATGACAACAATAACAATATTTGTTGTATTTACAAAATTTTTAGTCACTATTTATTTCACCCCCATATATTGATTAGTTTTCTTTAATTGATAATGAATGATAATAATAATATGTTCATTTGTATTATGACATTGACAGCACAATTTTACAGTTGTTTTGTGAACTTAGTCAATAGCAAATGTGGATCAGATCAGATCTTTTGTTGTTAATATCCAATATAAAAAGAAATACCGTTCATTTCTTTAATACACATCTTATGTCCTAGTATCAAGTTACGCCAGATATATGTCCGTATATCACCTTAAATTATTTTTAAAGCGAATTATAAGGGAAATTAAATACGAAATTTAATAAAAAAATATTAGTCTTCAAACTCTGACCGTAACTTTGAATTTGATAAATTCTCCAATAAGATGTCAAAAGGAAATATAATTGTGCCCAAAGTTGAAGTATCATTTTGCATATTTGAAGTATCATTTTATGGACAATGGCAAAATTTTAGTAGGTATATATAAACCCTTCCCTTCCCAGTAAAGCTTTGTGTCATGTCTTGGTGGGTACTATAGAATATTTTGTTTAAAATAATACATATTGTTCGCAAAATATTCTTCTTCTATTCATAAATTTTACTATCATACAAATAAAGCGATTACTCTTATTTTATTTACATTATATATAATGCAACAAACAACTCAGAATATAATATATATTCTATTCAGGAGCGTACTAGGGTATGAGATTATTTAATAGTTATATATAAAAAAAGAAACACTACTAGTATGCTATCAAATTTTTTTATGAAATAGGTAGGCAGACGTACGAATGGTTTGATGATATGTGGTCACCAATGCCCATGGGCGCCATTCGTTGGCACTATAAGGAATATTAATCATTCTGCACCACCAACCTTCAGAATTGATATATTATGTCCCTTGTGACTGGTTATACTGGCTCTCTTTCCTTAAAACAAACCGAAACATAAAAATACAAATTATTAATGCTTAGTTATAGAATATATGATGAATAGTTGTTAGCTATCGAGGCAGGTATGCACAAAGTCCTATAACCAAATAAACCTTTTTTTAATGCCAATGTATACACATTGGTAGAAGTGCCTATTTAAGATACTAGCTGAACCCCACCTTGGACAACGAGCCTTTTTCTTCCTTACCTACACTATAAAAAATCAACAGTGTCAAGCAACAAAAAATACCTGCAAACACAAATATCACACAATTTGGACAGGAAAAATATAGCCAACATAAGCCGTGCAAAATTTCACTAACACAACTCTGTTTATAAAATATTACCGAAAATTTATTTTAGCGTTGACTCGACCGTGATGCGTGGGCTCATTCCAGATGATGTTTTGTATCTAATTATTACGTGGAACAAAATGTGTAAAGACAATAAAAATGTAGGTTCCACGTGTTTAACGAAGGTTGCGTGTTTTATCTGAAATATTTCCACGTATGACCGCATTTGACCCTCGGCACTGTTTACTGTTATTATTCTAATTTTGAATACATTCGTTAGTGATGATGATGATATGTCGTCCTTTGGTCACGGCATTTAATCTCTAGGGAAACGTGTAATGTTTGCGTAAACAGAGGTGTACTCACTATTATCATTCTTTCATAAGCTGATGGAACATAGATACGACCGGAAAGGGTTCAGGTGCTGGGCCAACATTTTTAAGTATTTTCTGAGGCACGGGAAGTATACATAATTGTGATTTACAGACTTCGGGCTATTGCTGAGAATTTCTCGACAAAAACCATATAAGTTTATTTGTCTGATCTAGGTTTCGAGCTCAGTTCCTTGTTATCTGTGGCTTTATATCTAGACATTAGACCAACAAGGCAATTAACAGTTAGTGGTGCCAATTCATCATGCTTGCCCTTATCCCAATTTTATTTGGGGTCGGCATGTCTTCTCTTTCTATTCTTCTCTATCGGACGTCATCTCACCAGTAACATTCTTTCTAACCATATCTTCTTTCACATAATCTATCCATCGTTTCTTTGGTCGTCCTCTTAGCAGCATGGATAGTAGTGCCAATATCTAGTTAAATTATGTAAATATTTTAATTTACTATCTGTATATCTAGAATTATAAACATAAAGACGGACGTAACAAAGAAAGGATCGAGGACACTTTAAGCCAGAATGTGACAGTGTTTATAGACTGTTGTTACTCAAACAGAATAAAGAACAAAGCATTAAAATGTTGAAGAAAGTTTGGAGATTTTTACAATCTTCACCATAATAGCTGGTAATTTGTCAGTTTTCTATTCAATATAAGAGGTTTCTACGATGCTAAACCGCGGAGCACGAAATGAATAACTATAGACATATATTAATCACATGCTAATTGTTTGTGGCCTGGGCTTAAACCCATGATCTCCGGTTAAAGTTTCTAATTACTGGACTATCTTTACTCTGCTCGTCTCGGTGGTTTTATCACAAATGGATAACATTAAAATTATAATTTCGTTTTGCTGTGACATCATAATAATTAATATAACTCGCTGAACCAGCAAAGTATTCAGTGTGACGTAAATTCTCCTAAATCTGCTATCGTGCAAATTTTAAATTTATTTGTAGTTGTTTTGGATAATTTGTTTGATATATTCCAAAAAAATCGCACTGTACCATTATGCATAATTTTGCGTACCGTTAGATATTTGGATAAACAAAACATAACCGATAATTACTTCGAACATATTGTTAAATTTTCCAATATAAAATTTTGTTATAACGTTTAGACTTTATATTACATTATATGTGTGAAGACTTTTATCTCTCTTATATAAGAGAGATTAATAACAAAAATATAAAAGTGTATCAGTTATTTTTGTACTATTCGAGAAATAGTATTGCATTATATTTCACTAATTGGCGTCTCAATCAGGAAATTCCTCAATAAATCCAGCTGTGCAATAACAATCAAATATCGCGACAAAGGTTAAATTCTGACTAACAAATTCGTTATTTATTTGAAAACACTGAAATATGAAATGATATTTGCAGCAAATAAATTATTATACATATCACTAAAGAGACTTGTTTTATTGTTGTGCTTAATACTTTGCAGACTTTACTTTGGAAATTTATTCAATTTGGACGATGATACTTTCGGGCATGTTTTTATATTGTTCTACGTAGTGGAAGAGAATTTTGAAAATCCGTTTTTGTAGATAACGCATACTCATCATTTATTTTTGAGTATTACTGAGGATTGTTATGTTCTGTTTTAAAGGATCATGGAGCTAGAGTAACATCTTAAGGGACAATATCTTGGCGCCCAAAATTTGTGGCGTATTATAGGTACAGTAGGTGCTTAAAACGGGGCTTACTTGGAAAGTCTTCCGGTAGTTTTGAAAATTATTGATATATAGCACGTGTAACTGACACTACTAGTTAAGTAGTGTCAGTTACACGTGCTTTTTGTTTTATTACAATTAGGTCTAAGTACAAAATTTTGGCCATTCTCCTTCGCTTCGCCATTCTTGATTCAAAATCTGGTCCGTTTTGAAAGTTTATCGTCATCGTTACTAAGCTGAATGTGACTAATAGAATTTTCTTGAATATCATCTGCGATGGAATCGTCAGCTCATCGTCAGCATTGTTTCTATCCTTTTCTTCCTCATTTTTATCAAACGCTTACCCATGCAGACTCTTTTTCTTACTATTTGTATACCAGGTGGAAAAGTAAGCAAATATTTCAAGAATTCGAGAAAACCATTTATAAAATTATTAATTTCCAAAACTTTTCATTTAAAATGACCAAATTACTCGATTATTGGCGTGATTTAAAGAATCATTGCTTACATCGCCAGCCACTATGGGTAATGATAACATTCATCATCACAATGGGTAACGATTCATCCTTATCAGGTGATCCATTTGCCAATCCACCTATTACATAAAACTGTGTATATATTTATAGCGATACTAATATACTACTACTTCTTTGATTGATTTTTCAAATTTTTGACGCTCATAATTTTTATCTACCACAATTGGATTGAAAGGTTTTTAGCCTTTGGTAGCCAATTTTTGGGTCAAGGTATTGGCTATCTACCATAACACATCTACGAAACAGCTAATCACAAACATTACTCTTATGACGTCCTATTATAATCGAATCAAAGTGATTGTATTTAAAATATAAAGCGGGCGATAATTTAAATTGATAACTATTCTCTAATATATATATATTATTTAAAAACGTTTGAATATAAAACAATTTGTAACGAAAAAAGCGTCGAAATAGGTTTTAAATCCCTATTCATTAACGCTTATAAACGAGTTCGTTTTTGCAACACGTCCGCTTGTAATTGGTTAAATTTGGTGAACCAGACAAACCGAAGCCTTCGCTCAAACTGTCAAAGGACTTGATGAATGCGTGTAGGGGTTTAATTAATCAAGCGACCATTTAAATACAGATTTTTGTGTGTGTTCACAAAATGATCGTTTCCGTGTCTTAAACACTGCACGTGTTTTGTATGTACCTAGTTATTTACCTGAGATAAAAACTGTTTAAGTTGTTTTGTTGCTTGCTATTTGCAAAGATTTTAACATATAATAATTTTTTTTTTATCTATAGCCTAATAGTGATCCGAGATGGCTTAGATATTAAAACCAACTTGCAATATTAACAGATGATCGAGTCTCCAAACTTTCTTTCCGGTCCTTACCAGTAGAACCTATTTTCCAAATCGGTTGTAGCTTCAATTAATATAGTTCGATAATGTCGATTCAAAATTTCTTGCTATATCTTACTTGAAAAAAGTATATTCTAATTTTGATACTTTTGATTTTAACACCCAGACAAACTGTGCTCAATTTCCATATGCTATATAAAAGCAGTTGAAGAAAAAACATCACAAAAAATCTGCATCAAAATTATATAAACTTCATTTTTATGTATTTTTCATTGTCATGAAAGCTATTCAAATAAAAGTGATAATTATACGAAATATATCATTGCGCGAACTTAATATTTTGCATTACCCAGTAATACCCGGAAGAAGTTTCACTTATGATGTCATTAGTTGGCTGGCTGGATTCTTTTTAACTCACTTAAAAATTTAAACGTATATTTTATCTGTAAAAATATATTCATTACTTACTGTTATTTTAATCTAAACATTATCTTTTTTATTTTCATAAAAATTATAAAATACTTATATGTTTAATTAAAAAGATAATAATAAAAATGATCTAAGCAGACATAAAATAAAAATTAAGGTAAATAATATATACGATGATAAAGATTGTCTAGTGGCGTTATAACCAGGTCATTGACACTATCGCCACTCTGGACTGTTTAGTTAGTGACATCTTATAGTTCATAAGACGACAACAAAGATTCAAATTTTAATTTGAATGAAATACACGTTTGTAACTTGCAAATTAAATAAAATCAACAACAACAACAACAGCCTGTAAATTCCCACTGCTGGGCTAAAAGCCTCCTGTCTCTTTGAGGAGGAGGTTTGGAACAGATACCATAAAATCATTTCGAAAAAATTGTTTTAAAAGTGACCTAATAAATTCTATAAAATAATATGAATCTAACCTCAAAATATGCTGCATTTCATTTATTTTTCTAGTTTAAACATTTTAATATGAACACCTTTTAAAATTCACATATATTTTTAGGCATTTTCATTTTATATGACGTTATTTGTTTTTGTTATATTCGATATAATGAAAAAAGACTGTGACGATTGAAATAGTTATGAAAGTTCTCGTTACATTTTAAACTATATTATAACACTAAAAAGAATATGTTATTATATTGTTGCATTTAAAATATTACTGAAGAACATATTTATTAAATATGTCTTAAAGAAATGCCTTTATGTATAAATACGAATATTTTGTAATCATATATCTTGCAGATTTAATAATTTATTTTACTTATTGCAATTAAATATTTATTTGCTGACAGTTAAAAGTATTTACCTTCAATATTACATATAAAAATGTGTATTTGTCAATGTTGTGGTAAATAATAATATCGTTTTATTTTATGAATTAGCATGTCAATAATAAATTTAAAGCATATTAATAACGAATTCCTAGTAGACGGACGTCAAATGAGTCACCTCATAGTATATATGTGATATTCCGCCCATAAATATTAGCCTAGTTACAAATACTAACCATTCCCTATATAGCCATAGCAAAACCAACCTTAAGAGCTATGTTATAGCCCTACTGCCTTTAGTTACACTGATCCTCGAAACCGGAATACAACAATATTAAGTATTGCTGTTTGATAGTCGAATATCTGATCAGTGGGTACCGACTCAGACGGACTTACACAAAGCGTTACTTGTGAATTCAATTTCATGTTATAGATATTAAAACATTTATTATAATTTTTAATTATATATAACGCAATATGTAGTAAAGAAAAGAGAATATTTAATAAAGAGAATTTATAGCGACGTGTTTGATATATACGAAAATGTCAAAAGTCGAATAAAAAACTACGAAACGGAGACAATTTTGCAGGAAAAGGATGCCAAGAATTTTCAGCAATGTATTCTTCAATAAAAAATGACGTCACAAAGTGTTGAATGTTTCTAAAAAACCAAATAGGTATGAAGTGTTTCATAATGTCTCTTTTATGTGAAACGATGATTGCGCGTCTTGGAGTAAAAGCGACTCGTATGCCGTGACCGCAACCGGGATGACACCGTTTCATACCGCTTGTGCCCTCTTCGCCACACCATTTATATATGACAACAATAACAATATTTGTTGTATTTACAAAATTTTTAGTCACTATTTATTTCACCCCCATATATTGATTAGTTTTCTTTAATTGATAATGAATGATAATAATAATATGTTCATTTGTATTATGACATTGACAGCACAATTTTACAGTTGTTTTGTGAACTTAGTCAATAGCAAATGTGGATCAGATCAGATCTTTTGTTGTTAATATCCAATATAAAAAGAAATACCGTTCATTTCTTTAATACACATCTTATGTCCTAGTATCAAGTTACGCCAGATATATGTCCGTATATCACCTTAAATTATTTTTAAAGCGAATTATAAGGGAAATTAAATACGAAATTTAATAAAAAAATATTAGTCTTCAAACTCTGACCGTAACTTTGAATTTGATAAATTCTCCAATAAGATGTCAAAAGGAAATATAATTGTGCCCAAAGTTGAAGTATCATTTTGCATATTTGAAGTATCATTTTATGGACAATGGCAAAATTTTAGTAGGTATATATAAACCCTTCCCTTCCCAGTAAAGCTTTGTGTCATGTCTTGGTGGGTACTATAGAATATTTTGTTTAAAATAATACATATTGTTCGCAAAATATTCTTCTTCTATTCATAAATTTTACTATCATACAAATAAAGCGATTACTCTTATTTTATTTACATTATATATAATGCAACAAACAACTCAGAATATAATATATATTCTATTCAGGAGCGTACTAGGGTATGAGATTATTTAATAGTTATATATAAAAAAAGAAACACTACTAGTATGCTATCAAATTTTTTTATGAAATAGGTAGGCAGACGTACGAATGGTTTGATGATATGTGGTCACCAATGCCCATGGGCGCCATTCGTTGGCACTATAAGGAATATTAATCATTCTGCACCACCAACCTTCAGAATTGATATATTATGTCCCTTGTGACTGGTTATACTGGCTCTCTTTCCTTAAAACAAACCGAAACATAAAAATACAAATTATTAATGCTTAGTTATAGAATATATGATGAATAGTTGTTAGCTATCGAGGCAGGTATGCACAAAGTCCTATAACCAAATAAACCTTTTTTTAATGCCAATGTATACACATTGGTAGAAGTGCCTATTTAAGATACTAGCTGAACCCCACCTTGGACAACGAGCCTTTTTCTTCCTTACCTACACTATAAAAAATCAACAGTGTCAAGCAACAAAAAATACCTGCAAACACAAATATCACACAATTTGGACAGGAAAAATATAGCCAACATAAGCCGTGCAAAATTTCACTAACACAACTCTGTTTATAAAATATTACCGAAAATTTATTTTAGCGTTGACTCGACCGTGATGCGTGGGCTCATTCCAGATGATGTTTTGTATCTAATTATTACGTGGAACAAAATGTGTAAAGACAATAAAAATGTAGGTTCCACGTGTTTAACGAAGGTTGCGTGTTTTATCTGAAATATTTCCACGTATGACCGCATTTGACCCTCGGCACTGTTTACTGTTATTATTCTAATTTTGAATACATTCGTTAGTGATGATGATGATATGTCGTCCTTTGGTCACGGCATTTAATCTCTAGGGAAACGTGTAATGTTTGCGTAAACAGAGGTGTACTCACTATTATCATTCTTTCATAAGCTGATGGAACATAGATACGACCGGAAAGGGTTCAGGTGCTGGGCCAACATTTTTAAGTATTTTCTGAGGCACGGGAAGTATACATAATTGTGATTTACAGACTTCGGGCTATTGCTGAGAATTTCTCGACAAAAACCATATAAGTTTATTTGTCTGATCTAGGTTTCGAGCTCAGTTCCTTGTTATCTGTGGCTTTATATCTAGACATTAGACCAACAAGGCAATTAACAGTTAGTGGTGCCAATTCATCATGCTTGCCCTTATCCCAATTTTATTTGGGGTCGGCATGTCTTCTCTTTCTATTCTTCTCTATCGGACGTCATCTCACCAGTAACATTCTTTCTAACCATATCTTCTTTCACATAATCTATCCATCGTTTCTTTGGTCGTCCTCTTAGCCTATACTAACTATTAAATAATCTCATACCCTAGTACGCTCCTGAATAGAATATATATTATATTCTGAGTTGTTTGTTGCATTATATATAATGTAAATAAAATAAGAGTAATCGCTTTATTTGTATGATAGTAAAATTTATGAATAGAAGAAGAATATTTTGCGAACAATATGTATTATTTTAAACAAAATATTCTATAGTACCCACCAAGACATGACACAAAGCTTTACTGGGAAGGGAAGGGTTTATATATACCTACTAAAATTTTGCCATTGTCCATAAAATGATACTTCAAATATGCAAAATGATACTTCAACTTTGGGCACAATTATATTTCCTTTTGACATCTTATTGGAGAATTTATCAAATTCAAAGTTACGGTCAGAGTTTGAAGACTAATATTTTTTTATTAAATTTCGTATTTAATTTCCCTTATAATTCGCTTTAAAAATAATTTAAGGTGATATACGGACATATATCTGGCGTAACTTGATACTAGGACATAAGATGTGTATTAAAGAAATGAACGGTATTTCTTTTTATATTGGATATTAACAACAAAAGATCTGATCTGATCCACATTTGCTATTGACTAAGTTCACAAAACAACTGTAAAATTGCGCTGTCAATGTCATAATACAAATGAACATATTATTATTATCATTCATTATCAATTAAAGAAAACTAATCAATATATGGGGGTGAAATAAATAGTGACTAAAAATTTTGTAAATACAACAAATATTGTTATTGTTGTCATATATAAATGGTGTGGCGAAGAGGGCACAAGCGGTATGAAACGGTGTCATCCCGGTTGCGGTCACGGCATACGAGTCGCTTTTACTCCAAGACGCGCAATCATCGTTTCACATAAAAGAGACATTATGAAACACTTCATACCTATTTGGTTTTTTAGAAACATTCAACACTTTGTGACGTCATTTTTTATTGAAGAATACATTGCTGAAAATTCTTGGCATCCTTTTCCTGCAAAATTGTCTCCGTTTCGTAGTTTTTTATTCGACTTTTGACATTTTCGTATATATCAAACACGTCGCTATAAATTCTCTTTATTAAATATTCTCTTTTCTTTACTACATATTGCGTTATATATAATTAAAAATTATAATAAATGTTTTAATATCTATAACATGAAATTGAATTCACAAGTAACGCTTTGTGTAAGTCCGTCTGAGTCGGTACCCACTGATCAGATATTCGACTATCAAACAGCAATACTTAATATTGTTGTATTCCGGTTTCGAGGATCAGTGTAACTAAAGGCAGTAGGGCTATAACATAGCTCTTAAGGTTGGTTTTGCTATGGCTATATAGGGAATGGTTAGTATTTGTAACTAGGCTAATATTTATGGGCGGAATATCACATATATACTATGAGGTGACTCATTTGACGTCCGTCTACTAGGAATTCGTTATTAATATGCTTTAAATTTATTATTGACATGCTAATTCATAAAATAAAACGATATTATTATTTACCACAACATTGACAAATACACATTTTTATATGTAATATTGAAGGTAAATACTTTTAACTGTCAGCAAATAAATATTTAATTGCAATAAGTAAAATAAATTATTAAATCTGCAAGATATATGATTACAAAATATTCGTATTTATACATAAAGGCATTTCTTTAAGACATATTTAATAAATATGTTCTTCAGTAATATTTTAAATGCAACAATATAATAACATATTCTTTTTAGTGTTATAATATAGTTTAAAATGTAACGAGAACTTTCATAACTATTTCAATCGTCACAGTCTTTTTTCATTATATCGAATATAACAAAAACAAATAACGTCATATAAAATGAAAATGCCTAAAAATATATGTGAATTTTAAAAGGTGTTCATATTAAAATGTTTAAACTAGAAAAATAAATGAAATGCAGCATATTTTGAGGTTAGATTCATATTATTTTATAGAATTTATTAGGTCACTTTTAAAACAATTTTTTCGAAATGATTTTATGGTATCTGTTCCAAA
Organism: Vanessa cardui; assembly: GCF_905220365.1. Taxonomy (NCBI): domain Eukaryota; kingdom Metazoa; phylum Arthropoda; class Insecta; order Lepidoptera; family Nymphalidae; genus Vanessa; species Vanessa cardui. Next base: position 3,902,477 of record NC_061131.1, read on the forward strand.
CCTCCTCCTCAAAGAGACAGGAGGCTTTTAGCCCAGCAGTGGGAATTTACAGGCTGTTGTTGTTGTTGTTGATTTTATTTAATTTGCAAGTTACAAACGTGTATTTCATTCAAATTAAAATTTGAATCTTTGTTGTCGTCTTATGAACTATAAGATGTCACTAACTAAACAGTCCAGAGTGGCGATAGTGTCAATGACCTGGTTATAACGCCACTAGACAATCTTTATCATCGTATATATTATTTACCTTAATTTTTATTTTATGTCTGCTTAGATCATTTTTATTATTATCTTTTTAATTAAACATATAAGTATTTTATAATTTTTATGAAAATAAAAAAGATAATGTTTAGATTAAAATAACAGTAAGTAATGAATATATTTTTACAGATAAAATATACGTTTAAATTTTTAAGTGAGTTAAAAAGAATCCAGCCAGCCAACTAATGACATCATAAGTGAAACTTCTTCCGGGTATTACTGGGTAATGCAAAATATTAAGTTCGCGCAATGATATATTTCGTATAATTATCACTTTTATTTGAATAGCTTTCATGACAATGAAAAATACATAAAAATGAAGTTTATATAATTTTGATGCAGATTTTTTGTGATGTTTTTTCTTCAACTGCTTTTATATAGCATATGGAAATTGAGCACAGTTTGTCTGGGTGTTAAAATCAAAAGTATCAAAATTAGAATATACTTTTTTCAAGTAAGATATAGCAAGAAATTTTGAATCGACATTATCGAACTATATTAATTGAAGCTACAACCGATTTGGAAAATAGGTTCTACTGGTAAGGACCGGAAAGAAAGTTTGGAGACTCGATCATCTGTTAATATTGCAAGTTGGTTTTAATATCTAAGCCATCTCGGATCACTATTAGGCTATAGATAAAAAAAAAATTATTATATGTTAAAATCTTTGCAAATAGCAAGCAACAAAACAACTTAAACAGTTTTTATCTCAGGTAAATAACTAGGTACATACAAAACACGTGCAGTGTTTAAGACACGGAAACGATCATAATTCTCCAGGTTTGACTGGAACGTTTCAGATCCCGCAATGGGTTGGAGCAGCTTTGGTCGGAGCGTGGACTTCATCAGACGGACGCGCTCGGCCCTAAAATCGATATTCAGAGAGCCTCGGACAAGTCGGTGATCACTACCGGTATTGAACCTGTTGATCACAGAGACGTCTCTGAATATGTGCCTCTTGTCTGTCATGATGAAGTCTATCTCATTTTTGGTCATAGTGTCGGGGCTTTGCCACGTCCACTTCCTTTGGGGCTGTTTCTTGAAGAAGGAGTTCATCAAGAAGAGCCCCTCCCATTCGAGGAAGTTGACAAGCATTTGCCCCCTATGATTCCTACTTCCAAATCCATGGGGTCCTACTACCGATTCGCTGCAATTCTGTACTCCCACTTTAGCGTTAAAGTCCCCCATGACAACGTTGTAGTGGGTTTTCGTGGTGAAGTGGAGGGCCCTCGATATATCATCGAACAATTCTTCCACTTCATCGTCCGAGTGTGTCGAGGTCGGTGCGTACGCTTGCACTACCTTGAGGCTGTACCTCTCGGTGAGCTTTATTATGAGGTACGCAACCCTGTTCGACACACTGGAGATTTCCACAACGTTGTCAGCTAGGGACTTATTTACCAGAAACCCAACGCCACCTTGGGATTGTTGGTCTCCCTCTCGGAAGTACATTAGGTGGCCCGAATCGAGGGTTACGGTGTCCTCTCCCTCTCTCCGGACTTCACATAGCCCTAATATGTGCCACCTAATTTTCCCAAGTTCTACCTCAAGTTGCGCTAGATGCGAGTCAAGCCGTAGCGTGCGTCCGTTGTACGTCGCAAGGGTCAGTCGGTTGTGGTGGCGTCCCGTAGCCCGGTGATTCTTAGCACCTCCCGTCCCGCCGTTACCATCATCGCCACCATGACGAGGAATAGCGGGGCTGCCGGGAACTGGGGGCCGTGGCTTGTGTGAGTGCTGCATTTAGAGGATATTGCCCATAATCGCCACGCTGGGCAGGCGTGTTGGCGATCGCAGAACGTAGCTACTCGCACCGGTGACGCTGCTGCCCGTCATCGGCCTGTGGTATTTAGCTACGTTTATTTTGATGGTTATACCGCCATCATTCGGTCGTCAGAGCCTCGTTTGCTAGTTGGCAGGATGCACCACGGGCAGGTGAGGTTGGCTTGGGGCGCTAAGATGTAATTTGCGCCCCCTTACATCCCTTAATTAAACAAATAAATCAAATCAAATCAAATCAAATCAATTTTATTCAAGTAAACTTCATAATGAAGCGTTTTTGAATCGTCAATAATCAAATACTACCACCGTTTCGGAAAGCAGCTTCTAGCGAGAAGAAACGGCAAGAAACTCGCATAGTTGCTCTTTTCAAATAAACACATTTACAATGCTGTTATTGACAGTAATTAGCGTCCTATGATGGAACCCGAGCCTAACTCCAGGCGTTTCTTTCTAAAAAGTACTCTTTTAATGAATAGTATGATTTATTTATTAATTTAGTCTTAATAATATTTTTAAATTTTGAAAATGGTAAATTGATTATATTTTCCGGTATCTTATTATATATGCGTATACCATTGCCCAAAAACGTTCTATTTACCGTATGCAAACGGAAACTGGGGGTTACAAGTTTATTCTTATTTCTTGTATTAATAGTATGTACATCAGCATTGATAGAATAATTTTTAATATTCTTTTGTATAAAGATTATATTATCATAAATATATTGTGAAACAGCCGTTAATACACCTATTTCTTTAAATTTTTCGCGTAATGATGTCCTGGAGCTAATATTGTAAATAGATCGGATAGCTCTTTTCTGTAGAATAAAAACAACTTCAATCTCTGCTGCATTACCCCATAACAACCTTCCATATGACATAATACTGTGAAAATTACTAAAATAAACTAGTCTAGCAGTACTTATGTCCGTAAGTTTTCTAATTATTTTTATTGCATAAATGGCACTACTTAGTTTTCTTGCCAGGGCATACAAATGGGTGCCCCACTGCAGTTTGGAGTCAAGGGTTATCCCTAAAAAGACCGTCGACTCAACAAACTCAAGCCTTTCATTTTTCAAAGTTATTGCAGAAGGATTTGATTTGACATTTGGCAAGGAAAACAAAACACATTGTCTTTTTAGCATTTAGTACTAAATTATTTATGTCAAACCAACCAAGAACCCGCGACAGGGCACTGCTTACAACGTCATAGTTGTTTATTTTTCTATCAAGTTTAAAAATTAGGGATGTATCATCTGCAAACAGTACAATATCGCAAGTATTTTTTACGAAATAAGGTAAATCATTTATATATATTAAGAACAAGAGAGGTCCCAAAATTGAACCCTGTGGTACACCCATTTGCGCCACAGCGCCATTTGATTTTGCACCATTAACCACAACCTTCAAAACTCTTTCACTAAGGTAGGAGGAAATTAATTTCAATGCAGGGCCCCTGATACCATAATATTTAAGCTTTTCTAGGAGAATATCATGCCTAACGCAATCGAAAGCTTTTGATAAATCACAAAAAACTCCAATAGCGTTTTGCGACTTTTCCCATGCATCATAAATGTGCTTAACAAATGCTACACCCGCATCAGCAGTCGAGCGACCCTTAGTAAAACCAAACTGTTGAGAATGCAATAGCTTATTCGAGTTAAAGTATAATAGCAATTGATTAAGCATGACTTTCTCAAAAATTTTACTTAATACTGGCAAAATAGAGATCGGTCTGTAATTGTTTGGATCATTTTTATCACCGGACTTAAATAATGGGATTACTTTACTTAATTTCAACATATCAGGAAAAATACAGGATTGTACGCATTTATTAAAGATTATAGCTAAATAAGGAGCCAAGTCAACAATTACATTGTTAATAATTGTGACTGATAAATCCCATAATAAAATTAAAAATATAGTCTTGGGTGTCTCCGTAGATATTTCGGTTTCACTAATTGCAGCTAAATCGATATTATTGCGAGATAATCGTCTTGCTATGAGCATTTTTTCTCACTCTTGGCACAAGTTTCGGCCATTGTGCAAAGGAATCGTAGATTTATGTTGTAGGACTTAATGATTGGTTTTTATGTATAGCGTTATATTATTTTAAGTAAATGTTTCATGTTCAAGCGATCACAGCATGTATTGCCTCAAATGTCCATTTTTTACATATTCATCATCCTTTTTAAATCAGATACTAGTCTTGTTTTTGTTCTGGTTATATAGAATCTTACTCATTTGAACTGTCTTTATTGAAAATAAATTATAAATATTAATTTTAATTATTATAATATGCTATAATTAATTTGATTTGATTGTGTTATATTTCGTTTCGTAATTAATCAAATATTAATTAAATTATATATTCATTATTTGTAAATGATCACAAATTGACAATTAAAAAAACGGTTCTTCTCTGTGTACAATATCACAATCAATATGTAAAATGATTCTATACTTAATAAATGAATTTTATTTGTATATTTTATGTACCAAAGAGTCCAATTTTTTATAATTTTTGAGAACAGTAGACTACATTCCTCTTTGTTTAAAGCTTCATTTTGGTCCCACCAATTACTTCGGGAGTTAACAATTGCACTGCATCGACTAATTACTCGAACCAGATTTCATAATTATGAAATTTGTTTCATCAGTATGATAAGAAAATATCATTGTATAACCGCTAATTAAGTTAAACCGATTATTTTCATAATAAGTCCATAATCAATGAATATATATGCAACTTTATTTAAATTCTTCCATTGTATATCTCTAGGGTATAATCGTTCATTTGCCCTGACGTAAAGAGGTAACGTATTGCACTCCAGCGGCCGAAAAATGATTATATCGTTTATTTGACTGACGATTCACAACTAATTAGTGAACGGACGCGTTCATAAGAGTGACAATTCAATGTGTCGCTTGTTATTGATGGTAGGTTTTATAGATATTGTATTTATATTTCTTGTTTTTATATATATATATATAATATTATGTATCTCGACAGGCTATCTTTCATTAGGGCGTATTGTTAAAATTTATGAGACTCATCACACAGGTCAAAATACAGAGAAACAGACTCTTACAGGATAAAATCTACGTTTAGTGAGGAGCAGTGTTTTTATGTACTAGTCATAATAGAATAAAGTAGATATAATATATGTATGTAATAGTAGTGAAAATGAATACAATAAAATTATATGATAAGGAATGTATTTTTAAAGAGTACTCTTAATAAGAAAATATTGAGTAGGTATATATTATTTTATAATGTTTTATTTGTAGAACGGTTTTATTTATGTGTGCGAAAATTGTTTTTTTTTTTTGGATTCAACGATTAACTAACAAAATATATGATATATACAAAACTTTTTCGTTAATCGCTCTTTATTATTTGTTTAGAAGAAATAATCGGAGACACAAACACAGGCAAATAGCAATTTCGCTTAAATCTATTTATAGATAACTGCTATTAATATATAGAGTGGGATAGGATTAATGTTTTACTTATAATTTAAATTGATCGACTCATATCTGTTCTTACTTTATATTTAAACCTTTAATGTATTTTAAGAAGACTTACGAGAAAATATGAAAGAGCTTATGACTAATATATTTTTCCTTTGTTATATAAAGGCTTATGGAACTGTTAGATACGTACTGATGATGACGATGATGATGTCGCCCTGAAGGATTTTAGCCACGGCGAATGATCACAAGGAAGACCAATTACATACGTAGAAGATATTATATTGCCAAAATTGTTTCCGCTAATAAAAGTTAGCTCTCTATTTTCTTATTATCCGATGTATTCGAAATGATCAAAATTATTCAGACACAAAACCGATGGTTTATGTGCTGTACGAGGCACGAGAGTGATCACACGGTTGTTTTTTTCGAACGAAAATCTAATAAATTTTTGGATCGACCTTGGGTTTGAATTCAGTACGAGATCTTCGGCCTTATATCTTGTCTAGTCACTCAACCAAAGACCGACAAGCGCTATCAATACCATGCCAACCATAAGCTTTAAGACGTCAGAACCCCTTGCATCTGTAATTACACCACATTGTCCATTCGTGTATGAACGCAGAATAACTAATGAATGACTGACGTATGCACAAAGCCTTACCAAAGATATTGAGAGCTCAAAAGCCAAACAATAACCAGAGCGTCCAGAGATTAAAGTAACAGATTTGATTTCAACTAGTGAAAGGAAATCATGCGAAAATAGTTTCTCAATTCGAATTAATGCGGCAAATATCAAAGGCTAACTGCCAAGGATGTATAACGTACAAGTGTAGGCGCAGAAATGTACAGACTTTATTTTATCTTCTATCTCGCTCTTCCCGACATCTGCTGGGACGTAAATAGAGGGAAGAGTTCAGTCACAACTTTGGCTATCGTACTTTCCAGAGTACGAGGTTTAAAACTGCCAATTTTTCAAACACCTAGGTGCGACTGAGAAATTTGTTACCGAAAATATTATTTGACTTGGCTAAGGAAATCAATCTCGGACCTATGAAAGCCTTATCTAATATCCACTTAACCATGAGGGTTCGATACAAATGTGAAACTCAATGATACAGAAATAGTACGAACGGGAAATTGATTACAATTCAATTCATTTTATAATTAATTATAGTCGGACAAAAATATACACTTTAGTTTGAGGTTAAACGGACTATTCAGTATTTTTAACGTTGAAGATTATTTTTTTAATATGTATTTATAAAAAACAAACTTTAATTTTTATTTCAATTTTACTGACTTTAGTTTAAATTCTTTCGTTACTGAACTTAACTTATCTGGGGTCGGATTTAAGGATAAAGCTACGGCGAAACAATGTTCGATGCTCGGATTTATGTTATAAATATATTTTTAAAGTTTGGATTGAATTTTATAGACAAAAGTTAGAACCTTATCGCAGCAAGGAATATCTTACAAAATATTCATATTGTATAACTATTCCAATCGTATTTCAAGTATTAATGAAGTGAGCTATTAACTGGGATTTGTTTTTATTTTAAACTTCTTTATATTAATCTCACTCATCAAATATTCTTCCGTTATGGCAATATTAATTGTTAGTATTATTGTTTTCCGGTTATAAGTTTGAGGTGACTAGTGTAACCAGCCATGAGGGACATAAAATCTTAGTTCCCATCGTTGGTGGATTATGAAAGGACAAATCTAAAATTGCCAAAAATTACTTATTTCATCAGTGTCTACGAGCCGTCTTGACCTCTTACCTTCAGTACGCCCATTTGCCCATCCATATACAGATGTTATAATACACTTATTATTACTCACACTTGTTATTTTGGTGTAAAAATTAGTTTTAAATTTTCCTTCAGATCGATGCTATAATTATGGACATATTCAAGAATATTTTTATATATATCTAATTATCCTACCGAATTCGTATGAGAAATTAAATATTTTATCCTATATATATTTGCCAAACAGTGACATATGTAAGCATTCGCTTGCCGACCCATTCACCCGTGAGGCGCTAATGCATCACCGCAAACAACACGGATCGCGTATTTTCGACGCGTATAAATATCTCGTAATACTAAAACTATCGATTCGAATTGTAAAGGCACTAATTATGTATCTTCAGAAAATGATTTTAATGAATATGCTAATAAATACTTATACTATAAATGCGACAGTTACGTTGCTTGTTAACTCGTTCGACTCAAACCGAATTTAATGCTTCGAAGGACATAAGCTACTTTTTTAATAATTCATCCCTCGAGGTAGTAAAATGGAGGGTAACGGTAAGCTAACTGTAGGCAGAGTTTTATAAATTCAAGCTGCGGTTTGACCGAAATCTTTAAAAAAATATAATACATCCTAAATTTTCTTAAGCTTAACTTCTTTATCTATTACAGACAGATATTCAATGTTACTGATTTCCCTGTACATATTTTTTTAATCTCTTATATTATCAATTAATATTAAATATTAGAAAACATCATATACATTACTCTGATCCCAATGCAAGTAGCTAAAGCACTTAATGTGTAAGTAATTGAAAATCAGAATTATCAGAATATCACTTGGTAGTAGGGCTTTGTGCTAGCCCGTCTGGATAGGTACCACCCACTCATCAGTTATTCTTCCGCCACATAACAATATTGTTGTTTTCCGGTTTGAGCCAGTGTACAAGGGACATGACATCTCAGTTCCCAAAGTTGGTGGCACATTGACGATGTAAAGAATAGTTAATATTTCTTTTAGCGTCATTGTCTATGGGTGATGGTGACCACTTACCATCAGGTGGCCCATATGCTCGTCCGCCAACCTATACCATAAAAAAACGACGCTACTATAAACACCCAAACCCAAGACAATATACAAAATTAATGAACTTTTTCTACATCGACTCGACCGAGAATCGAACCCGGGACGTCGGAGTGGCGTACCCATGAAAACTGGTGTAATCACTACTGGACCATGTAGGTCGTCAATCTCTTATATAATGTTATACCTCTTGTAATTTAGGCAGCGTATACTTTAGCTTTTATTATTATTATTTATTTTTTTACTTTTATAATGCTCTCCTTTTGTCCAGGTTTCATTTTCTGTTTTTGCGGGATTTTGTCCAAACAAAAACGGTTTGGATTACTTTGGACTAATCATTAGATAATAAACCTGAGTTTTTCAACGTTGGCCATACTTGTAATTAAAAAAAAAACAACATATTAACTTATCATACAACCTTTGTCTGACCTGAAACTATAAATTATATGAAAGTTCCATTTTACCTTTTCAAAATATAAGTGCGATATTTATTTCTGTCGAAGCTGAATTGATACAAACGTAAGCGATGTTATTCTAAAAATATTTGAACCGGAATCTTCATAATTCCAAATACAAGTTACTGAGGGCTAGTAAAAACCACTGAATTTGAAAAATGCTTTCGATTCCACACCAACGTATCCTTTAAAACGAACCTTATGCCGTATGATATAAGAGTGATAATGGAAACATCTCCGGTCATGTTTTCTCGCGTTAGCCGTCTGGGGAGCGATTGTCGTTTCGCGCTCCTCGCGAAGTGTCCGTTTCTTGGAAATATTGTTGGTTTCCTCTCGGGAGTTTTGGGTACATTTGAAAAATGGTATATCATTGTAAGGGTTCCTGAGGTCAATTTGCGTAGGTAAGTGAGAGACCGTGTAATTTTACCTTTACCGTCATTTGGTTAACTGCTATTTTTTTTTCATTTAACATTCAAAGGCTCGGTGATTAGGGTTTTCTTGTAACATTTTACCTGAAATATTCAGGAGAGTTTATACATTAATGCTTGAACATATTTTACCTTTAAGGATTTGACAGTATACTTTAACTGATGAGTTGACCTTATCCTAGCAAGCTTAGCGATTGACTTATATTATTTTAGTGGTATATAATACGTCCAAATTCGTATCTTGTGTTAATTTATTTTATATTTCCTCATTAGCACATATTATATCAAAGTATATTCAAAACTCAAGATCAAAATAAAAATAAACTTTATTCAAGTGGGCTTTTGAATCGTCATTTAACAATTAAGTGAAACTACCATCTCGGAAAGTAGATTATACCGAGAATAACCGGCAAGAAACTCACTAGTTACTCTTTTTAAACATTTAAAAATATTCTATACAAATTAGAAGTGTAGCTAACTTATAACATTATCTCTAGATTGTAAGAAATATTAACCATCCCTGACACAGCTACTCCGACACTGTTCGTTTATATCGTAAGATGTTACATTACATTGTAATGATACAGCCTTAGTTTTAGATCTATAAAAGAGGATCATACGAATACAATATGGCACCTAAATGACTTAAACCGATATGAGAATTTTCCTAGTTTTATATAATATATTTAATTATTTTTACATTATGAAACCAGTAAAATAAAAATTATAATTGAATCATATATAAAAATCAAACAATCTTTATAACATAAGTATTAATCAAATAATAAATTAATATTAAAAATACCAGTTTTTAACGTTTGCTTGAAATATACAGACGAATGTTTTCCATAATAAAATATGCAGTATATTTATAATCTTTCGTGTTAATCGATCAAATGGAAATAAACCTTAGTAGAATCAAAAATATATACACCAATTACTATACATAATATACATACAAGATAATCGTCCGGTTTTCAATGAATGAATGCTCACGAATCGTATAAATATAAAACTTTTGTATTGTCCTTTTTAACTTTACCATTGAGAAATTTACGACGCCTTTCAGTGACGTAGGAACCAGTGGAATAAATTATGACTTTAAAAATTTTAGATATAAATTATAACTGAAAATTTTTAGCAGAGCTCGGTCGCGGAGAGAAAGTTTTCCAATATTTTACACCCAGGTATAGTACGCCAAAGCTTAGATATAGCATCGGCAAATGAAATAAAACCGATTACTGCCGATTTATACAACCGATAGAAATAGCTTCCTTTTCGTTGCAGGCAAGCATGTAAATCGAAGTGACGAATATATTAGGTCATATGATAATACAAGTTACTACGTTTGTGTAAAGATCATATATAAGAAGAAAATAAAATATTGATAATTCGGCATAGCGTACTTAATTCGGATGTGATCGGTTTTACGAATTTTACCGATGCTACATCTAAGTTGTGTCGTACTATACGATTGTGTTTATTCACGCCCTGTACAAAGTTCGAATTATTCAATTATCGTCAGTATTAGTCAAGTAAATATTTGTATCTAAATTCTATAGCGCTTGTTTCATATGAATTCGACATCGTTGTTTTGTACCATCAATTCAAATCCGTGATATTTGGAATTCATGAACCGGGAAAAGCAAAGAATTTATGCGTTTAAATTGAAAGTGTTTTATTTTTAATCTAGATTTGAATTGGATTGATTCATCACAGATCAAAAACTAAAATGAGTATTTGTATGTGTTCAGAACAATTCATATTTGCGAGTCACTTTTTATTACAATATGTTTTTAATTTGTACGAAGGAAGGTTGAACATTGAAAACGGACGCACAGTCAGAGTAAGAAAACCTTCGTCAGTTTTCAAATTAATTCCTGTATAAAGTTTTTAACTCTTAGTATTTTTTGAATCTAAATATTAATGCATTGCGACGCTATGTAATTCTTACCGATAACGCAGAGTATCGCTCACACTGAGCACACGAAAATAGATCTTAAGGTGACGAACCTTTTCTTACCCCGACTGTACAAAGTCTAAATTATATCAACGTTTGAGTAACATTTTATTTATTCCTACAATTTCGTGAAGCATTATCGTTTTAAAATGTAAACGAACGAGGTGAAACCGTACTATCAGTTAGTGTTTACAATATGTTACGATGATATTTTTAATTTAACTGTTATATGAAGATATTAAACATTTTTATTTTGTTACAGATTTGCCACGATTTGTGGGCCCAGGATCAAATGTGACGGTGGCAGTAGGCCGAGACGCGGCTCTTACTTGTACAGTTGACAATTTACAAACGTTTAAGGTAAGTTTCAATATACGGAAGATCAAGTAGCAGACAGTAAATGTGTGGCATAGAAAAAGGTTTAGAACTTGTTTTACCACTCTACTCTAAAGTGGATTGGTACACTGATGATACACCATTTTCCCGTCATAGCTAAGCATGATATTATTTTTAATTATATATAAAACATAAATTTTCAGTATCAAGTAGCATACATTAAATAAATTAGAATTAGAGTTAATAATTTACTTTCATTTTAATTTATGACGTTATTGGATTTGATACATTGTGCTCATTAAAAATAATATTTATATATGTGTGGGTACATTGATGTAAAAAAACAACATTGTAGAATATGACGTCACGATCATCCGTCAATCCACACATGATCTGTATAAATTCTGTAAGATAATGGATCAGGGATTTGAAACTCACCGGAGAACACGATCGTGAAATGTCAGAATGTGATAAGCGACACTGACTATAATTCGAAAGAGTTCTCTTCGCGATAATTCACTTTATAACTATTTGTGAAATATTGACAACTGACTTACGGTGATACGTCATTTTGATACGTGTAGTATCTAGCTTATAAAGCTAATAATCACTTTAATCAATTCTGTAAATTTCAGATTGTGAATCTGACATTTCACGATCGTGTTCTGCTATGACTTTCGAGTTTCTTGTTACAGAATAATACTACATTAGTTCTAGTCTGTAAGTTTCCCCTCACGAATTGTCGAGAACCGATTTCGAATACGCTATTTATGCTTTAAATTTATGACAGTCAATGAATGAAATTTAACGATGACATTCTGCGGTGTTTCACGTTTATTCTTACAAAAGAGTTCTGCAGCACGTATTAAGCTACATATCAATCTTCTTGACGGAATAAGGAAAACGTCCCTCCTTTAAACATTTACGGTCTGTTGTTTATTTATTTCATTAATCTGTCTTAAAAACAACTACAAGACTTTATAGTAAACTCTTCGCAAGTAAAAAATCAATCTCAAAATATCGGGTACTATGTTATGATATTTTTTTTTATTATTCGTGTATTTTTCTTACGTACTCGATAACAAATTTGATTTATTGGAAACTATTTGGAAACACATATATTTAATGAAATTTATTTGTACTTAAATTATTGTAAATTTAATAAATAATTCAATTTATAGCAAGGCTTTGAGAGTTGAAAAAATAACTTATTATTATGAATAAAAATAAAACATAGCTATTAAAAATGTGAAAATTTTGCGTTTGCAAAAATAACGCATTATGTTCACGCATAACGCGATAAGCGTTATATTCATAAAAGACAAAAACAAAGTGAATTATGATATACTCACATTGTTATGTTTAGCGCTACGTTGTGTTATTGTATAATATAGCACATTTAAAGAATATTCGCATAACATACGTATTATAACAACCTAGTCAAAAACAAAGTCTGCCTGCCAGCTTCTTTCCTCGTCATTAAACAGACTGACAAAATGGGTAGAAATATATTTATAATATGCGTATGGTAGAAAAAGGACGATACTTTCAAATTTCCTAGCTGAGAAAGCACGAGATTTTTTCTTTTTATATTGGTTTTTCAATATCGAAGTTGTATATAGAACCTTTTTGTACCCGTGTAAAGCCGGGACGGGCAGGGAGTGTATATAATAAATCATAATGCCGACTAGAAAGTGGTGACTCAGCATATATCATGAAAGAAATGAAAGCAGATATGGAATAGGATAGGAGATATGGTATCTTGTTAGTTCTGCAACGGCCCAAAATATATTTTTTTGGCAATAGAAATTATAGAGTCTATAGCGGTAATTTCAAATAAATAAATATTACTACTGTTCCACAACAGAATCATAGAATCAAACTATTACACTAGTGTTTGACTTGGAAATTTACACATACTTACGTTTTTTTTTAATTTAAATTTAATTTACTATATGACTTTTAAAACACGGTACACTTTAAAAGTTATTGTTATTATGATTTGATGAACTTAATAAATTATTATTATTGACGACCTCCATGGTCGAGTGGTGTGTACACCGGTTTTCATGGGTACGCCTTTCCGAGGTCCGATTTTGAGGGTTCGATTCCCGGCCGAGTCGATGTAGATTACCATTTTAGTTTTCTATGTTGTCTTCGGTCTGGGTGTTTGTGGTACCTTCGTTACTTCTGATTTCCATAACACAAGTGCTTCAGCTACATCAGAGTAATGTATGTGATGTTGTCTCATATTATTATTATTTTGTAAAGTATTGTCATAAGTATTTTTATAAACATTTGAATAATAATAATTTATGCATTAGGTCGCGTGGCTACGCGTGGACACGCAAACCATCCTCACAATAGCGGGTCACGTGATCACGAAAAATCATCGAATCAGCGTCCAGCATGGAGACGGGGCATGGACGCTTGGCCTACGTGACGTCAGCGCGACAGACGGCGGGAGATACATGTGTCAAGTGAACACGGAGCCGATGATGAGTCAGACACATCTATTGCAAGTTGTTGGTGAGTATTTATATAAATCAATTAATATTTGAAAAAGGTTTACCGACACATAACCTATCGGCTAAACCAATAGATCTAAGGGAGTGAAAAATTGCATAAGAATTATTTATGAATAGGTGAACAGAGGGTTCTTTATAAATTAGTTTTCAGCTAGGGTTAAATGGAGGAATAAAATTCGTATAGTATTTATACATTAGGCTTACGTTTATGAGTCAAAGATAGTTTAAACTTTCTTGAAAATGTTGAGTGAGGTAACTAGGATCAAAGTTAAATAAATATGAAAATAGTAGAAATCAGCGTTTAGACTTCTTTTTATGATAAAAAGATTATCTGAATGGTATTTTTTGGAGTTTGTCCTTAACGGGATGTTATATTCATCGACTTAAGTCCTATGCAGCGACGTAAATTCTTCTTATAGGGGAAGGACCATGATAACAGACTAAAAAAAAAGCAACTCTGTCAATTTGTATATACTTCATCACCGAACCAGAGAGCTAATAAAAATACAATTTGATATAGGCTACTTGCCTTAAATCGGGATAAGCACATCGATCAAGCTTATCGGGTTTTACGGACAAAATTCGCTTGTTTTTATTTCCTATCATACTTTAAGATCAGGTATGGGTCATCTCCAAATTAGAGAGGAAAACCTTGTAAACGTCTCAACAACAACAACAACAGTCTGTAAATTCCAACTGCTGGGCTAAAAGCCTCCTCTCCCTTTGAGGAGAAGGTTTGGAACATATTCCACCACGCTGTTCCAATGCGGGTTGGTAGAACGTCTCACTGTTGAGCAATTGCCTTCTTTTCGTCCAAGGTAAAAAATTTGGAGCTAATTCAACTATATGAGATAATAATATAACTAAATGAGACACATGCAGGTATCTTCACGATGTCCTTCAATAGTAAATCATCAGTTAAGATCGCTCACTAGGCAACCTCCTCCTCCTACCTCCAAGAACCTATTTTATCAATATTTAGAAGAAACAACAAAACCTACAACTTCGATACTGAACTTATGATGTCGATGATAAACATTCTGAGAACTATTCCCTCGGAAGATATTACGAAGGATGGGGAAATGGGACGTCTAAAACAAACTTACGGAAACTCTTTCCAACTACTCGTAGCTTACTTTATCAGGAACCAAATGTCTTTTACGCTTCTTGACTGGGAAAACGTCGGTTCTCGGTTAGGGTTCAAATTGTAGAACTCTCTACAAATTTGATATTTTAATTTATAATTGGTGTTCACTTGGTGTTAGGTTCATATAAGTCCATCTGGGTTGGTACCCATCAGTGTAGAATATCGCAGCGTAGTATTGTTGTGTTCGTTTTACTGATTCAGTGTGATTAAGTTCCCAAGGTTCGTGGCGCATTATCGGTCTAAGGATTGATTATTTTTCTTGCATCTCCAATGTCTATAGTCCATACTGACCAATTAACCTAATCAGCCACTAAATTTACAAACTTTTTACAATTATATTATAAGCAGTTGTATTATTAAAGATATATAAATAGTCAGTTAGTAGAGCTCCTTAAAAATGCTCACAGTCTACACTTATATTATAAATGCGAAAGTAAGCTTATTATCTCTTCACGCTAAAACCGCTGTGCCGATTTAAATGAAATTAAGCGAGTAGATGGTTTGTGTACCAATGTGGATACCCCTTTTGGATGTTTTAAAGTTTTATATTTTTCATGCGGACGCCACAGGTTCGTCTAGCTTATTCAAAATCAAAGCTGTGTAACTTTAAATCGTAATCGTAAATGTAGGTGATGAACTATTTAGATATTCTAATTATGTTTTATACGACTGTGTAAGGTAGCAGATAGATAACGTATAAAAGGCTATAATGTAGATTTTGTATAGTCCTCGTAAATAAAAGATTTCTCATAATACGTCAAAGTTCTTTCTGATTTGATTTAATCGGAAGAGCGTAAAAGTCAAATGAAGATTTATATTTACTAGTATTATTTAACGAGACTTAAGACTTGGACTGTGTGAAAGACGATATAGTTAGAAAGAATATTACTTGTGAGATGACGTCTGACAAAGAAGTATGGCAGGAGAAGACATGCTGCGCCGATCCCAAATAAAATTAGGAAAAGGGGGATGATGATGACTTAAGACTACAAAGGTTCCATTATATATACATATATTACTTATGGTTTATATAGATATATATGGTTTTTATAGATACATACAGTTAGGATAATTATCTATAAGTACATAAAAGTATAATTTTATTCTTTCCGTAACTTATTTGTACTAAATATCTGAACATATCCGGATATCGGAACCAAAATTTATAGGAATACCTTAATTCGAATGGATTTTCGAAGCTATTTTGTGTCACCATTACATACATATTAATTTAATAGAATCGATAGGATAGGATCTTTTATTTCCGCTTGATAGATAAATATTGTGCCCTCTGTGAAAAGACGATATCCAACACAATAAATAGTAAAAAAATAAACAAATAGAATTCGACGCAATACAGATAGTGCTGCGGTTTTCTAGTGTCTAAAGGCGGAAGAAAATGCTCGATACGATACGATCGTTGGAATATTAATTTCAATGCATTTGCTTATTTCATTGTGAAAAATTAAATCTAAAAGCATTGTCCAAGAAATAAAAAAAAAATATCTGAATAACCTTATTAAAACGTCGTATATAGTACAAACAAATATTTAAAAAAAAGAACAAAATTAAACTGACTATGTGTTAATATTACGTTTTTTTTTTATGGAATGCGTTAGCCGACGAGTAAGAAATATTAACTATTCCTTACGTCGTCAATGCTCCATCAACCTTGGGAACTAAGATGTTATGTCCCTTGTGCCTGTAGTTACACTGGCTCACTTACCCTTCAAACCGTAACACAACAATACTGAGCACTACTGTTTGGCGGTAGAATAACTGCTAAGTGGGTGGTACCTACCCAGACGGGCTTGCACAAAGCCCTACCACCAATGAAAATATACTATATCCAATATAAAAAAAATTGGCAGAAGCAAATCATCATAACATCCAAGATATCATTGCCTCGAATAAGAATTTATGTCAAATATATGCATAAAAGAATAAAGATAAGAGTGTGTATTATCGTTAAGTATATTTAAAGATAAAAGTATCGTAAAGTGTTATGGAACGAAATTAACAGCTATGCTTATATAAAAGCATTTTCTGGGTCAAGTGCTGTAGAAGTATCAAAGATTACACCGATGGCATATTGTGATTTCTCCCAAGCAAACGATTCCTGTACATATTTAACTGATAAGATATTTATCCAATTCATGTATTATTTGTAATTCATTGCTATATCAGGTGCGAAACTGTCAAAAATTATATTAAATATAACTGTCGTGTTTGAAAATTGAGGTTTACGTTACGACTCATGGGAACATATCCATATCGATTTGAATCTTATTACATATCGATTAAAATTTTATTAAAAAATAATATTCATTTTAGAATAGACAAATCACCACAGAAATATATTAGTACGCACTACCAACAAATTACATTAATAATTTTATTTTTGATACATTTTTGGAATAGGAATTTTTTGGGTATCTTTGTAACATATTACTTGAAAGCGATATTTTCATCAAATATCAGATCAGTTTAAAACAAAGTTCCAAAATGCAAATAAACAGTGTCCTCGTATTTCCCAACGACTTTCAATATTAGAAAATGGATCACATCTGTCAAATTTGCAGTCTGAAGATTTTATAAGGTTTCAAAACAAGAATTTTGCAACAATATGACAAAATATTTTCCAGTAGATCTTAACACTTACCTGTTCAATCAAATAAACAAACTCTCCTGCCTTATAATATTAGTATGGATATGATATTAACCTTCCCGCAAAGTATCAATGTTATTTTTTTGCAGTTCCCCCTGATATAGACGACGAAGCGAGTAGCGGTGAAGTGCTAGTTAAGGAAGGGGAAAGTGCGGCCTTGAGATGTGTCGCCTCAGGCGTCCCGCCACCCAACGTTATGTGGAGGAGAGAAGATTCGAGGCACTTTAAGATTGACAATCAAACGCTTGGTGAGCTATAAACTATTTTTCGAATTCCTTATTATTGTTTACGTAAGAATTTATTATATAGAATACTTCTTTACATAGAATCATTATAAATAAAGTTAGGAAATCATGCCGACGTAACTATTACATAGTTGGAAATATGTTTAATTCTAATATTTAATTATGTAAGTATATAAGAGACAGCGAAAATAATCGTAACCGATCGTTATAAAACCACCCACAACCAACAACTACTGTATCTCCAAACCGAAATTTAGCTATTCAAAGTAAACAGTTAGCAAGTTGTACTACGAGTAAAACCTGTTTACTTCTTGTACTCGATTTGAGTTAATTCTAATCAATATCTAACAGAGTTTTAAGGATAAATTGTTACTAACATTAGTATAATATACGAAAAAAAATGTTTTTATATTCACTTTTGTTGTCCGAAATAAAATGATTATTATTACACATATTACATAATCTTCTATTGTATATTTAATTGTGGGTACATTAAGTATTTCTTCTTGTTCTACTTATTCGAGTAAATCACTGACTAATGACTTAGACTATGATTAATGTGTATCCAATACAAAAAAAGGGTTTATTATTATTTATCTAGAGCTAAATATAAAGGAAGCAAGATAACAAAAACGTTGCCCTTTAAAAAAATACAAATACATACAATTAATATAACATTTCTATGATTGAAAATACTCATACTATATTCAATGCCGTCGATGTAAATAATTCTATACAAAAAAAAATCCATTTAGTTGAAAAGAAAATCTTTTGTACATCCGCCGAAGTGGATTGAAAGGTAATCCGACAAGCGCTCCATTACAATTCAGCATTAAGATTATCGCATGATACGTACTCACGAAAAAGAAACTGTTTGTTTCGATACATTTTCCCTTTTTTAAAGAAATGTTAAGTAAAATTGCTTTTTAATAAAATGGTATACGAATTTATGTTAAAATAATTTGAACAGCTGACTTTTCTCTGTAGACTTATTTTTACTTTAATCAGAACGCTTATTGGTTGTCTGTGATATCATCGGCTGCCAATGATTATTGACTAAGTAAAAGACTTGTAGCTAAGCCAAGATCGTATCTTTTTAAGACTATTAAAATGCGGCCAGTTTTTACGTGACGCATACATTGCATGGTTTTTTCACGATGTTTTCTTTTGACGCTGAACATAAAATGAATTGTAAACAAAACAATCATTTGCTGTCATATATAAATACGTAGTTGTTTTTAAATTGAGATATGACTGTTGAATTAAATCCTCAATCCTCGCGGTTCGAATATATAATATAAACATATAATAATCCAACCGTAAAGTAAGATCGGCTGGATAAAAATTTAGTGGTAGCTGCAACAAATTCGTAGAGGTAAATTCATACAGAAGTTTACCTTGCAGTTTAAATTTTATTAAAGCATTAAGTCACATCGCAAAAGGAGTAACTAAGTTAAAATTTTAAGTCTTATAGTTTCTAAGATTTCGAAATAAGTGACATTTCTCTACCTTATTTTAAAGACCTTTAAAGTGTCAAAAAAGTTAAAAAATAGAAGAATTGAAACTAAGTCTATTACTCCACAACTTAGATGTAGCATCGGCAAATTCAATAAAACCGATTACTGCCGATGTATACAACCAATAGAAATATCTCCCTATCGCGCCATTCGACGCTATTCGTCGCTATAGATTCTCGCCTCAGTTCAACCCGAGAAAGCAAGTGCATGTAAATCGACGTCAAAATGACGAAAGTATTAGGACATATGATATTACCAGTTATAACTTTCGTGTAAAGATCATATTCGTATAAAAAATAAATTTACGTCATTCTCAAGTTATGGCGTTACCATGACGACGAGCACCATTTTTACATCTACAGATAGATGTCATCGGATTAAAACTTGTCATCATTATTTACAATCTACGCTCCTTAAACACCGTCGCCCTCACGCAGTCATGTCTTGACACACTTTGTCCGCTCACTAATGAGATATTCGATGTTACAAAAAAAAATAGCACTAACACAAACTAAAACTTCAATTTGTCACGTGATAAAAAATATACATTCGAGTTTCATTCGAGCGCTGGATAAATTCATAGTAAAAACACTACATAAAATTAAGTTGTTTTAATGAAACATATTCCACAATGTGGTCTAAAAGTAGATACATACTATAGTTTTATCCATAAACTTTAGTTGGAAATCCTAGTTATCTGTTTGTATGCAATAGAATCGTCGTCTCTTCGTGGGATAGCAGTCTCTATAGAATTGTAATAAGGTAGTTATTTGTGTGGTTATTTGGGATGGTGATAAATATAATGTGATACTGTACAAAAACATTCGCATTGTATAGGTAGAAACAGAACAAGCAGCGGTTAGTGTAGCTAAACAAAGGAAACTTTGCCGCCTGCGGCTGCAAATTGAATGTAAACTAGACTAATTTGCATTCCAGCTCAAATATACTTTACGGATTGTCACTTTCAGAAGTTTTCTACGTTTGCAATGTATAAAATTTTGAACTTTAGTTTCTACGAACTCGTTGTATTGCGTTTTTTTTTTGTATATTTTAAAAATAAAGTCAAAGTTAATTCTTTATTTTTTAAGTTAATTTTCCTATTGACCGCCAAAGGTTTTTGCAGTGTTCAGATATAATAAGTTTGACGATGATGAAATATGTAATTTTATAAAACGCTGTAATTTTGCCAATGTCCTAATTGAAACCAAATAATAAGAAATGTGCAGAACTCAATTATAACTTTCAAAAATACATAGTCCATAATTTATCTATCGAGAGAACAATTTAATTTATAATGATTTCATTTGCAAAGACAATGTTTCTACTTATATTTTAAGGTATATACTTTGTACAATCGCATATAAATCATAAGTATTATTTTACGGATCACCCAATTCAAAACAGTATCTGAATCAATATTAAGAATATATTTCCTTCAATAGAAGTGTATGGATATAGAGATACACCCAATGTCTTACTCAAAGTAGACCTCAAGTACTCACGCATCATCGGATAAAAAAGTCAAGATTAATCATTTTGGTAGAAAATATATTTGTTTCACATACTATATGAAAACAATTGTACATTAAGCCATACCTACATATCGTAACCAGATATTATTATGACGATTTAGCAATAAATAAAACTTCAATTAATGCACGATTCCTTCAACGGTACATACTTGTAAGAAGAAACAAATGGTTCTTAGGATTTGGTACATACAGTATGGTATATTAGATGCTATTAGTATAATATATTACATCCATATTATATGTTATTGCGTGGAATATCCGTTAATTTAAAGCTATCCTTGTGCTATTGGAGAGGCCTATATCCAGTAGTGGACAAGTAGCAAGGCAAGATTGTGCGTTAAACAAAAACCTTATAGACAATTTTAAATGTAAAAAATTACTTACATTACTAGGTTACCAGTACTAATTATATTACGGAAACCATTTCAACAATCATAATTTTCTCAATCGCTGCCAAAGTTTCAACAACAAACTCCGAATAAGTTTTCCGTTGAACAGTTTACCCTCAATCAAGATTCGTCTTGAACTTGATCTGAAACAATCGCTTCTTCGATCAGAATATTCCTGCTATTTTTCGATCAATTGCAGTCGATAAAATAAATATCTAACAATCATTTTATAATTGAAAATAAATAAATTGGAATCAGTTTTATTCCAATGAATTCAAACACGATACGTCTACTGTAAGATGGTCAGAAAATACAATAAGAAAGATAGGATACCTCCTAATTTTAGATGTTGTTGAAACATCAGGTCAGACCTAGCCATAGACAACTTAATAAATACATAAATCATAGACCACAGACATTGGCGCTGTAAAATCCCCCGTATTTCCGTAGTAACACTCGCTCACTCACCAAATTAAATGTATTTTGTTATACTCATTTTTCAATCAAATTACAGTGATTAATAAAAGTTAAAAAAGCGAGTGGAACCCATTATGATTTTTTTTAAACATTTGGTTAACATTTGAGCGACGTTAAAACGTTGACAGCAGACTATTGAGGAAAACGTCTCTCTCTTGATGGTTTCAGATACATGAGACCTTTTTTTACCAATTTTTTTTCGTTTCGACTTTCCCTTCGAGTTATCGCTCTTCAGAAAGTAATTTTTGATGAAGTATATCTATTTTATGTAAGAAATTTTATTTCTTATACACTTGACGTTCATAGAGTATCATCAAGATACGATTATAACCGGTTAAGCCTATACTTACATTATATTATGTCAGTATTAATTCGATTTCAAATAAAAAAATTCAGATGTAGTCGTTTCACTATTACATATAACGTCTTGTAATGAAATTAAAATAGATTTATATATTTTTTCATTTATTTGCCAACTTTCAAAGATAGTGGTATTCTGAGTTACACATTTTGATTTATACACATTAATATATTACTACTAACAACATATTAATGTCCTAATATTAGGCTAAGCCCATTTACTTTTGTGCAGAAAATCGGAAGTTTATTCCACTACTCTGATCCAATGTTGTCTTATTGGGCACATATGCCAGATTTGTGATTGATCCGAAATACACATCACACTATCATGAAATATATATGAATATGAGATATGTGTTTTGATTGTGAATTATCAAAATTCCACTACTGGTTTGAACTGGTTTTCAACATGTTCTACATGTGTACCTATATTTGCTCGTACTGACTGTTCTCTAGTAAATTTATCGAATAATCTCAAACATATCTCGTATTCATAATTTTTTGTATACATAATAATTTTGCAATATTTAATTTTAAACGAAATCATTTCACGATATGGTATTTCAACACTGACAGTCCGTCTGTCTTCAATAGATTTCGTTAAGACTAATGAAGGTATTTTTTCAGTGTCAAAATACAGCGGAGAATGGCTGAATCTTACGGAGGTTGAACGAGTTACATCAGGCGCTTACCTCTGTATAGCAACTAACGGGGTCCCACCCTCCGTGAGCAAGAGGATACAAATAAACGTCATGTGTGAGTCCAATCAATAGCCACATCGCAAAATTAAATTGTGTGGCTTAACTTCATCCAATATTGGAGGGAATGTTCGAAATGAAATTGCGACTGACAAGTTGAAAATGACGCGCGCTCTATTGGCTTAGACGCGTTGGATGGATAGACCAACGTACTGACGAGACTAGAATACGAGGGAACGTTTGAGATGTTTGGACAGAGTACTGGCTCTTTGTGATGCATTTATGAATGAGACCAATATCCATCTTTTATTCACGAAATGTTTTTAAATTTCAAATTTACTTGACTTGAATTTATTTGCATTACATTAACATCGTTGAACTTCATTTGTTATTCTCTTCCGATTTTTATTAACACGACAATTTGCATACTATATTTATTAAATACTACAAAAAGCACAAGATTTTTGTAAATGTAATATCTTTTGGAACAGTTACGCCATCAGTTTGGGCTGGACGAGTTGCGATCCGAGCACTTGCAGGCACCGCTGTCACTCTGACGTGTACAGCTGAAGCATATCCTACACCACAAGTTTACTGGATATTAAACAGCGAACAGAGACTCGTTAATGGTAAGCACATTTCATTATTTCAGTCGAAGCCTTTTCTATATCTCTGAACTCGAATATTAGAGAATCATAACTATTAATGTCGCATCATTTGTCTCGGACAAGTGTCGTTGTTAAAAGAAAACGTTTAAGTATTTCCTTGACAAAATATCCGGAATATTTTAAAATGTCTCTCGCTGGATAATCACCCCACTCATTTATCATTTCACTCGTTGTCATGTCTAAGTCTTGGCCACTCGCCAAAATGTCCAGGAGTGCTTCGTGTAACTGATGATTGATTTCGCTGCTAAGAGCCAACTCGTTATTTACAAATTTCTGTATCAAAACTTCATTTGTATATCATTCACTGAATACAAATTATTCAAGATATATGTCTATGGGAAGCGATTTATATGCTTTGTTACATTGTGTTTATAATAATGACAAGGACATATTAGATGAAACACAATCCCCGTGAAATCAGACCACTTATGTTTTCGTGTAATTGGGGAACACTAGCCGTGTGTACTTCGGAATGTACACTGGCTACAACAATAGCTAGTTAAGTGTTCGTTCGGTAAACAAAGGACTTACAAATAAAACACTTGCAATCGTGTGTTGTTCATTGTGTTTTGTTTAATGCTCCATTAAGTGTTCACAACGATGAGTGAATTAACTAATGTTATTTAAAAGCTAAAGAAATTTATAAAATTTAGTCATTTCATGGATATTTTTTTTCTTTACCAGTTTCTTCCGCTTACGCCTAAGACTATCAATCATTTTTACAATTTATCACAAGTTTATGTCATCGCTTTTATTCGCTGAGACTATTAATATAGAATAAATTTATCATTCATATATCATTGGGATTTAGTTAGGTATTAAATATTATTTTACAGTTTGTTGAAAGAAATCTGTAGTATAGTAGTATGTGTATAAGTTATCTTATTGCTATCAGTATTTGTGTAGATTATTAAATTATGTTTCGCTTAGATATTATTTATATAAATAAGCCTTTTTAAATAATTCAGGTAAAAAATCTTTTAAACAATATATTGGCAATAATTTATGTATATCCAAGAATTAAAAATATATTTTTCTTTCATAGGTTCCAAGTATAGAATAAATAAGCTGTCCAGAGGTTATCGGCACACACTGACGCTGCAAGTGGCTGAAATGTCAAGAGACGATGCTGGGGCGTATCGATGCCATGTTGAAAATAACTTAGGGAAGGCACAGGCGGAAGTTTTCTTACATAGTAAGATTATCAATTGAATTTTATATGACGTAGGCATGTTCACGTTAAGTAATTCTAATGTGGATATTTCAAAATTCTACCACTATATTGGAAATTAAAAAGAAAACATGATACATTTTTGTTTTTTAAAAAAATTTAAGCATTTGTATCAATTTTTTTAATGATTGCCCACGGTTAATAAAACAAAAATAATTACTGAACTGTTTTATCTTCACTTATTTTTATTTAAATACCCAAGTGCATTTTTTTTTAAATAAGTGCAAACTCGCAATGTATACATTTTAAAACCTACCCAATAAGAGGAAGAATGGATTTAGGTATTAAAACATTGTTTTCCAAAAATAATCTATGAAATGTTTTAGTGTTAACAACAACAACTACGACAACAACAACTACAACAACGACAACAACGACGACTACAACAACACCTCCCCCTACAACTACATTGCCACCGGGTGAGTATAATACAATTATTACTTTATCAAATCTCTTCCCGATTTAAGTCTGCAGATGGCAACTAAGATTTAATATGTTCAAAATATATGTATACATAATATATAAAGATATATTTATCTACTATAAAAAATAATATTAATTCCTGGTACAAAGTAAAATATGAATTATTTTAGTGTCCATTGTATTTCATTTTGCAATTTTTAGCCAGAGAGAAGTTAATAGTATTATAAGCTATCATCTTATCTCTATAATTATAATTAATAAATATATAAGTGTATAAGTGTGTCTATCAAAACAAATTGTGTCAGGCTATATAGCCTGATACATTATATATCATATGATATTTATCACAGTAAACAATTTAATAGGCAATATCAACTATAAGATATGTAGGTATTATATAGTTATTTCAACCATAGATAAAAAATATACTTTTCTCTTTTTTTATGTTCTGTTGAAAACCACAGTCAAAGTGTACATTTAAAAATATCGTAGGTTGAATAAAATGAAAAGTTTTCCATCATATCTCGAATAAGTTCCGCAATCAGCACGTATATCTCTGAATGAATTCATTAACTAACCTTCAGTATTTCATTTTCGTTTAAACAGAAAACATAAATTGTGACCCGTTGGGACGAGGAAAACATGTTTATCGTCCCTCGGGTAGAAGATCTTTTTGTAATAGACAGTATTAGATGTATACGTCTCGACTTATTTATTTTATATTCATTCCTTTCATAAAAAAATATTTTGAAAAGAATAATACACAATAAAATAAAAAATAAACGTAATGAATCTTAAATATCCAACTGTGAAATATTAAAAGCTTTTTTTTGGATGTATATGTATAATATATATGTATATAATATGTAGTAGGTTGACTTTGGATTTCGTCATGGCCGCATTATCCCTTCACTCTCACGATTAGATGTGACAGCTAATCCAATAAGACCGGTAAAAGTTTAGATGCAGGGCCAACGCTTTACATTATTAAGGGTAGAGTAAACACAGCCATTGTTGACCGAAAAACATGATTTTTTTTTTGTGTTTTAATCCCGAGTTTGAACTCATAATCTCAAGATCTTATACGCCTTATACATTTGATCAACGCAGTAAAATATATTCTGTAATACATTTGGCAAGCGTCTAATCACCAATTTGCTGCCAACTATGGTTACCAATATTCAACGTATACTATCCGTAATTAAGATAGCAGCCTTAACTAAGTCTCTCAGTATAATACAAGTTTCAATATGTTTCCTTGGGTTTGATGTTGTGCCAAGTGCATATTTTTTTTTAATGATGAAATTGGTAGACAGACGCTTAAATAGACGATCTGATAAATGCTCAACAATGAACTCAATAGAAATTTAGCTATTTCTTATATCAATAAGCCACGATTTTTGAGATGTGCTCAACTTGTGTCTGTTACACTGGCTCACTCACCCTTCAAACTGCAACAAAACTACCTATAGAATGTATTGTTGTTATTAGTATCATATATTTATATGATATGTAAAAACTGGATGGGTATAACAAAGACAAGAACTGCATTTAAAATTTTACCATGGCTTCTAATACAATGTTATAGATATTTATTCACATTCACATCACGTTCGATAAATCGCTACTTAATAGCTCTTAAGCATTATATAACCTCTTTAAAACACGTTATATGAACTTATCACTGCTATCTTACCACGCTAGCAACATAAAAAGTGTAATAGAAGGAAAATTAGATCATGCTACTATAAATAGAACAAAAAGAGAAAAAATACACATATAAATTTAAAGTGATTTCTCTCTCTTACAAACTCATAATATGGTGACGTTAATTTTGACATTTTATGTACCTAAAATTAATTAAAAATTTGAGAGAAAAACTATCAAAAGACAAAACTTAATATTTATCTTAAATGCAATACACTCAACTATCCAATATTTAATTTAACATATGCCTGAATTAAAAAACGCTCTTAAATATAAAAACAACTGCGTTAAAACTATAACATCAAAAACTAGTCGTGTATTTTTAAAACTTTTAAAACGTTTATACCGCACGTATGAATGTATATTATATACTTACACGAAGTGATGCATTACGCGCTGACCTACTTGCTCGAGAGTAAACCGCTGGCAAGGAACGTCAGTTTAACGTCGAAAGAGTCAAAATGACATGTAATAGATTTATGGTCTATGCTCAAGAAGCGTGTAAATGTGATCATGTGAGGAACACGATGGATATCATGTCAGTTTGAAATTATGTAGATTATTACACATACAAATGCTTTTCTTTCACTAGTTAATCGCATTATGATAATTGATAAATATAATGAATATATAACATATGACCTTTTAATATTGAAGTCTTTGGACGTTGGTTAATTTACTGGCAAGTTAAAATTTTGTTAATATAATATTATTTGTTGAATATTTTAAACAAGGGCTTATAGTCAAAATAAATAAACGTTTTTAAGTCACAGAAAAAAAATCGCTATTGAGTCTCAATTTATCAATTCAAGAGAAAATATATAACTAATAATAAAGGATATAATATAAATAAACTTTTTATTCCATATCGTATAGTGTCTTATCTTATAATGTATTCGTACTAATAGAATCAAAATATTCCTTATTCAAGTACGCTCATATAGGACTGACGGACCTGTGTTAGACAAAAGTCCCAAAATAAAATAAGATTAAAAAAAATAAAAAATAAAGTACGCTCATAGAAGACTTATTTGTCAACTATTTTATTTTTTATTTTAAGAGCTTTGTATTTATCAACTATTCTTTCGTTAAAAAATATCAGTGTAATTTTATTTTGGAAACGAATGCCCAAAGCAAGATATATTGACTGTGAGTAGTGGTAAATTAAGATTCTCTTCCGGTTTTTCCTCCTGGTTTCTATACTCTATAAATGCGATATAAATAACAATTCCTGTTGTTATATATATTTTTTATGTAATATAATAGTTGTAAGTTGTCAAAAACTATAAATATTGACTAAGTAATTCAAACAATACTATAGCAGTGTTTGACTTTTTGGCGTATGCACTTAACCCATCAAGATAGTAAAATATATAAGCTGTCTAAGATAATATTACTTTTTGCAATCGTTCGGACTGTGCGGACTTAATGTTGAGTCTATGCAATTTAATTTTAGCTTAATTTATAAGTTGACAGTTTAAGAATCATAAAACATGCATTTTACTTTTTAAATCGTGATAGTTTTAAGACAGACTGAATTATTTTAGAATTATATTATGAAGTACAGGATATTGACTATAAAATAGGTTACGTTTTGCTTCCTCATTTCTCGTTCGCACAGCCAAGGAATGTCCTTCCGGCGTCTGTGTAGAACGATATTTGTAAACTCAATTGGGTCTGTGTTTCGAGAGTGTCTGGCTTTTTCTAGGCAAGTGCACTCTATCAGATTGCCTGTACCATCTAGGATTATGGTATGACCAACATATACCACATGAATAAAAGAAAGAAAATAGGGAACAATAAAAGTGTTTGAAATAAAACTAGTTTTTAACGGATTTTAATCGCGTATATTAATTATTTTTAACATCCCGACGTTTCGAGCACTTTACAGCGTTCGTGGTCACGGGTAGACTAAGGTGAGATATGTTTATTTAAAGTACAAAAGAAATATAATTTACAACTACCGCCAACGATTTCTTATTAAGAAGTTAAGCCGGGATGTTAAAAATAATTAATATACGCGATTAAAATCCGTTAAAAACTAGCTTAACTTAGATTTCTCCTTCATTATGGGAAGTTACCCTTCATGATATATATTATGCATGTTGCCTCAGATCATAGTGGAAAAATTTAATAAGTATCCAAAGATGAAAATATACACATATTGTATAAAGTGTTTTACCTGGCTTATATTCATAATATCCTCGATTACTGATAAGAATTTTTTAATCATGTTATATTTTACAGATGACGTTGAAAGACACTTGGAACAGCTACATAGAGGTGTGATGGAAGATCCTGCTCTCGAAAATTCCTACATTGTACTTAGTCAACATCAAATGCAAAATCTTGGTAACAAAACAAATTATTATGTCTATCTAAATGTGAATAACATTTACACTAATGCAGGATAAATTTAAGGGCTTAATAACTTTAAATGAACTTATAGAAATCAAAATAAGAAAAAAATACATGCCCCAAAAATCTTGACCTCGTCGCATGATGGCAGTATTCCATCGTTGAATCGCAATTCCGATTCGTTGGGTGTTGGACGCTGTAAGAAATATTAACTATTCCTTACATCGTCAATGCGCCACCAACCTTGGGAACTAAGATGCTATGTCCCTTGTGCCCGTAGTTACACTGGCTCACTCACCCTTTCAAACCGGAACACAACAATACTGCGTACTGTTGTTTAGCGGTATAATATCTGATGAGTGGGTGGTACCTACCCAGGTGGGCTTGCACTAAGCCCTAGCACCTAGAAAATGAATGTAATGAAACTTCACCAGTGAAGGAAATAGGGGGTTTTATATTTTACCACAATCCAAGTATTTTAACTCCAAATAGAACGATGATAATTAAGGGTATCTTATAAAAAAACTTTCTTAAATTTCGATAGAATATTATCAATTACAAGCGAGATAGTATGTAATATATTATGATAAGATTTCACTCATGGGTATGAGTCGTAGACCTAACGTAAGAATTCAGAAGGGTGTCTAAGTTTACATGTTAGCCGAATTACCAGATACAACTTAATTTGCAAATTAGTAAAGTAGTAAAGTAACAGCCTGTAAATTTCCCACTGTTGGGTTAAGGCCTCCTCTCCCAGTAAGGAGAGGGTTTGAAACTTATGCCACCAACTTGATCCAATGCGGGTTGGTGGAATGCACATGTGACAGAATTTCGATGAAATTAGACAAATGCAGGTTTCTTCACGATGTTTTTCCTTCATCGCCGCGCACGAGATGTATTTATAAACACAAATTAAACACATATTTATTGTGGTGCTTGAGTAGGTTTGAACCCGAAATCATCGGTTAAGATGCACGCGTTCTAACCACTGGGCCATCTCAGCTCATTTGCAAATTAACAACACGTCAAATCGTTAACTAACGAATAAGATTACATTTTACATCAGGTAACTTAAAATTAACCTTTAAATAAAATTCATAAATTATTAATCTCATTAGTCCAAAACTTTCCCTTTAATATAAAACCGTGAAGGGATCATAAAATCCCAAGTGAAGTAAAACTTGTCTCATTATCACTAAATTGTTGAACGACCTTTGTAAAGTCAATTTGGTCTTTAATTTTTACGCTCTAACGCCCTTCTAAACCCTTATATAAACTTTTTAAACATACAATTACATAGACATCAATTCACACGATAATAGTGTTCGAAATATAAAAGTCAAACAAATTATCATTGATTGAATTAATTGGCTTCATTTGACAGAAATGGTGACGACGATGTGACCGGAGCTGAGGGGCCAGGGCGAGTCCCCGTGGGGCGAGAGTTGGCCCCTCCCCGACGCGGCCCCCTCCCATCTATCCCGGCTTTGGATCATAACGGCGGTTGTGTTACTCGCGTGACCTCGCTTGCTGACATAAGACGCTTAAACTGAGAACTCGTTATAATGAAGTTAAAACTTAAAGTGTTGCGTTTATTGCTACAGCTGTTTATTGCTACAGGAATTTATAATTTGAATATTCATCGCAATTATTCTAGCGTAAATCTTATCTTACTTTAATATCTATAATAAACGGCCATGTATTTGTTTAAGCTATATATTGTTTGTAACGTACCTACACGTTTTTGAAAAGAGAATTTTGTTGTACACGTAATAAAATATTCGATGTATTATATAGTAAAAAAAAAATATTATAAAATAGTTTTTAAGAAGTTAAGGTATCGCTGTAAATAATTTTGCACGAACTAGTCATATCATATAAATCACGCCGAAACAAAATTGTAAGCAAGTCGATTATATAGCGAAGTATTTTGTATTGAACGCTTTATAATGAAAATTTTCTTTTACGTAATAAAATGTTAATTTCATAAGACAAGGATTCAATTAAAAAAAATCTATATGTGAGTATGTAATCACTATTAATGTGACTGTACATATGTATATGTTAAAATAAATAATTCAAAATAATTATCATAATTAGTCTTATTGTAAGCGAGTTGTTAAAACTCATATAAAATTACGAAGAAAAATGTGGATTATTAAATATTTATAATATGGCTATAAAAGAGTGAGACTATTATGAGAACATTGTGTTCTCTGGAATTAATTTAATTTAATTTATTATTTGTATAATTTAATTCTAATATGGATACACGAGAAGTTGATTTTAAGATTACGATACTCTTTGAAAATGTAATTCAATAAATTGATTTTCAATTGTTTTCATCGTTACATGTAAATGCTAGTTAAATGTATAAAAACTAATGTATCGATCTGTTCCGTTGTGAGAAATAAATTTTTGGAAATAAAATTGTCTTTTGTAATAATTGAGGATTGGAAAAGTGAAACCAAATGAACCCTCGTCAATCGAATCCCTCTAATAGAACTTCTGACCGTATACGATTGGGGAAGAAAAACAAAGGGTTCGATATAAAAAAATGGTAAAATTGAAGGACCTATTTACATAATAATATGTATTTTTATTCATTGTAGGATAACAAGTGATCGCCTTTGACAAGAGAAAATTGTATTGTTTTAAGTATTGCTTTGATTTACAGTGCGTTGTTTTGTGATCTAATTTGTTATTGAATTGAAATAAGACAAATAAATTCCAGTACGATATATCACTATCTAGTAAATACGTAAAATAAAGATAGAAAGTGAAACCTTTTTGATTTGTTTTTGTGCGTGGCATAATTGCGTCTACAAAAGACCTATTTCCTCGAGATTTCAGGAACACGTGGGATATAATTATTTAATTGAAATTTAAACTAAATAGTCGTCGATCAGAACTGATTTTGCGATCACGTACATAATTTAACCTTAGCATTACTTTTCGACTTTATTATATTATTTTTTGAAAAATGATTATAACACACTGGGGAAGTAACATCATTGCAAAAATATAAGATTATTTTAATGTTACTACATGAATTAAACAATAATATTATTATAAGCGATGACTCCGTCATACTATGGAAAAAGGGTTATTTAGCAGTTTAAAAAAACGAATATCAAAGCTTAACTTTTTAAAAGTTCATTGACATTTTCATGTATCGTTAAATAGGTTTCAAATAATGATTGTAATTCTATTTATCACACAAAAACATTAAGAAATTAAAATCAAAACATATCAATATTAAATACTCGATTTACAACTTTGACGAAAAAGGTTGTTTTATAAATAAATAAATAACAAGAAATCAATTTAAAAAAGAAACATTTTCATAAATAAATTTAACCTCTTGACCAAATAAGAATCTTATATCTTATCACCTCTTATGAATTCGAAATGAGTATTGGACGGAAATTGAACCCGATATTTCAGTACCATGTGTAAAAATATAAACTATAATAATAAATTGAGAGTAATATAACGCCTTTATATTTTTATTTTACAAGACGTCACAACAACTGGAAAGTTCGTTTTTATTATTTCTCAGTAGCAATTACACTGAAATTGATAATTAAGAAAAAGCAATAAAAATATTGAAGGAATAAAGTTAGAATTATTACCGTTAACTACAACAGTGCAACAATAAAGCGCTTTGTACAGTTTGAAAGCGGATTAGTTGTATTAACCTGCTTTTAAAATGTGTGTTTACTTATTGTACTAATTACGAAAATTTAATTTATAATTTTATATTTACAGCATTTGTTGTACAATAGGTTCTTACGCACATACAAACACACTCATACACAGACGCGCGCGACAGCGCGCGCGCTTGCACAGTTTGTGCAACCAATCTCGCAAGCCAGTTGTAATTTCACTGGTTCACCCAAACGGGAACACAATAAAACCCAGTACTACTTTTGACAGAAGAATATGAAGTGAGTAACCGGCGAGGCAGGCACAAAGCCCACCTGGCTATAACGATAAATTGTATCACAGTGAAAATATTATCTGAGTTTGATCTTAGCAGCTACTATAATATTAAAGATAAGGTCATGAAACTTAGACAAATGAAAATTATGGCATATACTTAAGCTGTATATATGTATATCACTAGTTGTTGCCCAAGGTTTCGCTCGCTAAGTAGCAAAATTTATTCAAATTCGGTTAATTGGTTTGGCTGGTAAAGAAAGACAGACAAACAGACAGAGTCACGTTTATTAATAGAAATAACGCAGTAAAAAAAATTAAATATTCTATACATAGACTGGGAAAAACAAGTTGTAATGATGATTATAATGATTTTTGTTTTCAATTATTTTTTAAAATTACTATCAAGAGCGCAAACTTCAATACGTACAAACTTTTGACGATATAAAAAAACATACTCTTTATTTTTATTTAAATACTAAACGTGATTTTAAAAGAAAGGTCAATTTGTGTTGAAGAACCAGAATTGTGTTTGTTATAGGTGACCTTTAGGAATTTTGACTAAGAATAAAAATTTTCGTCTGGGGATCGAAAGCTGAGTTCCTATATGATTTTTCGTTTTAATATTTTGTAAGTAACGTCTTATTACGTGAAAACTCAATTTTCACGGCAGGTGAAATTTTTGCGACAAAATAATATTTTTATAAAATTAAATTTCGAACGTTCTTTGCTTAAATAAGATTTATGATTTTACTCGAGTCTAAATCATTATTACAGTTGACTAAAAACCACATAAATATTTTACTGTATCGGAATTATTAATCACCAATTATTTATTTAAACATTTAAGTTTAATAGTCAATAGACGGATAATATAATCACATCCAAATTTTGGATTGGTGGTCAATTTTTGAGAGTTGCCAAACTGAATTAAACTCCAAAAGTTTTGTTTATCAAAATAAAAATCATTTTTGTATAAGTTATAGATAAAAACAATCGTTTTCGCTTATATAGACATCGATGACCACAATATATTTGTACAACAAGTTTCAGTATCAAAGATTTTTTTATCCATTTTACGACTATTGATAGAACGAAGAAATTCTGACGTTGCAGAGTTCAAATATAATCAGCTATTGGTTCAATATAAGGGTGAATAGCGTGAAATTGATCAGGTTTGTTCCCAACAAAGACTCGATCCTATTGTGTTTGTACGATTTATAAAACTCAAGGAATACTATCGATTGTATATTGTTTGATGGATATTTTATACACTGCTTTGAATATTGATAGTATGGCTACAAATAAAAATAAAAATACATCTTGTAAACTTTCCAATGTTGGCCTAAGAACGAACCCTAAAGCGAATTGGTGAATTGGTGAAGGCATTGGACACTTTCATCCAACGTATGCAGATTTCATTTGGATGTTATTCTCCACCCCAAAGCACAAAATAAAATATAACAGAATTCTTATGCAAAATTACATTTACATAAATTGAACGCAGATTAAAGATCGATCGATTACAATATACGAGTACGTGACAATTACAAACATTTTTGTGATACGTGTGGTATTTATTTATTTATTTATTTATTTATTCGGGTTTAACAAACAGCGTCACAATAGGTCTAAATACTAAGCTTAGATTTAAAAATACATAATTGTGAAACCAACACCGTTAACCACAGATTACTACTAAAGTTATTGAGAGATAGACGATACAATTTTTATATATTTTTCTTAATTTGTATGTATAAATAATTTATTTATTTAACTGAGGAACAAAAAAAAAATAAAGAGAAATAACAAATTTTAAAGTAGACAGAATAAATTAAAGTATAGTAAATAAATAGAAGAATAACAATTTTGGTAGCTCAAAAAAAAACAGAAAAAAATAAACAGAAAATAAAATAAAAAAGAAAAATAAAGTGGATTAATTACTTATTAGTTAAAAGTTGTTTCTAACTAGGAACTTACATAAGTTTATTTGACTTCTGTTATAACAGTGCATTAAAATCTTGCAACTTATCCAGAATAGATTTTTTATAACAACCAGGGGTGTTCATAAAGATATCTACATCATTGAACTTTTTATTGTATATTTCGATCAGGCGATACATGGGCGAGCGTTTACCAGTATTAGTACGAGTTTTTGGTAAAGAAAAAAGCGATGCAGTGCGGCATGCTCTTATGTGTGGTCTGATCGGTACTTGGTAGCAAATTTTATTTATAATATTAATACAGTCGTACTTGTTATGGCATAAGTCATACAATAACATCGCTTGTAATTGTAATCTTCTAGATACTAATCGCGTTAACTTGTATTTTTCTAAAAGTATGGAATAGGGAAGGCGGCTGTGGTAGCACTTAAAATGAAGGTATCGTAGGAATTTCCTTTGCACTCTTTCAATTCTCTCAGCATATGTGTTATAAAATGGATCCCATGCAGCAACTGCGTATTCTAGTTGAGAACGTACCAACATTTTGAAAAGATGGACAAGTGTGGTCGGGCGTTTAAAATCACTACAGGCACGAACAATAAAAGCGTAAATTTTGTACGCTTTATCACAAATATTGTCAACGTGTAGGTCAAGTGTTAGCTTACTATCCAAAATTACTCCAAGGTCTTTAATATTCTGAACCCTTTCAAGAGTAGTATCACATATTGAATAATCGTATATACTAACCTTTCTTTTCTTAGTAAAAGTTATAATTTTACATTTACCTGAATTGAGTTTGAGTTTATTTTTGTTACAGTATTCGTTAAGTCTAATTAAATCTTCCTGAAATTTGTCGTGATCAGAACTGTCAGTAATAGTACGATATAATTTAAGGTCGTCAGCATATAACAAATAATTACAATTAATGAAACAGTCACTAATATCATTAATAAAGAGAATGAATAGTAGTGGTCCAAGAATAGATCCCTGAGGGACGCCCGAGGTAATTGTAACAGTACCCGACTCATATCCATCTATAACAACTTTCTGAGTTCTATTTGTAATGTAAGATTTGAACCACCTCCAGAGATTACCTCGAATACCGTTAAAGGCTATTTTATCTAGTAGTATTTTATGATCTACACTGTCAAATGCTTTCCTAAAGTCCGTATATATACTGTCTGTTTGTACGTTGTCATCCAGATTCTCAAATAATTCAGTTGTATAGACTAAAAGATTTGTAGTAGTGGAACGTCTACAGACAAATCCATGTTGTTGCGGAATTATGCTGTTATGAAGTAGTGGATAAATGCTACTGTGTATAAGTTTTTCAAATAGCTTCATTACGGCAGCATTATTGTATGTGGATGTTATATTAATTTTACCCAATTAGTAGTTGCCCGCGTCTTCGCTCGTTTAAGGGTGCTAGTTGTCATGTGTTAAAAAAACGCCTATGTCCTTTCTTAGAGTTTAAGTTTGCTTCATACCGAACATCAAAAATTTGGTTCAACGGTTTGGTCGTGAAAGAGCGATAGCGGATATAGTTACTTTCACATTTATAATATTGTTGAACGAAAATGAAGTGACGTCACCGGACATACGACGAAACGTTAGAGAAGATATCTGACAGGCGGGCAGGCGACGGCCATATTAGTTTAGACAGAGGATAAAAAGATTGATTTCAGTTGCATGTTTAAAGTATTGTTTTATGTTGTTGTTATTTTTATTAAATATAATTGTGTTTGTTTGTTAATAGTATTTTTGTGAATAGTAGATTATAATATAAATATAGATTGTGGTGTAGCATGTAACAGATACAACCTACAAGTGAACATGCTTAGTCTATTTATAGTCAACTGGTATCCAACCACAAGTATCCGAAACTAAGCTCGACGTGCTTAGGCGAACATCAACTTTCTCACTTGACTCAGTATCAGATTAATTACAAGCTGTATGTCAAAGTTAAGTACATGGCCTTGTTCTCAGATGTCCCTGAAACTTGGGCCTAATAATAACCAAATCAAAATCCTTTACTCAATATAACCCTATTAAACTCACTTATTAATTTTCAAATTAAAATTTACCACCGTCTACGGAAAGGAAAATAACCGGAGAAGAACCGGGGAAAGACACCCAACGGTTAGTTTTTTGACAATTCTTGCTTGTTTATGTTATATCGAAAATAACTAGCCAGGAGGCAATTGTTTCTTAAGGTGGACAAACAACCATGAACTCACTAATTTTGTATCTTGTATGCCTTTGCACTAGAGACATTTCGATCGCTTTCTGTGATTCTATTGTAAAACCGTATACGTTGCCCCAAAAAACAGGTGTTGACATTTGAATGGTAGGAGTAATATGAATGAATTTATCACTTGTATCGATGTTATAATTATAAAATTTGCACACGTAGTAACATTAAATACATGAAATTTAATAATTATCCAAATATATACTAATTTTAGTGCATTTTTGGGTTATTATAACATTTACGTATAATATTCGGTTTCATTGTATAAATTATTGCTGTTTCGAAACTATAAAAAACAAACGAATTGATTGATTCAAATATTAAAATTTGTAATCTACAATATTAAAATTCATTTATGTAATACATATTCCTTAAATATAAAGGTACTAATGTCAAACCACTGGTAACACATTATATTATAAGTTTCATAATAGTTGTTACCTAGTTGACAACAAAATATTTGTTCCAATACCAAATATCCCTTGATAATAGAACTGTTGTGTGACTACACGTACAAACTTTGACATATTATTTGAGTTTCAATTTGAATTTCTGATTATTTTTTCGTCAATAGTTCAACTAAGTATAAGGCTGTACACTCTTATTATAAATTTGAAAATAGAATATGATTTTAAATATCGATGTATATATAAATTGGCAAAGATAGAACAGTTCATTAATTTTTTCATCATATTCTCTTCTTGTTTGGGGTATAATAGCTGAAATGTTACCAATAAAATTGGAAAAAAGATCTCCTTATTAAATATGAAACTCTATTAGTTAACCATTTACTTCAGTTGTTTTCATTGTTTGATCGAACATGAGTAGTATTTCTCACGATTAGATAAATATAGGAATTGGTATAACGTTTACTCTCCAACTATGTAATGCTGCATAGGAAAAATAATAAAAAGATAAATGACAAATATAACAATGATGTTAATATTTTTTTAATGATAAAATTAACTTACAAGCAAGTTTAACGGTAAATGAAATTAACAGACCTTTTCATTTCCATGTAATTAATATGAAATTAAAACCTAAATATAATATCATCTTCTTTTTTCTTTACTTCTCTTGTTTAAAAAAAGACTATCGCTGATTCAATTAAATTGTAAATTGACAATCAAATAATACGATCACAATATAAATGCTAAACATCTCACGAACCGCGAATGGATAAACACCTACCAAAATAAGTAATTTTATCTAAATCTTTTCAATGCGCTGTCAATTGTCTTTTAGTGATTGCCTCTCCCAATTTTATTTGACGTTTTTTTTTTATTCTAGTCACGTCTTAAGCTGATGAAGGGACGGCAAATCCACCAGACAATCGTTTCGATCCTTGTCCGCAGGATACCCATACTATTGACTAGTTCGTGTAACAAGATAAGTGGTTATTGGAATTGGTATATACGTCATATTGTAAATAAATAAAATATAAAGTCAAATTAATTTAAATATTTTTTATCTATTTGTTATCTATTATATTAAATGTAAAATTTTAGACAGTTAGACCAGAAAATGGGCAACAAACCATCCGTCAAACCGTCCATAGACATTGATTCTATAAAAAATATGACTTAGGATAAGTATATTTTCATTGCTCCACCAAACTTGGAGTTAAGATTTTATATCAGATGTGCCTATTACACTACATCACTTACACTTCAAACCATAAGACAGCACTAAGGTTTGCTATTTGGCGGCAGAATTACTAATGGGGGGTGGTCCCTACATGTACGGACTTGCCTAAAGCTCAATCACCAAGTAAAAGTTATTATAGTCCTTGAAAAAAAAATTATAATATTATTGACTTTTTGACGCACATTTTGTGTAAGTTTATTAAGTAGGATCATCATCATACTCCAAGAGTTTTAAATATATTAAAAATATTTTTTTAAAACTAAATTTCACGATGAAATTTATAAAATTTTATAAATTTTAAAGCGACTTTGCAACTAAAGTTACCAGTATCTGAAACAAACGACGGTAAAGATATCAAAATCGCCGCTTGATTTTTTTACTTCTACTTATAACATTCTTGTTGTCAAGCAAATACATAATCGTATCTATGTTGTATGCTTTTTGACTTATAACGCGTATTCTGGCAAGAGTAAAGTGAAAAGGGCCGCAGTAATCCAATTCCTTGGATGAAAAAAGCCTACCATTTTTAATCTGCTATATCTGCCAACATAGGTAGTGAAAAGGCTTTTGGTCGCGTTTTAAAGCAAGCTCAAATGTGAATATACGCGTCATGTCAGTAAAATAAAAGCCGATAAAGTTAACAATATTACATAATATGGATATGAATTTAATACTTATAATAATAGATATCACGTGATCTGGATAATCATCCAGATCGTATTATAAAATACTGTTGAATTATGATGGTAGTTTACATCTGGTAGAAATCGTCACATATGACGTTGTCTATCTCTTTCTATTTCTGTCTGTCTCTTTTTTTATGCGGTTTTATAATCTAATTAATTTAAAATTTGATTTTAGAACGAAGTTCTTTTTCGTGGTATAGTACAGTGGTAGTGTGCATCTGGTAGAAATCATCACGAGGACGTTGTCTATCTCTTTCTAATTCTGTCTGTCTCTTTTTTATAAGGTTGTATAATCTAATTATTTTAAATTTTGATTTTAGAACGAAGTTCTTTTTCGTGGTATTGTGCAATGGTAGTGTACATCTGGTAGAAATCATCACGTATGGCGTTGTCTATATCTTTCTATTTCTGTGTGTCTCTTATTTATACAGTTTTCTAAGTTAATTATTTTAAATACGGGATTTAAATATTATTTTCATTATGTTTTCTATTTAAAATATAATTCAACTTAGTTCCAACCAGTTGTGCAAAGACATTTTACGTTCTTTAATTGAATTTGTTAATATTTAAGCAACATTTGGTTATATGTAAAATATTTTATATACACGTATAAAATATTAATTCATTTAATGTATTCACTAGTACCTCAAAGTATAAACAGTAAACAATGCTACAACATAATTCATTTGTTATTTTATTATTTGGTAAGTTAGTTTTTTTTTTTAAATATTCCCTCTCGTAACTAAAGTTAACGAAACGGTATTAAGGCAAATATAATGTATTGTGTATTAAATGTATAGCTTCGAAGTTTAATCTTGAAATAATTTTTCCTTTTTATTTCTCAAGAAAAATAACACATTTTTAACTATAAATAGAAATTTAATAATTAAAACCAAATAAATTCAAATGGAGCTGGCCAAATAGAAACCTATTAAATACATACTTGAAATGATCAAAAATGTGCAGGCGGGTTACACGGGGTTCTTTTCAAGAATCTTTAGGGATTCTATGCAGGGATGCAGTGAAAACTGGATGCTAATAATGATTTATTTATTCAAGTAACAAACTCAATTACAAAAGGGCTCATGTTAGTGGAAATAATAAACTAAGATTGCAATGTACTGCCTCAGTCACGGCTTATAACCAACAGTCTAGTCTGCTAGCGATCAAGTTAAGGATTTTATTGGAGCCGGCTCGTATCTTACGGACAAAGGATACGCATCTTTATCACATTGTGCGCTAATTGTGTTTCATGTCTCGGATTTTCTTTTTTTATAATATCCCGTTAGGCATATGAC
Source organism: Vanessa cardui (assembly GCF_905220365.1). Lineage (NCBI taxonomy): Eukaryota > Metazoa > Arthropoda > Insecta > Lepidoptera > Nymphalidae > Vanessa > Vanessa cardui. The sequence goes on from NC_061131.1 coordinate 3,943,728, forward strand.
TCCACTCCTCCCGATGGTAAGTGGAAATGGAATCCAAACGCGAAGACGGCTAGTACGCACAGCAATGAGCTGTATTAGTCACCCTCGCCATGCCAGCCTCACGCCTCGTTTGAAGGCACCCAGGTTATAAGATGAGGGGAACACATGTGCTGGTATTCTCGGGTTTTATAAGAGTAATATAAAATTTAAAAACGAAGTTGCTATAAGAAGCTCTCTGTTTGATCTCGTGTTATTCATTGACTAATCTATTTTTTCTCAAAATCAACATTGCAATATTAGTATTAATTACTAAAAAACAAAAATATGAATCCAATTTTTTTTTATTACCTTGACAAAAATCGGACCTAAACTTTTGAATTAGAGTCGAGTAAGCAATCTATGTATTCTAGATCAATTTCAAATATGGAACAATTTACGAGTCTATTGGAATATTCGACTAATTACTTGGAACGATTCACTGAAATTCACCTACGGGTACATTGTTATTGCCCATCAATTGAGATTATTTGTATCTAAGTAAACTAAGCATGATGATGGCTGTAACTATTATAATCCTTCATCTGGTGTGAATGGATTTGCTATGAGATGCCCATTACTCAATTGCAAAGTAGCCTGAATACATACATATTTTATGTTTACCGTTTTATGTCTGCTTTCTTGTATGTAATTTATTGTTTGTATTTTTTATGGCATAGGTTGACGGATAAATATATACGGGCCACCTGATGGTGAGCAGTCACCACCGCCCATAGAAAATGGCGCTGTAAGAAATATTAACCATTCCTTGCTTCACCAATGCGCCATCAACCCTGGGAACTAAGATGTTATGTCTCTTGTGCCTGTAGTTGCACTGGCTCAACCAACATCAGAACTGGAACTCAACAATAGTGAATACAGTTATTTGGCGGTAGAATATCTTATGAGTGGGTGATACATATCCAGGTGAGCTTGCACAAAACCCTACCATATAAATCATGCTGTACTTTAATTAAAACACCCATGGTCTAAGCCATAGATGTCATGTTTTCAATTTTGTAGGTTAGTGTTATTAGAAATCTGATAAGCACAGTTTTGCTTAATAATACTGAAATATTGCGTTATAATATAAGATATATTAACATAACAATTTGCGACTTCAAACGTTTTGAACGCGATGGCTATGATAGTCGAAGTTGGTATCGGTCGGCCCAAATTAATTTCAAACTCAGCTTGTACAGTTCAAGATACAAACTTTCAAACGATGGTTTCCTTTAAATATTCGAAGCATACTAAATTGAGAGTCTTTTATAAATAATTTGGTTTGAATTTTAAGGCAGTTGTTAGCATTTACTTTCATTGGAACTTTGTTATATAACAGTAACAGTCTGTAAATTTCTCACTGCTGGGCTAAGACCTCCTCTCCCATTAGGCTAAGATGGCAGTGGTTAGAACGCGTGCATCTTAACCAATGATTTCAGGTTCAAACTCAGGCAAGCACCACTATATATATGTGATCAATTTGTGATTATAATTCATCTGGTGCTCGGCGGTGAAGGGAAACACCGTCAGGAAACCTACATGTCAAATTTCATCGAAATTCTGCCACATGTGCATGCCATCAAACCGCATTGGAACAACGTAGTGGAATATGTTCCAAACCCTCTCTTTAATGGGAGAAAAGGCCTTTTGTTATATAATTGTACTTATACCTTTTACTGGGCCTGTCTACACTAATCCTATTTAACGTCGAGATAGCTTGGGATGTTTTACATTACGTTGCTCCAGAGTTGGTATTAACATACGAATATTAACATATATTAAATAGCTTTCACCCATGCCGTATCACAGATAGCCCATAGCAGTACTGTTACCCTTCAAATCTGGATTTGAAGTGTAACGGCGCGGAGGTGGGAAGCGATTTCAAATTTCTATTGTGAAGCTGCTGATGATTCATGTGTCATATATCCAGCCGTCAAAGGCGTGCATTTTATGCCCATAAAATAACAAAACCAAGTTACGTTCTACCAAAAAATTCACATAGCCTTTGACGAACAACGTATAGTAACTGGAGCGGTGACACGGTGACATTTCAACGACACGAACATATCTTTTAATTAGTAAAGACTTTTTTCATTGTAAACACAATTTAATTACATCATTCATCAAGCTGCATAAAATAATTTATGACTGCTTTGTATACATTACACTTGACATTGTTTTATTCTTCTTATTGTTTTTTTTTGTATGTAAATAAGATGTAACTTTGAATAAATAAAAACAAACTTAAATATTCTGAGCAGAAGAAAGGTTTTTTTTTTTTAAGAATATAAGGTGACCTTAAATATGATAATATTATTTTCCTTTTACCAAAGAATACAGATAAGTATTATAACTTTCTTATGTTTAAAAATATCTTCACTTCTATTTGGACATATTTAATAAGATATTTGTATGGCATAGGTTGGTTCACAAGCATATGACTCATTTGATGGTAAGTGGTCAATGCCAGGCAGGTCATAGGCAATGGCGCTCTAAGAAATATTGATCATTTCTTACATCGCCAATGCGCCAATACCTTGGGAACTAAGATGGCCTTTTAAATCGATACACAATAATGAGTAGTGTTGTTTGGTGGTAGAATATCTGTTTAGTGAATGGTATCTACCCAGACGGGCTAGCACAAAGCCCTACTACCAAGTAGCCAGAGGATATGGTAGGTAAAAGGATCCCTGTGTTAGTTAAGTCGGGGAATAAGCTGTCTCGGTACCCAATATCATCCAAATCCGTTCTATAAACATTCAGATATTCACATTTATAATATTACTTAGTAGCATCGATCGATTTATAAGTGAAATGAACTTCTCATTTTATAAACATTCGATCGCTATACCAAATCTGAACAAGATATGGCAAAACATTATTGAAAGAGTATTTTTATGCCTTTTGGTCAATAAGGGAATATTTTAATTTACTTATTATTCGATATTGCGCGTGTTTCTTTAAGATGCTATTATTTTATTTTATTTTAATTTATATTAATTAGTACGCGGGAATGATCCGAAATAACCGAGTGGTGGGGGTTTAATTTTAAGTTGAATTTACGGGACTTTTGTCCAGAAAATCGGGCATCAATAACAACGATTTATTTATTCAAGTTACAGCATTGCATTTCAACTAGAAAACGGGTTCGTGCTTGTAACAATAATAAACTACTACTATATTATACTGCTCCAGCCGGAACGTTACTGTAAAGACTTATAAACGTAAAGTGTAGTCTACTAAGAATCACGCCAAGAGCATTATTTGAGATGGGTTCAAGCTCAGGCAACTTACATTGAATTTTCATTTGCCTCATTTGGGTTTAAAATACACTGGGCAGGGGTCTGCATGTGTTTATTTTCTGTGACTTTTTATGTATTTATATCCACCAAGCCACATTGGAGCAGTGTGATGGAGTAAGCTCCAAACTGTTTCCTCAAAGAAGGAGGAGTTTCCTCCGGCAATGGAATATTTACTAAAAATTTCTTTTAGACCTCCTCGTTGCTCTAGATCTTTAATATAAAGCCATTAATTCCGAGGTCCTGGGTTCAAACCCCAAGTTGAGGCGATAACAAGTTTTATTCTCGAAAAATTTTCAGTAACAACCCGGAGTACGAAAGTTGAAACAGTCTTCGGATAGCGTGAAGTCCAGAACCGGACTCTTTCCGGTCGTGTTAGATTAATTATAGAACGCATTTATATTTTTGTGGACACCCTTATATACATTATATATCCTGCGAAGTTCGCTGGTCACATTTAAGATTGGCCACCGTGACTGAATTCGTCAAAACAATATCATCATCAAGAAACCTTAACCGTCGTTTACATTGCCATGTAAGCCTTTGGTCAATACAAACGAACGAATAACAACATTTATATTTTCTTTAAATAGTAGCTAAAAGAATTCCTCCTTGAAAATCTTATTACGGGATCTAATTTTGATTCTCCAAACCAATATGGAACGCGTTTTGTTGAATTTTACTTAGGCACGTAATACGATCCGAACCCATACTGCCTATTGAAACGGTACAATTGAACGTTCAGGTGGCTTTATTTAATATCGGAATAAGCCTGGAATTGGTTCAGAATCTTTTGGTTTTGATTAGATTATATGAATGAGACCACCGACCGTCGGACGTATCGTTTGTTAACGATAATCAAGAATTTGACCTCGTTGACTTAACGTGGCCGCTTGTGATAGAAGTGAATAAAAATAAATTGAAAAAGAATGTCAAATTAAGATGTACATTGGAAATTAAATTTCTTATAGAAATATAGAATCATTTTCTTTTTTCTCCATTATATTGAAGGAGCACTTTATGCTTAACTTAATGGATGTATTGTATTCCAAGAAGTCATCGTTCTCTTTGAGATCATTTTCCTATTTCCGTTTAATTTCCCCATTCTACAACCCGTATCAGATAATATGTGACTTACAAATCTAAATACAAAAGCATTATAAATATAAAAATCACTGAAAAAACAAAGACACATAAAGGGTTAGAGGTTTCCAATTATTATGGCCAGAGTGCATTTCTAATTGTTGCGATCTCATTAAAAGTTACAATGCAAACGTTCCTTTCGTAAATTAATTACTAACTTATTCTTAAAAGTAGGGGTATGCTAATGGAACTCGATAAAACATTTACCACCTAACGGATACACTCTCAAAAGGAAGTTGAGCAAGTCAGTGTTTTGCGTTAATTTGGGTGTATTATTTATCTCGTATGTCTGTGTGCGTGCGACAAAACCACCATAAGTGGAACTTTTGTATTTTACAATTTTAGAACTTAAGGCATTCAAGGGACTTGTGGTAAGCCCATTGCTAGCAACATTATGTTCTATAGAAATGTTCCACTGTAAGGAATACATTCTCTAAATTATCAATGCGCTTCCTACCATGTAATCTACGATGTTACACTGATTGTACCAGTAATTGCATTGGTTCACTCGTCCTTGAAAGCATAACATAGCTACAGAAAATTATTGTTTAACATTGAAATAATAAAATCGGTAAATTGTGCCTTTAGAGAAATAAATGGAAAACTATAGATGACAAGAAGTACTGCTTCCTATACTTATCTATTTCATACTAGCAATAAAGTAGCGTAGTCAAATATGGTCTCAAGAGTAGATGCCCTAGCCAGTATTGAAAAGTTCACAAACCAACAAATCTTTAGCAACAATTATGCGATGAAAATAGATATTTGTAAAAATTTACATTATAAACTAAAAGTATTTTTAAGTGTGGAACATATACATTTATTTACATACGAGTTGTTTATATTAAGTCCTTAAATATACACAAATATAAATTCAAAATACATACAAACAAATACAATATATCAACACTTCCAATAATTCACATAAGAAAAATAGGAAATAAATGAAATAGAAAAACTACTTACGCAATCCTTCACTTAATTTCGTATAGCCATTTGAAATACGAGTATATGAGTTTGTCCAACCCAGTCACGTCGCGAGCTGATGAGGGACGCCTAAACCCCGTTTACGATCAAGGCCCAGGAAATACTTAAATAATTGTCTCGTTATAATATATTATTATTAGGAAATGTTAATGTGTTATTTTATACAAAATACGGTGCATTCATTTCTTTAAATGTTTGCAGCAAATTTATTATTGCGTTTTTTTTTTTGGAAAAATACTTCGTTTTTTGTTTTGTGATATCATCTCTTGCTCTGTTGTTATTCTCTTATTTTTTCACGTGACGTCCCTAATCCTTCCTTCTTTTTCCTTCCTCATCCCGTGTAGATCTATTCTATTCATTAACAATATAAGGATAATTTTCCTATATATACAGCAATTTATTTATAACAATATGGCGAATATTTTTACTGTCACATTTATCATACTGTTCTCATATAAGTAAATCTGTCTTGTTGAGAATAAATTCTGAAATCTAAATGATACTTGTAACAGAAGTTTACTTTTGCTTAAAAGTAACCTACACCTAACACAGTAGGTAATATGAGCCAGAAATAAGCCAGCGTTGTATAATATTTTTGATTTGTCTGACTTTTTATTGTAATTTCGTATTACAAAATTAAAGAAAAAAACCTGAATTCTGCGCATCTTTTCTTCATATCTCTTGTCTGTGTTGGAGCATTTAGTGAGTTTCCAATGTAAGGATTTAGTTCAACTGCAAAGTCAGAGCGAAGAACACGTTAAATTTAAAATGATAATGGAACGAAATTATTCAGAAAAGGCTCCCAATTTAGTATGCTTTAAATATTTACAGGAAACCATTGTTTCGAAGTTTGTATCTTGAACAGTAGAAGCTGAATTTGAAATTAATTTGAGCCGACCAATACCAAGTTCGGCTATCATGGCCATCGCTTTCAAACCATTTGCAGTCGCAAATTGTTATGTTAATTTGTCTTTTCCGTTATAACGAAAATTTTCAGAAGGTAATATATGAGCCAGAGTCACTGTTGATATGAAAAAAAATCTAATTTATTCGTACAATTAGGTATCAGTATCGTATCGAATGAAATTCTGCAAAATCAAATTTCGTAGTATTTTTGCCTTCGTTTATAAAGGAATACACGTTCGAATCTTAAATTTAAACAATTGATTACTTATATTTATTGGTAAAGTTTGTCTGAGATGTTAAAATAAATACAAAGTTTTATTTAAATACATTTTAATTGAAAGAGTTTGTTGATTAAATTTCCTTTAAAAAGTTCAATTTAAGGAAGGTGAAGCTGACTTCTGACAGCAGCTTGGATAGCTTCTTGCATAAAGATAACCCTACCGAGCAACGTGAAGATCAGAAAACATGGGGACGTGCCCATGCAAAATGTACCCAATATTTGAAATCAATCATCAGATAAAAATTACAGAGTCTTTAATCGATAAGAATACATATATATCATTACTAAAGCCCGATTCTTTCTAAAAATCTCCCTTACTGCAAAAAGTATTTATGTGATATTATATTATAATAATTAATGTAGATAGTAGGATATGGGTCATATTATTAGTCCGAGATGATTATTTTCGTAAAAAATATATAAAGAAACGTCTTTGAGACTGGAGAAACTTGAGGGGTGAAATCTCACAAATATAATGTACGTGTATCATCAATTCCGTTCACTAAATCTACGGTGCGTGTCCTTTCCAGCAAACTGAGATTAAAACAAATGGTTATAGCCGTTTGAGATTTTGAGATGTCACAAACGTAATGCGTTAAGCGACATTTTCAAACACGATCTGTAGCAATGAAGGCTTTAACAAAACATTAGTGGTTTCTGGCACTGCGAGCGCTATTAAACCCGCTTGAAATTCGATATTCCGTACGCTTAGCTTTTAGTCTGTGACTTTGAAAAGTGAGAAAATATAATACTGATCATATTCATGACGTCATCGAACATTCCAGTCCTGCTCTTCATACGATAGTCAGTCAAATTACGGAAGTCAAAACTTTGCAAACGCTTGAATTAAATTTAATGAAAATTAATCTCGTGTACGTTACGTATAATTTGTTTGTTATAATAAATTAAATTCCTAGAATTAATTAAGCGGAAATTATTTTGTTCATAAGTCGTTTTCTTTAAATATTATATATTTAAAATGGCCTGTAGCGATCGTTTCACTTGCAAGATATATTATTACAAAAAAAATAATTATTTTTATGCCCAATGCGTTCTGTAAGTTTCTTTATTCCGTTTTATATCTATAAGTCATACACATTGTCGTACAAAATTATTATTATTAACCAGGTAATATATATCTATATATATAATATCATTACCTTATTCAAGTGAACGCTCGTTACTGGTACTAATAGAATTTACGTCAAAATTTCTAGGAATAATAAAGAAGTGTGTTATGCGTATTAAAGTCAGTACAATATTAATATTCAATGCATAAAAAAGGTTAAATTGAAAAGAAGTTTGCAAGAATATGAATTAGGTTAGATTCTATGCAATTTGGGATTTTGGGGAATCTTTATAAATAAACTAATTACAAATAACAGTACTCAGTATTTTTGTGTTCCGGTTTGAAGGGTGAGTGAGCCAGTGTAACTGCAGGCACAAGTGACATAACATCTTAGTTGCCAAGGTTGGTGGCTCATTGACAACGTCATTGTCTATGGGTGATGGTGACCACTTACCATTAGGTGGCCCATATGCCCGTCCGCCAACCTATACCATAAAAAAATAAAATAAATAAAATAAAACGAACACCTAAATAATCTAAATTAAAATGTATAAAAATAAATTAAGAATTTATCGATCGTATCATAAATATACATAATTTAATTTATGTATAAACAACAAAGCTATATATATATATACATAAATATTGTACTGTAAAGTATCTGAACGGTCTAGACATGATAGCGTCTTACACATTACCGTAGGATAGTGAAGTCCCATTGAAAGGGTTAATATTATCCATTTAAGGGGCGTAAAGGCAAAATCCGCCTGAGACGGGTCAGGCTCTAGATATATGATAAGTTTAAATTTTGTCAAAGTTGACTTAATATAATGGGATTGCAGATCCTTCTTTTGATTACAAATAAATAGGCATTACTGTGAAAATGGTGTCGCTTCTGTCAAAATAAAGATCTTTATAAATTTATATACAAGCATCACACCTACTTTAGGTTGTCAAAAATCATCCTCATGGAATTATGTTTTATACCCGAGAAATTTGAAATTAAAACTGTTTTCTTAACAGTATACAATTATATATTGCTATTACAATAATAATTACAAGTCTATTGTCATTTGAAATACGAATCCTTTCCAATTTTATTTTTTAATGATAATAGGTTTTGAGCCTTTTATGGCTAAGCTAAATATACATATACATCGACTCAAAACATTATTAGATCAGTTAATGAGTTTATTACTGTTTTTCAATGTTTAAATATGTGAACTACACATTATTCGGATAAATTAAATATCATTACACAGAATAAAATAAATGCTTACTGCTGTCTTCTTTCTTTATCTTTTAAATTACGTAATGGATTTCGATGTGATTTTTAATGGGATAGATTGATTACAGAGGAAGGTTTTTGTATATAGCACATGAACGATATAAAGTAAAGTAAAGAAATACTGATAATTTTAGAAGTTTCTAATATTATGTCGTAACATCTTTTGTATTATATTATTTATATTTATTATTTATTTACACTCATATATTATTACATTTTTAAATATAAAATACAAAAATATAAAATATATTTAAAAATATAAGATACAGAGGCCAACCAGTGGCGGGAACAGGGTCCAAGCCACCGGTGGTCAGGGCTCCAGAGAGAGGAACTTCCTCACAATACGAGACGTGCCGAGGAGTACTGCCTTCTGCATCAGGCCCTTGACCCAGCTACCTAACGAGAGCCTCTTAAGGTGTTGGTCGAGGCTCTTGGCCATTAGGCCATTCGCTGAAACAACTATCGGCACAATAACTGCTGTATCCACATCCCACATGTCGACAACCTCGTGAGCTAAGTCAAGATATTTTATTTGTTTATCTTTCTCAGCCTTCACGAGATTCTCGTCATGAGGGATGGTGATGTCAACAATTATCGTGCGGCGCTCTGACCGATCTATCACCACTATATCAGGCTTGTTGGCGACAACAGTCCTGTCAGTGATTATAGATCGGTCCCAGTACAGTGTGATATGACCATTCTCGAGAACTGGGTCGGGCACATACCTGTAGTATGGTACCTCTGATACCACAAGACCGTATCGAAGTGCAAGTTGTTGATGGATAATCTTGGCCACTTGATTATGCCTGTGCAGATACTCTCCGTTAGCAAGACGAGAACAACCGGAAATAATATGTCTAAGGGATTCGCCCGGAGTGTGACACGCCCGACATATGTCCACCGTGCCATCCCTCACAATATACTTCCGGTAATTGTTCGTCATGATAACTTCGTCCATAATCGCACAGACAAAACCTTCGGTTTCACCAAATAGGTTACCGAACCGTAGCCAAGATACGGACGCCATAAAGTCCACATCGGGTCCATGAAGGGCCCGATAGAAGCGTCCGTGTAACTCCTTGCTCTTCCATACCTCCTTGCGGTTCTCAGTACTTAGTACTACAGGTTTGCGCCAGTTCTCTTTGCCTAAGGAGAGCGGAGTTAGTCCCTTGTCTATTGTAACTACATCTCGGTGCATATCCAAGTCAGTGTGGAGAAAATACTCCCTGAGTTTGTATACCTCACGGTTATGTAGGGTCTTGGCATTTAAAAAGCCACGGCCACCACATCTCCGTGGGATGTACAATCTCATCACCGAAGACCGAGGATGATGCATTCGATATGCAGTCAGCAGGACACGGACTCTCCTATCCAAGGCGTCTAGTTCTTTTTGAGTCCACTTGAGTATGCCGAAAGAGTACATCAAGACCGGCATGACCCAACCATTGAAGGCGCGAACCTTATTGCCACCTGATAAAAGACTTTTGAGTACCTTTTTCAGGCGACCAAAGAAACGCTCCTGCAATGATTGTTTCATGTCGGTCACATTGATGCCTAACGCTTCCGACATACCCAAGTATTTGTATGATTCGTTTGCGGACAGTGACTTAAAGTTTATGGAATCTGAAAGTTGTAATCCGTCAGATTCCACAATCTCTCCTCGCTTTACATGCATAACCGCGCATTTTTCAACTCCAAATTCCATTCCAATAGAATTACTAAAAGTTTCTGTTACCTTTAGTAACTCCACTAGTTGTGAATCTGAAGGTGCAAAGAGCTTTAGGTCATCCATGTAAAGTAGGTGGGATATTACTTTACCTCCTCTCCGCAAACGATAGCCCAGCCTTGAGCTCTCCAACAGAGTACTTAGAGGGTTCAAGGCTAAACAAAACCACAATGGACTCAAACTATCGCCCTGGAATATTCCCCGCTCAATCCTTATCGGTTCATCATTACTATGAATCGTTCGGCATCCTGGATAGCGAAGGACTGTCCGCCATTGTCCCATACATGATCTCAAGAAACTGCATAGAGTTGTATCTAATTTATACAACTCCAGCACCCTCAAGAGCCATGTATGCGGCACGGAATCATAGGCCTTCTTGTAATCTATCCAGCATGTCGACAGACTCTTTCGAGAACGACGAACCTGTTGGCTAATGGTCATATCAATGAGGAGTAGCTCCTTAGTGCCACGTGATCCACCCCTACATCCATTCTGAGAGACGAACAAAATATTATTATTTTCTATGTGACTATTAATTTTATCTCTCAGAATGGAGGTAAGGAGCTTATAGACCGTCGGTAAACAAGTAATCGGTCTATAATTTTTGGGATCTGTTGCACTACCTGACTTATGGAGCAGGTGGGTGACTCCGGTGGTAAGGAACTGTGGTAGCGACCCAGACTCTAGAGCTGACTGGAACTGAGATGCCAAGCATTCATGCGAGCTGCGCAGCCATTTTAGCCAAAAGCTATGAAGCCCGTCCGGTCCTGGAGACTTCCAGTTTGGAACGGACCGAACTGCAGCGGCTACATCTTCAGAAGCGATGGAAATTTCTCCCATCGCTTCCAAAGGCTCGCACGCTTGCCTGACTTCCCGCATCCAGTCACCTTCTATGTGGTCGACGGGTACCGACCAGATGTTGCGCCAAAATGTATTCGTGGCATCATCATCCGGGCGACACCCATCGCTCACACCCTGGTCGAGTCGCTCCCATGTTCTGTACACCCACCTTTGATCGCTCTGGAACATGCGATTCAAGTAATAACGGTCCACTCGCCGCCTGTACCGACGGATGCGGCTCGCCCATGCATAAACTTTTTGTTTTAGGAAGTCAATACGCTCCACGACATGGGACGGGTATTCTTGCGGACTGATACCAGTCCCCAAGAACGCCCGCTCCACAAAACGCATTACACGTGGACGCGTATTCCCTTCCTTAAAACAACATAGTTTTCCAATGAGCACTCTGGTTTCATTAATACGTTTCTCAATCCTGCTCTGCCAGGCCGGTGCAACAGTCTTTGGTCGTGTAGCTCGTTCGGTGTCTTCAAATGTAACACCAGCTACACGACATGCTGCAACAGCCGCACAAAACAGAATTGAGTGCGTATCCTCGAGATTTTCACTGCTCTCGAAATAATCTGAGAGCAGTGAATCCAGAGTGCACACTAGGTCCCTATTCCGTTTAGTCATGGGTAAACGTGGCAACCGTGGCCTAAGCTCAGCGGGAATGTTACGATACTCCCGAATCGCATCCTTCAGTGCGCTCCTCAGTTGATCACTGTACTTACTTGTTGCAATAGCCATGTCACCCTCGCCCTCATCATCATGATCTGGGCCCTGTGGTGTTGCAGGAAGTGGTCCCTGTACCACGGGCTGTGACGGAGCGGAAGTGACACCGCCATTACACTTTTCGGAGCGAATTCGATCAAGCACGGTGTCACTCAGCCTGTTGTTACGCAGAATGACCCGCACCTGATCCGACAGTCGTTGAGCCGAGACGTTGATAGCTGGTTCAAGCGCCTGAAACAGAGAGAGCATCCTAACACGGTACGCCGTGAGGTTAGTTCCCCCCTCTGTAGCCCCATAGTATGCGCGCATGACATTTTCATTAATGGATTGTGTCCATCGCATGCGCTGCACACCACCACCGGAAGCGGGGATCCCGTTCGAGACCGGTTGGCCTCTGGCTCCCAAGCCCGTCGGTGGCCGGCGTCTCCCCGCTCGACGTACAGGTGTTGGCGACGTCGGCGGGGAGAAGTACTCGTCGCTCGAGCTCGACGCAGTTGCAGACATCATATTATTTCCCTGTGCGGGGTCCTGTGCCTGTGAGACGGAGCTGAGCGGCGGGTCCGGAGATGGATTTTTGTGCGCTTGTTGTCTGGCTCTTGTCAACATGATCTTAGATTTTTACATTATTTATTGTGTTTTGACACTGTCATTTTGATTTTCTGCATATTGTAGTTATATATTTGTTCATACTGTTATATACGCATATTTTATTACTGTTTTATTTTATATACTGTCTGTATTTTACTTTTTTAGGTTTAAAAATTAGATTTAGATTATTTTAAATAAATTTATTTGAATAATTCTTTGACAGCTCAATTTTTTGCATGTTGACAATATATATTTATTATTATATTTATTATTAGTATATTACTCGTGCGAAGTCGGCGCAGGGCGCTAGTAAGCAACCAATTTGATGTTAATCAAAAACACATTTTAGCGTTAAATATAATTCAAAATATTTCAAATACATTATTTTTGGCCGAAATCAGAACAGATAATTTTACAAGGCATGCAATTATAAATGAGTTATTGCCTTTTCGTATATCATTAAATAACATAATTGGTTATAAGGTAGGTATAATATTAGTGTGTCATACTTGGAATTGGACGAATAGCTCAGCTTTGATTGTATGATATTAATAATGTACACGATAATTATAGATTTCACCTATGTAGGTATTATATGTTATGCTTATTTTATGTTATGTAGGGTTTTTGATTAAATATATAATATATCCTATAGACTTTTGTTACCGTTACTGGGATAGTGACGTAATCATATATCATTATTATATATATGTTATATAATTTGTAGCAGCAGAACTATTATATTGACATTATTTTTCAAATATTGATACTTGATAACGTTATTATCTCGAAAATGTTTTAATAACCATACATAATTCATTACATGGCATATAAGTCGTTTTGAAAAAATAATTATATTTTTCTATACTTAATAATAAATCTTAAAGAACCGATGACTCAGTGACTAAAACATAACTTTTTAAGACAAGCCCTGCTTCGTTTGTGTTCAGTATGACGGTATAATATTTCATCTTATCGTTTGGAAGCCAGTATGTGTTTGATGAGATTCTAGAACATATGTTTTTCACCAGCCCGCATTGGGACAGCGTTGGAAAAGTAAACAGTAAAGTAATATATTATAATAAATGTGAAAACCATAATACTATTATGCTAATAAATACTTATTTCAAATTTCAATAGAACAAACAAGGGATTAATTTTGCAAAAGAAATTATGAGAGGCGCTTTTAAATTTATTATTTTATTCTAATATGTATCTACTTAGTATTATTATTTATAAAATTATAGAAATTAATAAAAAAGTGGGTCGCACGTGAAACTCGCTTTTATTCAACAATTTTTTACAAATTTCAAAAGCTATAACATGTTTCGTTTTGATTTCACTTCATTGTGTTTTGTTCTATACCTAGACCGGGAGATAATGATGACAAAATATTTGATCATTTGTACCAGTATGGCGGTTCTTCAGGGGTCTAATTACGTAAAGGCAAAAAGGAAAATGATGGTCATAGCGCTCGCACCGGCGGCCCAATCGCGTGGGCTTTAATCGAACGCGTCGGAATAATATTATTTTTTATATATTATGTTTATATTATTTAAAAAAAAAAGCAGTGTGGGCCATGTCTACCCAGAAGACAAGGTTAGATCTGCTGATGTTTTGTATAAATAAAAAACACCAAAATGTAAAAAGGCACGGACAATCGCTGAGAGCCCGTGGATGTTTTAAACTAAATACAAAAGTCATCTTAGTTTCCAACATTGTAGATGCAAATAATAGTTAAAAAGTCATAACTACGTGAAACGATGATCATTTACTGTAATGCTCGTCAGCGATAACGTACTTAAATATTGGCATGTAAAATATCCTTATTTTATTTGCTGTCTACGTGATCTTTTGTGTCAGTTTACATCCCTTTTGATCCCTTACTCGGAAAGTTTCTGGCTATCTGAAACTTTCAGATCTTGTACATGTGATACCTTGTTAGTGTGTATTTGGATAAAGTTTACTTAAAGTCGTTAATAAAGTTGGTTAATTAACGCATAATACATGAACTCTCACATTTTAAACTTCGAATCAGTTTCTTTATACAAAATACAAAGTAATTAGAAAACGACGATGATGACACTCAAATAGATGGTGGTGATAATGGATATACTATTATTTTAATTTTAATCTATACATGTAATAAAATTGGAGTGTTTCTTTGTAATATTTAAATAACCGATTCTTACTAAATACTTATATGTACCAAAATAAGATTTTTACAATTTTTTATCTGTCTGTTTGTTAAGACTAATCTATGGAACGGTTGGCTCGATTTTGATGAAACTTCTACTGTCAGATAGCTGATGTGCTTTAATTTTAGAATAATACAGAAATTTTCATTTGCGCTCAAATTCGCGGACACAGGTTGTTTAATAATAAAAGATGTGTCGATGTTGTGTATTAAGGAACAGTCATAATGAAATAATTGAAACACTTCTGACAATAATTAAAAAACAAGGAAAAAACTATTAAAATAAAACCTTAGAATTAATACAATAACAAAAATTAAACTTAAAACATTGTCTTATAATATCGTATGTAACAGAAAGAAAGAAAAGATCGTTGGAAAGCCACCTTTCCTTTCTTTAACACTTCTTTTTGACATTACGATTACTGCCAGTTCTACTGAAAGCCTGGAGAACTTCGTTTCAAAATCTGCGAGTTTATCTTACCGGTATCAGTGTTGGAAAGTCAGAACTAAAAGGACAATTTACTTAATATAAATAAATCTAGGAGCTAGTTTCCTAATGGAATAAAGGAATAAAAATGAATTTCGATGTTTAATATATATTCTCTAACAATGATATCATATAAACGTTTCTAATTCCAACGAAATTCTGTAGGGCTTTGTGCAAGCTAGACTGGGTAGGTACCACCCACTCATCATTTATTCTACCACTAAATAACAGTATTCAGTATTGTTGTGTTCCGGTTTGAAGGGTGAGTGAGCCAGTGTAACTACAGGCACAAGGGACATAACATCTTAGTTCCCAAGGTTGCTGACACGTTGACGACGTAAGGAATAGTTAATATTTCTTACAGCTTCATTGTCTATGGATGATGGTGGCCACTTACCATCAGGTGGCCTATATTGAAATATGCACCAAATCTTTTCTTCAAAGATAGAGCAGGCCTTAAGTCAGCAAAAAGAAATTATAGGCCGTCACTGTTTGGGAGAGCGTGGTATAAACAGCTCCTACTCGAATGGAGGAGGAGCTTTAATTCAGAAATGCAACATTTTCGAGCAATTATATGTCGACTTATAGAAAGAAAGACAAATGAATAACCGTAACTGACCCAAATATAACCCAAGCTTTAGTTCTGACAAGTACTAAGTCATGGAGGTTTTTATATACTTAAATTGTAATTGCAATTTATTCTCTACAAACAAATCTTATGTTAACGTATTGCTAAGCATGAAAATTGACCTTCAATTTTATTTGAATTTAATACACTACTCGTATTGTTATTGTTATTTAATTAATGAAATATTTTGTAGTATAAGCAGAAGATAGTTCGCGGACTTTGCTGAAAAACCACTTTCCTTGTTTTATAGCTTCCTCGGTTAGGCGGATGCTGTGCGCGGTTGATTATATCTTAGTCACCTCTTTGATCTTGATATAACTGTCTCTGGTCTCGACTACTTAAAATAGTTCGGTTATACCGACTTGCCCGACCGATCGGTCAAAGTTTTTCTTACAAGCATCCGTGTAGGATTGTATGAGATGTAGAAAAAATGAGCCTTTACTAAGGTGCGGACTTACAAACATCCCTTAATGTCTATTTATATACACAAAACTAACATAGATATATTATATAATTTTACCAACCACTACTATCACCTAGAATGAGTAGGCCTTGCACAAAGCTCTACCACCAAGTGAATTTAAACTGAATATATTCGCCTTTCATCAGTTTCTTTATATCACACAGCACATAAATGATAACAGGTCGACACTTTTATAGACAACTTTTTCAGTTTTATAGAGCTATCTTTCATTCCTACTCCGATTTTTTCATATTGCTATTTATATATATAGGTTTTAAAATCTTTTAGTATCTAACCACAATATAACGACATTTATGAACACGAGAATTATCGTTGAACATTACAAAAACGGTTTTATACGTAAAAGCATTAAATAGATAATAAAAAAATTTCAATGACAAGCAAAAATATTAATCTATAAAACAAGTGGGACTTTTTATAGCTTCGCTGATAAAATAAATACTGTTTATTTCCCTGTAAATAATGTTGTATGAAATCTATTATGGCATCGAGTTAGGCTTGGGTATCAATATCGTTGTGTAATATATTGAAAAATGCGGCTTCCGGCTTACGCTGATAGTCTTTTAGGGTGCTTATGTATGATGGTGACACTGATAGCTTGTATTTGCGCTTCCATATATCCTTTCAATGTCAGAAAATGAAGGCAGCTACACTTCGGTAGTGATGTTGAGGAATTCTGTTCTTTTTATATTCTATAAAGGGTTGTAGTACGCATTCAAGAAACATGAAATTAATAAACATAATAATAAATTAATATCTGTAATCAAAGTCTTACTTATAGCTCAGTTTTATTTATTAGAAATTAACGGTTTTCAAAGACGTCAGCTATTTTTTTTAATATGAAAACTCTAAAGCAAGCGTTTTACACAAGTCATCCAAACGGTAACACATGATAATTCTAAGCAGGCTTGGTCGATTAAGCCAATGTTCGATCGTGAAGGCAGTAATAAGCCAACGTAAGCACGACTTCACTCCATTAATTTTAAATGTTGTGAACATTTCATATCATATGAATTGTAGGAAGTTGATTTTATAACGCAAATTAAATTTGTGTCATAGCTTATATTTTTATAAAATTAAACAATATTTTAAAGTTTCAAATAGTACAACAATTTGCCTTGAAAGTATCGAATTAATAATAGGTATCTTCTATACGATTTCAGCTCATGACGGCTTAGTAGGTTTGACAGAATATGTTGACACAACGCCGTGGGTGGATTCATGCCCTTGAAACGAAACTTATGGGAAACAGAGCAGCACCCATAACGTACAATTGCCGACTCTTTCTTTCACAAACTACCTATTGTCACTGTCATATGTAGTATTATTTCCCATAGTGTCCAATTTAATTTATAATCTTACATATTACTTTTTTTAACCTAGTGCTTTATTGTTCATGACAAGGGCCACGACAAAAATGTTTTTTTTTTTTTTATTTTAATTTAAAATTCTATGTATGGTAAAAGTAATATAACTTAGGAGTACTTTTAGAGTATTTTTTATAGTAGCTTTATGTAGAGTTTATAATAAAAATACATATGGATATTATCGTCTTAAAAACTGTTCGCTAATTATATGTAGGGCACATATTCTAAAAATGTCTTTATTTTACTCCACAGGAAGGACAAGGAGTTCTCGTTAAGTAATGTGCTGGTGAAGTTTCTGGTAAGCCCGTAGAATCTAACTATGTATAACCCACAACGTCGTACATAAGCTTACTCTGAACACAAGTTAAATAAGTACACTGAAATATTAATCCTTACATATACGTGAAAGTTTAAATATTATTACAAAAATATTTCTCCATCATTAATATTTACAATAATCCCGATTTTTTTAGTACAGCGACAACTATTATTTAAATAATAATTAAATATGTTATGAATTAGCTTAACTGAATACAATATTGTACTTTTCCATGTCTTTTTGCTTTTGTGAACTTAAATAAATTGCCTTTACGAAAAGAATGTACTCTTTTTTTAAAGCCTAGCAACTCACCTGCAAGCCTCCCGATGTTAAAGATATCTATAGGCGGTGAAAATCATTTTCCATCAGCTGAGCCTTCTACTCATTTTCCCCCTATGACATAAATAAATCTAATAACTTATACAAACTATAGGTAAGCAATGAAAAGTTGTAAGTGATATTATCTGGCATTTATCTTGATAGTACTTCTTCCTGTGAATAAACTTTGTGTAAACAGATCTAAAGTATCAATTAATTACAGCATTAGTTTCTTCAAGAATATCTTATATCAATCGAATTCAATGCGGATCCTATACCCTAAAGAGTGCCTTTTAACTTTCAGCATTGAAGTTTTTATTCAGACTCTTCAATCTTTTGCAAGAAAATCGGGATTCAATAAAATGTTCAAGTTTTATTGAAATCACCGGTAATACATAATTTTTGCTTAAGCCTTTTCATTAATTCTTACTCTTGAAGTTATGTATGATATATACTGAAATATTGATTAGTTGACAGAAAGGCTGATAAAATAAAAATCTAATCAACATTTAATACTGTCATATGCATCTAAATACGTGATCTTATTTCTATACAAGTTCTATCTATAATGATAATTAAAAACAATTACGATTATTTATTTTTTTCTTTTCACGCTCGATCACAATTATAACTATTAAACGTAGCTTAAAAATGTATAGGATCTAAATTGTAGAGCAAAAATTTAAATTCAATATTTTTCCAAGATGGCGGCGAACGTGCATACAATATATAGATGATATAGTAAATCGAAGTCGATAATTTAGCATTATCTACAATACATCCAAAAATCAGTCTTTTCGGCTAATTTGCATTTCTCGGCCATTGTCTGTATCGCGCGAAAAATAGAAAGAGTTTGAATGGGGAAGTGTTGCGTCAGGCATATAGTCCGGACGTTGCTCCAAATGATTACCGTTTGTTCCGATCACTGTGAAACTCTCTCAACAGTATAATACTGAATTCAAGAGAGAATTATGAAGATTACTAAGTAAAGTTTTTCGCAGAAAAATCTAAGAAATTCTATAATTATGGAATAATGGTTTTACCAGAAAAATGGCAAAAAGTTATCGATCAAGTCGCATTTGTATAAATGATTAGATATTGATATAAAAAAAATAATAATTTCGTTCTGAAAGTAATGAAAAAACCAAAATAACTTTTTACCCAACCTGATATCTTTCGCTGTTTGACGAAATTTATGAGGGCGCTATATTTTGTTTCTTTTTTTTCATATTGCTTTGTATTTCATTTGCTTCATTTGCTCGCTGATAACTCAAAAGCTAATGACCCGGTTACTCTGGGATTAAGTATACACAATAACAACGAGTCACTCAATTAGCGTCTACCTGGATGAGCAACCTCACTCCCGCTATCCCCGCCTCTCACGAACTCTTTGACGTCGTATAAATTGTGCAGAATTAAAATTTTGTTGTATCTTATTTTACCTTAACATAAAATTTGTGATATGGCCCAGTGTTTAGAAGGCGTATATCTTTACAGATGACTGCCAGTCGTGGGAAATTTACGGGCTGTTGTTGTTATTGTTGTTTATTGTTATAAAATTTGTAAAAATTATAACCAAAAGAATATGGATTGAGGAGATGAGGAAAGATAAAACACTCATGTGTTTTATACTTAATATCTCTGCTCTATATTTACTTTTATCTACGGAAAACATCTTCGAATAAGTAGGGAATCAAATACAACAAATCAAATAAAGACACATACACCTATATGAAGAATTTCTAGGTGGAGATTACTACATACATTATAATCAAATCTGACATCAAAGTGATATCTTAAATGTTTCCAAGTTGACTTATAGATACCTAATTACGATTTCCATTAATATTTATTATATCATTATTTTTAATTAACTGCTATGATTTGTTAAGATATTTTTATACTTTAAAAACACGTTAATTACAGATCCCGATACGGTAAAATGTCTTTTACGAAACATATCGTGAATTCCTCTTTAAATAATGTTAATAAAATCGACGCAGTTAATAAAAATAACCTTCATTTTTCTTTTTCGTTCTTATATAAATCTTCACAGACTTGTTTTGAGAGGCCTTACTTAATCTGCGCTATTTATATAATTTACGTCAATATTCAATTTACGTCAGTCGAAGCCACAATCTAAATTTGACGAACAATAATCTCTGTGAATAACATTTCATAATCAGTCGAAATCTTTAATGTATATAAATAACAAAATTGTCAATGTATTGGTTTTTTAAAGGGATCAATTTTTACAATACATTTGGTAATCACTCAGAACACAAAATGTAACGAGTGCAGAGGCAAGCGAGCGTCGAAAAGCCTCCTGCATAATGCATCTGTGTGACCTTTGAGCCTGGGCCGGATAATAAAACAGGGTTAATTTAATTTTTACTCGGATTTACAGTTCCTCTTTCTAGGTTATCATTAACATTTACAAGTAATTATTACACAGAGTGTTTGATACTATCGGAATATATATTTATTTCCAAACAATATATTTTTGACTACTCATCAAAATTACCAAGTGTCTAATGTATAATTTATAACATAATATGGAGCTTGATGGCCCAGTGGTTAGAACGCGTGCATCTTAACCGATGATTGCGGGTTCAAATCCTTGCAAGCACCACTATACATATATATCAGCTTAATTTGTGTTTATAATTCATCTCGTGCTCGGGGGTGAAGGAAATTTCATCGAAATTATGCCACATGTGCATTCCACCAACACGCATTGGAACAGCGTGGTGGAATATGTTCCATACCCTCTCCTTAATGGAAGAGGAGGCCTTATCCCAGCAGTGGGAAATTTACAGGCTGTTACTTTACTTTACTTTTTTTAATATATTTGTTTGCACAGTATCACTAAAATAATAACACAAGCTTGTGTACTATGATTTAGGTATATTTTAAAGACAGCTAGGAGATACGGTCATGTTTTTTTATTGTAGGTCATTTTAAGACTTAATATTTGTATATTAATCGAATATTTATGTAAGAGTTGTCATATATTTTGGACCACAATTGTAAATTAAGAGGTTTATATACGAGTTTTTATTTGACCTTGGTCGATGGGGCGTTACCGATGATACGTTACGCGCAGAACTCGCACCGACTGTGCCCTTTGTTTTGAGGTCATCAATTACCATAATTAAGCGCATAAATTTCCCGAAAAATCGTTATAATATCATGAAAGGCATATTGAAAAATTAAGCTGAACCTAATTAAGGATCTTTTGTGTGGTATCATAAAATATGCTAATGTTAATTAAACAATCTTATGTTTTATATAAATAAAGGAAAATTTATTTCTATTACATATTATGATTACTTTCTACCACTAAACAACAGTACATAGTGTATTATAACTACAGGCACAAGGGACATAGCATCTTAGTTCCTAAGGTTGGTGTAGCATTGACGATGTAAAGAATAGTTAATATTTCTTACAGCGTCATTGTCTATGGATGATGGTGACCAATTACCATCAGGTGGCCCATACGCTCGTCCGCCAACCTATTCCACAAAAAAAATACAACTGACAGTATATACGAAAACTCACATTTATAACTACTCCTTTAAGTTATATAATATATTTCTAAATAAATGAATTTTATTTATTTTAGCTTTTTCAAAGTAGATAAAGCCTTATGATCAAATGATGGCGAAACCCCTCTTAATCCGTCCATTGTGTAATATAATACATAAAATTTTAACAAAAAGAAAAACCGACTTCAAACAAAACACTATTTTAAAACAAATTAAAATGCACTGAAAAGTAATAAAAATAATTGCATATTTAACATATTTTTGAGAGTTCTCCTAGGTAAAATTAAATGAAAAATATTAGACTACTTAAAAGTCGATTTACGATTATATAACGCTAATTAACTGATGTTAATAATACTAAAATTTAGTGAATGTACAATAGCGATAACCATCTTTTATGCAGTCACCTAAAAATAGTTAGCGTAGCAACGATTTCGCTTGTGTAATCTACATTAATATTACAAATGTGTAAGTAACTCTGGCTGTCTGTCTGCCTGTTGCTATTTCACGACTAAACCGCTAATTTGACGAAATTTAGTATGAAGCAAACTTGAGCTCCAAGAAATACAGGCTATAGGACATAGACAGGCTACTTTTTTTACCTAACACATGACAACGAACGACGACGACAACATCCGTGGTCGAGTGGTGTACACCGGCTTTCATGGGTACGGCACTCCGAGGTCTCGGGTTCGATTCCCGGCCGAGTCAATGTATTTGGTCTGGGAGTCTATGGTACCGTGGTAACTTCTGATTTTCTACAACACAAGCTTTAGCTTCTTACATTGGGATCTGAGTAATCGCCAGCGAAGCAGACTACTAGTTTTGTTATAACTTGAGATTACATTCGTAATATTTTAATGAATAATTGTTTCATATCTAAATACGTTTCAATCATATTGTATAACACTGATTCCCTTATTTTGTTCACTGGTTCTTTCATTCCGTGAGCAAGTCACCGAGACTCGTGCGAGAGCCTCGAGACGTAATAAACGAGATCGCACCTCAGCTCTTTGCCGTAAATTCTTTTGTCGTTTTCAATCCCACTTGTATTTTATTAGTTTGATTCTTTCTCTTGTTTTCTTGGGATTTATTTTTGAAATGTTATAATGTTTTGCTTTATAAGGAGATATAGTTTTTGTATAAAGCAAATATTCTGACTGAGTTGATTAGAGTTAACCAACATAAGAATATATGGGGATTAGTGATGTTGGTTAGCGTGATGATTTTATTCTATATAAATAAAATTTTAACAAAAAGAAAAACCGACTTCAAACAAAACACTATTTTAAAACAAATGAATATGCACGAAAAAGTAATAAAAATAATTGCGTATTCAACATATTTTCTAGAGTCTTCCTAAGTTAAATGAAATGAAAAATATTAGACTACTTAAAAGTCGATTAACGATTATATCATGTAGTTATAGTTATTGGTATATTTGGAGCCGGTGTCAGCCACGCTGCCCTTGCCCCAACAATCAAGAGAAAGAAGCGATACGAGCCCCTTGATTGATCCAGTATATTATTGTGTAAAAGGTAATTTGTAAAAAACATATTTGTTAAAGTATTCTCGTATTGTTTTTTGATAGATATACTGTAGGGTTTTATTGGCTGACACCGACTCCAAATATAACAATAATTATAACTACATGATATAATCGTTAATCGACTTTTAAGTAGTCTAATATTTTTCATTTCATTTAACTTAGGAAGACTCTAGAAAATATGTTGAATACGCAATTATTTTTATTACTTTTTCGTGCATATTCATTTGTTTTAAAATAGTGTTTTGTTTGAAGTCGGTTTTTCTTTTTGTTAAAATTTTATTTATTTTTTGATTTTGAGTGAAGCTGATGTTGACTAACTAATTTTTTTAATATGGATAGATTAAGCGTTCCGTTTATATGAGTCAGAAACTACTTCGAGGACAATTTCAAAGGAAACTTGCGAATAAAGCAAAAATAGACTTTCGAAAATGCGGATTTAATACGTCACGCGGCGTAAACTACAAGGATCCCTCGAAAGAGCTGTAATCGAACTCAGCAAAAAAACTTTGAAAAAGACCAACTATATTTCGTACATCATATGACATCACATCACATACACAAAATTTGATTAAAGATAGTAAGAAATTCTGCCCCATATCGCACCCTAACTGCGAGCCGTATAGGAGTTCCATCACTACATAGTATAAAACAAAGTCGCTTTCTCTGTACCTATATCTTTAAATCTACGCAACGGATTTTGATGCGGTTTTTTTTAAAAGATAGTGTGATTCAAGGGGAAGGTTTGTGTATATAATACATGAACAATATAGTAAAGAAACACTGATAATTTTAGAAGTTTGCGATGTGATGTGATGTGATGTGACAAATTCTGTAGTATATTTAGTATCAGTATTGCACCCGTGCGAAGCCGGGGTGGGTAGCTAGTTGATTATAATATTCGACTATGATAATTACATAAACATAACCACATTACGGAAGGCGACTCAAATATCCAAATAACCTATAAATAAAAGATTCGACCGAGTATCGCTAACGTGCTCCTCAGAATTGTTCCGTTCCCTTCCGTTCCGTTACTTTTTCATGGATCCTGTGCTCAGAACCTTACCAAACTTTCACCAAATTACCCTTGAAGTATATATTTTATAATAAAAAAAGAATTATCAAAATTGGTTAACGTGATTTTCAGTTATTCACCTATTTGTCGCGCATATACATAATGCAAATTTAAGACTTATGTCGTTTTCACATGGATACCATCATCGGAAAAAAAAAATAAAAAAAATGGGACCCCACGGGAAGCACTACCTTTCAAACAAAAAAAAAATTATCAAAATCGGTCCACCCAGTGAAAAGTTATGAGGTAACAAACATAAAAAAAAAAAAAAAAAAAAAAAAAAAAAAATACAGACGAATTGATAACCTCCTCCTTTTGGAAGTCGGTTGAAAAGACCATGCGTAGGCTTTCCTGGCATGATGCAAGTCGGAATGTGGGTTTTGTATTCACGCTTATGTAGAAATGTGCTACTAAAATTAGATTAAACATAATTATATTTAAAAGAACTACTGAGGCAGTTTGTAAGTTTTATTTATTTTTAGTACTGTTTAATTAAATAATTTTCAAATGTGGTACGAGTTATCTAAGGAATTCGCTAGCGTTTTTGGAATTGGTTGTCAGGTATAATAGATTCTTGGGTCTTTCATCCATACTGAATATCATCAAAATCCATTCACTGTTTTGTCCGCGACAGAGTAACTCGCCGACAGATTTTTTTAAATTTCTTACTATATATACTAGTATAAGGAGAATTAGTGTGACTTTCCGAACGCCACGCGTCAAGATGATAGATGTCTTTTAAAATTCTTTCTCTTTTTGGCGGGACTGGCGGGAGGTGGCGCGAAATACGGTCAGGCGTATCATTGTTTTACTGTTTTGTAATATTATTAGAAAACCAGAAATTGATTGAAGTATTTTGTTGTTAATTATTATTATTTTATATCCTTGCAATAAATTTATTATAAAAGTAATTTTGTTTTGTTAATATCAGAAGTGGGATTTCAAACTCACTTTTTCTTTAATTGATTTCTGGTTCTAATAATTCTTAGTAGCTTTTATTTTTAAACATAATTCGAGTTTTTGTTTTGTTGTATTTATTTAAATTGTAACTATGGGAAAACGCAAGTGTAGCCGTTCTAAAGATTATAACGTTCCGAAGCTTCGTCATCGTTCCCGTAGTCGTTCTACGCACCGTTCACGATCTAGAAGTATTTCTAATAACTCGGAATTACGTGAGTCATTGAATACAATTATTACTCGACTTAATGCGCTAGAGGATAGATCCTCAGTGCCCGTATCATCTAATTTTAATGTTGAAAATAATAATACGGCAAGTGATACTGCTACTAAGATAGTTGAAGCTATTCATAATTTAAAAAGTAGTTCTCGCGACTATTACGTTTCTAATTTTGATCCAAATGTGCACAATATTGATTCTTGGTTTGATGAAGTCGATCGTGCACAGAGTATTAATAAATGGAGTGATATAGAATGTTTGTCACGCGTAGGGAACTGTCTAAAAGGTGACGCAAAGTCTTGGTTAGACGATTGGGTCACCACGGATCGTTCATGGAGTAATTTTAAAAATGATTTTAAATTCTTATGTGTTAAAAATGTTGATGTGAATTCGGATGATTATCTTACATATGCCGAATATGCTCGTCGATCTTTACTGTATGCGTATGGTAAAAGGTTTAAGCGAGGAACTTATTAGCGCAATTGTGATACGGGGAATTAATGAACCACATGTAAAAGCCTCAGCTAGCAATGGAAAACTTATGCCCTGTGATTTAGTTAATTTCTTGTCAACTTTCGTTAAACCAGTATTAGTTAAAAATGAGAATTTCTTGTCAAACAACTCTTCAACGCGCAAATACATAATAAAATCACATACAACTAAGCGTATGCCCCTTATTACATCATATAAGTGTTTTACATGTGGTCAAACGGGCCACAAACAAGCCGTTTGTCCGACGAATAAAAAGTCACCAATAAACAATAACGATGTAAAACCGAATACAAAAATAACTTGTGCATATTGTAAGAAACTCGGTCATCATATTAGTATTTGTTTTGCTAAGCAACGTTCCGATCAGAGAAAAGGTCACGTTAATTTTTGTTCTTTGCCTAAATTAAATAATTCTAGGGATGTAATGGTTGGAGTGGTTCAAGGTATACCTATTGATATCCTCATAGACAGCGGTGCTTTAGACGTGTCACTTATTTCGTCCTCCGTGGTTAGTCATTTAGCATGCGCTATGAAGCCGATTTATCGTGAATTGAAAGGTGTCGGACAAGGTATCACTAGAGTGTATTCTTATGTTACTCCCTTTATTGAATTTGAAGACATCACTCTTGAAGTTGATTTATTGGTTGTGCCAAGTGACAGTATGAACGCACCTATTATAATTGGTACCGATGTCCTCAACCGTGAAGGCGTAACATACGTGCGTACAAAATATTTTCAGCGCTTATCTTACAGTCCTGCCTCCACAAATGTTTCAAATGTAAAAGCGAATGAGCAATCTATTAAAACTCCGTTGGTTGGTAAAGATTATGAAAATCTTAATAAAATTTTAAAGGAATTTTCAAAATTTATGATTGTTGGAACTGCTACTTCTACTGTAACTACAGGTAGCATGCACATTCGCTTGAACAGTGATACGCCTGTATATTATAGACCTTATAAATTGTCAATTAATGAAAAACTCAAAGTCCGAGAAATAATACAAGACCTTTTATCAAAAGGTATAATTCGTGAATCCGAATCTGCGTATGCCAGCCCAATTCTTTTAATCAAGAAAAAAGACGGAACAGATCGAATGTGTGTAGACTTCCGCGCATTAAATAGGGTGACGATTAAGGATAGGTATCCTCTGCCGTTAGTCGACGATCATATAGATCGTTTAGGTAAAGGACGTTATTTTTCAACTTTAGATATGGCGTCTGGCTTTCACCAGATTCGTTTAGATGATGCGTCAATTCCGTTAACAGGTTTTGTCACGCCCGAGGGCCATTATGAGTACTTAAAAATGCCTTTCGGACTTGCTAATGCACCAGTAGTTTTTCAGCGTATTATTAATAACACGCTGCGTTCATTTATTAACGATAATAAGGTGATGGTATATATCGACGATATTTTATTAGTAAGTGATACCATTGAAGAAGGGTTAAAGCTTTTGCACGACGTTTTGCGTACCTTAACTAATGCTGAGTTTTCTTTAAATTTATTAAAGTGTTCGTTTTTAAGCACTCAAATTGAATATTTAGGTCGTGTTATTTCGAATGGTGAAGTACGACCATCAAAGTCAAAAATAATTGCTTTAGTCAAATCTCCGGTGCCTGAAAATGTACGACAGGTTAGACAGTTTCTAGGATTAGCTGGATATTTCCGAAAATACATAGAAAACTACGCCCTTAAAACAGCGTGTACAGCTCGTTTAACAAAGAAAAATGTTGAATTTAAATGGGGTATAGAACAGGAACAAGTACGACAAAATCTTATTAAATGTTTGACAAGTGAACCAGTGCTCACTATTTTTGACCCTAACCGACTAACTGAAGTTCACACAGACGCTAGCAGTCTTGGATATGGTGCTGTTTTACTTCAGATTCGTGAAAATGGCAGCAAGTCCGTAGTCGCATATTATAGTCAGGTCACGCAGGGGGCAGAGATACGTTATCATTCCTATGAATTAGAAACCTTAGCGGTATTCAAAGCTCTTCGTCATTTTCGTCATTATCTCATAGGTATTGAATTTAAGGTTATCACTGACTGTAACGCTCTAAAAGCAACACAAAATAAAAAGGATCTCCTACCCCGCGCCGCAAGATGGTGGGTTTACTTACAGGATTTTTCTTTTACGATTATTTATCGAAAAGGTGTTTTAATGCCTCATGCCGGCTACTTGAGTCGCAATCCCATCCGTGTAGTAAATAGCATCGATAGGCCACGCAACTGGGCACGGATAGCGCAATCAGGTGATGAAGAGACGCAAAAACTTATGGAACAGTTAGGTGAAGGTCAGTTAGATGCTAGTCGATATCAAATAAAGAACGACATCCTTTATTACAAATATACGCCTGTGGGTGAACAACCGCGTTTATTGTGCTACATACCCAAAGGTTATCGATTAAGTTTGCTTAGAATTTTTCATGACGAAAATTGTCATGAAGCCGTTGAGAAAACGATTGGGTTAATTTTAAATCACTTCTGGTTCCCTGGTCTTTTCACATTCGTGAAGAAATACATAAGTCATTGTCTAACTTGTATATCCCATAAGAGAATCCCGCGAGCACCATTACAACCTATCTCATCATGGCCTAAGCCGGATACTGTTTTCCACACGCTTCATGTAGATATTTTAGGGCCTTTGCCAGAATCAAATGGCTATAAACATGTAATGATAGTGATCGACGCTTTTTCTAAGTATTGTCTCATGTACGCTCTCTACAAACAAGATCTAGATGAACTAAAGCGTGTGTTTAAAAATGTTATATCGTTATTTGGTACGCCACGTCTTGTCGTCACTGATAGGGGTCGAATGTTTGAGTCCTCGGAGTTCATAAAGTGGATGAATAGTTCCGGGTGTAACATACATCATATAACACCCGAGATGCACCACGCTAACGGTCAGGTGGAGCGATACGTGCGTTCTGTACTTAATATGCTATGCATAGAGGTCAGTCATAAAAAGAATAAGTGGTCTGAAGAGTTATGGCGCCTGCAGTTGGTGCTCAACATTACTAAACAAAAGACGACACAAATGTCTCCATTGAATCTTTTAATTGGTTCTGAAGGGACTACTCCTGTGATACAAGCTTTAGTTCGTGATGTGGCTACTGATTATTCGGGATCAAATCGCCAGTCTTTACGGGAGTTAGCTAGGCAAAGGACGGCCGAACGTCTCAAAGAAAATGAAAAGCAACAAAATGAATATGTCAATAAGGGACGTGAATCACCTCGCGCATTTCAAGTTAATGATTTCGTATTTGTCATTAAGTACTCTCAATCTAAAGGAAAATTAGATCCCGGAATGCGTGGTCCTTACAAGGTGACAAGAGTTCTTGAAAATGGGCGATATGAGTTAAGACTTGTGGCTGGAGACTATGGCAAGCTGACTTATGCTGCTGCTCAGTATATGGTGCCTTGGAGAGGAGAATAGACACCTGATGAGTGTGCCGCTTTCTTTGATAGTAAGTTATTCCTTCTTTTTGATACTAGACCTTGCTGTGTTATGTCTAGTCTTATGTGAATAACTACTAGACCTTGCTTTTGTATGTCTAGTCTTATGTGAATACCTACTAGACCTTACTGTGTTATGTCTAATCTTATGTAAATACCTACTAGACCTTGCTGTGTTATGTCTAGTCTTATGTGAATAACTACTAGACCTTGCTTTTGTATGTCTAGTCTTATGTGAATACCTACTAGACCTTACTGTGTTATGTCTAATCTTATGTAAATACCTACTAGACCTTGCTGTGTTTTGTCTAGTCTTATGTGAATAACTACTAGACCTTGCTGTGTTATGTCTAGTCTTATTTGAATACCTACTAGACCTTGCTTTTGTATGTCTAGTCTTATATACCTACTAGACCTTACTGTGTTATGTCTAGTCTTATTTGAATACCTACTAGACCTTGCTTTTGTATGTCTAGTCTTATGTGAATACCTACTAGACCTTGCTGTGTTATGTCTAGTCTTATGTGAATACTTACTGGACCCTACTTTTGTATGTCTAGTCATATGTGAATGCTAGAACTTCAAGTTGCTATGTCTAGACTGGCTTAAATGTCTACTTGACCTTATTGACATTTACATGCTCTAATAATACATTTCACAGGTGTAGACCAAACAGATGAACTGACCCCTACGAGCAAAAATGATGGAGTTAATAAAGAAGATGGACTTCAGACTGGCGAGGACGCCAGGACGTCAGGAGAGGCCGTATAAGGAGAATTAGTGTGACTTTCCGAACGCCACGCGTCAAGATGATAGATGTCTTTTAAAATTTGTTCTCTTTTTGGCGGGACTGGCGGGAGGTGGCGCGAAATACGGTCAGGCGTATCATTGTTTTACTGTTTTGTAATATTATTAGAAAACCAGAAATTGATTGAAGTATTTTGTTGTTAATTATTATTATTTTATATCCTTGCAATAAATTTGTTATAAAAGTAATTTTGTTTTGTTAATACTAGTATATTTAGAATTTAGGAAATAATCTAACAAAACCCATTTCATTAAATATCTAAAAAGCAGTCAGCTTTTACGTTAGTCTGACCTGGACCACGTCAAACACTCGTATGGGTGATACAAATATTTGTACGAGTGGAGATTGAATTTATAATTAATAGTCAGTTGAATAAGTGCGTCATTCGGTCTTCAATTTATTTTGCAAAATCTATACTAATATTATAAATTCCTTAGTAACTCTATGTAACCTCTTCACAATTAAACCGTTGAATGTATTTAGATGACATTTGCTATAGAAATAAGTCCCGGCTACTTCTTAAGGTAACGATTTTTGTACTATATGTAATTTTGTATAAATTTCGTAGATTTTTTTTTACGAAATAGGTACTTAGCAATTTAGACATTTTTTACCTAAAGGGTATTACAGGGAAGGTTTTAATTGCTTTGTAATTATCGCCTATCAGAATTTACGCGGTTACTAACGTCTGTTATCGATTGATGTAATATTAATACAATATATTTATTATATCGAGATGTTAGTAATTCATACTATGCTAAATTATATTGGATAGCAGTATCCTCTTTATCAAAGAGAGGAAAGGGATAATTCAGTAAAAATCATGATAGAAAAAACAGATTAGTTGAAATTAAGTTATAAAAAAGAGACTATGTCGTGATTATAATATGGCAGTATATAGAAAATGGTAGAAATGCATAAATTGAATATAAGGATAATTGAAAATACAGATACAAGATATATTAATGTGTGTAAGTCTTTGAATAAATTTAAAAAAATGGGATGCTGATAGAACATATTTAGCTGATAGAACTGCATTACACAAAAGACTTCCTGAGTCACTATCCTTTCAATAGCTATTATTTCGCCAAACGGCCATACAAACAGTGCAAAGTAGAGGATACAATATACTGAAACATTAAAATGTTCTCTCTCACCAGACTTGCTCGTCATAACTCTACATTTCTACTCTACCAGCATTATTTTATCATCTCCGTGAATTTTTTTAGTTGATCTCTACAGAACTTTTTTCCTCTACATGAAAAAAAAATCATAGAACCGAAACCATGAATATTGTCTTTTATAAAAAAAAAAAAACAATCCTAGTACCGACGACAATTCTTTTAACAATATATTTGTACAAATTACACTATGCTCAGAGTAATATGTAAATTTCCCAAGTTTGTAGCTCCTTTCTTGGTGGTAATATGTAGGTTCCTCAATGACCTTGGCTTTACGCCAATAAACTACACAATACGAACTGCAACTCGTAAACGAAATAAAGAAAACAATTGAAACTTTTGAATTGCTGTTTATTTGGAGTTCTGAAAGAAAGTAGAGTGTATATTTCTCAAACTTTGATAGAGTCTTGAAAAGGATTCTTAAGCGATTGTGACTGGAACGTTACTTTGAATTTCCCTCATAGTGGAACGGGTTATGAAGCATTTTTAAAACTCAAGGTCTGTTAATGGTTTTTTTTATTTATTACTTTTTTAATAAAAAAAAAACATTCATTTTATGATTTAACTCAAAACCCGTTGATATAGTGGCGGAATATTGATTCAGAGTGTACTCTGAATCAATATTTGTAAGCCACGTGTAAGATCTTTGTTTTAATTGTGATAATATATAAAATGTAAATTTAACTGGAATAGTCTATTCTTTTGACTGACAATTTAAAAACCTGTCTATTATTTATGTTATTTATATGCTTCAAACCTTCTCCTTCATCATTCAAAAGGAGAAAAGGTGTTAGACCGGCAGTGGGAAATTAAAAAAATTTCAATTAGGCTCTTGTTGTTGTCTCTTATTTAATTTTCTGTTGCCGTAGAATTTTTCCTGCATTCTTTCAGGCCTTTAAAACGTTCGAGTTCAAAGTATAAATAACAGATAGCTACCGCGTGGTGTCTCCTTATAATCACACATCATCTCAAGACGAGGTCAGTGAAGTGGAGTGTACTTCAGCTCGGGTTCTAGATTTGTCGTGACGTCACAATCCGGCTCCTAGTTCCCGTCAGCGGAAACAGCGTAAATGTGATAAACGTAGCTGAGACAAGCGTAAGGAGAAATATATATGGGATGAATATTAATGTCTTTTATGATGTAGAAAAAAGTGATTACTAGTATAATAATAAGCCTTTTTTATTTCCTTAACATACATAGAAAATTTAAAAAAAAAACACATAAGAATACATACATTTATTTTTATCTATTAAGGCCCCTAGCTGGTATAGGCCTCCTCCGATAGATTCCAGGTTTTCCTTACCCTCAGCTTTCTTCATCCCGTCTATTCCAGATTGTTTTTAATTACATCTACCCATATTTCTTCATAGTCTTCTGGCTCTCATACCACTTGGATCGGACCACTAGGACGGAGTTTGTGATCAATTTTGTCCACCTTCCATCAGTCGATCTTGCCAAGTGACTTATAATTATTATTATGTTAATCATAAGTATAAGTTAGTATTCGTCGTTTTATATTATATTATATACTCCTTACTTGTACTTGAAGCAAAGTCTGCACTTATAGCTATAGTTGGTTACGAAGGTCATTTTGTTCATTTTGAAAGTATTATAAAAATAGCCATGTGAGTGTGTGTGTGTGTGTATATTTATCATACGTGCCGCGTTCGCGGGCTCTTATTACGTCACAGATTAATCGCAAACATCACCACCGCATCGTCTGCTTAATAATCCACTATTTCTCAGGTGTGAAGCTTTGGTGCGGAAAATTAAGTGGTCGCAATGAGTTCACCGATATAAGGCTTTGTTATATTGTCGCAAAATAGTACGTACCAAAAATAAGATATAGTAATATTGTATAAATTTTCCGATGTTGGGCTAAGATCTCATCTCCTTTTGAGGAAACTTAGAAGCAAATTCTACCAGGATGCTATAATCCGTTTTCACTTAATAAATAAGTTAATTGTTATAATAAATATTGTACTATATTTTTTCTCTCTATAATATAAGAACTTCTACTGTTCACTTAAAATTAGACTGAGTTCATTTGTAGTTATTGTGACTTATGTAATAATAAAAGTATGTATGTATGTAATTTGTTGTAAAATGGTGCGTACATTCACACAAGAAATCAAATTGTAATAAATAACATAGTATGTACTCAAGTATTTTAAGCTATAGCTAAATCAAATTAGATCAAGTATTTTAAAAAAAAAAAAAACCGAAAAACCAACACACCACATTTTTTGTTGCTGTGCACTCAGCTTTATCCTCACAATATAATTAACACACCGTACGATGTATTGTGGAACACGCGACGCTCGATCTTGTACACTGTCCCTTACAACCAAGCACATTCATAATATATCTTATTGCATACGCCATAGAGGCTATATTTGTTTAACTAATATATTCTTTAGTAGAGACGTGCTGTCGGATCCTCTAATTCTCGTTAGAGCAATATTATGATTTAGTATTAAATAAAGCCGCCTCTTACGTGAGATTTTCCGAGCGAAAATTTTGTATGTATATTACTTTGTTTTATGAAGTAATAATTTTGTTTCGAATCATTTAATAATTCAAGTTAATTTAATTACTTATATTAAATTTTCATTTCCTCGAAACACAACCTCTTTTTAATTGGTTAAATTTTGTTTCAAACACATGCATTTTTACAATATTTTTCAATTAGGTATATACTATGTGTTACCTGCTAGCTATTAACTGCTGTGTAGCGATAAAGCTCCAAATATAACAATAGTTATAACTACATGATATAATCGTTAATCGACTTTTAAGTAGTCTAATATTTTTCATTTCATTTAACTTAGGAAGACTCTAAAAAATATGTTGAATACGCAATTATTTTTATTACTTTTTCGTGCATATTCATTTGTTTTAAAATAGTGTTTTGTTTGAAGTCGGTTTTTCTTTTTGTTAAAATTTTATAATGGCTAAAATTTTTATACAACAGACTAGATAAATCCATCAAGTAAATTGCAAGTGTAACTTCAACTTAGGGTATATTTAGAAAATTGAATGAATTTCAATTTCATTAACGGTTATCAATTAACTTGAGGTTAACATAATTAGCCATCTTCGTCTTTTTTTCTCGATCAGCTTTCATCCCACGTTCATAAATATTTAATACAATTTGAATAACACGCTTTATTTCTTTTAATATTGAACTTCCTTTGATAACATGATGATGATATAGCATATATCTGCCAAAATTAAGTGGCCTGAAAATTGAAATAAGCCATTTTTAAATTTAATTTTAGTACTTAAGCGACCGCTTATTTTGGTGGTAAGGTTTTTTGCAAGCCAGTCGACAGACGTATCACCCTCTCGTCATTTGACCTACCACCGTGCAGCAATTTTACATATTAATAGCATAAAAAACCGGTTATCGTCTTATTTTGATCAAGACACGCGGTAGCGTGTCAGCCAAGTTCAGGTAACAGAACTAGCGAGCAGCACCGTGTGTAATTTTACACGAACCATTTGGAGACACTTTGACCCCCTCATAACTCAAAAACTATTTGATATAATCGTGTCAAATTTGCACATATATTAAGACTTGCGAAATATATATGTGCTCCAAATTTCATATGAGAACTAGCCAAGTCAGAACTTATATATTATTCTGAGATATGGAAATAAATTATGTTTTATGTACTTATAAATACATTCAGGACTGGCCATAGTATTTGGCACCCATTTTGATCTCCCTTCTTTTGTCGTTTAAGTCAACAACCAAGGCTTATATCTTAATATTGTAATTGGCTCTCATTTTACATTTATGTTTTTGAAGGGTAAGCTCTAACTGGAATATACAGAAAAATAAAAAAGATTCTTAATTGTAATTTAATAGATTATTACGATTTAACAAAGAAATATTTAAAATAACTAAAAAAAGTTACTGGTTGGGGCAAGAACGGCGAACGAATATGTATGAATATAAAACAAATTCAAAACGTGCGTTTGCACGTAGAAAATTAAAACGTGCAAATATACTTTCTAGGTTTATAATAAAACCAGTAATAGGTTGATGGTTAAATGGATGACATCAGGAATGGTTGATTATTGTCAAATTTACTGATTACTCTAATTATGCCATAAATAGTATCTGCCAAATTTACCTATACGAAATAAGGACCTAAAGATATACTATCTTTAGGTATTTTGATAG
This sequence comes from Vanessa cardui, assembly GCF_905220365.1. Lineage (NCBI taxonomy): Eukaryota > Metazoa > Arthropoda > Insecta > Lepidoptera > Nymphalidae > Vanessa > Vanessa cardui. The sequence continues at coordinate 3,979,886 of NC_061131.1, forward strand.
ACTATGCTACCTCCATCCTTTCGTTAGCTATACTCGTATTGATGTCTATAAAGCGTTTCATTATAAAGGCTTCAATGTTAGCTCAAACCAGATACATATCTCGGGAAATGAAATCTCAGTTCTCTGATAAAAGAGGCCGCATTTCAAGAAGAATTAGAAGCTTCCAAATTACCGGATTAAATGTAACTCCATTTCAGCTCGTTTATCTTTGTCTTTGATTTTTGTAACGATATCTTTTGAACCTTATTAATCTGATATTTAAATTTGAAATAAAATCATTTTACGTTTGATTTAATATTTATTCCATATTTGATGGGGTTAATTATCAATTAAACTAATTACTATTCTTTATAAACGAACATGACAGACAACATGTCTTAAATTTGTAATTATTTTTAACTTCAGATTTTATCAATATTACTTTAATTATTTATTTGTAATGTATGTTATGATTTTAGATTCACTTCAGATTCAGATTCTATTTTACGTGCGTGAATTTTATTGGACAACATCACATACATTACTCTGATTCCAATGTAAGCAGCTAAAACACTTGCGCCATTGAAAATCTGAAGTAACGACACCACAAACACCCAGACTCAAGACAACCTAGAAAAAAGTCAAGTATTAATAAAAAAATCAGCGAAGAACTGTGATAATATTATTTTACTATACCCTATTTTATTACATCGAAAAGTTGTATTATCTGATACAGCTTAACAATACAGCTTTTATGTATTTAATTAAATTGGTATAGGCGTAAGTCATCAGCGCCGATAAAATATTGATCATCATTGATCACCAATACATAACAAATATTGAAAATTTAATGTTATTTTCCTTGAGCCTGTAGTTAGTTACATTGACTTACTCAGCATTCGAACCGGAGCATAATAATAATAAATATTGATGAATAGAAAACCTGATGAGTGGCTAGGTACTTCACAAACTGGCTTGCACAAACTATCCCTGTATAATCGAAAAAAAAAATCCATACACATATGTATATGAAAAGTGTGTGTGTACACTTTTAAAGCGATAAATTAGCATTAAAGACAATAGTAGAACAGTTTTCCAGTATTCATATATATAGATACTGCAAATTAATTGATGTTATAGTTGATTATACAAATTGTAATAAAGTAATACATAAATATTGGCTAATTTTAGTCGGATGATACTAACATTTTAGTACGCTATCGAGTGAATTCCCGAACGCTTTAAAGACTTTAATCAAGGGTAATATAAATTCTCCGCGAGTATAAATCAAACGTTAGTGCTCGTTTCCATTCGCTTCCACGTTATTTCCATCGCCCTTAAGACCTACGCAATTTTTCCATCTCATGAGCGAGATTAATGGTCGGCATGAAAGGACGGAACACTTGAATGGCTATTTTAAAATATTTCAGTATAATTAAGTACTAAATTGTAATTTATTCGTTAAATATATTATATTATTAATTTTTTACAATTTAAAAATAGAACGTTTTACTTATTATGTTAAACAAATAAGCTTCATGAGTACTCAATTATTTTCATGTTTTCTCCATGTGAAAGTTACTCTTCTAGTCAGCACACAGCGATACAGATTATTGTTGTTTGATATGAAACATGTGGCGACTATTGAGAAGTTAAAAGGCTTGTAAATATTATTTATAGACGAACTAGACAAAACTAATAATTTATTAACATAAGAATTAATAACATTAAATTCTTAAATATATACAAATCTATACTTATAATAAATCTGTAGGGAGGTCAATTCTGTACATGAAATGTTTTTCCAAAATGACTATCAGGGGTCGATACTGATGCCAAAAATGCAATCAGTAAAATTTTTGTCTGTCTGTCTGTCTGTCCGTATAACCGTTATAGAAACAAAAACTACTCGACGAATTTTAAAGAAACTTGGTACAATTAGTTTTCATACTCCTGAGCTGGTTATAGTATACTTTTCATCACGCTACAGTCAATAGGAGCAGAGCAGATTAGGAAAATGTCGGGAAAACGGGAGAAGTTACTCCATATTTTAATCTTCCGTCGCGTGTACAACCTTAATGGTTAAGGATACACAGAAATCATGTATGACGGAAATGTTCTTCTTAAAATTATATAAAAAATATCCTATGACAGCATATGTCCATCTTTTATGGTTGATTCACAATAACACGTGTCACTCCCAATAGCGTAATAGTTCGAAGCTTTCTGATTATATTTGTCTATTACTACGTTTATAACACTCTCAATCATCCCAAATTAAAAAGTTAACAGTATTAACTGTACAATAAACTACTATACAATAAAATACTATAGAAATCGGTAAAGAAACACCAAAGTTATACATAAAATCCGCTAAGAATAAAGCTATCGCACGTGAGTACCAAATCTATACTACTATATAAATCTCTAGAATCTGTCTGTACACTTATTTTTGTCGTAATTTGTCATAACTGTGTAATCTTTTTATGATAAACGACATCACGTCACATTTTTACCATTTTTGAAATTTTGTCTGTCTGTATGTTCTGCTCTAGCAGAGTGTTAACTGTGAGTGTTAAGTGTGCTTGCGCCAATTATAGGATATCTATATATACAAAAATGGATGTGTTTGTATATGTGTCATTGATAAACTCAGAAACTATTGATCGATCATCATGAAAATTGGTATGTATATCTATTGTTTTATGGAGAAAGTGATTATGCTATCCCCATTGATGTTACTCGCCACCAGGTGGCGCTGCAATATAATTTTTTCTACACCGTTCAACCGATTGTCGTGAATATAATAAACATACAAGTATTTTTTCATGGAGAAAGTGATTATTTTATTATTATCATTAAAAATAACCAACAGATGGCCCTTATGTGTATCACGATTCACTTCTATACCGATCAACCGATAACTATAAAAAATCAGATAAAAAATGAAAATCTATTCAAAAAGCATAACAACTAACTTAATTTTCGTCATATGTCAATAAGCATAAAATAATCACCACAATAATAATTTTCATTTTAAAATAAAGTAATTATAAATTACATATACGGGAAGAAGTTATTAGCTGTTTTGATTATAAGAAAATAAACAATAATTATAATTGGTAAGTTTACTCATAATTCCAATAACAATTAATCTTTAGTATAAATTGTAAACGAAAGACAAACAGCCAAAAAGCAACTACAAAAGAAACAAAAGATCGGAACATCAACAATATATGCGCAGCGTCATCCAAACGAGCTACGGAAACAACACACCAACAAGAAATACGTTTAGAAACAAATGGAATCCGAATTTCTACTTTGAGAGTTGCCAAAATAGTAAGTCAACGTAATGATCAAATTCCAGATCTTCGAACAAGCATCTTCATCAAGAGATACTGAAAAATCTTACGAGCGAGCCCAATGACTGGACGATCAACGATTAAAATAGACTAAGACAAGATCTAGAACCAATCTCAATAAATCTGCCTTCAATTGCGATATAGGTTATGATAACAAGATGCATCCCGATGTGATCATCGGTTCAATGAATATAGTATGCACATATTGTCACGCTATGATGTTTAAAATAAAATGCTGGTATGTGCTACTCCACTGGCAAAATGTATTTACCACAACTGGTTGAAACACCAGAACCTCTTCTTACCTATGTTACGGGAACTATTAAGGAGTCTAAATATTTCCTTTAGTACATTAGAAATTACAATTCATACTTTCAAATGACATCATTTGGAGCAATAAATATTGTACAATACAATAATTTCGCGTCTACGTTTAAAGTATTATATGTATCATATTATTGGTTCACTTCTTCCAGTATCTAAATCAAATCACCAGTTTCTGGACATTTATTTCATGAACAACGTAGAAAAAGATTGATCTTCGATGCATGTTCAGTATCACAACTAATCGAGAAATCATCGCTAAATTTAGGACTATGCTTTATAAAAATAATTGTTTAGTTAAAGATTTTGAAAGTTAAACAACAAATGATTCAAAGTAATTATCAATGCAGATAGAATGCAGAGCATGAAACGCGTTTTAATGCTCCCATAGCTCCTGAAGTCACAGCTATAATTGTCGGTACAGAAATTACAAAACTAGGTATTGTTATCACTAAGCGACACAAAAACAATCAAGGCGTCGCTGAAACACATTAATTGTATGACCATAATTACGATTATCCAATTATGTTTATGCTAGCAGAAGATGGATATCATCTGGAACTGTATCAAAATAATCTCACAACAGGCTATGTGACATCGAAGAGTTAGTTGTATGGATTTTTATGCGTATCGTATAATGATTATAGATAATCAATCTAACCTTACTCTAAAGTGTCGTCAACTGTTAACAATTCATTGTTGACATGTACGCTATAGTCGAGAACGAACAATTAAACTACATTCGATACAACCAATCAAAACTTCGAACGAAAAGAGTACATTTATTTACGACATACAATATCGAATAATAAAGTAGCTGCTGATATTGGACAAAGATCTTCGTACAGTGGAAGTCCAAAACATATGCAAGAATATGCTCAGGATGGTTTGACGTACGTTCGAAAGTATTGATAAGGTTGTAAATCTCATCGATATTTGACAGAACCGGATAAAAGAGGACGTGGTGCTGTGATGAAAACTTTTACAGACTATAGAAATTTAGTTAAAATTTTCGTCGCACCATCTTTACATCGAGATTACACTAACGAAAACATTTTCATGAATCATACGTTTCCGTATTCAACAAAAAGGAGATGTTATCTTGACAAGTAAGTTTATAGGTGTCATGACCAATCTGCAGCCTATCGAGAAAATCATTGAAGAATATGAAATAGATGATGAATATTAAATGAAATAATTTTTAATTATTTGACTAGATCTCGCTCTCGCATGTTTCTTTATTTGTTTCTTTATTATTTGAACATTGTTCAAATAATAAAGAAACAAATAATCACATCAGTAATTAATTACATAATGTAAAATTAAAAAAATATTTTTCTGCGATTAATGCCCAGCGAAGCGGATTGAATCGCAATTCCGATCCTCTGGGCAAAAAACGAACCAGCCCTCCTGTCACCAGTGGAGGAATGAGACGAGGTGTTATACTTTTGATAAAACTTGCACTAAGTTGTTACAATACTCAAGATTTTAAATTAACGTCGTTATTTTTATCATTAAAATTATTAATTTCGGAATATTTACCGTGTTTTTAATTTTATTCAGTGGAGCTCGATATTTCGATGTTATCTACGAATGTCTTGCTCACGAGACTGAAGTTGTGATGATGTGTAGATGTTGATAATGTTAGAAGTGCCCATATCGGACTACCTCCTTTACCATTACTATTGTCACTTTCAACCAAACCCAAATTATTAGAAATTAATAATTTTAATAATACTCAAAATAATTGTAAAAAAAAACCTATAGAAAAGTCTGGGAAATTTTGTGGTAATCTTGTAAGATGTATTTAAAATTTCAATTTTTATATGTAACAAATTAGGAAAAACAACATTCATAAAAATACGTTAGAGTAATTGGGAACTTAATATACATTAAATTTGTCTTTTGCGCTACTACTTTTACATAAAATACAACAATAGTAAAATTAAAGGCAACGAAAAATAAATTGAATATATCTCATATATGTGTAACAATTAAATATGTAGAAACACATATTATTTACATACTAAAATTAAAAAAATGTCTTCAAAGAAATATCCTCTTTTAATTTTTCTTATGTGCTGTGTAATTAAATTACTCCGTAATATATAAAACCTACTTGCTCACCACATTTTTTACAAATATCTTAATTGCTGAATAATGTTGTACAATACTTTTTCCAATTAAGTACGGATAAATTTATGTTGGTTTAGGTACGTATTTGAAACAAAAAGAGAGATATAAAGATATTTTTATCCTTTGTAAATATTATGAAATAAACAATACCGTCCCCACAGAATAAAATATATTTTATAGTAACGCTATAGTATAAATACATATGTATGTATAAATTAATTTTATATATAATACTAGCGGGTCGCCCCGGCTTCGTACAGATGAAATGCTAATATTTGCAATGTAAATGTAATAATTGTGTTTATTTACGACATCACATTAAAACATCTAAAATCATCAGCGTATCTCTACTATATTGTGCATGTATTACATAACGACCTACCTCTTAAATCAAAGTATCTATTAACAAAAAACACATCAAAATCCTTTGTGACAATTTAAAGATCTAAGCATACATAGGGCCAGACAGCAGTAAGCGACTTGGTTTTATACTATGTAATGATAATGATCATCCAGCTGACAATTAATCTTGCAAGCGGATCGAGCTGAACAATTAGATCAATTTCAATGACATATAGCAGAGATATTATGTGCAGTGTCTTACATTAAAAAGAGACATTGTATATTTCCAAGGTCATCTTGTTAAATAGCTAATAATTTTGCTGTATTTGTGACTAGTTATTAGGTACCAGAAGATAAATTCAATCGCGATTGGAAAATGTTCAAGCGCAAGAACAACGGCTTTAACTGTTTTCCTTGGGACGGGAGTTCACACTTCCAGTCTTCCAGACTTCCAGATGTCGGTTGCCTCGAAAAATTCTAAGTAGTTCAGAATCTGTGCAGCTATTAAGAAATTTTCTACAATATAGCTCAATAAGATTTAATTGACCAGACTTAGGAGATTAAACAGGCCACTATAGCAACGAACAAGTCGATCAAAATAAATTTATTATATTAAATATTTATTTAAGACAAAATATCTGCCAGTTAAAAATTATGTTTAAGATTTTGAAATACGCTTGAATTGGGAATTAATGTTTCATACGTTCAATCTGAAAAAATAATATCGCACGGTTGTGAAATATGGTAGAATTCTGTCTGATATATCTAGACGGCCTTGAACCGATAACTTATTTTGCTCTCAGTACTTTTATCGATAGCTTAGTTCAGAACAAAACTCACTTTATTTTCGTATTGCGTAACTTCTATCAACTTTTTCCGTTATTCATGTTAACTTTATTAGTTAGAAGTTTTTAGATAATACGCTAAAAGAAACCTCGTTCGCAAAAAAATATGTTTAATATACTTTGTTAATAAACAATAAAACTAAAACGAGTCTTCTTTTGAGGACTAAACTATTAAAAACAAATTCAAACATTCAATAGCAAAGCTATCAAGCTCTATCGAGATATTTTTTCATCATGATTTTACAGAATTAAATTTTATGTATCACTGGTTCATAATGCAGAACTGACAGAACTCTTTCGTAATTAAATTTGATTTTGTTTTTAGATTATAAATACAATATGGTTATATAGGATATGGATGTATGTAGAGGACGACCAAAGTAGAAAGAATGTTACTTGTGAGATGACGTCTGACAGAGAAGTATGGAAGGAGAAGACATGCAGCGCCGACAACAAATAAAATTAGAATAAGGGCAGGAGAATTATGATGATGATTGTAATTACAATATCGTGAATTAAAGGAAATATAAACTTTGAACTTTTCAATGAAAGATTGATTCACGGTGATCGAGAATTTCACAGCGTTCATAATATTGAAGTCGCTGCAAAATTTTTCGCATTTCTTAATAAAATCAACTTTCTGATCCAGTGGTAACGATAAAATTAAAAAGGTTTTTAAATCTGTATTTCAATTATATTATTTCAATTTGAATTATTTAACTGATAGTAAAACTTACAATGTGTCTGGATGACATTTTTAAAAGAAATTATACCAAATTATCGTATTTCGAATAAGCTAGTTTAATTATAAAAACTATTTAATGTATACTTCAATAGCCATTGAAGTTCTTATTAATCGTCGTTATGTAAGTAATTTCATAGAAAATATTAATCTCCTTATTCGAAGGAGTATTTCACTACATAGGAAGCCGAAAAAAAATGCTGTAAATTTTTTTTATTATGTAGATATTAATTAATTTAAATTACATAATCTGTTTATATATAACAAATACAATACTAAATCCTATTATTTAAGAAATATTTGAGAACTTTAATTACTAATTTCTGGTGTAAGACAAGGAGACCCTTTGTCGCCTAAGCTGTTTAATGCCGTGCTTGAACACATATTTAGAAAATTGGACTGGGAGAGTAATGGTATCAACATCAATGGAAACCGCCTCAATCACCTGAGATTTGCCGATGATATTGTCCTGCTGGAAGAAGATCCCAAAAAGCTGGAGCACATGATAAAAATCCTAGCAGAAAAAAGCTGAGAAGTGGGCTTAGAAATTAACGCGGACAAAACAAAGCTAATGACAAACTCAATAGAAATCGACATAGAGGTCTACGGAACCAAGTTTGAGTATGTGAAAGAATATGTTTACCTAGGACAAATCATATCTCCGGAGGACTCCATGACTAAAGAAATAAACAAAAGAGTAGCTAACGGGTGGAAGAAATACTGGTCGTTAAAAGAAATCATGAAGAACAAAGATTTAGGTGTATATATCAAGAGAAAGACTTTCAACACTTGTGTTCTTCCCTGCATGACATACGGCTGCGAAACATGGACTCTAACAGAAAAACATAGAGAACAACTAGCCAAAACTGTAAGAGCAATGGAAAGAAGCATGTTGGGAACGAGGCTTAGTGATAGGATCAGAAATGAGGAAATCAGAAGAAAGACCAAAGTTACGAATATCATATCTCGCATAGAGCATCTAAAATGGAGCTGGACAGGACACATGCTGCGCTGCAAATTAAACAAGTGGAGCCAACAGGTGACTCTTTGGTATCCCAGAGAGAACACCAGAAAACCAGGGCGTCCAAAGAGTAGATGGAGTGACGATATCCGCCTAACCCTGGGACCATTTTGGACTAGAGTCGTGGATGATCGAGCTCAATGGAGAGAGCTGGAGGAGGCCTATGCCAAGAGGCACGCCGAACTTCGTGACATATTATAAATAAATATTTTATTGTTTTGTATTTGTACTGTGGTTCGGAATAAAAAAAAAAGGGCTTTATTATTAATTACTAATTTCGAAGATATTGTTGTGAGTAGGTACGATCTTTTAATATTGTATTCGTCAATATATAATTTATATATATGTAGGTTATTCTTTCATTTCATTTAAAGCCAAATTAATCCTACTAGTAATCGAATAGTGATTATTTTATACAATATAGTGTGAGAACTTCTGAAAAATTATCAACATATTCTTACATTTCCTGTATGGGCATATTAGAACAAAAGACATCAAATACGAGCGGTCAGCGATCTTAAAGATAGAAGGGACTGGTCGGGGCCCCTACAAGTCACGACCTTGATCAAATATCCTGCGATCAGATCGTGACCTCTGACTTCGCAATTCCAAACGTAGAACAAAATATCAAACCCAATTATAAGGGTTTGCGTTTATTCGAATATTTATTTATATTTTATCGTATAAAAATCTTTTTGTTTTGCGGCGCCTTTTATTCGTTTTGAATTATGAAACAAGATTATATCTTGAGATATTAAAATTTAATACCTATTACATATTTTTAGTACACACTTTTAACTATTATTTATATATATTAGTATTTATACGATAAGTTCAAATCAAGATATGATAAAAAAAGACAACTTATCAGTTGAATTGAACTGTAAAATTTTCAAAAATCAGTAAATAACTGGTAGGTATATTATGTAAATTATATGAATATATACGAATGTATAAAATAGATCTGTAAGTATAATTTAATCTTAGGTATATAAATCAAAATCGAAAAGCGCTCGTATGAGTATATTTGAATAGAGTATATTATTTATATTTTGTTATAATAATAATTACAATCGTAAATAGAGTTTTCATCGTATACTTAATATACATGTTACATAAATAAATCTATATATATAAAAATGAATTGCTATTCGTTAGTCACGTTAAAACTCGAGAACGGCTGGACCGATTTGGCTAATTTTGGTCTTGAATTATTTGTGGAAGTCCAGGGAAGGTTTAGTAAGTATGATAAAAATGCTAGAAATATAATAAAAAAAACAACTTTGTTTTTCTTTAGAAATAGATTTATTAGTGAATTATCATTGATTTTCTATGATTATCGATGTTAGACAATAAAACATTGATGTTTTAAAATTAATTTTGCATTATTTAAATCATCGTTACATCTATTTTTCGAATTTACATATATAAAAATAAGTGGCCTTTTCGATGTCACTTTATAACTCAAAAACGGGCTCACTTATCCAAACCAAATTTTCAGGGGTTGTTCGGACTATTTAGTAGATAGTTTATGTGAAGTTTGCACAAAATCGGTCGAGTGGTTCTTCATTTATCACATTTTTTGTAACAAATGAGTTCAATAAATGGCGGATCATTTTGTTTTTGATTTTGAAAAATGGTCGACCGGATCTGTTTATTGCGTTTACATGTAATCCGCAATGGGATGATATTAAAAACAATTTATTTGAAGAACAGTCGAAAACTGATCGTCATGGACATTACAGCACGTGTTTTTCGGCAAAAATTGAAAGTAATTATCGATTTAATTGTAAAATTATGTATATTTGAAGAGGTGCCATATGTACTCCACTGAATAGCAAAAGAGGGGATTGTCTAATGCACATGTAATAATTTGCCAGTTCCTTAAAATAACTCAGAATCAAATTGAAAATCTTATATCAGCTGAAACTCCAGATCAAACTCTTGATCAAGAGATATTACATGCTGTCGTTAAAAATATGATAGTTGGTCCATGCGGTGAGTTACATATGAGTTCGTTACATCTATTTCTCGAATTTAATAATTTCATCCAGTCGCAAAAAAAACGCAGATGTTAAACCATTACATCCAGCGAAACTGTGGTCCCGTGTGGTCCCATTTTAATTTTATCCAATTCTAATGATGGTATCCATATGAAAACCACATAAGTCTTAAATTTGCATTATGCATATGCGCGATAAATAGGTAAATAACTCAAAATCTCGCCAACCAATTTTGATGATTCTTTTTTTATTAGAAAAGATATACTTCAAGGGCACTGTTATCTGTTAGGGGGTGAAAGTTTGGTTAGATTCTGAACTCTTCAATTCTGAGGAACACGTTAGCGATACTCGGCGGAATCTTATATGAGTTATTTGGATATTTGAGTTACCTTTCGTAACGTGTTCAAGTAATACAAGTGAACAACAACAAGTCATAGCCGAATATGAATATCGATATAATCGATAATCAATGCAACTTTTAAACATGGTGGTAAATTTTTATGTGCTTACGTTCGCATTTCAAGATGATGGATGAACTTATGATGTACGACATATAATACATTAGCTCTTTTGCAAAGTTTTTTTACTAAGGTCAATTAAATAAATAAATATGAGACAACATCACATGCATTACTCTGATTCCAATGTAAGTAGCTAAAGCACTGTGTTATGGAAAGTCAGAAGTAAATACGGTACCACAAACACCCAGACCCAAGACAACGTAGAAAACTAATGATAATATACATCGAGTCGGCCGGGAATCGAAACCGGGACCGCGGAGTGGCGTACCCTTGAAAACCGGTGTACCACTCGACCACGGAGGTCGGTATCAGCTCTTGGCTGGCTTGGTTTTATACGATAATATACAGACTCGATAACAACAACAACAATAACAATAATTGTAACTACGTTAATATTATCGGAAATCGACTTTTGAGTATTCTAATGTTTTTCATTTTATTTTACTTAAGAGGACTCTAATAAATATTTTGAATACGCAATTATTTTTATTACTTTTTAGTGCATATTAATTAAGCGACTTCAAAAAAGGAGTGTTCTCAATTCGACCGGTACATATTTTCTTTTTTTTTATGTTGGTTCGCCGATTACTTCGCCATTTATGAACCGATTTTGATTTTTTTTTTTGTTAGAAAGAAGATACTCCTGGAAAAATACCATGATGAGGATATCGGAGTCTGATGATGTGATCCTGGAGAAATCGAGAGGAACCCTCAAATTTTATAGGCACATGTACCGTGTTTTACATATTTTCTGAAGTTATATTGGCATTTGCTTCTGGCAATCATAATATTATACTGCTGAGCTGATGATGGAAGGTGTAAGTCCTCAATTACTAGAAGTTAGGAAATTTTTTCAACATTAATATATGGATTTATACTCCTCTTCGTAGCTTTTATGAAGAGAAGTACAGGTTCACAAAACATTTCTTTTGTTATGTTTTTGTTTGGTATATCGTGCTCCAGAAGTGGTTCCATATAAGTTTATTTTATTACTTTTTTAGTGATCACTTTGAAGACGGTATTATTTTTTTATTTTTTTTTATTTATTTTAAAATATTCTTTTGATTGAAGTCGGTTTTTATTTTTGTTAAAATTTTTATTTACATAAGTATCTAATTGTTGTGATGTGACTATATTTTTAAAATATTATAAGCAACATCACCATAATAAAACTTGATCACCTATATTATTTATCTGCGTTGTATTTAGTGATATTATATTAATTTGTATTGCAAATGAGTTTCAAATTAAAACTTATGGTATAGCCAGTTTACAATAAATGGTTTTGCAAACTTTATATTGTAAGGACTTAATTAATATTTCGAAATGGTGTCATTGAAAATATAGAAAAAAATATTGATAGTGTCGTTTTTAATGTAAGTATCAGTTATTTATTGTTACTGTTATATCACCAGTGTCCCAGCGTGCAATGGTTTCTATGCTCATCACATTTGGACTAATTAAGTATTTCGATTATGGCAGTACGAAGTTTGCCGGGTCAGCTAGTTAGGTTATATTTATTACATACGTACAACTTAAACACAGACAGTTAAACAATACAACCGACAAAATATTTAGTAGTGTTACCAAACAATTAAATAAAGGTACGTTAATAACATACTATGAAATAATTCATTTTTAAGCAGGGATTCGAAGTCCACGTTTTTTATCATACACATAATCTTTTACCTATTTTATTGATTAAAGGTTAAAAAAACATATTTTAATTTAACAAAGCTAAAATATCAAAATATTTTTTTAAACATAAACATAAACAATATGGCGGAAACAGGTGGAGCTTATTCAAATAGTTGTATTTAAATGCACAATGTTTTTTTTTTAAATTACAAATACTTTAGAGATTGTTCATACAGAAGAATAATAAACAATTACGCAGGGCTTCGTCCAGATTTAATCCAATATTGGGTAATACACAGGCGATTTACGAAACGAATTGGTTATTTTAAATGCTGGAATGAAGTGAAAATCGGAGTATAATAGTGGGGTCAGTGAGGATCTGAAACAATTAAAACTGACCTGTGTGATATTGAAAGCACATTGAAGCCTATTTAAGTGTGATTCGATTATTTTAATGTTGTTCTTTTTTAACAAGATTTTTTTAAATTTGGAACACGGTTTGATTTTGAATATACTCCAACGAAATATTTGATGTCAATTCCAGTGATTAAAACCGTCAAGGATAAGAAAAGTTATATTCATCAAACCATTATACCATCTCAACTGAATAAATAAAACCGATTTGCATTAAGGAAAACAAAAGTTTTCAGTTATGTAGGTTTTTATGTGTTTGGTATGGATAGAAAAAAAATATACAAAATCAAATTGTTATCCTGAAATTTTGATTGTGATACGAGGTGCATTGCTATGCAAACAATCAAACATATCAAACTACGAACTCTATTAAGATAATTGAAACACACTACTGTCAATGGAAATGAAAAGGATTAGATTTTTTTTAAATATTCTCACTACATTAAAACCTCGCCAATTGCTGGATAGATACACACGAGGCACAGCATCGCACGTCACATGCAGATTTTACTTAAACATTTTCTTTCAACGCACGAGATGAAATTTGAAAACCGAAATTGCAATTCGGAAATTTATTTTACAACTTTGAAATTTTTATAACTGTTAAATCTAAATTTATTTCGTTGATCAATTCAATACGTCGTGCGCTCTGCAATCAAACGGAACTAAGCTCTATATACTAACGAGTCGACTGTATTTACAATCTGAGAGATGTAAACAAAACACACGCTACAGGTCTGTGTAGTTGATATTTAACTACGATTTTATTTATTTATAAAACTGCGTTGGTTAATTGCAGGTATGAAATCGATTTTATTATAAGTAATCAAACAACCTTCAAATATTAACGTCGATAATTGCAGTAATATTGTATTTGTGAACATGATTTTATAATAATAAATAAATAAATATGAGACAACATCACATAAATTACTCTGATCCCAATGTAAGTAGCTAAAGCACTTGTGTTATGGAAAATCAGAAGTAAAGACGGTACCACTAACACCCAGACCCAAGACAACATAGAAAACTAATGATAATCTACATTGACTCGGCCGGGAATCGAACCCAGGACCTCAGAGTGGCGTACCCATGAAAACCGGTGTACACACTACTCGACCACGGAGGTCGTCTTAATAATGACTCATAAATTAGTTTCATTTAATATTAAGTGTTCTTTTAAAAACGAATTTATAAGCTTTGATTTCTTATATCATTTGGTACATGATCTGGAATTAATACGGAACAATATAATGGTAATAAATAATTTGCTGTCATGCCCTTTAAAACTCTTTCCTTAGATTTTATTTTTCACTTAACTTTTTTAATTATTATTTGTACTTTAAAGTGTGAATTACCCTTATTTCAATTAACACGAAGGTAGTATAAAACATAAAATTAAAAGCAATCGCTTACTATAAAGTAGACTAAAAACGAACACTTAAATACATTATCTCCTGAAGTAAGAATCATAGACAGTATACCGACATAAGCAGTCAAATTGTTTTTCTCAAAGTTACTGTTTTAGTGAGCAACGGTGTAAGTGATGACATAGGCCTGATCTCTTTTAATTAGTTTTTGTTTGTTGCTAGATTGTTTTATATTTTATATTGTATGTTGAACCCAACCTTACATATGAAAAATTATAATCGATTATTTTATCTGCTTTACCAGCCTGTGGATACACAAAAACAAAGGAACCAACCAAAGCCAAATATAGCCTAATTAAGAACCATGTCGCAGTGAAGCCCAAGGGTATATTACGTTTTGTTTGCTAAAAGGGCGAACCTAAAATTTTGTGAAATGTTTCGTACATTTTAGGTAACAAAAACTTTTTGTATAGATTGCGATCTTTCAGAGGCTTAACACTGTGTTACATTTTTTACTACATACCTATTAAATTTCTAGCGTTTTTTTAAAATATATTTTTGTCATTACTTTTGTCTGACATTGCTATGCTTAAAATTTAAAAGATAATAAAATATATACTAAACTGTAGCTATTAGTTAATTTAATGTGATTAAAAATTATATATTTTTTAAGTTCCAAATTATATTAGGCTATGGGTTATATAACGTTTATCATAGCAGAAGCGTGTGGGTTGAAATCCAGGAAAACACGACTGTGTTTTCATGTTTCATACTTATGTGTGTCTTCGGCGTGTGTTTTGTAAAAACTGGCATATTCTCTCAGATGATATTCTACCGCATTTGCATAAGAACAACGTACTATATACTCGAAGGACTTTTAGTTTTTGCTTTTACATTCGTGTTACCTCTAATTTGAGTCGTTGTTTATTTGGTTAGATAAATAAACATTTAACAGAAGTAGCTTGACATTTGTTACAATATTTCTGTACAATTTGTCACTAATTAATAATGTTTTCTACTAAATTACTTTTCACTAAAACTGTTATTGTTATAAAGTCCAGTGTTGGCAAACGCTAAAAACTGTACGATCCACTTTAATTTTAATTCGAATTCAATCAATATTCGAAGTAATCGCATAAAATTCGAAATTAAACTTTCGAATAAATTGAGAAAATTTGTCAAGTTAAATTAGGATCGAAAAAATAACACCTCTCTTAGACAGTGACAGCGCAAAATTTGAAATCCTTCAAAATCAATTTAAGAGCCGAGATTCTTGTCTTTGAATTAAATTTAGCAAAGAGCTTTCAGAGAATTAACTGTAATATAAATTATCAAACTGTTTCACGTTTAGATGTCGTTCAATCTCTCCAATAATTTGAAACAAAAATGAACTTAACGTAGCGAGAGGAGGAGGATTAATCAAGTCAGAAACCGTGCCTTTAGATTCGATTTTTTTTTTAAATCGAACGTTCACGGCAATAACTGATAAAGACTTAACAACATACGGGCAAACAATATTTATTTAGATGCATACGTAGATCAGACTACAAATGTTGAACATATTTATACAAATACTATAACCTATTTATATTTATACATATGATATAATATTAGAATTTTACATGAAATTGGATTTAAACTATCTTGCGTTTTGCAATGTAAGCGCTAAAAATGTGTTTATTAGCGACATCGCTTTAGAAACCTCCTAAATGATCAGTATTTCTCTTATATACCGTGCATGTATTATACATATAAAGCTTCCTCTTGAATCATTCTATTAAAAAAACACATCAAAATCCGTTATGTAATTTTAAAGATATAAGAGTACACAGGAACAGATAGAGGTGAGGGATTTTGTTTTATACGATTTAATGATATATTGGTAGACCGACAAATGTACTACCTCGTGGTAATGTGAACACCCACCAACGCAAACCAACCTTAACTACTACTATGTCATGCCATTTGCGCCTACATTGTTTTAATGACCCTAATAAAGGTGTATCGTACTTACTTAAAATCCACCACTAATTCATATTTAATTAAAAAAGTATTGACGACCAATAATTCATTTTATATTTCTGCTGCAATAATTATCGATTTTATAAAGTGGAACTGGACGGCCATTTTGTTCTTCGTGTTTGAATATATATATATATATATATATATATATTCAAACACGACTAAACACGAATATATATATATATATATATATATATATATATATATATATATATATATATATATATATATATATAAATATAATAGTTTTTATTGTGATTTACCTAACATAAAACCAAAGTTTAAGTATTACTTTTAGTATCATATTTGTACATACATTATAAGAACGTGCAAGTCACGTACATAGTGTAAATATAAAACAGCGAAGCGTAGTTAGTTATTAAATAATGTTTTATATTAAAACCTTTTTCACAACGTGCTGCATTATCTGGGTCAGTTTTATGTATATCGGCCTAGAAGTTCTTTTTATTAAGGCTTCACAATAAAAGCGTCTCGTTTGTTAACATAGATGCGTGTAAATTCATATTTTTGATAAATTATCTAAATTATATCCTAACGATTATAATAATAGTGTAAAAAGCTTTATTAATAGTATAACACCTCGCTGTATTGCTTCCACTGGCGACAGGAATGCTGGTTCATTTTCTGCTCTTGCTTGAGTATCTGAATTGAGATTTCACGGGGATAAAAGAACGCTCATAATTTGTACACAAAATATGTTAAATATTTGTATATATTTAAGGGACTTCTCAACAACTCAACAGCAGCCTGTAAATTCCCACTGCTGGGCTAAAGGCCTCCTCTCCCTATGAGGAGAAGGTTTGGAACATATTCCACCACGCTGTTCCAATGCGGGTTGGTGGAATGCACATGTGGCAGAATTTCTATGAAATTTGTCACATGCAGGTTTCCTCAAGATGTGTTCTCACACTCGTTCACCGTAGAGCACGAGATGAATTTTAAAGACAAATTAAGCACATGAATCAGCGGTGCTTGCCTGGGTTTTGAACCCGCAATTATCGGTTAAGATGCGCGCGTTCTAACCACTGGGCCATCTCGACTATTAAGGGACTTAATGTCAATAAATCTTATGTAAATAAATATTACTACATTATTTAAAACTAATATTACTATATAACTTACTATATAACACAAGAAAACAGCGCCCTAACTAATTTTTTGATAGTGGAAAATTTTACTACCCCAACTTATTAACTGTAAATGTTCTAAATCAAAGGTCGTCTGGTAGAATTCATTAATGAATATTAGGGCTATGTTTTTCAGTATTTGTCATGTTTCTTCTGTGATATATTTAATTAACTACCAATTCAACCTAGTACGGGTAGAATAAAGGTAGACTTTTATAGATAAAGAAATAAAAGTCTACCTTTATTCTACCCGAAAAAAAGTCTGTTTATATTTTGACCAATATGCATAAAATATTAATGACTTATATACCCAGACTTTCTAGATTCTGATATTGGTAAAATCGTAAGAAAATCTATTCAGTAGCTTGTGTTACAAAATATTCGGAATGTTTGAATATGACCGAACTGTGAGCAGGCGTGCACACGAAGAATTGCATTTCGCTGGCAGATTCACGTGCGAACTCACAAAGACATGATACATGAGAAAATTTTTTGATGATTGACACACCAATAGGTTATTATCATTGAAGATAAAACGAAAAATATGGCTTATAAACACAACAGCTACGAATAGGTTCGAGTTCAGGATAATTTGGAGCACTAGTCATACTTACCTAAAAAACGGCACCTTATAAATGTGTCTGCCTAGCTACGCCTCTAAACGCTTTCGTTAAAGAGAAGGTGTGAAAGTTATTAGCTTCCTGCCGACATATGCAAATTTCCTCACGATTAATTATTTCAGGTGAATTGCATACACGAACTAAGCACATGAAAATTAGTCGTTAGGGTTCAAACTTGAAAGCAGTTAAGATTACGTCCTTCCTACTAATTCGAACGATTTAACATCACGTATGTTTTTTTGTAGTAAAGCAATAGCAAAACGCTTCAAACTAAAACAATATTATTCACGCATAATTCGGCAATGATGCGGAAAGTTTGATTTTCATCCATTAGAAGGTTCGATTGATAGAAATGATCGATTGACGCTTTTGAAGTTAAGAGGGCCATGTTAATATGCTATCGGGAAAAGTTGTGTTTTTGAATTTTAAAGTATTATTAACCGACTAAATAAAAGAGTCGAAGACGGTTAAAATGTATCTGTATCTTATATCTATACTAATCTGCAATATTTAATAATATTATAAAGAGCTTAAATTTGCTTGTTTGTATATAGAGTTTCCCTCTGCACCTAACGATCCACTTCACATTTTTCACTGGTAAAAAGCTGCGTTATTCCTGAGTGCTATAAGGTACATTATATTCGTATCACATAAATTATTGTTTGTACAGCCTCGTATATTTTTCAAAGATAAACCTTTTTGTTATATTTTTTGTGGTATAGGTTGGCGGACGAGCATACGGGCTATGTGATGGTAAGTGGTCACCATCACCCATAGACAATGAAGCTGTAAGAAATATTAACTATTCTTTACTTCGTCAATGTGCCACCAACCTTGGGAACTAAGATGTCATGTGCCTTGTGGCAAAACTGGAACTCTTTTATCAAATACAACGGTATAAGTAATTTATTTTAATTATATCCTTTATTTGATTTTAGATATTTAATAAACTAATAATATTTTTATGGGAAAATTCAAGGATTTAAAATTACATTTCTTACACGCTTGGATGGTTTATATACATAGAATATCGTTTACAAAGAATGATATAAAATCGTCATATGGTTTGAAAATGTGGACACATGAATTATAACACAATTTGGATTGAAATTACTAACCAAGTTTTGCAAACATGATCTTTCTTTTTTTTAATTATGATGAGGATATATTCTGAGTTGATTTCGATAATGACTGTAAGATAATTGGTAAAACTAACATGTTTGAAATACTTCAAAAGCTATTAATTACTAATGTTAATCTATGTGGTAATCAATTAATTTGAAATAACTTTCAAGTATAATTGTTAAGTACGAGTATATTAAAAATATCGAACGAATACAAGTTAATTTACTTTAATAATTCAAATGAGAATACGACAATTTTGTCGTACTTGCGTATGATCTCCTCGATATTATAATACGTAATACATTATAACCATTACTTGCGTTTTTACTCTCAAGGGAAATGCGAAGTGTTAGGATAAAACTCTGAAATGCTTCCACTTGAGCTCATACAAACTTTGAAGAATCGGTAGAACTTTGTATATACGAGCTAGCAATGGCCACTTTATCATATAAAATTGTTGAAAACTCGTCTCATGAATTAATAAGATGAAGAGTCGTTATATCAAGAAGTTTGATATTTATTTAATTAATTAAATTAGTATTTTCTTTACATAGTATAAAACAAAGTCGCTTTTTCTGTCCCTATGTCCCTTTGTACGCTTAAATCTTTAAAACAGATTTTGATGCGGTTTTTTTTAATTGATAGTGTAATTCAAGGGGAAGGTTTGTGTATATAATAAATGAACGATATAGTAAAGAAACACTGATAATTTTAGAAATTTGAAATGTGATGTCGTAAATAAACAAATTCAGTAGTATATTTAGTATGAGTATTGCACCCGTGCGAAGCCGGGGCGGGTCGCTAGTGTTTAATATTTCACAGTTGTCTTTGCTTTGCTAATACACCTGTATATTTATATTTATACCTGTATACCTGTATATTATAGATAAGGATAGAACGCGTACATCTTAAACGATGGTTTCGGGCTTAAATACAGAAAACCACTGAATTTTCATGTGCATATTTTTTGTTTATATTTCATCTTGAGCTCAGCAGTGAACATTGCGAGGAAACCTGCATATGTCTAGCTTTAACTTAATTCTGCCATGTGAATCCAATAAACCGCATTGGAGCAGCGTGGTGGACTGGGCTCCTAACCTTCTCCCCAAAAAAGAGGAGGCCTTGCTTGGCCCAGCAGTGGGAAATTTACAGGCTATATATGATGAGCCTAACTTTCATATATTATGCTAGCAAATACCAATATTTGGTATAATGTGTTTTACATTTGAAGAGAAAATGAGCTTATACAACAGGCACAAGTGACGTAACATCTTGATTTCCGAGGTTGGCGACGATTTGGCCATGTAGAACAATGTGTGTGAGGCAATTGCAGCCACAAAGGGGTATATTGCTTGCATTGACGCTGTAACCAATGATTTATATACCATGAAGTTGCAATAAGCTAAGGGGTACAGAGCAAAATAATTTCTTATCGTTTATATTAAAAAAGAAATATGCTTCTTAGTTCGAAATTCAAAACCAGAATCTCGGATCTCGTTATTTATAAAGAAAGCTTACAATACAAGCACATGTGAAACTATTATATTATGTAAAATAAAAGTTCTCTGAGGGCGACTAAATAACTGATAATATCGGGATCCAGCACATTATAATTGCGTCAAAACTAACGTTTGCTTCGAGCAGCATAACGACGAACTAACTTGAAGCTATCTTTGAGACCCTTTTTATATGATATTTGTTAATTATAAAAATGAGGGTATATCATATTTTGTTATGCTCAGAACTAAGTTTCTTTATACTTTACCAGTAGTTGCCTGCGGCTTCGCCCAAATTTTAGCTTACTGGTTGTCATGTCCTTTCTTGGAGTTGAAATATGCTTCATACAAAATTTCATCAAATCCGGTTTAACGATTTGGTCGTGAAAGAGCGACAAACAGACAGACAGAGTTACTTTCACATTTATTAAACGACAAAAGGAGTGTTCTCAATTCGACCGGTATATATATATATTATCTTCGTTCGCCGATTACTACGCAATTTATGAACCGATTTTGATGATTTTTTTTTTATCATTTGGTGGTACCAATGATGAGGATATCAAAGTCCGATAATGAGATCCTGGAGAAATCTAGGGGAACCCTCAAATTTTATAGGCACATGTACCGTGTTTTACATATTTTCTGAAGTTGTGTTGGCATTTGCTTCTGGCAATCATAATGTTATACTGCTGAGCTGATGATGGTAGGTGTAAGTCCTCAATTATTAGGAGTTATGAAATAGTTCTTTCAACATTAATACATATGGATTTATACTCCGCTTAGTAGCTTTTATGAAGAGAAGTACAGGATTACTAAACATTTCTTTTGTTATGTTATTGTTTGGTATATCATGCTCCAGAAATGGTCCCGTATAATTTTTATTGAAATAGGTTCAGCGCTTTTTGAAAAAATCAACAAATAAGCATTTGTTGCATAAGGACTTAATTTATATTTCAAAAAAATAACACTAAAAAGTTATATCAGTTTGAAGTCGGTGCTATTTTTTAGAAAAAAATATTTTATAATGTTAAAATAGATTCACAATTTATTAACACGGCTACTTTTTATAATAATTTACACAAAATATGTTCGACTTCATTTTTAATCCGTTAATACAAACAAAAATATGATAAAATATATCACAATGTGCAATTTCATCGTGAAATACTTCAAAACTGAATTCATCAAAAAAACAGCGCTTTAAAGCAGTGTCATGAATTATAAACTTACGGTATTGATTGATGACCGCTGTGATGGTTAATAATTACGTCAAAAGCCAAATCTATCGCTCCACTGCACGTAAGAATATGTTGTCGATTAGGGTGGGTAGTGGAACATAGGTTTGACTAAGATTTATTGGTCGTGGGATAATTTATTCTTAGGCTGAGATTTATGGTCTATTTTTTAAACCGTTATATCATTCTTAGTACACTTAGCTCAAACTATTAGTATTTCTCCCGTTCTAAAAGAGTATTAACAGTTTATTAGATTTTTAACAAAAATGTCCACGAAATATAACGGTTCGCTGACAGTTATTTATTTTAAAATTTTCATTTTTTCCTCGACATTTTCACCTCAGCTACTTTATTAGAATTGTGATTTGTTTTTGTCAAATTTTCATCTTATTTGTCACTGAAATATTGCTTTATCAAGTACGTCCTTGGTCCAAGGTTACGTTCACTTAAATCCTCAAACTGTTTTTATTACGTACACAGTCAAATGTATTAGTATTTTTTAAAAACTTTTAATTAACTTGCATTAAGTATATTAGTTGGTTTAGCATTGAGTCTAAGCGCCAATGACGACACATATTTCTGATAAGCATAATCTGTGGGCAATTTTTATCAGATCAAAGGCTAACTAACACAACATTTTGTATAATAGTATTACTTATATATGGAAGTATGAAAGTCTTTTCAGTGGTTTCTTATTTTTTCTGTTATAACAGTTTTTATTAAGTCGTTACCGCTCACGCTTATGCCCTGGAACCAAACCTCAGAGACAGCCTCAATGAGTAGAGCGGGATTTAATAACCGCACTGTTTGCATTCGCTGTTGAACGAGCCCCACCCTTGCCTTACAAAATGAACTACAAATATTTAATGTTCTTATAATTTCAAGTTGTTTTACAAAGGCAAAGAGCGGTGATTACAGAGCCAGCGATTGATTTAAAGTATTAAAATTAAACTTATCATCGCAACGTTTGCTTCTATTCATTACTATTTTTAATTTGTATAACTGATATTACAGAAATACAGAATAATATAAATTTTTACTAAACGAAGTATGTAATTAATTACATACAAAATAAGTACATTGCTTTTTATATGACTAGCGACCCACCCCAGATTAGCACGGGTGCAATGCTGATACTAAATATACTACATTTTTTTAACCATTCTATCTATTACAAAAAAAACCGGATCAAAATCTGTTGCGTAATTAAAGTGAGCCAGTGTAACTACAGACACAAGAGACGTAACATCTTAGTTCCCAAGGTTGGTGGCACATTGACGATGTAAGGAATAGTTAATATTTCTTACAGCGTCATTGTCTATGGGTGATGGTGATCACTTACCATCAGGTGGCCCATATGCTCGTCCGCCAATCTATACCATAAAAAAAAGATCTGAGCGTACATAGGTATAGCAGCGGTAGGCGACTTTGTTTTATACTATGCAATGATAATGATAATACAGTTAAAAAAATTCATGCACAAATTCGATTGTTAAACAATTATTTTAGACGTCTACCTAATCGGCGCAATCACAAAATAGATTAGACGTTTGAAATGTCATGGCACATGTATCTCTCCTTTTCGAAGGGCCGTTTGTAAACATTTTATGCGTTGTATAGAATGATAACTGCCTCTTTTTTAGTTGCTAGCTTAAAAGTTTAAACTTAGGGTAATATCTGTAAAAAAACTTGAGACTAAGTTGAAAACAAAAGGACGACAAAGAAGGTTAGTAGTGTAGAGTATGGACTGGATAGATATATTCCCGTACCTCCGAAAGGACGTAAGGCCATTTTGGTTCTGCGTCTGAGATCTCTCCGGTCATGTTGAGTTTTCCCTCATACATCATACTACAATTGGATACACATATATGAATGAGTTGATTTATATGAACAGAAATAGTCGTATAAATAATTCATACTATAATATATACCTATATGATTGTATTATATTATTGGCAGAACATTATTTTAATTTTATTTATTAGTTATAAAATAACCAACCTGAATATCGGTAATTATAAATTAGATAACATTTTGTGATATAATGTGATACGTTTATAATTGTAAAATTAATAATTATTTAAACTAACAAGGAATAAATCCAATTTCTATGACAATTGCTATGTATAAAATTAACTAATCTGTTAATTAGAGTAGTGTCCGGCTGATAATATAACTTTAGATGCATGTTTTCGTTATTTAACACTTCCTCGAATAGAATTAAACGAGTGTTTAATTTAGAGATATTCTGTAAGAAAAACAAATCGAAACTCACCGGAAAATACAAGTCTGTCCTATGTAATATTGACTGTTATAATTATAAAGTTTAAAGGATATACGTATTAAAATCGCATATCATGGTAAGTCAGTTGACACCTTATTACGAATGTGATACGAATTACATTATTACATAGTCATTGCTATCCACCGAACATCATCGCATAATATCGATATACTTAATTAACTACCGTAGTATATGTTCTGCAATTAAAAGTGAAATAAAACTTCGTTACACTTTTTGCGTTATTCGATGTTCGTGTTTAATTACGAAGTCATATATAATATACAATATACGATATACAATTTTATAAAATATATTTTGTGTGTACTTATTTGTACTGATATATAAGAAAAAATATTAGTAAAGTTCAAAGACCGTGATATACCCCCTTTCCATATTCATTGTTTTCAATTGGATTACATACATAAATCTTAGAGGCAGACCTGAGCAAATAATACAATACATCTTTTTTATTGCTGCGGCTTTGAGGTTAAGTCTGACTCGTGTTACAGCAAGCACCATAACGCTTATATTGGAATGCTCCCCCTCCACTACCCCTCTCCCCTCTCCTATTTATGCGAAGTGCGTATGCGATACAACATCAACAGCCTGTAAATTACCCACTGCTGGACTAAGGCCTCCTCTCCCTTTGAGTACTTTTGGAACATATTCCACTTTGCTGTCCCAATGCGGGTTGGTGGAATACACGTGTGACAGAATTTCTATGAAATTAGACACATGGAAGTTTCCTCGTGATGTTTTCTTTCATCGCCGAGTTCGGGATGAATTGTAAACACAAATTCAGCATATGAATATTCTGTGGTCCTTGCCTTGAATCCGCAATTATCGATTAAGATGTACGCGTTCTAACTACTGGGCCATCTCGGCTCGTATACGATACACCTCGTTGTTATATCTATGTATATATATCACGTGTACGTGAGTATGCAACTGAACTCTACTTAAACGTTTGGACAGAATTCGACGTAATTGAGCGTACCCAAGTACTCAACTATATACAAAAATATTTTTGTATTTACTCAGGAACGTTCTTAGAATTAGATCGAACACGATAATAGTGCTACATACATATATCGGGAACAAAATAAAACTCCAATTTCGCTAAGACAAATTCAGAGTAGGCTTGTAATAAAATAGTTCAAATTAATTTATTTCACTTAATTATAAATTAATTAAGGTGTTAATTGTCTTCGCCATCAGTCCTTATTATACTGTAATTTGTTATGAACGATGTATGATAAGATAGAGTATGATAACAAGATAAGAATCTTGTTCAAACCTTCTTAACTATTATTCAATAGTAAACATCTTTATATTTATAAATTTATACTTATTATGAGTTCCTGATTCAAATACATGCAATGCGAGTCTTCTTAACATGATACATTAATGAAATCTTCCTAACAACCATTACGTGAATGTACAAAAAGTAAAAACGAATAAACGTCATATTATAAAAGCCTTAAAATGATGTCGTTTATTTTAAAATACCTGCAGATAAACCAAGTCTGTCGTAAGTGGGTGTGAATAGACCCTGACATTGAATAAAAGTAGTTGATTGTTACTCTAAAAATGTAAACTAGGCATACCATGACATACATTACCTATTTTAATAAAACGTTAATGCAACATCTTATGCTAGAATACGTAATGAATGACAAACATTGCAATAGAATAGACTGTATCGCATGTATATAAAAACGTAATACCAATATGAAACGTAGGGCACAAAATGTCTAAAAGGGGCCGGAAAGGTTCCATTTAGGGATATATACGACGATTTGGAAGATTTTAAAGTCAGTTTAATACGTGTTCAGGTGATGGTAGATCTGTTTTTGCATCCGGTTAAATTTATAGAGGTGTTTCGTTAATTTCGGATACTAGTTAACGAACGGTTTGGTTATTCGGTTTTGCGGTTGTATCCGATACAAAAACATTATATAGGAGAGAAATATTAAAATTACAAATTTATATTGATTTTATCACTCATACAATATGAATGATAGAGTTTTTTAATCTGTAAATTGTTTTCCGATTTTATTGTTACTACTAATATTGTATATATAAAATACTTTTTGTTAAATTTTCATTGATGTTGCATTAATATATGAACGTGGGTTTTAGTTTTAAAGATTGCGTGTTAAGACCCGGATTGGAAAGAGAACGAACTAGAAAGAGACCACAAGAAATTTCAAATGCAAGATTTTGTAGATGATAAAAAGGCGTGGAATTAATACCTGTTGACTTCCAGGCAGGATAATATATTAATTTAAATATTTGTATTAACTAACATGACTGTATTTTTTTAAATGTTGAAAAAGAGTTTCTTGCCGGTTCTTCTCGGTAGAATCTACATCCTGAACCGGTGGTAGCTTCACTTAATTGTTAAATGACGATTTAAAAGTGCTTGTACAAGCCCACTTTAATAAAGTTTATTTTGATTGATTGCTTAAATTTGTGTTTATAATCATTAAATTCGTGCGATTAAGGGTGATGAAAGAACTGACAGGCTATATTTCTATCTTAGTCCAGTAGTGGGTCATCAACACATTTCTATTGACAAACACATACTTACATAACACACACATTAACACAAAACATTATGTTAATAGTTTACGCACTATCTGCCTCATAACAATTCCATTATTTTGTACTGAAAGGTTATCGCTATAATTCCTGATATTTAGTATCAAATTAACAAGTATTATAAGCACGTTATAATATGTCATAACAACATGATATATTTTAGTTTCATCTCACACTCTCATTATAAAATCATATTGTAATTTCAAATTCACGATAATAATAATTAGTTTTGGACTTGTTTTGATAACTAGATGGATTGTTATATGGATAGTATTATAGCGGTTGATGTATTATTGTTTATTATGTGACTATATGTGGACATTGAGTAAACACATATATTGTCTAACTCTTTTTTAGGGTTCCGTAGTCTACTAAGAACCCTTGTAGTTTCGTCATGTCTATCCGTCTGTCTGCCCTGGCTCGTTCCCCGCCGTTTCTGCCCCGATTGCCACGAAAATTGACGGAGAGATGTATTCTGATAGTCCAAAGATTGGTTTTTAAAATTATCGAAAATTAATTATTTTTTTTGGCTACGGAACCCTTTCATGAGCGTGTCCGACACACACTTATATGCAAAATTTATATACAAACAAAAATGCCTACATATTATTGTCCGCGTGAAGCATACTCTAAAAACCGCCCTACTCATTTCATCAGACATTTCAATGTCTAACTCACTCTGATAGTCTCGTGAAACGACAATTCAAGGATTTGAAATGGGAGGACTAACGGCTTTCCTAAGCACGGGAGTGTAATATCTATAACGTGAACAAAGATGTGTGCTTGTACATGGATACATCAAATATACTCGTGTATACGACATGGAGACATGAAGACTTCATATATTTTACGATACATAAAAATGGTACATTATTTTGGAAACATAAATAATATGCCTGGCGAATTATTTATATTTGCCGTCATTCCATTTGTATTATGTTCATGCAAATACATAGATCAGATAATCAACCGCCAAACAGTAGCACTCAGTGTTTTTATTTTCCGGTTTGAAGGATGAGTGAGCCAGTGTAACTACAGATACAAGGGACATACCAAATAAGGGGGATTAAGGTTGGTGTCGCATTGGCTATGTAATTAATGATTAATTTTTTACAGCGCCATTGTCTATGGACGGTGGTGACCTCTAATCATCAGGTAGACCATACACTCCGCCAACCATAAAAATACGATGAATGATTTCAACGAACGACTAGAGTATTTCATGATTTATAACCTATTAATATGTTCCATATTATTTTTTATATCAAATATATGAAAAATGTATGATTATACATGTTAATCAATAATGAAAATAATAAAAATCAACCGTATTTTATATGCTCGGGAAACACTTACAGAACTGTTAAAAGCGGATTGTGTGCAGAATTCAAGCCGAAGCGATGCAAATATTATACAAATACAAAATGATGTTATATAATAAACATGTATATATCACATATTTAAAAAAATGATATAAAATATTTTAGAAAATATATATTTAAGGCAAAGTAAAGATTTGTTTTGGTATTTAAAGTTATAATTTTAATGTGTTAACGCTAGCTACATTTTTGCTATTGCTCTCCATATGTAAAGGATTAAATTGCTTCTTGCATCATCGATCTACTGGATAATCATAGCCAAACGTACATATTGTAAGCCAAGAACGTTTTTTTTTCAATATTAAATAACAATAGATTCCCAATTAATAGGTAACTAATTGTATATTTTATATAATTCAGTCGCGACACACACACAAATATACAAATGTGTGTGTATCGCACACATATATATTTGTGTATTCTGTTTCACTATAAAATACGTACACACCCGCGTACACACCTTAAGGCATAATCAAATGTCCCGCACATGATAAACAAGCTCGGTTACAAACTAACCACAACTCGTCACCGTTCCACTCACAAACACGAATAATCCTGTATTAAGCAAATCAATTGGAAACATTTTCACCACAAATAGAATTAAGATCAAATATCTATAATATTATCTTAAATATCGATACTGACTGATTAAACTGGTAAATGGTAGAACAAAAGCAAATTAAATAGAAATTTCCTTATTTAATGTATCACATTGCATAAATTTGGTGCATAAATACAACAAATATATAGACTTAAAAAAACATACGAAAATTGTCACTTTTTCTCAAATTTATACGGTTAAAATATTCCCGCGATTTTACGTGACCCCATCTTTTCAAGACAGTATGGCTATACCTTTTGCAGACAAACTTTCGATCGAAATAGAAATAAAACTGATTTTAATTTTTTGTTTAGTCAAGTAGTGGCCCTGACCACTTATAAGAATTCAAACTACAACATTTAGCTTAAACATTCCGAGTTGAATTTGCAAAATGATATTGAATTATTCCATCAAAAAGGTAAGTTCCAATTTCACCAAAGTACAAATAATTTTATTTTCTTATCTTA
Organism: Vanessa cardui; assembly: GCF_905220365.1. Lineage (NCBI taxonomy): Eukaryota > Metazoa > Arthropoda > Insecta > Lepidoptera > Nymphalidae > Vanessa > Vanessa cardui. The sequence goes on from NC_061131.1 coordinate 4,009,567, forward strand.
TCATGTTATAAAGTTTTTTGATTACAAATTATAAAAATATTATACGGATTCAATAACTCATGCTACTGTGAATCGTAGGCGCTGTAAGCATAACGTAGCAGATGCTACGTGCTCTGCTACGAAATCGTATTGCCATCCGCTACACGTTCCTTGCTACTACGCATGAGTAATTAAACTCGAAGTGAAATAAATTACAAGAAATTGAAAATTTTCATTCTGAAGTTCATTCTCAAGTTATGTTTTTTGGGTTCCGTATCTCAAAAGCAAGGAAAGTAGCCATTGAAGGATCACTTTATTTTTGTCCGTCTGTCTTTCAACACCTTTTATCCCAGGTATGCGTGGAAACCGATTTGAAATGAAAGCGTCATTTTGAACTATTTTAAGGTCATATCACCAAGGTCATCAAGGTCCTATGTTTATAAATTAGTGTAACATTTAGAAATAATATGTATTCAACAAAACGGATTTCTTTTATTATTAAAAATAAGAAAACGTAGCTCAGCGTACTATGGTTTTATGATGATTAGAGAATATAGATTTCCCAGAATTTATTTCAGTAAAAACAAGGCTCTTTAAGATAATTTCATTTACCTTCAATCATAAAATATTGTTCACAGAAATTTGTTGCTGGGAATATCAGTGGTTTCAATTCTGGACCTTATTTGTATTTAATGAAAAAATACAAATAAAAATCTTTCTAGAAAATACGACCAACAAACAACAAGACAACATATCTTCAAATAAAATAAAGAATTCAGTAAAAAGAGATTGAGACCAGCATTAACTAATATTCTCGTAGCATTTGCAAGAAAAATATACATAAATCGACATTTTTTTAAGTACAAAATAGTCTAGTGCGGTCAGATACCACAAATCTTGGAAAAAACAGTGTGTCGGTACTGAAACGAGCGTTTTGTTGCCAACTCGACAAATAACCAGTGTAATATACCGAGTTGGCTTCGTATATCTAGCCAAAGTGAGCTTCGTGTGGTTTTGCTTGTTGCCAGTTGTTATATTATAGGAGTTTAACAACCTTTGTTGAATAAAAATTACTTCGATATCGTAATGAAGACCTGATTAAATATTTAAAAAAATAGTAAAATATTTCAAATTTCAGGCACTGGGTTATCTTGTCGGGACGTCACGGTAGAATGTGTAAGCGATCCCGTGATGCCCCCCGTAGAGACGGAGTGGGTACCGCTGGTTTTTTAGTGGGTATTCCGGTGCCTTCAGCGCCGGCGAGCCCCACATACCCCCCACAATACAACATCATGTGGGGGAAACGCGTAAAGCGTTTTTCCAGCAAAAAAAAAATAAATAACGGCACTTTGTTAGCTTTGTTACATGAGTGTTCATTATTATTGTGTGATATGATGAAAAATATATAACTAATATTCTATTTTCAAATGTACCAATATACTAAAATATGTGTGCTAATTTCAATATCATTTCGTATATACTTTTAATAATCTTCGATTTAAAGAGTAATTTCATTATTAACTAATAAGTCTAGTTTAAGCTGTTTTTTAAAAGCAATTCTTTACTGAAGACATATAGAGAGCATTTGTATATTATATTGATTTTTAACACATATAATAAAATGAGCATCAGTTCAGCCTTAATTGTAGATGTAACAGTCTTAAACATTATTCAAAATTTTTGATACACATATAACAACAGAGGTTATATACATATATTATTTTCCATTCGTATTAATATGAACATTTAATCTTCGTGGTTCATTGTACGGTTTCTACAATAAAGATCGAGCCAACGATGTAACCGATCTGTTTTTTGTCACATAGGTAAATACATTCCTCCCAGTTCAGCCCTCGTAATGTGTTCCACTGTAAAATATCGTGTAATTTTCAAGTACTCTCAAGGATAAACTGATTCACCTAATTTTCTCAGAATTGACATATTAAAACCTAATTAAGAATAATCACCATTAGTTTTAAATATCATACTTAAGAGATTAAGATTAAAATAAGGAAAATCAAACCAAATGAAGACTAGTTTCTTGCAGTTTCTTTTTTTACTAGAGGCTGCTTTCCGAAACGGTAGCAGAGTTGGAAGATTAACGATGATTGATAAAATACAACTCATTTAATTTAAGATTTATAATCACATTTAAAATAAAGTAGAAAAAAATTTAAACATACATATATGAACATTAAATCCTTAAATATATACAAATATTAATAAAAAATAGTTACGTTACAGCATTACAGCACTTCCCCGTTGATTCACAATTCCAATCCTCTGCGCAAATAACGAACCATCCCTCCTGTCACTGGGGAAGCAAAAACATTTAAAATAAACTCAATCATGTTAGTCAGTCAATTGTTAAAGCACGCTCATCATTATTTTTTTTTATTAAAGTAAAACAATTGTCATAAAATCATGTGCCAGTGAATTGTGTTATCCATTATTTTCGATTTTCAACATGTCCCTCGCGAATGGAATCTTTCCTAAATATTGGAAAAATGCCTACGTCCTTCCAATACTAAAATCCGGTGATCGCTCCCAATGTGAAAATTACAGGCCAATAAGTATACTTTCCAGCTTTTCAAAAATATTTGAATCACTGGTATACGATGTTATCTATCACCACGTGTCCCCGGTATTGACAAACAGACAACATGGTTTTGTTAGACATCGTTCCACAACATCGAATTTATTAGTATATAAAAACTACATCTGCAACACTTTTGCAAAACAGGGACAAACGGATTCCATATACACAGATTTTCCAAGGCATTTGACAGAGTTAATCATACCATCTTGTGTCATAAACTAGAAGCTTATGATGTTTGTGGAAATCTTTTGAGATGGGTCGAATCCTACTTAAGTAGAAGAACGCAGTTGGTTGCAATCAAAGGATTTATATCATCACCCTCTATTATTACATCTGGTGTTCCCCAAGGATCCCATCTGGGTCCGCTTTTCTGTATAATCTTTATTAATGACCTTGCTGAATGCTTGTCTTGTCCTTCTTTATTTTATACTGACGATCTTAAAATTTATAACACGATCCGTAACACCAATGATGCTTTGGCTCTACAATACGATCTGGATACTGTAAAAAATGGTGCGATTTAAATCACATGCAACTTATTACAAGCAAATGCTTTGTGATAAGTTTCACACTCAAAAAACAGAGCAAGATTGTGTTTGATTATTGCCTTAAAGGTCAAAATCTAATGCGTAAGACCTCTGTCAAGGACTTAGGAGTAATTTTTGATGAGAAATTAACCTTTAGAGATCATTATGATAGCACTATAAGCAAAAGTTGCAAACTGCTTGGCTTCATCACTCGATCTACTAATGACTTTAAGAAGCCCACTAGTATTATACAATTATATTACTCTATGGTTCGGAGTATACTCGAATACAATTCAGTAGTTTGGTCACCCTATTATGGTGTTCATCGCGACCGTATAGAAAAAGTCCAGAGGAAATTTATGAGGATACTCTCCTACAAACATCTGAAGTATCAGCAGTTGCTGCACTATTCTGAGAGATTAAAATACTTCCACATGCAATCCCTTGAATCTCGCAGAACATATTTCGATGTTTCATTTCTACATAAAACCATTCACGGTTGTATTGATTGTCAAGATTTATTGTCCACTATCAATTTTAACATAAACCACAGATTTAGAAATAAAACATTTAATATCAATCCGTATTTAAATAATGTATCCCATAATAATCCCATTGCGAGAATGTGTCGTACTTACAACGATATTGCCGCTAATAATGACTCCATTGACATTTTCGAGAGTAAGTTTCGTATATTTAGAAGGTGTTTGACGAATTCAATCTTTAAGACTTAGTATGTAATATATTTGACATTGTTATGTAATATTATTTATAAAAAAATTCTGCTATTTTTTAAACTTATTGCCTAATTTCTCAAAAAAAAATAATATTCGTGTGATTTTTTTTTTCTTTAATTTTTACTTGTAATAGCTTCAGCCTTTGTTAACTGTGAATTAATGTATTCTTGCTTGATGTGTACACAAATATTAGGGTGTAACTAATCTTCGAAATTTGTAATTTATTTTCTAGATATTTATCAGTTATTACCTGTCTTGTGTGCCATATGTAATAAATAAATAAATAAATAAAAAGATAAATTAAACCACGATAATATTGTAAGCCTATAAAGTATTTTAAATATAATATTTATAAATAATCATTAAATGTTATATAACTTCTAGCTGTTGAGCTATAAGCTGGGTCTACAATATATACTAAGATTAAACTACTGTTTTCGGTAGTAATATATTTTTTGATCTGGCAACACTGGTACTAATGTAAGAATATATTGTGACAGTTTAATATTACCGCTCTGTTCGTCGAGTGAAACTCAGGTCTGCTTGGAGATAAATAATTATGCTTATAAATTGAAAGTCTACAAACCCCTTGAGTTGCAGAATTAATAAAAATAATTACACGATTAAAGAGATGAGTAGGAATCTCTCGTCTGCCAAAGAAATTTCACTTAGTTAATTAACAAAATAATCAATAGTTTTTTGTTAATATTAATCTCTTTTATTTTCTGTTCTATTTACACGAAATATATTCATTAATATGAACTGGATGTTTTAATTTTATTTGATAGCAGTATATGATTAATACTGCTTGAAAAAATTTAAAAGATTTTATCCATTTTTATATTTTTTACAGTCAATTAATATTTAGTATGTTTGTAAAGCGATGTAGCGCTGGAGGTTGTCATATAAATTAACCAGTTGAAACACAACTTGATTAATGAAGGCGATTTATTATAAGCAATCTGAACGGGTGATAATAAATTCTGTTCATTGACTCTGAACTAATTTCGAATTAAATTCGAATGATCTATTTTATTAATTGAATGATTTTGGAGTGTACATAAAAATACTAACATTTGTAAATTTTTTATGGGATGATATTGCAAAACTGTAATCCTGTATGTATATAAAAAAAGTCAACAATTTTTGACTTGTCACTAATTTCCAGTTTCAGAAATGTTGGCCAACGTTACGTTAACTAATAAAATATATTAATAGCTTTAATCTGAGATCTCAATGGTCACCTTAAACATCATAGCCCCACACTAAACAATGATTTCAAATTAAATAATATACCAACTTGACTTTGTCCAGCGTTGACCTAGATACAGTATTTTTTTTGACAATTTTTGGTGTAAAAGCTCTACTTATCACCAATATCGAGAAAACCACTAATGATACTAAATTATCTATAGGTAATTTGTATTTTGTTTTTAAAATTATGCAAAAAAATGTTATTCAAAGCAAAACAGCAGCAAGAACGATATTTCTATTATATTTAGAGAGTACACTAACGACGGTACACTTATGTAACAAAAGCATTTCTGTAAATCCTTTTCAAAATACGTGTCTTGCGTTCGAGAGGAAACCGCATAAAGAGGTTCAGACGACGACCTTCCACAAGCGTACTGTGTTTATATTTGCTACCTACCGTGGATGCAATGACAGCGAGATACAAATATTATAAGCAGCATTCGAGAGTTCTTATAACAACAATACACATCAGATAATAATATTAATATTTATTTATGTAATTTTTTATGGAATAGGTTGGCGGACGAGCATATGGCTTGATGGTAAGCGGTCACCATCACCCATGGACAATGACGCTGTAAGAAATATTAACCTTGGGAACTGAGATGCTATGTCCCTGTAGTTACATTGGCTCACTCACCCTTCAAACCGGAACACAACAATAGTGCGTACTGTGGTTAGTGGTAGAATATCTGATGAGTGGGTGGTACCTATCCAGGCAGGCTTGCACAAAGCCCTACCACCAAGGGCAAATATAAAAATAAATCAACTCTCTAAATTCATTATTATTATTTTCATTAGTTTTGGCTTATATATTTATACACAACTCTATATTGTTCTGCAATATAATAAGTATTACTATTGATATTCATACTCGATTGTATCGTTGAACTTTTTAAATGCTTGCAGTGAATATAAAACCGCTATAACTCGCGACTCTCCCTACAAAAATTATGTCAAGCTTAGCTAAGACAATTATAAGCGCCAGACCTCCGCATAAAAGATCCAAAGTTGTTTTAATATTTTTTATGAAAAAGTTAAACACAAACTTTGACATTTCATTGTACCTACTTCTATCTCAGTTTCAAACAACTCTTTCTTAATAATAAATTAAAACAAAGTTCAAGTTTATTTTTCTTTAATAATTATTGTTCTTTTATTAACAAAACTTTAGCCTGTAAATGTCCCACTGCTGATCTCAGATCTCGTTTCGTTTTGAGGAGGTTTAAGAGACTTTTCATCTATGCTATTCCAGTGTTGGTTACAATAAATAAGAAAAGATAAAAGATACAAATGAGGCAGTTTACTATCTGATACATGTCGGGTTTTTCACGACGTATTCCTTCACCGTTGAGTTGGAGATGAATTTTAATCTCATGAAAATCCAGCAACACTTGGCGTTTATGTCAACACTCACTATGTTAACTAAACTCTGTTTCTCAGTCGCCGTGTTCATATACCTACATAAAGATTTTAAAACGTAATATTATGATTTTTTAAAAAGAGATAAAAATGACTTCTACAATAATATCAATATTCCAACCAGATTGATGTGATTTATAACAACAACAGCCTCTTAATTTTCACTGCTAGGCTAAGGCCTCTTTTCTTTTTTAGGAGCAGGATTGGGACATATGTGGAATACGTTCCAATCCTTCTCACGCTATTCCTATTCGGGTTGATAGAAGTGATTCAAAAACGCATGTAACTTACAAATTATGAAACGCTAAAAAACCAACGTCTGTGCCTCGAGTCTGCTTGATTACAACTGACACAACATACCAGAACAGGATTGATGTTACACCAATCCTTTCCTATGATCCGATGTCTAATAAATGGCAAAAGTGATATTACCTTAAATCATTAATGAAACACAATTGAGATTTAACATATTACAGTGTAATTAAGTATGTAAGCAAGTAATAAGGATATAATATGATCATTTTTATATTTACGAACAGCCAATAAGCCGATCACTTGCTCAGAATAATCAAAAATAAACCAAACATATTTATATTGTCTGAATATAATAAATTTATTTCATAATATTATATTGAATTACTTCTTATTTAAGATATTGATACGTAGTAATGTATGTGAAAATCATCTCTGGATAGTCGCAAGCATAGATGAACTCTTGGAACGAAAACGTGAATTTTAATCGAAAACTGCAGTTTTGAAATCAGTTCACGCTTTTCACTTTCCACGTGCTAACTTATGTTTATAATTCATTTCGTGTCTTGCATCGAAAAACCTCGAGGAAACCTACATATTATATCGATTGGCGGATAAATGCTAAAACTTATAACTACTAAATAAAAACATATTTCTACTATTGGCTGTTTTCGATAAGAATTTCAAATTGCAAAGGAATATAAATATATAACACTATTAAATCTGACACGTTTAATTGACCCTATAGATATTGTTAATTACATTTATCTTACCAACTAATTGATTTATATCAAAGTTAAAGTTAAATGAGTGAATAGAATATGTGTACTCAGGTCTTTAAGTACTCACTCAAATAACTGTTGAGGTAAATCCTAAATGATTGAGAATTCGGAGAACCAACGTCGGCTGTACGTTGCCGGTTACTGACAATTTTCCAACCTAAATTTATTTATCGATCCCATTTGGAGTTTGAACACAGATCTTCCGTATTCGGGGCCTTGTTTCTAGCTACTCAACCGAAGAGATATTGTTAATAATAATAGCAATGCATTTTAATATTTCATTTTTATTTTATTTAGTAAAGTCAAGTAGATATCGTTGTCGTTACATTAAGATATCTAATCTATTCAAGTCGATCGAACAAAAGATCAGCTCACGGTTAAATAGAGTTCAAATTATTTTCAGTCAAATAGAAAATGGAATTTGGTTGTTTTGTTTATTTATAAAGGGAAGCCGAGGAAGAAATTAATTTCGGCTTCGAATTGAAATAGTTCGTACGAAATATATTTATGTTTTTTATTATATTAAGAAAGATAAAATTAAAAGAAATCACTACCGTACTTCCCTCCACGTAAAGTTATATTGTCTTTATAATGTAAGAAACATTAGTCATCTCACGCACCCTGGCACTTCCGTCGCCCATACTAATGTACGGCAATAATTTAACTTAACACTTTCGAACAATTGAAGAAAATACATTTTATTTCCTTTATTAATTTTCATAACACTAATGAATGTATTGATTTAAGATAATATCGGGTACCAACAATACTTGTATTGTACAATACTTAATGTATATGGTTTGCAAGAAATCAATGCAGAACACCATCAAAGGAGAGTTTGAACCAGCCACGAAATCGGAACTGTCGTCCTCCACTTCGTTCATTCAAACCTGTATAAGCATTGCTTGTGCCAAATGTTGGGGAATCACAGGTGTGGTCTATGACCGTAGAATACCACCCAGACTCAAAGAATTTATCAAGAAATCATAAAAATTATATCTAATACGAGGTCATCATCCGACCGCTCCTTCTATACAAAGGCGAGTGTTGGTCAAAACTATTTAGGCACAATTAGGTTACGCTGATGAAATAGCTGAAGACTGTGGCTTAACGCCCCCTGAACGCTTACACAAGTCCTTTATACGAGGTTCTTGTGTTCCATGATGTAGCGGATACGCTTTAAGAGCGTCGTCTGAAATGGAATTAATGAATGTGGATTAAAGATTGGTCATAACTCGAGTGGACTAAGTATGCTATCGATTCGACTTTATTTGCCTGAGAAAAAAAGCGATGGTTGAATGTGCTTAAACAGGATAATGCTAAAGACCGTGCCAAGCGGAGTAAGCGTAGTCTGAAAGCAGATTAATAAATGCAAGGTAGAAGATGAAGAGTGTGGTATAGTTTAATAATAACCTTAAACAAATTATTTTTCGAAGAGCTCATAAAAAATATTCATATTATATATACCTTTAGTTCATTTCGAAATATTATAATTCAAGTTAAAAACTTTAAATAAAGACGTAAGGATAACAATTCCTCGTGTAGCGGGTATCTTGTAATTATTGTTGAAACTTGTAACAAACTGCTTAAGTTCAAGTCTTAACGCGTCGCTAAAAACTAAACTTTGGTCCCGGCAACTAACTTTCTTAATGCGGTGTTAATCAATGTTGAAGTTACTTGGTTTCTCTTTTCAATAGAAATTTACTTAATTTGCAAATTCTGAAGTATAGAGTGTAGGCATTTTATTTTTTGTTGGACTGTTTTAAAAGGATTTTGATTTAAATTGAATTATAATTATTATCATCATTTTAAATAACTAAACGGCTACAAAACTTTTTTGATGATCTATCATATATATAATAAAAATGGAGTGTCTGTTTGCAATATGAAAATAGCCCTTTTTTACTCAATATATATACATATATGGGTGATGGGTTTTCCAAATTAAGCATTTGATTCATCTGAAATAGTGAATCGACAATTGCAATATTCATGCTTTAATGTTTAGGCAACAGAGACCAAATGAACATTAATTAAAAAGAAAAAATACTTTTATAATTTGAATGTCTTAAATAAATATCTTAAAATTAACTGACACTTCTTATGTCATTAAATAAAAATATGATATCTTATTTACTGAGTCAACCTCCTTCGACTCAACTGCTAACAAAAAGCTTAAATCTCCCCCCCCCCTTCGAAATAATAAAAAATAAATAAATATATTTTTTTTCCCTCTTAAGTTAAAGTTAAATTTTTATCTGTGAAAAAAAAAAAACTAAAAATCAGTATTATTAGGAATAAGCTTTGTGACATGATATAGTCCAGTTGATCTTGTTCCACGACCAGTATTTCGTTTAAAAACTGAATCGGATATTTTTTCTTCTATTTCAAATGGACCAATTCAAATTTCATCCTTATTTTTTTGTTGAATTTGATCCCATAGTCAACATATACCATATCTCCTTTTTCAAAATCTAAATAAGCATTCCAAAAATATAGCTTTTTTATTTCTTTGTGATTCATTTTTTTTTTAGAAAATTATGCTACCGGCTTTTCTTCACCATTATGTTGAATTTGTTTTAAAACTGCTCCTCTTCCTACAGCACAAGCATCTGTATAGATAAATATTGGTGCTTGTGGATTATAAATGGCTAGTATTGGTTTGGAACACAAATAATCTTTAATTTTCTGAAATGCATCCTCACATTATTGTGTCCAATTAAATATCTGATCTTTTCTCAATAATTTGTGTAAAGGGTCAAGAACGATTGAAACATTTGGAATGTATTTTCCATAAAAATTAATTTTCCCTAAAAGTTTTCTATTTTGAGGAGCAGGAAAATCTTCAATTGATTTTTAATTGTCTTTTAGAGGTGTAATTGTATTCTTTTGTAATATATGCCCTAAATACCTAACAGAATTACTTGCAAATTTGCATTTTGTAACTTTCGACCTGAAACCCTCTTTTTGAATAGTAATCATCAGTTTTTTTTAAGTATGTGATATGTTCATCAAATGCCTTAGAGAAAACCAGTATGTCATCAATAAAATTCACTGCAAATCCCGACACGTCATTTTTTCTTATAATATTTCCCAAAATTCGTTGAAATATGGCTAGTGATGTTTTAAGGCCAAAGGGTAAACAAGTCCACTGGTAATGTCCCTGTGTTACAAAACCAGTTTTGTTTGTCTGTAATTTTTAATGGAATGGACCAAAAAGCTGAATTTATATCTAGAGTTGTAAAATAGTTACAATTTATTGTTTTTGTTATTAAGTCTTCTATGAGAGGAAATGGTTGTGATTGAGGTATCAATTTATTGAAATCCCTGAAGTGTATGCATAATCTACTTTTTTTCCTTCGTCCCTTTTAAAAGCTGAGGTCACAGGTGCCGCAAACGAACTGTATGATTCTTCAATCAATTCATGTTTTAAAAGTTGTGAGATTTGACTTTCTATTTCTAGCTTGTCTTGAACTGAACATATGTATGGTCTTTCATAACAATATTTTTCATCTTCATAATTATTTTTATTTCTTATTTTGAAATTGTCTGTTTTTTGTGTTTGGATATTTAAATTCTCATCATGAGTCCACCCAAATTTATGTATTGAATCAAAATCAAAAAAATCTAAATTAAAATAAACCTTATTCAAGTGGGATTTTACAAGCACTTTTGAATCGTCATTTTACAATTACTTGAAGCTACCACCGGTTCGGAAAGTAGATTCTACCGAGAAGAACCGGCAAAAAACTCAGTAGTTACTCTTTTTCAACATTTAAAAAAATACAGTCATATTAGTCTAACAATTATTTAAATTAATATATGAATAAATTATGAATGAATTTACTAGACGGTAAAGTTAAAAATGTCTGCAGAATTTTACTATAGAAATGGATACCTTGCCCCAAGAAAGATTTATTGACTTTGCGGAGCCGGAAACTTGGCGTTATAAGCTTATCCTTACTTCTAGTGCATATACAATGATTATCACTGATTTTATCAAAGTGATCAATGTTACTGTGAATATACATGATATTGTTGTAAATATATTGCGACGCAACAGTGAGTATTCCTACTCTGTTAAAAACATCCCAAAGAGAGTCTCTAGCTCCAAGATTATAAATAAACCAGATTGCTCTCTTTTGTAAAATAAAGACAGATACAATATTTGCAGCGTTATCCCAAAGTAATATGACATAATACTGTGAAAATAACCAAAATAAACTAAACGAGCGGTATCAATATCAGTTACTTGTCTAACTTTTCTAACCGCGTATGGTGCGGAGCTGAGTCTTCCTGTTAGGGACGACAAATGGAGACTCCACTGAAGTCTGAAATCCAATTCTATTCCCAAGAACACCGTAGTATCAGCTACATCAAGCCGGTCACCGCTTAAAGATATATTATAATTTTGCTCTCTAACATTGGATAGGGTAAAAACTACACATTTTGTTTTTTGAGCATTTAAAACCAAATTATTTACTTTAAACCTTTCCCTGTGTATCTGTGATAATGCACCGTTCACATCGTCATAGTCAGTTTTTTTCCTGTCAACCTTAAAAATCAGTGAAGTATCGTCAGTAAACAATACTATATCACCTATACCTTTAACAAAGAAAGGAAGGTCATTTATATATACCAGAAATAGAAAGGGACCCAAAATTGAACCTTGAATCTAACACTAGTATTAAATCATACTCAAAGTATTCATTTTCAAAGATAATGCATTTATTTTAATCTTCTTATGCATTAACTCCGCGTCTACCGTAATTAATCCTTTTGGTATGCCCTCTCCGCTTATTGTTTTTATTGTGTTATAAAAATAATTTGGTTTCGTTTTCGTCACCTGAACTAGTTTTGAATTTATTAATGTTATTCGTAAACCAGGATCATACAGTGCCTTGGTTTCTAATGTATTATTTAACGTCACTGTAATCTCAATAAGTGGAGGAAATTTTAGTTTTTTTGGATCTTCATCACTTAGTTCAACTTTTAATGTTGAATTAGAATTAAGATTTTTATCATCTGTTGTTTTTTTTCATAGTTGTTACACCAGCAAACACTCTCTGGATGTGATCTATTCATTTTTACTCTATTTTCACAAATCCTGCATGTTTCTTTTTCAGTTTGTTTTATTTCTGGTTTATTGTATTTATTACAGACATTATTAGTCTTCCTTGTGTCGTGATTTTCTTGTTAAACTTTCTAATCCTCTTACACAGTTAAATAAGTCATTTACTGCTTTAAGGTTTTCCCTGTCTATTCTATCCGTTACAAAGTTCGGTAGACCGGTGGCAATTAAATATGTTAAGGTTGGTATATCTATTGATTTGTTTATTTCTAGTAACAGTCTCTCCTTTTTTAGAGCGTATTTTAACATTGATCCTTGTACATATTTAAAGTTCATAGCGTACCTTATTGGTTCTGTTGCTAAAGACTCATTTATATTTATTTATTTTTTTATTATTTTGAAGGTGTGATGTAAGCTTTGTGTTAGCAGTTGAGTCGAAGGAGGCTGACTCAGTAAAAAATATTTCATATTTTTATTTAATGAAATAAGAAGTGTTAGTTACTTTTAAAATATTGATTTAAGACATTGAAGTTATAAAAGTATTTTTTTTATTAATTAATGTTCATTTGGTCTCTGTTGTCTAAAAATTAAAGCATGAACATTGCAATTTTGTTAAATTCAAAAGCTTTCAACGTTACGGACACAGCTAGTTTTAAATATAAAAGTAAAGACTTATTGTCGCATTATTTTCTTCTATATTATGATGTTTGGAACAGTTTTTAGGATTGTTCATAATTAAATTAACAACTTAATACTCCTTTACCCTTATCGGTTCTTGGGAACAAGTCACTCAGGCGAGTAACTCAATCGAGACGCTACAGATCGCACAAATTCAGTTTATTCATTATCGATTTTATTTATTTCATTATACGGCTTATTATCCTTTGAATCATTTTCTCAATCACGAAATATTGGAGGTATCGTATCGTGAGCAATGGCTCGTAAAAATAATTTGCGTTTTTCGGTGCGTTATGATTTAATAGGAATGTTTAATTTTGTTTAAATTCTACTATTACAAGTAATTTTGTTTCTTATTGCTCAAGAATCTCGTGAAGATTTTAATTACTTAAATATTTGAAATGGCAATCATTTGTGTACGATGTTTTTTTATTTATTAAGTTTTATATCTTACCTTTATTTATATATTTATTTAACCTTTTTTATCGTATAACTTAAAAGTTATGAAAATGACTATAATAGCCACCGTAGCTGATCCACTCAATTATATACCCAGAATTGATTGGGGCTCTTATAATTATGGAACGCAGTACTTGGTAGCTTAAAATTGTTTTCTTATAAGTCATAAAAAGTTTTAAGTCAAATTTTCAGTATCTTTGTCATTAGGGAAGTAATTGTCTTCTTTTGTAGATTCAAGTGAATCCTGGCCAAAAATGCAAACATTTTGAGCGGGCTTAACCTGCAAAGTCCGTGTTTTCGGGATAAAATGATATAATTAAAAGTCTTTAACAATTTTTACGTCGCCCAAAAGCCGAAAAGCGGGCTGTAAATTTGGAATATCAAGCAAATATTGCAGATTTATCGTTTTAAAATATTTTAATGCATTATATATTTTTCTAATACTTGTAGTATACGAGAAAACATATTTACTTAGACGAAATGCCATTTTTAGTCTCTGGAGTAACTATTTTTTGCGAGTTATATTAATATTCTCCAGCGCTAAGTTCGCCGAAATACCCTCTAAATCCTAATGGCACTTCATCTTTCAAGAGGCATCATGGAATTGCTGGCACATGTTACCGTGATGCTCCATAGATCGGTTCAACAACAAACAACAACAGCCTGTAAATTCCACTGCTGGGCTAAAGTCCTCCTCTCCCTTTTTGAGGAGAAGGCATGGAACATATTCCACCACGCTGTTCCAATGCGGGTTGGTGGAATACAGATGTGGCAGAAATTTTATGAAATTTGTCACATGCAGGTTTCCTCACGATGTTTTCCTTCACCGCTTAGCACAAGATGAATTATAAAGACAAATTAAGCACATGAATCAGCGGTGCTTGCCTGGGTTTGAACCCGCAATCATCGGTTAAGATGCACGCGTTCAAACCACTGGGCTATCTCGACGCAAGAGTCAAGGTCGGTTCACTAATTTCGTTTTCAAGTTCCTGTAACTATTGTAAAAAAGATGAATCCTCTGTTTCCTTACTCTTAGTCCTGTAAAGATTCAACTTGAGTATCAACGCGATCAAGCAACAAGCCGGTGAAAATAAAAAAAATATTGTATGGTACTATCCATTCTAATATTATAGTGATAAACTTATCAGTGAAAACTTATAAAACGCAAAATATTTTTTTAAGATGTAAATTTAATGATTCAAATAGTAATAGTATATGTTTCATTTAGGCAAAATACAAACTACTATATGTTTAGCTTAATTTATCAAAAGATTTACGTTCAACGCATTAAACTCGTTAAATTCAAATTTTAAATCGGTTGAAATTGAATTTCACTGGTTCGGGAGATAATGACTGTTAAATTATTCAAATGCTTTTAACTTGAAATCCTTTGCTTTGTTTGGACATTTGTGTGTTTTTCCTAAGTCTTACCTGTCGATGTATCTAAAACCTGTGATTCATGAACATGATTAGTACAATAAATCATTTCGAAGACTAAAATCAACGTTTTGGAATATCAAAATTCGTATTTCGAATTTCAAAAAAGGAAATCATTGAAACTCATCGCTCATTCTAGACGTCAATCCTGATAGAGGTTAACTGATACGATGAGTCTGAGTCCAGTTATTACCCGATTAATTGAAGTTACTCCGTGCTTACATTTTACCAAATGTAGCGCGCGTAACATTCCCCTCGGAGAAAAAGTTAACGAAGGACACAGAGACTATTGCAAAAACTGGCAGAGGATGTAGTACGATATCCATGAACCGCATAAATGTCCCCAAATATTATTCATAGAGGATGACTTGACTTGGCTAAAGATTGGAAATGTTGAAATGAAGGCATATTTAACTTTTTCTAAACGAGCGATCCGCCCCGCTAAATATACTACATACTGTCTTATAACGTTCACAGTTTTTCAGTCATTCTCTACTATATGTGCATGTACTATACATATGAACCTTTCTCTTAAATCAATCTATCCATTAAAAAAGACAAAATCCGTTGTGTAATTTTAAAGATCTAAGCATACTTAGTGACAGACAGCGGTAAGCGATTTTGTATTATACTATGTAATTAAATTTAAAAATAAATGTGTATTACTTTTATATACAACATAGAACATATGTAACTAAGCTAATTTACATGGTAACTATTACAGCGCTAAAATCCAAATCTACCACATTAGAATTAAATTAAAAGCCATTGAATACGATTACCGCCTCCCGTAATCAGCAGATAGGTTTGAAATGAGATGCTTGTACATACAGAGACACTGACCGAACGTATTTATACAATTATTTTATTAAAATATAAACCGTTTCGTTATTCTATTGCTAGCTTATGTCTACATAAATCTTTAGATTCCGAGGTCTTTGGTTCAAGCGTCGCGTGAGGTAAAAACTTATGAGTTTTATGACGAGAAATGCTTATTAGGGTAAATATATTTGGAAATTGGTAGCAAAGCGGGGTTGCTTTTCCGTCTCATCGGAGGATACGAGATTGAGTAAAGGATAACGAGTTATCTATTCCCACTCTTAATCTAGACATATAAATACGTTTGATTTTTGTAAACATAATTGAAAACTAAAAATCCTAAACTTGTTTTTTTTTTTATTTCATTTGGAGCTTAGTTTAAATTATTACAATAAATCAATATTATTTTTATCATCAGATGACTTCCATACTACGTTTAATTTAGTTTTAATTTTCAGAATCAATTTTAATCTACTGTTAAAAAAATGTCAGAATTTTTGTACGTAGACAACGCAGACAAAATATTTGAGGATTAACAAAATTAAAAAATTCCATTCAAATTCTACATGAAGATTTAAATAGTTTCTACACAAAAAAAAAACGTTTAATTTTTTTTACGTATTAAACTTACTAAGGGTATCTATCTTTGTACGGGCAATTGAAGCGAGAATGTTGAGATAGTCGACCACTATGAATTGAAGCCTGAACCAGCGCGATACCACTTCATTTGCAAATTGAATCAGTCCTGAACGTTTTAATGAATGATAAACAATTATATAAAGCATTAAATACCTACAAATGACTGTCATTTATCATTTATCTGTCTATTTTCATACCAGTCATAACAACATTCCATCTATTTAAATATCACCATATTATAAGCATCGCTAATGCTAAACTCAGTTCTTTAAAAGTGTGAAAGGCATATCTATTATATTAAATTTAAAAATAAATACGTATTACTCTTATATATACAATACATGTAACTAAGCTAATTTACATGGTTACTATTACAGCACTAAAATCCAATTAAGATTAGCTATGTGAATGTTAATATGTCATGTATTTCGTTGCCTATATAAGCTGATGAATTAACGACAATAATATCAAAAAATCACTCATAAAAAATAGGTTTGAAGAAAAGCGAATATCACAACTTTTAGTTGAAAATATCATCTTGCAAAAGCTTCAAATCGCTTGGATTATTGCAATGATGTTGTATCGTGAATTTACCAGCTGTAAACAAACTTGATAAATTTGCGGTTACGAGCAAATCCTCTATTTGCACTAACGTTAAACGTTTAGTTTGTAATCCTTAGTTCTTGGTAACTGTAAACAATATACCACACATTGGATGTTGGAAAACGGAATGCCGGTGACGGAAATGTCGCCTTTTGTACAGTAGACATTACGGACAAATTGTCAAGTTAGATTACTTCTTGTAATTACTCGAATGCTTTTCTAGAATCAATCGGGATTGGAATGCTTTTAGTTACAATCATATACATTATTATATAACTTATATTAAAAAAATATATCGAAGTAAAATTTCGTCCCCGTTAACATATTTTAATTTAAGGAAATTATTACGAATCCCATAGACTTAACTGACAAAGTGCATTTTTTAGATATAACGAAATATGCCTATGATTTGGTTAACCATAAAAGTCTTATCAATAAATTAGGTAAATAATGTTAGAGGCGATGTAGGTGATCAAAACAGTAAGAAAATTCTAGGATTGAAAATAATTTTAAAACAAAGTATACCATATTGCAACAGATAAAGGGTACCTCAAGAAAGGATTTTAGGTCCGTTCATATTCCTCGTAGACGTCAATGACTGTAGTTGAGATATATTTTTCTTATCACAGGTTCCGATGATGTTTAAGTATAATGACTCTATTATTGAGGAAATAGAGACATAACATATCTTAGGTTTATTTTGTGAATAATATTTAAATTGGAAAGCTCTTATTCGCAATTTTTGCTACAAATAATGTAATTTTATTTACGCTCTTAAAAATTACGATTAAGTTTTTCAGTAAATGGCGTTATTACTGTAGATACCTCTTATCCGTACTCTCCAATGGTCAAAAGCATTCGGGCTGTTTGAAAGATTGATTGTTACGAGTTGACATTCATTCGCTTTTTCTTTTTATATTAGTAATACTATGTATCACATTCACAAAGGCATGTAATACCGTGATGCTTCCGTAGATGCGAACTGGTTTATTAGTTTGTATTATCGTATTATCAAAGCATTCCACACATTTAGTGTGGTTAAAATAAATTCTACTAGCAAGATTAATAAAAGCTACCAACAAAAAATCAAAAATAGAAGATTTTGTTGTTTTTGCATTAACGAATGAAACCTAAGTCGTTTTATTCATTTACAAATGTAACTTCCAAGTCGAATTAATGTCCGAATACAGTATTATTATAAGTAACGAGCTGACATTATCTCGCTGTAACGCCTCGACCCTCTTCTATTTATCTCCGAGTCGAAACAAACGTCACGGTGTGAATTATTCCGAACTCATAAAGAATTGCGGCCAAAACCCTTTAGGAGGTCCTTTAACGAGGTTTTAATATGACAGCTGGATATTTAGTATCACTTTCGGAAATTGGATTATTCGAAAACAACGGAAGAGAATATTATAGTTACATTTTAAATTAAGTCCTAAGCAGGGGATATAAATTAAATTAAATGTTTTTATTTTTTGTTTTGTGTTTGACGAGATATAGTAAATTATATTACAAATTATAAGATTTGAGTTTCTGATTTGATCTTATCAGATTCCAAATCGATGTTGAAATCTTAATTATTTGTAGACTGCTAGCAGTATTTGCTGCGGTCTCACCTGCATACACTTAAATAATAATAAAATATTAGTGCATTTTAGTTCGACACGTTTTTGTTATTTCGGACACGTGTTTGATCAAAGTATATAGCTTAGTGAGGTAAAAGTATATTATACTGAAATTTAAGAGAAAGAGAAGAGAAATTTTTGAGTGTTTGCAATAAACACTGGTCATAAAAAATGACCTACGAGTATTTACTCCTTAAATATTTGTAGGCCACTACATAATAATATACTGTAAGTCCAGTCGGTTTTATTGGGATCGGATTGTTTACTGACGAATATTAATTAATATTACAAGCGT
Source organism: Vanessa cardui (assembly GCF_905220365.1). Classification (NCBI taxonomy): domain Eukaryota; kingdom Metazoa; phylum Arthropoda; class Insecta; order Lepidoptera; family Nymphalidae; genus Vanessa; species Vanessa cardui. The sequence continues at coordinate 4,028,748 of NC_061131.1, forward strand.
TATATCAAATGTTATTTATGTTGTAAATACTAATGTTTTAAGAATCGTTCCTCAAAATAAGAATGGAGTTCTCACATCTGACTTATTACACTTTTAATGTAGACGAAAAATGTAAAACAAAAAACATTTCGAATACTTAAAAATAATTCACTAATTACAATTTCTTTGAAAGCAAAAAATATTATATTTTTATTTGACAATATTTTAAAGAGCTTCTCTTATAATTACAAAAAAAAGTAACAAATTACGAATTCAAAAGGGACGAAAACGGTATTGCTCAGGGCATTGTTGGCTCGTCTTTGTGTTGATAAAATACTTTACGCGTTATGACGTTTCACAAGTTTTTTTTTGACAATTAATATGGTTTTTTAATATAATGAAGCCAATAGATACAAAAATTCAATATAACTAGTTATTTAATTTTCAATTTTATTTACGATTAATTGTCGCGCGGCTTCGCTATCGTTTTAGAAGAATATAGTGTAAGAATAGAATGTCCTTCCTTGGAGACATACACACAAAATTTTGCCAAATTAGATTCAGTGGTTTGGCTGTTAAAGAGCGACGGACAGACAGATGGACTTACTGTTACATTTGTAATATTAGTATAGATCATAATCTTCACAGATACGTTTATGTCTATTACTATTTATATTATGTTATACTATCTTCTCAAAGCGTTTTATTTAATGTAAATTCCAAGTAAATATAGGTATAATATTTCAACAACGAGAGCTGAGATGGTCCAGTGATTAGAACACGTGCATCTTAGCCGATGATTACGCCTTCAAACCCAGGCAAGCACCACTATATATATGTGCTTAATTTGTGTTTATCTCGTGCTCGGCGGTGAAGGAAAACATCGTGAGGAAACCTGCATGTGTCTAATTTCATCGATATTTGCCACATGTGCATTCCACCAACCCGCATTGGAACAGCGTGGTAGAATATGTTCCCAACCCTTTCCTTAATGGGAGAGGAGGCCTTAGCCCAGCAGTGGGAAATTTACCAGGCTGCTGCTTTGCTTTGCTTTTATTTCAATTTACTATTACAGTTTGAAATTTGTTACAAATTACGTTTAAATTATGTATTAAATCGTTTTCATTGCATTAATCTTCTTAAATTTTACATCTAATAATGCTAACTTATATTTCCAGAGATAGCGTCACTCGCTTCACTCCCTTAATCCACCCACGTTCGCACTCTTGGGATTTCATTTCTGTAAAATCAGTTTATATTAGATGCTTATGTAAAACGACCTATCTGCCAATCTTTGTAAAATCCTTTTAAGCCATAATAATATTATATTAAGATATTATTTAAGTATGATATATGACCGCGGAGGTCAAGTAGTGTGTACTCAGAGATCACGGGATCGATTCGCGGTCGAGTCGATGTAGAAAAAGTTCATTAGTTTTGTATGTTGTCTTGGTTCCATTTTTGGGTCCAGGATTTTTCAAAACACAAGTACTTTAGCTACTTATATGTGGATCAGAATAGTGTATGTGATGTTGTTCAATAATTTATACATTCTTTTTTATATTCATATAGTAAAAGTTACTTAGCGACTTCTCCGCCTCTTGTTTATTAATTATTTCGTGTTTTTTGCATATGAGTAAACTGATAACATAAGAGAAACGCGCACCACTTGCAAAACGCGGTCTTATTGCTTATGGTGATCTGTCACTGACAATCTTTACTAGAGGAAAATTTTGCTTTGTAAGGAAACAGGCAAGTGCAAATATTAGTGATATCATGATAATATTTTTATAGATGTTTATTTATTTTCGGAGTACAAACGAGCAAAGCGACAAAATTTAAACCGATAAGACCGAGTTACTATAAAAAAATATTATGCATCCGGATACTTACAAGAAATTACTTGAATAATTTTTTTTTAAGAATATTGGACGAACTTCTTCTTCTATACAACGTTTGGATATAATTAATCTGATTATAGAGGTATAAAAATTAAGCGTTTATCACACAAATAATTAGATACTAAGTGACTCATACCACAGATTATTCGATTAGTATCGAGGGCTTGATATAGTTAAACTAGTTTGTTATTAGTTTAGTTCCACGTGAGCAGGTTCTTGTGTATCATTGGTTTATATTAAGCGAAACGTTGTATCGAGCGGAGATCATCCGGTGGTAGGGCAACGCATGATGGCAAGATTTTGTGTTTGTGTTCTTATTTGAAGCGCGAGATTGTGCTACAGGCATTTATGTAATCAAAATATGGTTATGTATATTATATATAAGTGCATTATGGTGTCTTAAACAAACAATATATGGCTTCAAGCTATACAGTTTTTTAGTAATGATTGTGTATAAATTTAGATTAATAATAATACTTATAGTTTTGATAATTTTTTTGGGAGTATGTTATGAAAATGTAACATTCTTGAATTTTTTTCTTTCAATAAGTAGATGAACAAAAATTTTAGATTTTGTATACGTATATAATAATTAATGTTGCCGTTTAAAATACTTTAATGTTTGTTTCGGCTTAATATAAATGTTTACTACGAATCAAAAAAAGTTTTCGTTATTATTTCAAATTCAATGGTATTATTGATTCTCAGAAATTTCGATTTATTAGAGTCTTTGATAGAATTAATTAATACCGTAGGAGGCAGGGAGAAAGAAAGTTTTTAATAGATACACGACAACTAATTTGATAATATTTATAATAAGTCTAAAACTATTATTAATTAACTATTTTTAGACTACATATATATATATATATATATATATATGTTCTGTATGTTTACATGATAGTGAATCGAGATGGCCCAGTGGTTAGAACTCATGCATCTTAACCGATGATTGTGGGTTCAAATCCAGGCAATCACCGCTGATTTGTCTTTATAATTCATCTCGTGCTCAGCGGCGAAGGAAAACTTCGTGAGGAAACCTGCATGTGACAAATTTCATAGAAATTCTGCCACATGTGTATTCCACCAACCATGTGCATTGGAACAGCGTGGTGGAATATGTTCCAAAACCTTCTCCTCAAAGGGAGAGAAGGCCTTTAGCCCAGCAGTGGGAATTGACAGGCTGTTGTTGTTGTAGGGCTTTGTGCAAAGCCTATGTAGGTACCAACCACTCATAGGATATTCTATCGCGAAACAACAGTACTCAGTATTGTTGCGTTCCGGTTTGAAAGGTGAGTGAGCCACTGTAACTAGAGGCACCAGGGACATACCATCTTGTAATGTTGTCTTAATTTTTCGCGATTATTACACATTTAAATAAAACTAATTATAACGAATTCAAATCCGTTATAATTAGTTTTATTTAAACATACCATCTTGGTTTCCAAGATTGGTGGCGCATTGGCAATGTAAGGAATGGTTAATATTTCTATCATTTCCAATAGGTAGTCCATACGCTCGTCCGCAAAACTATACCATAAAAAGTTTTTGTAATAATTAATGACTAATAGTTCGCTCCTAAGTTCACTCACACTTGTAAAATAGTATGACAATTTATGTGTACCAAGCGTCGCTGTCACGTACACCAAGCGTAGTGTTAGACTCTGTCTATATATACGTTGACGCCTACCCTCATTAAGCAGTTGTAAACAACACGTCCAGCGACCCACAGTTGATTCACAGGCAATATAAAAGAATGAACATGACAACTAGGGACATTCTCATGTCAGCGCTCAACCGGTGCACATGAGTCTAATATAAACAATATTAGACAATTAAAATTAAATTGTAAACCAGTCTGCGCGCCCATCTTCTAGGAAACAAAATAATACCACCTCCTGTCACTAAGCGCTGCTAGCAGAAAGCAAGTCGAATCCAGCATGAAGGTAATAACCAATAAGCCCACAATGTCAATTTTCTTTGGAATCTCAGTTCATGGAACAATCTTTAGGCATTGTTCTCATAACTGATGGCAGTAGCAAATATGCTAGCAGTATGTTATAGCTGTTGACTCACAATTCTCTGTTCCTAGACTTACTTAATTGTAATCAGTCCTCTTGTGACCACTGGAAGTAATAAGATGGCGAATTATATATTAGTAAATAAAAAAATGATTATATTTTACTCCAAGAAGCATAATTTTTTACAGTTGCAAGTCTTATACTGGGCCTTATAGCCTTTCAAGACAATTTCCATTATGGCTAATTCCAGAGGGCTCTACAAACGTCTAAAGTGGCCTAAGAAATACAGATAAGCGATTGACGATTTTTCTTTAAATAAACGTGAAAGTGATTCTGTCTGTCATTTGTGCCTTCAAGATCACCGAACACTGAATTGAATTTGATAAAATTTCGTATAAAGCTAGTTTGAAAACAAAACAAAAACATACTACTTTTTATACACCTGACGACTAAAACGCATAAAAAGCCGCGTGCGAAAACTAGTTTTCAATAAAAGCTTATCGAAAATATTTTCATACTGAATATATTTAATGTTTTCCTAAGACATAATACAGTATCAGTGACGCGGGGCACTATATTTGCTGATATGTAATAGTATACTAAAATATATCTGCCCCTGGAGACCATTAGGGTTGATATCGCGAAATTGGAAGAGGAAATTTTTATCTATTTAAGCTAGCATATAAATGTTGATTTCGCTTTGTTTAGATGTAGTAATTATCAAAATGGATATCATATGTTGTCTAATGCACTCAAAAAAATGAAAAAACGAAAATATATTTTGGGGCTTATTACTTGATTTTCGTTTATGTATGTATACTGCTTTTTGACAGTACAATATCTGAAGAACTGGGTGATACCTTGCAGCCTAGGTTCTTATTACTTTTTAGAATGAAAATGTTGCCAAAGGATAGGATGCAGTTCACTTGTTTTGAGCTGATATAAGTAAATCAGACCCTTTTGCAATGAATATAGAAGTGTTGAGTTGTGTGATGGCATTTTTTGCATTTATATTACTTACGTTTCTAACTAAAATATTTTGGCCACAGGTCCTCCATACTTATAAAAAAGCGGAAAATTCAATGTCACCATCATGCCTAATAATAAAAAAAATATTAACTGAATAGTGTTACACTAAAATTAGTGAAACCATTATGCTATATTTTTGTCATAGTAAAATTTTGAAAGCTAGATATTAACAAACAAACTCATTTTATATTAGGTAGGATACAATATGAACTCGTGTGGTAGAATATTCTTGCAACTTATATAAAAAATATAATATACTAAAATTATGTGTTTTATTTATTCCAAAGTTGATTTACTCTTCTAAAATATTTAAATGAAAATCAAAAATTCTCTAAGTTGATATGTAAAGATCCTTGATCACCAGATACGAAAATATCATAAACGGCCTTTCTAAGAAAATGTTCCACACGTTTGATGACCCTAAGATATTACTTAGCTCAAAGACTAAGACTTGAGACTCAGAGAGGCAATAGTGCCAGCGTCCTGTGTACAATCCAGATGGAAAATCTTTTGAAATATATGTTATTATTATAATTTGTATATATATTTGTAACACAATTAAATTTACTTTATTATTATTTTGAATTGCACATTCTTTAAGAGCGTAATGTAAATAAGGATAATATAATAAAATCTTGTGTTTACAAAGGATTTTATTTAGCGTGTCATGTTTGTATGTAAATTAGTTTATTTAGGTCAAATCTTACCAGCTGAATTAAAACCACTTACCCTAATTATACAGATTTCAAAATTGGCATATTGGTCAGCTCCTGAGACAATTATTTTTTATGGTAAGTATGACCTGATTCTGCACCCAGACAAAGGAACATAATATCAACGGTTAAAAGTATACGGATTTCTTTGTGTTAAAACGTGATACGTTCTATGTTTCAGAATATTGCTATAGTTTGAGTTGACTACTGCTAAGAACTGCGTAAAGGGTAACCTAACCTTAAACACGAACTGCTAAGAAATATTATTATGTATTTAAGTAAACATTTATGTATATGGCGGAGCATTAAAAAGTTTCATTAGGATTTATCTTTTTTTACATGCTGGCAACATAATTATAAGGTAGAGCACATGTCAGACAAAAATTTAAATTTCAGGTATATCGAAGGGGAGATATTACGTACGAACGACTAAACTTATATTTCGAACATCATCATAGCTGATAAATGGTTGATGCCTAACTCCTTGTTATATGTTTATAAAAAAACAAACGAGATAATCATGGGACTAGCTTTTAAAACAAAACATTTTTATTGCCCTTGATTAATTTAAAACATGCATTTTAACTTAGCTATCATAAATTAAATCTACCAAAAATTGAAAGCTAATGAAATAAATATATTACGAACCTGAATGACTAAATAATATGACACATGTAAAGGCATTCCCAAATAACCTTATAGGGGATTATGTCATAATTATCAGCCGAGACTTTACCCTCGTTTGTTTCGAATGATGCTGACTTTTCTCGCTTTAGCGAAGTTTTTGGGACCGTGTTGTAACATACTTTTTTTACTGTCATATAAAGAACTCATCGTTATATCGTATTTTTATTTCCTACTTGGAGTATATAAAAACTTTTCCAGTGTAAGTACAGATATACCAATATTAGCTTGTTAATATTTTTCCTTATAATATTTGTATATATTTTATTCGTAAATGTATAATAACAAAACAGAAATTTTTAAGATGAAACAAATCAACAACAACAACCTGTAAATTTCCCACTGCTGGGCTAAGGCCCCTCCCTTTAATGAAAAGGTTTGGAACATACCACCACACTATTCCAATGCGGGAAGCTGGAATACACATGTCGCAGAATTTCTATGAAATTAGACACATGCAGGTTTCTACACGATTTATTCCGTCACCGCCGAGCACGTGATGAATTATTATAATAATTATAAACAAATTAAGTACATGAATATACAGCGGAGCTTTCCTATGTTTGCACGTTCTAACCACTGGGCCATCTCGGCTCGTAAAAAATCGAGCGATTATAATATGTAAATATGTGTGAGTATGTGCATGCTTTTACACACACAAAAATACACACATGGACGAACACAAAGGTCACTGACACTCCTGTATCAGCTACAATCCTTCCTCTCCAAATACCTTAGTTACGCTTATATAGGCAGAACCTCTAAAACAATTAGTAATGAATAATACATAGTTAATACATACATAATTAATCACTTTTAGTGTTGGGTTAAACGATTTATCCAAATAGTTTACTAGTCTGAACTAAATTCAATTGAGAATGTATTCCCGATTTATCACAAAAGCAACTGACGTAATGCTCGGTTAGCTTGCGTGCAATCATAGCAACAAAGACCATTGCAGGTTGCTGAACGTAAATGGCGACGGAACACCTGTATTCCAATTTCAGAATACTCTGTCTAAAGTTATTTAATTTAATTTAACACGAAGTAATGGCAAATATACTACTACATCTATATAAATTTAATGAAATTGGAGTGTCTGTTTGTTATATTAAAATAGCCCTTTTCTACTCAAGGCATACCCAGTTCAAATACCAAATAACATTTTTTAGAATTTTTGTCTGTCTGTCTGTCTATAACATAAAATAATTGATATAATAAGGAGTAACTTAGGCTACAATAATATTCTTTTTTGTTAAATTCAAACGCGTACAAGGTCGAGGGCACGTCTAGTTATTAATATTATTTTATTAATTTACATATATATTCTATTTGCAATATTTATAAGCTGGCTAATGACTGGCTGGCTGGATACTTAAGGCTTCATGTTGCAGAATGTGAATGTGTTTATTCAAAAATGTAACTCAAATAAGAACATGAAAATTCAGAGGTGCTTGAACGGAAAACCCGCAATTTTCGGTTAAGATTTACGTGTTTCAGCCTCTGGGTCAGCTCGACTCGAAAAACAAACCGCTATGTAATTTAATTTTCGAATTAACATAATCTTTTCTTAATAAGATTTTACATGACGAATTGGAGTAAATGTATATATTAAACATAAATTGCCAAAATTAACGCTTTCTGAATTTATCGAGAAGTACAAGAAACTGTTTGATTTGGAACATAGACTGACATTCAATTATTTTTAAAATGTAAATAATAAAATATATTTATTAAAGTAGGCTATTACAAGATCGTTTGTATCGTTAATTTACAGAATTGTAGTATATGTAAATCTATCAACGCTTAAGACATTTTCTTGTTTCTATTATGTATCTGTAATCTGTACTAAATTAAATAAATTGAAAGTATCTCTATTACCTTTTTACGGCCAAACCGATGAGCCTCATTTGATGATACTTGGTATGATCAAGGAAGGACAGCGCAGTACAGTAACAGCCAGTAAATTTCCCCACTGCTGGGCTAAAACCTCCTCTCCCTTTGAGGAGAAGGACGGAGGCTATTTTTTGTATCTAACGCCTTACGACTAACTGAATAAAAGCAAGTTAGCATGCTCAAGACAACATATTACTTATACGTTATCAATCTAAGTTTCAATGAAACAAGTACGAACTACGAAACTTAAGTAATGCTATTATAATGTCATATATTATGTTACAGCGCGTCATATGACGAATTAAATTTTGTTCTACAATATATAATAGTAATTACGTTATTCAAACATTAATATTCGTACCGTGAAACAAACTTGTATTACAGAAGTCATATATTAAACTAGGTTAATAATCAGATCGGATTAGACACAGACAAATAATTATATTATTTTGATTTTATGTTTTTAATAAAATCATTGTTTCGATTGAACGAAGGGACGGAAAGAAGTTTTATACGCGATTTACAGTTGGTACAAAGAACTGGCAAAAATAAGTAAAACAGCATAAAGCCTCCAAGTGACCTTTCTGTCTTTTTTATCTCTCTCTTCATCTCTACATAATATAAAATAAATACGCTACCCGCTGTCTGTCTGCCCCTGGGTATGCTTAGATAAAGATAGGATTTCTTTAACAGACAGAGTGATCATGAGGAAGGTTTATATTTATAACACAAGCACAATATAATAGAGAAAAATTGATAAATTAGAGGTTGGGACATATTCCACCACGCTGTTCCAATGCTAAATAGTGGTGGTGCTTGCCTTGCCAAAAAAGGTTTCTGAAGTGATGTAAATAAACTTTATTTTGCGCCTGCTGTGTAAACACTGGCTGTCGTCATATCGTCATAGCGCCAACAACTTGAGACGTTAAGATTTTTGTCCCTTGAACCTGGTGCCTTTAGTACCCTTTGATGAGCTTTAATAGTATTTTCATCTCATATAATAATAATGACCAGCTTAGTATTGTGAACCTAATACCACTTAAGGTTATTACATTGAGAGGTTTTATCTGGGAATAGTCATAAATATTCGATATTAAATACACAAAATAAACTCTTTATGTATGACAACTAGTGACACGACCCGGCTTCGCACGGTAGCAATGCTGATACAATTAGTATATAGTAAAGAATTTTTGAATTACTATGTTATCCTCGTATTATATACAAAATTCTTCCTCTCGAATAACTCTATCCATTAAAAAACACATAAATATCCGTTGCGTAATTTTAGCTCTGAGCATACATAGGGACAGTCAGCGATAAGTGACTTTGTTTTATACTATGTAATGATAACTTCTTCTTCACATAGAGTGCATAAAATCTTTTATTATTCAAACTTAAGTATCCATCAAACACATCGAGATAGCCCAGTGGTTACAAGTTATCTTATGTTTATATTTCATCATGTATTGGATGACAATCTGCCAATGACATATATCCAAAAATACCCTTGAGAAATAAACAAAATGAAATAAGTATTATAGCTTAGAACATTACCAGACTTTTAAATAACTAATATATACATACTGCTCGTGCAAAATAATGAAGTCATCAATCATAATTAAATCACTAAAAATATAGCCTCGGTAGTTGAACATACAAAATAAAACCAGAAAAGTTTTATCATTGACTGCGAAACAATAAAAAACGTAAAGAAATTGTCTTGTGAAATATTGTATGCCAAGTTTCCGTTTGCCAAAATAATTCATCTGAGAGATCATCTTAGCTTCGCTTCTTACACTCGACAAGTTTTAATGGGGGAATTCTTGGCAGGTACTTACTTTGTAAATTTTTATTGTATGTTTTGGAACTGTGGTTCGAGATTACGCTTGCGTAAGTTACTATAGTGCGACACAAAATGCAATGAAATGAAAATAAAACCGATTACTGCCGATTTACACAACCAATAGAAATAGCTCCCTATCGCGCCATTCGACGCTATCCGTCGCTATAGATTCTCGCGTCAGAGAAAGCAAGGCATGTAAATCGACGTGTCAAATTGACGAATATAATATGATATTACATGTTATTACGTTTGTGCAAAGATCATATTCGCATGAGAAACAAATGTTGATAATTTGGGATAGCGTGCTCAATCCGGATTTGATCGGTTTTACGTATTTTGCCGATGCTACATCTAAGTTGTGTCGTACTATACATATGTCATAAATCGGAAATAAGAAATGTCAACAAGTCAATTATAATTAATTAAAATGACAGCACTTTTGAATTATTAATAAAAGACGCGACGTTACGCTCTACCGGGATTTATATTCACTTTTGATTCTATTTAATGATCAGTTCGATCAAAGTGCGTTTTGTTTTATAAAACCTGCGTTAAGTACTATTCCTTTGATTGCGTTAATTTGTATTCCATATCTAGTTAATTTTAATATGAATAATTTATGAAGTATTTAAATAATAAAACAAAATAAACAAAAAATATACTATTTTCGAATGATATAGAAATGGAATAAATAATACATAAATAAAGTGTTATCTACTCGTTATTTATGTATTAGCGATTATTTTGATGGTAGCCAACTTAAAGGACAAAATAAAACGTAGAATGCATATATACCTATACTACAAAATTAATTATAAAAGTAAATTTTATTATTTTTTATTTCAATAAAGTCGTCTAAATATATTCATTTGTTTTTTCATGTTCTCTTAGTAAATTGGTGATAATTTAATTCAATTACTACGCTAATAGAGATCAATTTAAGAATATGATATGGTTCTTAAAACACTATAATAATTATTATATATCTATACAATCACATATATATACAATTATAAGTTAGAATAATTGTAATTTCATTTTGAAACATAATATATCAAAATTGCCAAAACTTACTTACTACTTACTACTGTTAAAGCAGTTATACGACTAGCCGTTTAGCAGCGAACGATTAATTTTGGTGTCATATCAATAAAATATTGTCAAAAATATTTTAATAAGGATCAAAGATGATCAAAAAATCGCGTATTCAACTATTATTATAAAACATACGTTTGATACTTGTGATACTTGGGCAAGTTTTTTTTATAAAGTACATCTGCTTCATATTTAGGCACGCGGTAGCGTGTCAGCCAAGTTCAAGTAAAAGAACTGACTAGTAGTACCGTATGTAATTTTACACGAACCATTCGGAGCCACTTTTGACCCCTTCATAACTCAAAAACTGTTTGTCAAATTTGGCAAATATATTAAGACTTGCGAGATACGTATGTGTTCCAAATTTCATAAACACATCTCAAACGGTTACTTAGATATTAATGTAAAATCTTTTGCTTGTAAATTACTTGGCTAGTTCTTATATGTTTATGAATACGAATCATAATTTAACTTTATACTAACAAATTATAACTCAGAACATCTAAGAATAACCTTAGTCTACAATACATTATTCTCAGTTATAAGGAGAAATTTTATTTTATGTAGTATTAAATTAATTTCAGGAAGGATAATGGAACTTGGCACCCATTTAGATCTCACTTCTTTTGTCGTTGAAATCAACAACCAAGGTATATTTCAAAATACTGCACTTGGCTCTCATTTAACATTTATGTTTTTGAAAGGATTTTGTTTACAACGGTATGTTTTCTATTTACAATAATATAGAACTATTGAAAGAAACGGTGCCAATCATAGTATAGGTAAGGGGAGGAAAGGTAAACTAATAACAACTAGTTTCCAACTTGGCAAAGTTAGTACACCCGTCCGGTGCACGGTATTCCTCTATCAAGAAAATTAAATTTCATGTTAAAAAAACTGTATAAATAAGACATACTCAAAACTAGATTATAGTAAAGATGGACTGGATAAAAAGTGGATGTATTTATTTTAAAATATTGTAATCTGAACGACAAGGCACCAGGGACAAAATATCTTAGTTCCCAAGGTTGGCAACTGGCACGGCGATGAAAGGAACGGTTAATATTTCTTACAACGCCATTGTCTATGGTCAGTGGTGATCACTTACCATCAGGTGGTCCATCTCCGCTGATCAACAGGAAAAAAAACTTCTGACATATTTTGTTAAAATTGTGGTTCCTTCCCGGTACTTTTGCAGTTTTCTTAGTGGTACTTGCCGAACCAGAGGTACATTTACATTTATTTCGACAGTATATGTATTACATTGTTTAATTTGATTAAAAAGTACTTTTATGAGCCAACTTATTATTGAACTTGAAAAAAGAATATTTTAATTGACGCTGCAGGCTTTTGTATCAGTTAAGACCTTCAATTTTTTTTTAATTTGTTTTGACATACATGACATTTACCCAGCGTAAACCATTTAAGCAGTACAGAATATGTAGAAACTACAAACCTACTGTCAAAACCTTCCTTTCTTGTTTATCATCTCTCTATTTACTTAAGCCGTATCAAACTCCATTAAGGGTTTGAGCAGCAAAAAGCGGAGATACATAAAGGTAAGGTAAGGTAAGGTTTGTTGCAAGAACGAATAACACTTTGAGTGATATTTGTCGTATAGTATTTGACGCATATTACTTTTATTAATAAATGAAATTAACTCGATGCAACCGCAATTTATTGTACCCGTGCGAAATCAGGGCGCAATACTAGCCATGAATAATTCAATTCAATTTTTGCACGGTGTATCCAGTCGATTCAACAAAAGCCCTGTCGTATGTTCACTTCTAATTTTGGCTACATGCGTGTTCCAGATTTGCGAAATAATAATACTAGAAATTTTTGTCTCCTTTTTTATTTTGATTGTTTCTTTCACCTTATATATCACATCATATCACTTATCATATCAACAGCCTGTAAAATCCCACTGCTGGGCTAAGGCCTCCACTACCTTTGAGGAGATGCTTGATTTCCTCACAATGTTTTACTTCACCGCCGAGCACGTGATGAATTACAGAAACAAATTGAACACATGAAAAATCAGTGGTGCCGGCCTGGGTTTGAACTCGTAATGATCGGTTAAGACACACGCTTTCTAACCTCTGGGCCATCTCGGTTTTTTAACCTTTAATTCTTCGTAATACTCATAAGCATCAATATTGTGTATCATCGTGTCCCAGTAAGCGGACGGGTGAACCAACGGTATAACAGGCAAAATAATGGCAGCGCCTTGACAATATACGGAATAATTTATGCTCCTAACAATGCTAATATCTGTCGGCAATATAAGGGCATATTTGCACTTCTGCTTTCAGTATATCACATAATTAATGCACCAATGAATCAAGGTTTATAAATTCTATAATTTTGTGCTTATTAATGGATAGTAATACTAATACTAAATAATGCTAAAGATCATAATAACGTTCATAATCTCGTATGCGTTCATTTATTAACTGTAGCCCATTTTCTCCAAAAATATTGAAAGAAATATTAATAAACTTTTAAAAAAAAGTCGTATTTTCAACAAGGCCTTTTTATTCCATATCTGAGGTAGTACATTAACAATAATAATACAATCGCGATAGGATAAATAACAATTATTATAAATGCAAAAATCAGATTGTTATACCTATTATATTAACGAGTAAAGTAGTCAAATAATAATCCTCGTCTGAATAGAGATTTCCTCTTCGATGTCAAGGAGGAATCAAGTTTGAGCCATTGTTCATTGAAACGTACTTATTTAACTCAAACCGCGAGATTAAACGTAACTTTAATTTCTCCCTCCAAACTCCACCAAACACAACATAGTTTCAGTTGTCTTGCTGGTGTGTGACCAAATGGGCCGTAACTGCTCATGTGATTTAATATCTGAAGTTCTTATAATATAAGTCTATAAGCGTATCTAACACCACACACATAATACGCCTTTGTCGGATTATATATTAAATATAACTTTTCGTATATCGGCGTGACAATCATTTGTCAGTCACGTTGAGACGGCTTAGTTTCAAAACGTGACCAAACGTAATCTCTCTAATCGTCGAATATATCTCGATCTTCCTTTAGTGTAGTTCCATTTTCCTAAATACGATATGTTATATGATATTTTATTCAACGGAAATAATTCGGTTATTTTCGGCGTAGAAGTTACTATATCACATAATGTTGGTGATAATGATGATGACCGATTATATCGGCAGCCTTTTCTCGTCAATGGAACGAGCTGGTGTGACTAACTGCACCGGATTTATTATACGGCGAATCGACACAACTGGATTATTTCAAGCGCGGAACCGACGGCTTTATTGCTTTCCGAGACCGATTTTAATCACTGTTTTCTTCGAAACTTCGGGCTGCAGCTAAAATTTATTTACAGAAATCAACGAGGCACTTTTTGCACACCATGTTATAAAGTTTACGTTTTTTTCAAGCCGAATAAATAAGTGAATAATTTAAATAAAATACAGTAGAATATAGTGTTGTAATTTCTATCGATCTATATAGGTATGGCTTAGGGCAGTGAAAGCATGATGCCTTACGTATTCTGCTTCAGGCGCTTATGAAAAAGACGACTGCTCGCGGGGAATACTCCTCCCGAATTATAGTAAAATAGTTTCTTTAAAAATTTAGAAAGATGACTTAAAGTCATGGTTATGTATTAAGGATGGCTAGGTATTCTTCCCCAAGTTCAAAAAATAAGTGATAATGCTGTTAACAATATTCTCGGAAATTGGGGCGGCTAAATGTGATGTGAAAACTTTGTCTAGAAGAGAGATCAAAATTATACATTGTGATCAAATTATAATTAATTTCTCCATTTATTTAAAATGAGTGCAAAAGAGACCTACTCTTTTAATTAAATAAAGTAAAAATACAGCCCTTAAATAGTACAAAGTAAATTGATTGACCAAGATCTGAATTCTTCACGTTGTAAAGCCTTTGTTTTACATTTTTCCGAGCCAGCCATCTCGTTCAAGAAGGTAAAATAAAACATCGTGAGGAAACCTGCATGTGTCTAAATCCATAAAAATTCTGCCATATGTGTATTCCACCAATGCGCATTAGAACAGCGTGGTGGTGGAATATGTTCCAAACCTGCTCCTCAAAGAGAGAGGAGGCCTAGCCCAGCAGTGGGATATTTACTCGCTATTGTTGTTTATATTTCTCTTTTTTTCTAACAGGTAAAGTTTTTCCCGATTACGTTGAAGTCAAAATTAAATAAGAGAATATCTTCATCTCATATCTTATATCACGTTCATTCTACCACATAACTTTTAAACTAATTATCTTAATACGACAAATGAATAATTGAATATCGTTAGAAGCGTGTTGATCGCTCACTGGTATAACTAGTGAGTTATATTTTAATCGAATCAGTACAGACATCGTGAAGTGAATTGATGTCTCATACCACACCATCCTAAGAGCTTCTTGCAGCTTACCTTTTTAACACGATTTTATTAGTTTCACTTATAAGTATGTATATAAGAAAATCTTGGAATCTTAATTTGACCCATTTTCCGGTCTTCGATTAGAATGAAATTTTGCACACACTCTAAGTTCTGATGACAATACATGACTAGTTAATAAACGTCATTACTAATCCAATATAGCGGCTTTCCCAATATGGCGGACTGGCTGTATGAGATCCACTCCCATGATATAGGTATCAAATGAAAGGGTTTACTGTCAGGTATACGAAAAAATAGTCACGTGACTTAAATAAAACATGGCGGAAATCCAATATGGCGGATTGGTTATTTGAAATACACCCCCATACGTATGGGTATGCGTGGTTTTTAGTTTTCTAAATTATTTAACAATTATTATAGTATTAAAATAAAAACAGTAGTAAATATTGAAAATGTATACATACATTTACGAGTCGAGGTATAGTTATTAAACTAGACTAATTACTGAAACTAAAGAAAGTGAATCTACATGAAATAGTATTCTGAGGATTTAAAAATGGAAGAAATGATACAATATTTGTCGAAAACTCCTTTTACCGATTTTTGAACCGTAAATTGTATTTGGTGACCTGATTGATGAAACCGAGGATTCATTTATCGCTGTTTGTTTATATATGCATCAATCAAAGTCGGTCGTTCGGAATTCTGAGTCCTTATTTGATCAGTCACTGAACTATTTCAGTAGCGACTAATATGAAGAATTTTAATTTGAAAAAGTTCGTAAAACAATATTCTTCTACAGCTCCATGTAACAGGAGTAAAAAAAATTAATGACTCCATAATTTTGTATTGTATGCGAAAATTTCCGGACGATTTTAGTAAAATTCAGCGTGAAACTACATTTTATACGAGATTTTAAAATACTTTCAAGATGAAATTACAGATAATAATTTTCGTCGTAATTTAAGAGTTTGTATTTACTTGGTCGTATGGGAAAAATACATATTGTTGTATCACTTAAAAGACGAGTGAGCCAGAATATAGTTTCCAAGATTAATACGACGTTGACGATGTAAAGAAAAATGTATTATAGTTCTTATTTTTAAGTGTCATGCTTATTTTTAATGAATATTTTAAATAATTACATTGTGTAATATGATTGTGTATGATAAGACTACTTGTAAGTCGTTTAACTTTAGCCTAGATCAATTTGAAATGTAATTTATCCTTTTTATTTTCTATGTGATGAAGTATCCACTGTCGGTTGACCTAATGAAAATAAAATTATACATTCAGCATATTTAAACAAATAGATTTTTTTATTTATTAACATAAAAAAGAACTATCTATTTTTAGTTTATATAGTTACATCCTGAGCTTGTGCTGGGTGACGGGCGAGCATCGTAGCAGAGATGTTCAAACGCACTACCCGCCAGGCTATTCATAACTCACGTTAAAGTTCAAGCCTGTTATTTATTACTACAATATTTATGTCGATAAAATCGCTATCAAACACACAACCACCTTTACCGTTACATTTTGACGTAATAGATTACGTCAAAATGCTGGATAGTTTCGAATGCTTACAATTATTTTATAATAGTTTTCAATCCATATTCTTTTCGAACATCTTGGAATAATACTGCGAAGTTCATTAATTTCCAGTTACATTTATTGTTCTTTTTTATTTCTAACTCTTCGTCCATTCTACTCGTTTCTCTCGGTCCCGGTCGATTCCTAACAATGTCTTATAATTTGCTTTAAACGCCAACCTACTACCCCCGCACCCGCCCTCAGTTGGACCATACCTACACAATATGTAAAAAAATGATTCCTTGCTGATAGTAAAAATGCTTTTTTCAACCGACTTCAAAAAGGAGGAGGTTATCAATTCCTCTGTATTATTTTTATTTTTATGTTTGTTACCTCATAACTTTTAACTGCGTGGACCAATTTTGATATTTTTTTTTGTTTGAAAGCTAGTGCTTCCCGTGGGACCACATTTTAATTTAGTCCGGTTAAAATGACATAAGTCTTAAATTTTCATTCTGTGTGTGCGCTATAAATAGGTAAATAACTCAAAAGCCAAGAAAATTCTACTATATATCTATCAAAAAACAATACGAGAATACTTTAAGTCAATCAAGGGACTCGTATCTCGCTTCTTGGTCTTGATTCTTGAGGCACGTGCCCGTGGCTGACACCGACTCCAAATCTAACAATAACGATAACTACGTTATATAGTCGTATATCGACTTTTAAGTAGTCTTATATTTTTCATTTCATTTTACTTAAGAGGACTCTAAGAAATATATTGAATACGCAATTATTTTTATTACTTTTTAGTGCATATTTATTTGTTTTAAACTAGTGTTTTGTTTGAAGTCGGTTTTTCTTTTTGTTAAAATTTTTATTACAATTATACTTGTTATAAAATATTTTTTTAAAAAATCTTTACAATCTCGAATAATAACGAAGCTTAATGAAGGTAACTAAAAGTCATTATATTTTTCTCCAAACAAAAACAAAAACCGTTGCCGAAAACGGCTTATATGGAATTTTACGGTATCATGAGAATTACGAATTCCGATGAACTGTTACCATTCACAAACACTCATAATTATTATTATAATTATCATCGAAATACGAATTAATTTTGCAATGATTTCATTTAACTACACAGAATTTCGATGTTAACTAACCAGTATATTACAGAAAGAATTATTAACTTTTATTATTTGATTTCAATTTACATGAACAGATTCAAAACTTTCATGAAATATAAAGCATCATAAGATTGATTACTAACAATTTCACGTCACTCTTTCTATTCAAAAGATTTATTTGTCAGTAAACGATTGAGAAAAGAAATGGCCTAGTGGTTAGAACACGTACTTCTTTACCAATGATTGTAGGTTCAAACCTGGACAAGCATGACTAAATTTGTAAGGGCTTAATTCATGTTGATAATTCAGATCGTAGTGCTCTTGAAGAAAAACATCGTGAGGAAATCTGCATGTGTCTAACTTTATACAAATTGTGCCACATGTGAATCGACTAACCTGCATTGGATCAGTATATTGGAATATCCTCCTAACCCTCTCCTCAAACTTAAGGGAGGCATTCGCCCAGCAGTGAGAAATTAACAGGGTTCTAATGTCGATTGAGAACAGGATATTTAAGTAGAAGCGACTTACAGGTCCGGATTTTTTAAAGTTGTATCACCACAATGTATTTTTCTTTAAAATAATGTTCTTATTTTATTTCTGAGTCAAAGTTCTTTTACTGGCTTACAGTGAGGTAAACTGGCATAGATTTTCACGTAAGGAAATCTTTCGCTCTGCCTCTTTCTATTACATACGATTCTAAATTATATCATTGCTTTTTAATGACACTTACTACTTACTACTATGGTCACCCATAGATGATGGAGCCTTGAGAAATATTAATCATTCCTTACAACGCCAATGCGCCACCAATCTTGGGAACAAAGGTGTTATGTCCCTTGTGCTTGCTTCGGTTACACTTATTATCCAAAAGTTTTTTTCTATTCTTTAGGTTATTGAATTTATTTTGTCTTTTATATAGTTCATAATATATAGTGAAAATAGCGTTCAAAAGATTTTGCCACAACACTACTACACACTATGCAATATATGTATATACTAACAATATATAATATATATATTCTTTTATTTATTTGCTAAATAGGCAAACAGGAAAAAACAATCAAAAGAACAAAGGCTGATACTTCCTAGGTGGTAGGATTATGTGCAAGCCCCCTTGGTAGGTATCACCCACTAAATTTTCTATCGCCGAATAATTTATGTTATTGTATTACGGGCCAATTAAAATTAGGCCAGTAAAAAATATAAATATAATAATCTGGCGTTAGTCTACTTTGGAACTCTGAAAGCCAGCTTACAAGAATTGAATATCATATTGTGTGTATAAACAGCATTATGTATGAGGACTTGGGATGTTTTTTTTTATATTCCTACTTATTTGACACTTATATTTGACACTCGAAACTCATATGGTACGATATAAATAAAAATTACTTTAGTAAGTCTGTTTTACAAGAATTGTACTATCACACCTGATAGAGAATAAATAGTGAGACTAGAGAAAATGGTAGTTACTCGAGGCGTCACTAAACGCTGACGCGGCGCGATGCGTTTCCGTCGTTTTCCGGAGATAAATTATCAGGCTAGTGATCCGTGTGATTGCACCCGCGTTAAGTTACATGTGATAAGAATAACGCGAAATTTAAAACTAAATCAGTCTATGTCAAAACATGGTGTATTCGATCAATCAATCAAGCAATCAATCAGCCCATGCTCGTCCACTGCTGGACATAGGCCTCTCCAATTGCACGCCACTGTGATCGTTCTTGTGCTACTCGCTCATGACTATTTACGCAAGGCGGCTGGCAGGAGCTGCATGCGAAAACTAAATTCGAGTATTGATATTATGACTAATTGTAGTCCTATATAATTGAAATAGGTTTCTATAATGTTGATAATATTAATGTATAATTAAATTGGTGTACGTAAATAAATGGTAAATAAAAATTAAGACCTTTAAATGATTGGTGAGCAATATTTAATTACTATCTCTTGTAAATTGTACCATTTTAATAGTGAAACGTATAATCGCTGTTAATCAAGTTATCTCGTGGGTTTATTGATGAACTGTAACTAATTAGCGTAATTAGCAATCATTGTTTGATTAATGGCACTATTTTTTTTAATCTTCAACTCTTAAGTAACACTTGGAACCTTAAAACAAATGAAAACAAAACCAATCCTAAATTATATTCATGTTGTGCTATTAAGAAGCTACTTTAACTTTCTGAAGAAGGCTTCGAGTACTGAAAAATTGGGTCATTAACCCTCCAAATAGATAGGCCGAAGACTTGGACGTGGCTAGTAGAAAACCGAGGCACATTTTGGGAGAAGCATAGGCATCGTCAATCAGATGATAACGATTGACTGAAGACGATGTTCATGCACGAGAGTGTGCATGAAGATGACGAATACTAATGTTTTTATAAAGAAATGGAAACCTCAATTAGACAATACTAAGGAAAATTAAAAGCTAGACGATATTAGTGTGAAATGTTAGAAGGTGATAAGTGACTTTAAATTAAAGGATTTAAATTATTATTTTATTAAAATATCATCGTACTGAACATTATACGACAAGAACATTAACTATTACATTTATTTTTTAGAAATGGTTTCTTATTGCCTTACATTAGTTGCTAGATACCTCTCTTGATATTATTATAAATAAAACAGTTTTGTTAAAATCGTACTTCGACTTGTATTAAAGATTTGTAAAACATAAAGTAAAAAAATATCCAATATTCACTGTCATCACTGTAAATTCACTGTCTAAGTAAAAATAACATTATTCCAAAATAAAAGCTAAATAATGTAACAAACGATATGGTGCTTACCACTTACCACTTAAAGTAATTGGTCATAGGTTTGCCTTAAATAAGAGTAAAAGAAGTATTGACCATACCGTCCGTACGTCAATGCGCGGCCATCTTAGAGAACTGCGATATTAAATTTCTTGTGCTTATAACACACTACAGAATTACAAACACAAGCCTAAGTATTGCTACTTGGTGGTAGAATATATGGTGAGTTAGAAATTCCACAAGCCTTACCACCGCGTAAAGATTTAGATATTAGGTATAATTACTTTAATTCCGTTAGAGTCTCCGTGATCGATAAATCCTGTTGCTGAAGGTGAAATTAACTTAATTGGGTTAGTCGATCAATTGTGTTGTTGTTGTTTTGTGTATTATTTAAAATAATATTATTACTATAATATTTTAAATATAAGAAGATACAGTGTGTTTGTGCGAGGGTTTTGTAATATAAAATCTCAATATAACATGTAGTTGCACTTTGGAAAATGCTAGCTTTATATTAAGATAATTAACGTGACACACTCGAATTTAATATCTTGAATTTTTATAGATTAATGCTTATGAAGGATAAATTAATAATTGGAGAATTGCGTTGAGAAACTTGACAAAAGAGCTTAAAGGAAATCTAACATATAAAATAAAAACATTTATTAACATAAGAATTAATAACATTAAATGCTTAAATATATACAAATATGAACTAAAACTTGTTACTGTATAAATCTTGACCGCGTGGAATGGTGGTAAGAATGCTAGCAGTATTTCCCCGTTGAATCGCAATTCCGATCCTCTGGGCAAAAAAAGAATCAGCTCTCCTGTCACCAGTGGAGTGAATGAGGTGAGGTGTCATATTTTTGATGAACCACTCCAAGGGCCAAACGGAGGAAAAAAAAATTTGATATAAGACACGAATATTTAGATCTTTTTTTGTTTCAGCTTTTTCCGCAGCAAAACCGGCTTTTAACATTGTTTCTCGGATATGAGATGGGATCAACGAGTCAAAGCATGTAGAGTCCCACACAAGGGCCCGTCCTCGTTCCCAGGGAACCAATGTTAATCCACCAGGTCTCTTACCATCATCACGACTATTTCCACGAGGCTCTTTAAGAGGAACGTCGATGGTGGCAAGAGCCCTTTTTATTGTGTCAACTTGGGCAAGCGAGACCATGTAAACCGAAAGAATCCACCTCCTTTCCACACGGGCATCTGTGCTCAGAGCACAGCGGTGTTGGCGGTGTAGACAATCGATATGCGGAAACATTCATTATCTAAAAGTGTGCCAAGATTTTTAAAGGGCAAAAGAGATTCAATTGGAACTATATTCCGAATCATTATTAGTATAACATTTAATGAAAATTCTAAAAAAATTGAATAAAGTATATTTTAATTTTATAAGCTTCCTTCAGATTAACTTTGAGTAAATACTTAAAATAGCTGTTAAACTTATTGAAAATGAACATCGTTGGTTTTTTTACATCTCGGGTGTTTAAAAGCCTTAGTAAATTAATTAAAACTCTTCCTCCGATAGTTCGAGCGCTTGACTCGATCTTACGCTCCAGCTAACCTTACTAGAGAAAATTATCCTTTCATAGACTAAGGCTTCAATAGTAATATAAGTGAAGATTGGCTTTGAGCAAAAATATTCTTAATTCATTCCAGATAACTTTTGCTTTAACTATTCATTTATGATTACTTTTCTCACTTGAATTATGTGAGATTATGATTAAATACTTGTGTTTGCAGTATGTTAAGAATTCGTAGCCTATTATAATAATACCCCAATCACAAGGTGAAGGAAATAGAAAGCCGCTGGATGTGAACTGGGTGCAAGAAGCGAAAGAGCATCTTCTATACTTTTCTGGAGAGCATTGGATGAAGCCTTTGATGATAAGAATATGTTTTGTATACTTTATTAATTGTGTAGAGTCATATTATAATTTTGAATTTATGATGTAAGTGAATTAACTGAAATGAATATTATTTATAAACCAGAATTGTTTGTGATTAATAAAATAATAATAATAAACTAACTAAATAATAACTTACTTTTATTACAATAACAATGAAAGAAAACTTTATACTTAAACTAAATTAAAGCCATTGTAACACAAAGAATATACTAGTAATATTACTGAAAAAAAAAACGATAATTTCGTAATTTATAATTTCCCTTCTGCAACCTTCACGGACAACCTTTCTTCAAGATCAAAATAAAAATCATGAGTATAATAAATTAAACTGACGTCTTTTTATTGTTTTTATGTACAAGGGATATTTTATTACAACTTTATTGAATTGTGACGATTATTTAATAAGCAATATTCAGTCCAAACATCTCATTTATTGTTTTTGTTTCTTTTATTTTCATTTTGTTTGTAAAAAGATAATGAACTAAAAGATACATCACCCTAAATAACCATCGCTCCAATAATAAGCTTACTAGATTATGAACATTTTTAAATTATCTTGAATCTAACCACAGAACTATTATTATATTACTACCCATTAAGCCCATCTTGGGTTGGAGCTTACTCCATCTCGCTCCAATACAGGTTGACATGTGGCAGATTCACATACAACACGAACAGGTTTCATCTCGTTTTACTTCATCGAGAAACAGATGAACTATAAATATATATCAGGGTTTCAACTTAGAATTAACAGTTAAGATTCACATCGCACAAGACAAAGCCACTGACTAACCAAGGCTCATTTTTTATATTAATCTCCATTTGTTAACGTTTTTTTTTCACTTTTAAATCAGATTCGAAGTAGTTACTGAGGAAGCTCCATGTAATTTAATTCCACGGATGGAGCCGCAGCTTTATATTCATAAAAACTTGAACTGAATCTTGCTACAAATTTTATTTTCTCCTCGTCATCAATTTATGCAAAGTATTGCATTGTCACTATGAAATTTTCGATTCTTGTGAAATCGGTGTATTCTGTTGAAATAATGTACAAAAACAAAGGGGCTGAAGGGTTACAATGGGCTACAAAGGCTTTTGTTCGAAACTATTGTTAGGAACGCGACGTTGTGTTCTTAAGTGTTTTTTTAACCGAATTCCCAATATGAATGAGATTTTGACCCGGTCATTTTGTATTGCTTAACTTTTCTTAACATTACTTTATTAAAAGTAACCTTACATGAAAACCTCGTGAGGAAATCTGCATGTGTGTAATTTCATAGAAATCCTGCCACATGTGATTCCACCAACCCGCACTGGAACAGAGTGGTGGAATATGTTCCAAATCTTCACCTCAAAGGCAGAGAAGGCCTTAGCCCAGCCAGAGTCGGATTTAAAGGTCTGGAGGCCCCGGTGCCACAAAGCAGTGAGGGCCCTAGACAAACAGAAGCGTGAATACCCTAATAATTATATTATTATGAATTAATTCGTTTTTTTTTTTTCAATCAGTAAGCTATGATTTGTTTCGTATTTGTATCGGTATCTTTTAAAATATTAAATAGTAACATTATTATAATTGGACTATATCTCAGTATTTGTTAACTTGCTGAAAACTGTTTAGGCCCTAGGGCAGTTGCCCCGGTTGCCCTCCCCTAAATACGGCCCTGAGCCCAGCAATGGGAAATTTACAGGTTACCGTTGTTGTTTGTTGTTGTTTCTTATAATTATGACCTAGTACTGGAAAAATAACTTTCATTCATCGAAAACCATTCTGTATGATCACTCATGAAAACTCATGAAATTCTATAGTCAGTCTAAATGAACAATTTTTATAACGCTTCACATTTATTAAGTGTATAAATTCATAAATTCTTTCATATTTGCTGGTAAGTGCTATAACCCATTAGTGCGTCTTAACGCTCGATATGCAGCGTGTGGTTTCACGCGGTGAAATGTTTTTATTTTGTTCTTAATCTCTTATAAAAAAGTCACATAATTATCTCGCGCCGATCTGCAAGAAGGTAAGGTAACCTATCGCGTAAATTATGACACAAAATGGCAATTGCAATATCCATCGAACATATTTGATACCTAATTGATGACACTTAGTAAATTTTGCAATAATTTATGATAATCGAAAACACTGATTTTCGCTGTACATTGTGATGTCTTGGCAAATGTTAAAGAAAATATTAATAAAATTTTCTCCAACAAGATTACTTAGAATTAGCATAGTAATAACTATACATGGCCAGCGCTTATTTACTGTATGTACACAGAGGAGCACTTAACGAGAATAGCATGTTGCATACCAATTGTGAAGCTCTTACGTTATTAACCAGCCTCGCCCAAGACGGCTATTGTTATTAAGTGCAGTATTAATTAAATTACTAATAGCTAAAAGTTATGTACACACTCGAAATTGATTATAATTATATCATTAATGATAGAATTCTTCATTTTGTTTTTTTTATTTGATTAGGTTTAAGCCTTAGATATGTGTCTTTTAAATTGCGCTTTAGTAAGATTAAAAACCTTAGAATAAAAAAGTTCAAACAAAGTTATTCAAAGTAATGTGCTCACTTCAAATATGTCTTTATTGATTTATGTTTAATAATTTATGAACCGAGTATTTTCTATAAGAAATTAACTGAGAAATCAGTTTACAATAGTGAAAAATACACGATTTTTCTTTAAGTGGCGCTTTCAAAGCGTAATGTAGTTCTGTAAATGGGATATTATTTTTCGTTATTTCCAATATTAATATTTTAATATACTTGAACTAAATCTAAAACCATTATTATTATTAAATTAACATATCTATCACTGGATACCGCAAGTAAAGTTTCACCCGCACCACCTTGATGTCCGTTTGTCCAACACAGAGTGATTTTTAAGATATTTTCTACCTCGCAAAACTACTCTGTGGAATCAGATTTCTCCGGCGGTTTTTCCGAACCGATATGACTTGGGAACCTTCAAGAAAGGAGCGTACTTTCCTTAAAGGCTGACACCAGATGTCCACAGGTGGTGTTTACATTCCATCCTGGTGAGCCTCCGGCTCATTTGACCCTTATAACATAAAAAGGAGAGTAGGGAGTGGCGGCGCACAGATTGTATTACATGTGGTTGTGATTCAAGTTCTACATTGTATGAGGCTTTGATATAAATTGAAGATAATTGACGATCGTCAATGGAACATATAATTGTACGTTTGTGGAATGATGGATCAATTAGCTCAATAGGAAATTGAAATTTGAACTGGACAGGTCTTTATGAAATTCCTAATTTACTTTTAACATAAGAATTGTCGTACTTAGTTAGTCGAATGGCTTACGAGTACAAGTGGCGGCAGATATTTTTCTGCAAGACAGCAATACTTAGTTTTATTGTGTTTTGATTAGACCGATTATTGAACCAAAATTACTACTATAAAGACATACATAAGGGACATAACATCTTAGTCACAAGACTAACGCTGCATTGGCGATGTAAGAAATGGTAACCATTTTATACCGATCTACATTTCTATACCAATATCTTATTGATATGTGTGATGGGCTGTGGTAACCAACTACCAGCAGTTGGTTGTGTAACAAAATCCTAATAACTTCATCTTCATCATGATCAATTGATTCAATCGAACCACGATTGATGACCAGACATACTTAACATTCATAATAATAGTATGTTTTTCCTAAGCATTCAAAATATTAATTGATAAATGAAAATACATAGGTACAAAGCACAGACTGAATCTAACTTGACGAAATGTTTACGTTGAAATTTCTTACGTTATTATCTTCCTTGTGTAACAATATATCTCAAAATAAATCTTCTGAGGGTCTTCAACGACGGATAAATGTTTGTAAAGAAATTCATCATTTTTCAATGTTTGAAATGTGGAAATCGATATTTAGGTTTGTGTTAATGAACAAAGGTTACTTATTTGCACTTGTGAAATTAGTTATTTGTTTTAAGGGGGTAAAATTGACTGGATGAAAGTTTGTATAAAAGATCATCGTTCTTTAAAATCAAAACATGGAAATTTGTTTTTAGGGTTGTATTTGTAAGTAAATGACTCTGGGTCAGGGGACTGGTCTTCTTATACGCCTGCGGCAGGAAGCTCTGTTCTGTTTGGGATATTCAAGGCTTTCTTAATGTGATGTATTCGACACTACTTTTTTAAAGAATACAAAATTTAGTCACAAAACAAAAATTAATTGGGTACGGATGCAAAAGTTTGTCTAGGTATAGGTATACAATTTAAAATTGATATTTGATAAAACAAGATAAATTTTATAATATTACAATAGAACTAGTTGAAAATGAAACATCTTATAATTTTCAGAGATATTGCCTTAATTAAATGCTCAATGCAATCCATTACCGATTATATAAAAGACGGATTAGTCATATAGTACCAAATGAAACCGGTTTTATTGGAAAAGCGAACTGCAGCGAGTAATCCGTTTAGCTGAATACATTATTAGGAATTTGAAATCAAAACATTGTCTCGTGTGCTTTGTACTTGTTCGAGAGAATTACAATAAATCATTGAAAATTATAATTTAATTATCTCTGTTAAATTTAGTAGAGATAATAAAGGACTTCAATATTCTTGGCTATGAGAATAAAATTTCAAGGTCAAAAATAAGTATCTTTTCATTAGTAGTCTATGTTTACAGTAACACGACATATTGAATTTAATTACATTATAACTAGCTCTATCATATATCCAGTTTTAAAAAGATCCATAAAGTAATTAATACAATTCATAATATCAATCTCGATTATTTTTAAAACAAACCTATAATAATTGTAATAACAGGAACAGGGAATAAATTCTTAGTACCCAAAGTTGGGTGCGTCTTGGCGATATTACATAAGAAATGGTAAGCATTTTTTATAGTGCCAATATCAATAGACACTGATAACATGCTAGGTCGCTAATTTTAGCCGAGAATAAATTTCATGTAGAAAATAGCAGATTCAAATCTGAGCAAGTATGTTCTGAATTAATTCATACGCTTAATTTTATGTATACTTCATCTCATCCTTGGCGATGAAAATAAATAAAAAGGTACTTCTTCAGTTTAAAACCAGTATTCAAAGGCATGGTAAAATAAGAATCTCTAATTTTCTTTGAAAGGAGGTTACCTGTGTGTTGCAGTGAACCATTTCAGGAGATAAGAAAAATCTAAACATATTATAAAAAATCATTAATCCTTACAACGAATAGCCTAACACATAATATTTTCATATGTGATATGGAAATGTTGAGTTGCGCAACTAATTTATGAACTTTTACTCACCTGGTTCAGGCCGATCTCCAAGCGAGGTCTCGTTCAACAAATTGAAAATTTCGCGTTACTGAACGCAGCGGTGAAAAACAATATTTTGTTCTAACATACGTTTTATAACTTTTTGTACTATCACTCAGCTTCGTTAGGCTTTTAAAATATATCAATGAGCACATTTATAGGCTTCTAGCGAAATCTGAGTTATCCATACAGATAGTCATTGAAGTCATAAACTACTAAATCGATGATAAAAAAAATCAAAAAGGTTGGGTACTGTTGTAATTCAAACTTAGAAAGGTGTAGTGAGCGTAGCTAGCGCCAATAAAATGCCCTAAATTATATGGGATCCGAATGTACATTTACATTGTAAATATTGTAACTATTAATATTAATAAAATATTTATAAAAAGTTTATACTCATTAAAATTAATTAATCAATTAACGTTAGCCAATGGGCAAAAAAAGTTGCTGGTCATAAATACGTCCCTTTTCTCCCAACAACAAAAACCAACCCTTTAAGTGTTGGTGACAGATAATAAAGCCTGTACGATGCAACATGACAACAAAACCAGGATTATAATGGAATTTATAAATTCAACGTAATTATAATCTTATTAATTGGAGTCACTTTGTTTACGTTAGCATTTAATTTATTAAATTACAAAAAGAAAAAAAAACAAGGAAGGAAAAAATAGAAACACGCCAATGAAATATATTCCAACAAGTGAAAAGTTTATCTGATGTTTAATAATTTATAAAAATAAATAAATATGTAATTAAATTGAAATTACTTTCAATTAATTGCACAAGAAATAAATTCACATAATTATTTGCTCCATACATGAAAAAGAATGCAGTATTTTTCGTCACTTATTTTTCTTTACTTTCACTAATTAAGTAAAAATAAAACTGCCATAATGATTATAATTATATTATGATACAAATAATACAAATTTTAAAACAATAGTGGCAAGTGAACACAAATTATTTATTATAACAAGTAATAGAAAGCATACATATACTTTACTCAAAGAAAAAGTAAAGAATAAAAAAGTAAGTTTCAGCGTAGAAAAAAGTATTTAATACTCAAATGACTTTTTAGTGGTCGCGTTTCTTACATCAGCAGGAAATTCGTTTTAAAGGCTTAGCCTCGGCGCGGCAGGACTTAGATAGTAAATCAGTTCGACGACCACGAATTTTCTTTACTTTAAAACAAACGTATTACTTGCTCAATCCCTTACTTCTTTCTATCCCTGACGATGCCTTGATTAAGCCTTGATACGAATGAGTATCGGATAGACAAAATAATTTATTTACGGTTTGTTTAATAATTAAGTCTTGGTAAATTTAAGTGTCTAACTAGTCTACTACCCCATAAACTTTACAAAGCTACTGATTTTCTGGTAACTTAAGCAATTATTCACTATGCTTATATTTTATAAGAATCTTGGCACTCAATTAAGAAACATACTCTACAAGATGCATTCTCAAGAAAAGCATGTAACATTCTCTATAGGAGCATTCTCTTCCTCAAAGACGACGACAATGTCCATGAGCGGTGGTAGTCACTTTCCATCCGGTGAGCCTCCTGATAGTTTGTTACCTATATAAATAATAACAATAAAAAAAAGCAAGTAAAATGTAACTCCATTCCGATTTTTTATGGTATTAGAATAAATAACAATTTATGTATAGCTAAAAAGTAATCACGATTACGTACAGATTTTAAAATAAATTTATTCTCCCGAATTTATTGAGATAAGTTTGCGAAAATATTCATGTAAAATCAGAAAGTTAAAATTATTCATCAGAATGTTTCGTTATACGTGTGCTGTATAAATAAATACGAATCTTCGGTCGTCGGTCTTTCACGAACCATAAAATAATGAATCGCGTGGGCGAGATAAAACGTCGCTTCGTTAATCTTCCAAACGCCTCCGAACCCGCGTCCCCTCGTAAAATATCCTTACTTGATACCAACCTATGTGAGAGTTAATTTTGTGGACCTTTTTTAAATCTTAATTTGTGAATGAGCGAGCATTTTTACTATCAATAATTCTGTAAAAAAATTATGACTAAATATAAGTCAATATATAATATATCCGAGATGGTTGGATGGATACAACACTTCTTAGACAAGCTTAGAGAACCATTCAATTTTCACTTACTTGATTTCTATAAGTAATTCATTTCTACGTTAGTGCTGATGAAAACCATCGTGAGAAAATGCACGTGTTAGATGAAAACGTTCCTCAACGTATCCAGAAATTCGCCTTAAAGCACAGTGGATTAAAGTGCAAATGTTCATCTCGGGAAGGAATCCTTAACCCAGTTAGACATTTACGGCCTGGTACCTTACTTTATGTGCTCCTAATCAATCGTATTTATGATATCGCTCCTTACAAAGCCTCAATTTTTAAGAAGTGTTTAGAAACGCGATAATTTTCTGTTTAATTAAATTGTAGCTATAAAGGTTTCACCGATTTTTAAAAATAGAAACAAGAGCGAGTTATCGAACGCTTAATTATATACCAATTTAAATACAGACACAAAATTTTAAAATACGAACACCGTGTGACCACTCGTTGACTATTTATTTGCGTTACCCTCAACTTGATATTACAATCACCTCGAAATAGAATTATCTTTTTTGTTCCCAGTATTTTAATTAAAAATTCTTTTGTGACGTAATTATT
Source organism: Vanessa cardui (assembly GCF_905220365.1). Classification (NCBI taxonomy): domain Eukaryota; kingdom Metazoa; phylum Arthropoda; class Insecta; order Lepidoptera; family Nymphalidae; genus Vanessa; species Vanessa cardui. Next base: position 4,059,682 of record NC_061131.1, read on the forward strand.
CCTGTGATTGACTGTATATTGTTTAATTTCTGTATTTTACTTCTGACTATTCTTATACATACGTATGTTTGTTGGAATCGACCAGTGACTTTTATTCTTGACCTTTTTTTAAAATATTGACTTTTATATTATTTACTCGTTCAGACCCTCACAACCTAATGAGCTATACTTTGATTATGATTATATAATTCCAACGTTGAATAAATATTGAAATAAAGTTTATTCCAATTCTGATTCACTTGTTATATATAATATTTTTCATAGTTAGCAATTTGACTTTAAAACTGAAGATGAACTGGCACTACTTAGTTATAAATATAGAATGCATGAGTGAAATCCCAGACATTACTGAAAAGATTTATCAAATGATCGTGTAGAATACAAATCGCTTTTGTATAAGCCAAATCATTATGTCTTTAATGGTATAACTCTTAACCTCATCGCTTTATACTTAAATCAAAGAATCAAACCGGAGGTCTGTTAACAGAATAATGTCTTCTGGATCTTTTTAGGAATAGATGTTCCATGGGGATACATTTTGGGTCCTTTTTGTATATTGATGATATCTTATTAGAAGTTGAAAAAAAAAAAATTCTGAGGTGTAAACAATGATTTATCCCTGCCACTAAGTTGTATTATAAAATCAAAATCAAAATCAAAATAAACTTTATTCAAGTAGGCTTTTATAAGCACTTTTGAATCGTCATTTTACAATTAAGTGAAGCTACCACCGGTTCGGAAAGTAGATTCTACCGAGAAGAACCGGCAAGAAACTCAGTAGTTACTCTTTTTTAACATTTAAAAAATACAGCGTCATGTTAATTAAATACAATTATTTCAATTAATGTATCCTGCTTGGAAGTCAACAGGTATTAACTCCACGCTTTTTTATCATCTACAAAATCTTGTATCGAATAGTATGCTTTTTCTACCAATGTATTTTTAACAAACGATTTGAATTTACTAAACGGCAAAGTTAAAAATTTCTGCGGAATTTTATTATAGAAACGGATACCTTGCCCCAAGAAGGATCCATTGACTTTGCGGAGTCGGAAAAAAATCCTGAATACCATAAACTCAGAATACATACTGTTTTCTTTACCTGTAAGAAAAAACAATTAGCTATATTTAAATTTTAAACAATAGTGTAATAATCTAAATTTAACTAATACTATAGTATTTCTGGGAACCATTTTAAACACATAACTTCAGTGGAGTCCTCATTTATCGTCCTTGACAGTGAGACTTAGCACCGTACCATACGTGGTTTGATAAAGTTAGTCAGCTAACTGATGTTGATATTGCTCGATTAGTGTACTTTAGTTACTGAAAAGTACAAAAATGTGTTATAGAGTCGGTCTATTTATAATCTTAGAGCTCGAGACTCTCTTCAGGATGTTTTCAATAAATTGAGTAAGTAAACTACACTTACTTCACGATATGTTTAGAACAATATTACATACATTCACGATTACATAAATATATGAAATGAATGAATCTGTATAAATAGACATAAATATACACGAAGATAGAAGATATACACGAAGAGAAAAGATTTTAATAATAACAGGTCTGCCCTTAGCAAAAGTTTATATATCCTTTTTGGGAAACAGTATTTATTTTTATAATAATATACCTTAGTTCACTGTGCCTTAATAAATAATTTAAACCTCATTTATCTGTCCAAACTCAAACGGGGTTGGTACCAACCAAATATTTTAACGATAGTTTATTCTACTGCGAAAAAACAATAACCAATAAAGTTGTATTTCAACCATCAACATATCTAGAGTAGCAACGTCTATGGGTAGGCTACATAATTATCATCATCAAAATTAAATAAATATAGACGAAATTAGAAACATTTAGGTTATTACAGGGTCTCATTATTATTAATTGTAATTTATACCTTAAATTAGAATCATTATATAGATCACGATTACGAAGTTTTAAAATGTAACGGATAATATTGTAATTATCCTTTAAAACGACCTTTCCAAGCACTAACCCTAATTATACCTGAACAGCTATTTATTTAACTTTTCAAACTCATTCCTAAAGTGTAATTGACGGCTTAGTTCTGTCCAACCTTCGAAGGTCGAGAAGATAAACGACCATTTTTAAATTAAAACAGATTACATACGTTAAGATATTTCTATTTTGATTTTTAATGTTATTTTTGTTTTTCATCGGGTTTTCAAATCGATGGTATATTTTTTTTAACTTTTTTCTTTGATTAACATTTTGTTTCGAAGATTCGTGGGATTCGAATGAAATAGATCTAGATCTTACTAAAAATAAAACATTTAATCTTTTCAAGATTGTTAAGAACAATATCGAAAAACAAAACTTACGCATACAATTATAAATATCTGGTATTTTTAGACTAGGAATTTAATATTAGGATTTTTAGTCTATTTTTCGCAAAAGAATAAAGAAAGGAAAAGACCTACTGCCTTTATTGGGCTGGAGGTATTTCTTTCCATGCTGGTCCAAATTTTTGTTTATTAGTAAATGTGTTTTTATTTTGAATTAAGTGTTGACTTTGGTCCTACTAAAGTTTTATCATAATTGTATAAATAATTTAGGAATGCATAGAGGTACAGACCTCTATGCACAGACAAACTTTACGAGATTTACTCTTAACTAAGAATATTAGTTTAGTAATTTGTTTAGACAATGTGGCACAAAAAATGGCCTTATTTATTAATATTATTATGGATTCATTATAACAGGCAAGTTTAGATTTAGTCATTTGACTAACGATTTCTCATAGATTAAAAATGACAGTAATATTTCCGTAAGAGTTTTATACTCCAATTGCTTTATTAAATTTTAGCGTAATGGCATCGACTGCTTGAAAGTACTTTTGTAATTATTTAAATCGTTAATCAGGCTTTTAGCGTATATACAATTAATCCTCATGCAGCTAAAATGTTACTAACTAATGGTCTTAATTGTAAACGTTGTTGAGTACGCGCTTCATTAAACATAATTGATTTATCATTATCATTGATTCGAAATTTGAAAGAAGACACTTACTAGCATTATTTAACTAATCATCACGTTAGCAACAACAGCAGCCTCTAAATTTCCCACTGCTGGTTAACGCCTACCCTGTCTTTGAGGAGAAGGTTTGAAACATATTCCACCACGCTGTTCCAATGCACTTGTGGCAGAACTTCTATTAAATTAGACATGCAGGTTTCCTCACGATGTGTTCCTTCACAACCGTGCACGAGATGAATTATAAACACAAATTAAGCATATAAATATTTAGTGGTTGCTGCCTGGGTTTGAACCCGCAATCATCGGTTAAGATGCATGTGCTCTAACCACTGCAACATCTACGTTTACACGTGCTTCATTAAACATAAATTCATCATCATAGGTTTAAATTTTGAAAGAAGACACAACATTGTTTAACTAATCATCACGTTTGCAACATTTGTAGGCAAAGCAATGTATGTTTTGTTACATAATATGTTTATGTTTGTATTCTCTAACTGATTGTGATAATTAACCACTCCATGTGTGCGCCAACCAAGTTAAAACAGTTTACATTCGTCTCTGAATCCTTTGATAAGTTTCTAGTGCTATGTTTACATAGATAATAATATCATCATTACATAGTTTAAAACAAAGTTGCTTTTTCTGTCCCTATATCCCTACGTATGCTTAAATCTTTAAGACCGCGCCACGAATTTTGATGCAGTTTTTTTAATGGATAAAGTGGTTCGAGAGGAAGGTTTTTGTATATAATACATGGACAATGTAGTAAACAATCACTGATAATTTTAGAAGTTTCTACTGTGATGTTAATTCAACATCATCATCACAGTAGGAATGATGCGAGAGTCGAGATGGCCCAGTGGTTAGAACGCGTGCATCCTAACCGATGATTGCGGGTTCAAACCCAGGCAGGCATCGCTGTTTCATGTACTTTATTTGTCTTTATAATTCATCTCGTGCTCTACGGTGAAGGAAAACATCGTAAGGAAACCTGAATGTGACAAATTTCATAGAAATTCTGCCACATGTGTATTCCACCAACCCGCATTGGAACAGCGTGGTGAAATATGTTCCAAACCTTCTCCTCAAAGGGAGAGGAGGTATTTAGCCCTGCAGTGGGAATTTACAGGCTGTTGTTATTGTTGCTACTGTGATATCATATCATTGCACCCGTGAGAAGCCGGGACGGGTCGCTAGTTAAATTAATATTTTAGTAAAATAATGCACTACAAAATAATATCAAAATGAATACTAGACTTGAAAATATTATTCATTCAGATTTTTTATTATTCCACAGAGTAGCGTAATACAGATGTGTGATTAAGATGTCCTTGTCTGAAAAGCTATAATAAAACAGAGACGCTTAAGGATAATATCATCAGAAATTGTAACTTTGTGGTAAATTAAACGGTTTTATTAACTCTGCCGTTTATGAGGTTGTTAACTCGTGGAATTTATCCCTCGCAATAAATTTAAAACCTGTAAAGAACTGCGATGAATATTCTATCTCACTAGATCGTGTGTCAAATGTTATGACGTTTGTGTGAATTCCATTTTATATAATTAACCCTAAACTTAGTACTATAAGACTACCAGTATCCGATTACAATGACCCAAAGTATGAGTTATTATTATTCTTAACAATATTCATCACCTGGCTGCTATTATGATTATGTTGACAAGTAAACAATGATGTTAAATTAGCTAAGAAAAAAGGTAGCATAGATAATGTATATTCAAATTTAAACATAGAAGAAAAATGCAAAAGGAAGTTCTAGTCTTAGTATCTATTTAGATAAAAGCTATTACGTCATTGGATTTTTGGGTAATATATTCTCGTTGTAGGAAATTAAACCGTTTGAAAAAAGAATGTACGATGTATTTACGATAATATTATGTCGTATCTTCTCTAACACATATTGTGTTGCAAAAATGTGTGCGTTCTCATGATTTCATGAGAGGGTGGTACATAAGCAGTAGCAGCACACAGACACATAAGCAGTACAAAGACGGAGAAGAATATGAGTAAAATATTATTAACCAAGAAGAAGTACAGAATATAACTAATGTAATAATAGTATTAGCCCTTATTTTTTTATTTAATCGTTTTCTTATCCTTTTTAAATTTTTGACGTATTGAATAAACACATATAAGTTATTATAGATCCTCTCATTGATTTGCGATTTGCGAACCACTATCTAATGATCTAGTTGATATTAAGTGGCGGATTTACAAATCTGCCACTAGTAGACTAGTAGGCTATTAAATTTTTGCCGCCCCTACTTTTTTTGCAACATTTATGATTTGTGTTCTATCGTCCTCATTACATCAGCTTTTTCACGTTATTAGTCTGATTATAAACTAGGTGTTTTTTTCTGTCAGTTACAAAATTATTTTTCCAACCCGCTATGTAGTGACGAGCATACGGATTACGGACGTGATGTATATATGTATCAGTTTTTTTTAATTTTTGTAAGATAATAACAAGTTTGGGCTAAATTTGCCGCCCTTTTAAATCTGCCGCTCTAGGTTCCAGCCTACTTAACCTATTGTTAAATCCGCCACTGTTGATATTTTAATAAAGTGTATTATAGGTATATTCATTGATTTCAAAAAGGCATTTGATACTAATACATTAATTTAACAATGACTCCATAAAAAATAAAAAAGAAAGAAAAGAAACCAAATATTAGGACCAGGTTTACTGATCGTGAACGCATTCAAATTCACAAATTGCAAAAAGATAAACGATAATCTCCAAAGTAATTTAGCGCAAATTACATGTGGAATACCACAAGGATCAATTCTAGGGATCGCTTACCATTAGCTTACCCATTTGCCAGTTCTACTTTCAATGCTATAAATACCTATAATTAAATATTAGTACTCATCCATTTTAAATAAAAAAAATTGTTAAGTGTAATAACTGATACTAATATTGAATATACTTAATTCAGCCAAAGGTAAAAATCTAGAAAAAAGTTCGGACTAAAAACGTCATTCGGTTAAACTTGGTGCAATATCACAGATTAAATCACCGGGAATCCTTCACTCGCGCAGGTGACGTCAGTGGTGCATAGTTGGCAAGTCTTTGAAATCTTGATGCAGTGATCTCTAGGGAGGCATGTGCAGTGCTTTTAATGGATCGTTGACTTTAACATTCGTTTTTGGGTTTGATTTCAGGTAACACGAGTTAATATTTTTAGTTAAATGATTTCCATATTTTTTGAAGTCGTTTGAATGAAGTTGTTGAATTTGTTGAAGATTGCTTTTGACTCCTTGATACATTTATTTTTATCGAAACTATATTTTGCTCTTGCACACTTATGAATATAAATATATACAATATAAAAATGTATTAAAATACGTACAAAATTCCATATAAATCCGCCTGGTTCTGCCCGCGGACTTAAGTTGGAATCAATATTGTTTCTGTACTATAATTACATTTACAACGTAAATTCGTATGTATTTTACATAAATTTCATAACATTCAAAGTGAGAATATGAACGAGTGACGTAAAATAGTAGAGAATTTCTACTATTTGCTCGACTTTACCGCAAGTTTGCTCTCAGAAGTTAGCGAGATTTATTGCATAATGCCTCGGTGGTGCATATCCTTGCCTAGTTAAAGTCTATTGACGCCAGTGTTTTTCGTGAAGTAACTAATAGAGAAGGCATCATTTATTAACTATATTATAATGCTACTATATCGTGTAAAGTAGAATTTAATATAGAACGTTTATTTTAATAATTTTATTCAAACTATTTTGGATTTCTTAGACAATAATACTCAACGAAAAAATTAATTAATTGAAAAGAAAAAATTACAGATAATTTTCAACAGGAAATGGACAATCGTGTAGATGTTGGCCTATTGATGAAATAGAATACGGCAGAGGAATGACATACCCCTCTTTAATATTGGTATAGAAACCATATACCTAATATCTCATACCCAGTACTTGCTTACTTAAATTCATATGTTTTTACTCAACGTCTTAATGTGACAATTTAATGAGCTATTTAAATTATATTTCATACGATTTTAACAACTATATTTTCACTTTGAAAAAAGAAACATTTCTGCGATTTTTTTCCAAGTTAATAACTACAGTTGCTCTCGAATTATGTCTGTGTAAGTTATAAGAGCAAGTTGCACTCGAAAAAACACTACACGCGAGCGATCTATTTACCTTTGAAAATTCAAAGATTGATACGTGTTTTCAAATAATACTATTTCTGAAATTGTCTTAAGTTAACAAATCTATATAACTTGCACTTAGTTATGGTACAGATAAGTCTATGTTATTTAAAAAAAAATGATGTTTAGTTTTATATAGTATTACTTTTATTTAATCCTAACATGGTGTCATTATTGTCCCACTAAAACACATTTAGAAATTGAAACTCCAAAGTAAATAAAATAAGGGCCAAAAACACTAAATATATCATAATGGCAATATTGGCTTATTGGTAAAAGTGATCACACCTGTATATATCAACTTATTTTATTAATTACTCACATATCCACATGTGCACGCACACTTATATATTTACTTATTACATAATATTGTAATAAGCTTACTATTTCAATTTAATCACGTGATAGATACTATGATATTAAAAGTTGTCTCCTATATTTGTAAGCATTGCTTCTATGACAAATATAACAAACTGTTTTGTTAATATGTTATTCAAATATATCATATTTGGAAACGCAAAAAGGTATTGCGATACATAATATAAAATCAAGAATTAGTGGTTGGTGAGCGAATCTTCATTTAAAAAAAATGAACCTAATTATTACATTATTTTGATTAATCGAATATTCAGTTGTAATGAAAAGTATCACGAACAAAAAATGCAATACACAGTGATATACTCGTACAAAAAAAAAATACATTTCTATCTGAAATAGGATAAAGATATAAAGCTTTTGTATTAAGATCTTCGCTGCAAGCGTCCCTGGAGTGCATTTTATTTCTATCTCGTGAAAAATGATCGTTCTTACGCGGGTTCAAGCACCTTTTGTAAAAGCGCTTAGACAGAATATTTATCTCCATTTATCCACATAAATAATGTGGTGAATACCTACGTAATATAATAAACTGTTCCGGGGCTCTGTCTGTACATTATATATTTAATATAATATTACTAGGAACCCACAAAGGACCACGTACTCTTAAATTTTTATCACTATAGAATATTCATATTCAGTTTTGTTTTTAAATTGGCCAAGTCATCGATAATTGCTCACCAACGTCAATATTTATTTTCTCTTAGAAATATACATCGCCAACATATCACCAACCTTGGAAAGAAAGAAGTTAAGTCCCTTGTGCCTGTAGTTGTACTAGCTCACTCACCCTTCAAACCGGGGCAAAATAATATTAAGTAGAGCTGTTTAGCGGTAGAATAACTGATGCGTGGTTTTATCCTACTCTGACTGACTTTTACAAACCTCTACTACCAAGCATAATTTAGGTTTTTATTTGAATTAAATATGATTAATAAATATCTATGACTGTCATGATATCATATTTTTAAATAAAAAACGTGAAAAAAAATATTAAAAAAAAATAACAAATTTATTTAACAAATAATTATTTTATACAGTTTTAGTTAAGTGTCAAAGTCAATACTATAATGAGACTTTCCTCATCATAAATGGATTTGATGCTTTAACCAGTGTTCATGTGTGAGTGGGAATATTCGTCACATTGCTATATAATTATGAAACTACTAATACAGCGACTTTGATAAAGTTTATTACACAATTAAAGTAATTGTTATCAGATGTTACTTAATAATAGTTATTAAATGAATTTCATCAAAACTAGAATAACTTGTATAAGTAGGTAGAATATATATACAACATTTTGTTTGTAAATATGGCCCTTTTAAAAATCAGAAATTTAAAATCAAAATATTCGTTTATCAGTAGGCTATAAATATCACTTTTGGGCGTCACGTTACACTGTTGAATTATATTTAAAGCTATCACTGATAACCCACTACCGGTCAAAGTAAATTCTACCTAGAAGAACTGGCAAAAAAATCAATAGTCCTCTTTTGCACCATTTAAATTACAGACGTCGTTTATTTTTTATGTCTTTCTTAGAAGTCACGTTCACGCTTTTTTGTCTTTTATAATCTTGTACTGAGTAATATGCCACATTTATCAATGCTTTTTTGAAATAAGCATTAATTTATTTTATCAACGAAGCATCCTTTTAAATTATATGCGAAACAAGATGTGCACAATCACGTAGTTCGTCCTTAAATTATGTGGAGTTGTACATATAGAATGTTTTGAACATCGTAATAGTTTTGTCATTGTTTCCTAGAAAAACGATTGCACCAAGTTGTGCACTTTGATGTGTGTATTTGATAAAATATAGCGTTAAATTAATTAAATCAGAACTACAATATTATCATGCTTAATATAAGATCCAAAATCGACCGACCGTTTATCACTTTTAGGTTGTGTTTATTTAAAAAAAATAAAAAATATAAATATTGGACAACATCACATACATTACTCTGGTCCCAATGTGAGCAGCTAAAGCACTTGTGTTATGGATAATCAGAACTAACGCCGGCACCAGAAGCGCCCAAACCCAAGACGACATAGAAAACTAATGAACTTTTTCTACATCGACTTAACCGGGAATGAAACACGGGACCTCGGAGTAGCGTAATCTCATGAAAACCAGTGCACACACTACTCAACCACGGAGGTCTTATTTAAATTTGAAATATATTTTTAAAAATATATAAAATGAAATAACATGTCATATACAATATACCTTCGACTTCATTCCACTCGATTTTCAAATTACCTACCGATCCGAGTCAACTGGTGACACGAGATCTGGCAGCTTCGTCCAAAGTCAAAGTTTCGACGTATAAAACGGAAGTATTCCATTAGTTTCGTGCACTCTAAAATATAGCGGCATTGATGAATACTTTGATGTTTTATAAAATATCATATAAACTTTTATTCACATTGAAGATTTTACCTTAATAATAAATATAAAATAACACATATTTAAATTACTGTATTTATTTATTTAAAACCCACATACACTCTACTAACTAACTACACTGAAATCATTTTAAATCACGGAAGCAAAAAAGTAAACTATTTTATTAAAGTAATTAAAAAAATGTTTACATAAATAGTTAATATATTATTATCGTCTGTTATAGACCCTTAGCATCAATTTTCTTAAACATTTTCAATAAACGTTATAAATATATGATAATCAAGGAAGATATATAATAAAAGTAAAAAGAGAGTGAGAAAAACGTGTATTTTTTACATACAAATTTGTCTATGTTAACGGTACTTAAGTTTTCATCGATCGATAGTGGCGCGGCTTCGAGTAATTAATCTTAAACGGCGTGCATTTTCTGCTGCCTAATGCGCTGTATAAAATTACTATAAAGTGGAATTATCACCGGGAAATGGCGCTAGCTGCTTATTTATTGCACCTATGCTATTAATTCAAAAGGTTCTAACATGTTTCTAGATCTGGAGTATATGGATTGAGAATCATGCAATTATGTAACTTTTACTAGCTATATATCAATTTACATCTTCTGACTAAATTTATAATGAATCGAGCTGTCTCAAGTGGATATTTAATTACGTCGTTTTTAAATAAATATAATCTATTCATACTGTATTTAGCTACTCGTAAATAAATGATCTATTACTATTTTTTGATGTCTATATCAACTTGATAAATTAAAAATTAAAATAATTTTCTAGTTCAATTTCAATTCAATTTTATCAGAACATTTTAAGAAGAACCTTCAAGAAACTCACTGGTTATTCTTTCAGATATTTGTAATCTACATGATTTCAGAGTTTAAATCAATAAAATAAAATTATAATTTGAAAGTATAGATAGCATTTCGTTTTTTTTTTTTACAACGTATGATTATATAAAAGTACGTTTTAGCCATATGTAAATTTGTCTAGTAAAACTAAAATTGAATTAAATTAATACTCATTGATGGATAAATGCCTCCTTAAAGTAAAGTAAGTAAATTAAGTAACAGGCTGTACATTTCCCACTGCTGAGATAAGGCCTCCTCTTCCATTACGGAGAGGATTTGGAACATATTCCACCACGCTGTTCCAATGCGGGTTGGTGGAATGCACTTGTGGCATCATTTTTTTTTTGCACGCTTGCTACTGGACACAAGCAGATGTTTACGAAATAATTTTCATCACTGAGAGAACAAAATAGTCTCAAATATAATACATGAAAATTATTAATAAATAATATTAAATAGTATATACTTAATAGGATTAACGTAGTATTTTTTTCCAGCGAGGGTCATATTGACTATCACAACTTTTTATTTTTACTTTTCTTTGTCCTAAAAATAAACAGACTTGCTAATGGTACGTCAAAAGTGTAATCCAACTGGTAACACCTTATATCGCCAGTGCGCTTCCAACCTTAGGTGATAAGAGCTAAGCTAAGCTTGTGCATAGCCACTCAAACTTGACCATAATATTAAGAATTTCTTTTTAGCGGTAGAATATTGTTGAAAGTACTACTCAGAGTAACTAGCGTTCGTATAGATCCACAATACCAAGCCCATATTACTACAGATAACTATTTTAAGTTCATTTATTATTTTACTAATCCAGATCGGAAAACCTTTTTGGCAAAGATTAATAAATAAATAAAATAAAAAAATAAAAATAAACTTTGTTGACTGAAGGATTACATTACAAACAAGTTGCAAGGGCTCCTGTACTAGGTGCAAACCCGTATTACTGGGTGCCCCGCTCATCCACCAAGACAACTAGAAAGTCAACAATGACTTTGTTACACAGATTTATAGTAATATCTTATCTTTTAAGAAATGTGAACAATTTATAAAATAACTAGAAAAGTGTGTGTGTGTGTGTGTGTGTGTGTGTGTGTCTATGTGTGTGCGTGCGTGCGCTTAAACATGTATAAATTTTATTATAATTGTGAAAGGTTTAGATTAATTATCAATTTTTCAGTTTCATCATAATTATACGTGAGTAATGTTTCAGTTAGAACACGCTTTACTTTGGTCTTTGTCAGTCTGTACAAGTCAAGTCTACTGTTTAGTTTATTATAAAGATATGACGATTGATAATTGTATTGCATTTTCATAAATTTGGTTTTACTATTTGGCATAGGACAAACAGATTTACGCCTAGGGTTTTGGGTTTGAGAGGAAACAAAAGGTAAATTATGATGAATTTTAAGTATACAATTTAATATATATATATTTGACGAGTAGTCAGTAATTTGTACTGATTGTGTAAATCAAAAGTTGGAAAAAGATACGGTTTGAAAAACATTACTTTTATGAGAGACCTCTGCGCTCTTTCTAAAATTATTAAATGCGTTTTAGCCGCACCCCCCCATACAGGGATACAGTAGCTCAATATAGATTGGGCTAGTGCTTTATCGGTGGTAATAAGAGTGGCCTCGCTCGCAACGTATCTAAGTTTTTTGAAAACCCAAGTAATTTTTCTTATCTTGTCAACGATGCTCTCAATATGAGGTCTCCAGGTGTGATGCTGGTCAATAATTACACCAAGATATTTTATCTTATCTGTTTTCGATATGTTATCACAAAAGCAAGTGTTTAAATCAGGATAATTACAGTTATGAACTTTCAGATTAAAGTGGGTGTCAGGTTGTGTAGTTTTGCGGATTGAAAAGGTTACATATTTAGTTTTATTTATATTTAATGTTAACAGATTAAACCTTAACCAGCAAGAAATTCGATGAATTCCCGACTCAGCTATAGCATGTAGCTCGTCCCAAGATTTTGCATTAAAGATGAGGGCTGTATCATCAGCATACGTGTAAATTTTACAGTTTTGAACGTTATAATTACAGAGATCGTTTACATAAATTAGGAATAGGTTAGGTCCTAATACGCTTCCCTGTGGGACACCATAACTGACACTTGAGGGTTGGCTCACATACTCATTCAACTGTAGTAGTTGCTGACGGTCGGTTAAGTAATCCGAGAGAAGTGCGGAGGGCAATCCTCTTATACCAAAATTATGTAACTTTTCAAGAAGGATGGGAATGGACACGGTATCGAAAGCTTTAGCCAAGTCAAGGAACACACCAGCGCATTTGTTACCAGAATCCAATTGATTGCTTATTTCATTCGTTAATGCTAGAACTGCGTCTTCAGTGGAAATGCTATTTCTAAAGCCATATTGGTTTGAAGACAACAGATTATTATTCACTAATAAACAATAAACAATATCTCACTAGATATTGTTTTAAGTGATTGTTAATTAGTTTTTCAAAAATTTTAGCTAGTACGGAAATTACAGAAATCGGCCTGTAGTTATCGACATCGTTCCCATCCCCACCCTCATATATTGGTGTTACAATAGATCGTTTAAAAGTCTTAGGAAAGCAACCGTTTGTGAAGCAAAGAATATAGATGTGACACAATATTGGTACAAGAATGTTCCTGGCCATTTTAATAAATGAAGTAGGAATATTGTCCCACCCAGGAGCAGACTCACTTGAAAGACTATTTATAATCGTATCTACTTCAGTAGGGTCGGTATTGAGGAGAACAAAGGAGTTTATATGGGTGAAAGTTTCTGACAAATTACTGTGAAATGAGGAGGGAGGTGAATCTTTAAGTTTTTCAGCCAAATTCCTACCCATATTAGAAAAATGTTCATTGATAAGGTTGGCAGATTGTACAGGGAACGTCGAAAGATTAATAAGTTTATGTGTGTGTTCAGTTTTATTTTTACTAATATAATATATTGATTTAATAGCTTTCCAAAGTGTTTTAGAATTTTGAGCGCTGTCTAGTTTATTTTTTTCATAGCTAGTTTTTAGTTTTCTTACGAGTTTATGACAAAAATTTTTGTACTGAGTGTAAGTTATTTTTAATATCTGATTATCAGGATTCCTTTTAAGTTTTAAATGGAGTTTATCACGATTCCTAAGGCAAAGTAAAACACCAGGGGTAATCCAAGGCTGTAAGTGACGTTTTCTGTTAGGTATCGTAATTGTTTTTTTTTTGTTACTATTAAATGCTACCGTTATTCTATTCATCAACGTTTCGGTAGCGATTGTCGGATCCTCAATAGTCAATATATCCACAAGGTTGTTTTTTATATCATTAAAAGCTGAGACGTAATCAGTAATAACTTTTGTTTTAAATAAAACTCGGTTATACTTGTATGCAAGATTTAAAAGGACCGTTGAATGATCAGTAGGAGCGTTATTTAGTAAAATTGACTTTGCACATAAAGTAGTTTTGAGCATCATATGATCATAACACATTTTGTCGCGAGTAGGTAACCTATGAGCTGGTAAAATTCCATAAAACGCGAGTGTATTTAAATAATTAGGGCAGCTTGGGTCTAAACTATCATGTTTAATGTCTGTATTGATATCGCCAGTTAGAATAATGTTCTTGAAATTGTCAAATCGTTGAAGGTGTACGATATATACCTATTATCACCGTGTCCGGAAGCGTTAGCACTAGGCAAGAAGAATTTTTTATACAAGGTTCCGATACGTTACAATTAAGATTCTTATTTACATACATGATTACTCCGTCACAGCGATTTAAAATGTTTTTTGGTAAAATACGAGTTATAATTGCTATTTAGAGTAGGTATAGGTTTATCTTTCGATAAATGACACTCTGTCATAACAAGTATATCACATTCTATTTTCAATGATTTTAGTGTTACTTGAAAAGTGTCAAAATTTTTGTAAATACTCCTTATTTTTTGTGTCAGGATAGTGAGATGATTAGTTTGAATAATTTGTGAATAACATTCGTCAGGGTTACATGTTAAAGCCTGGGCAATTTCAAAATTGTCTATATCTGTACTTGTTTGCAGCGTGTTATCCATTATTATATAAGGTTGTATTGTCAAACAATATAACCGTGATAAAAGATTTGAAAATTTAAGGTTACAGTTAAATGAATAAAGCACGTATAATATAAGGAAAGTAACACAAGAAATCTAACAAAAACTAAATAACTTTCACATAATAAACTTATTAATACGAAATAGGTGTGTAGCAGTGTAGTATGAGGGTGTGAACGACTTGAGTAGTTGTACATATGGTGTGCATAGTGATACGAGTTACTGTATATGAGTATTATTTGTAATATTAAATGTGTAGTTAAACATACAATTATTTTGAAGTAGTAAAGTACGGTAAAGTATATAAAAGATAGTAAGTAATTTTCTAGAGTAACTAGTCATTTGTTAGATTCATACATACTCCTAATTTGTGATTCACTTATAATTTTTATAATTGGAGAGTTTTCATCCTTCCTCACTAACACATCACCAATGGCGGTCCTCCAATGTGTAGTTGTTTGTTCCGCTGAATTCTCTGGCTAAGAAAAACAATCTATTACCTTTTTGGGTTAGGTGATCTGATAGAAAAACCGGTGTATTATGGCTCGTTAACCCCAGGTGTTGTGCATTTAGTTTATTAGTTTTGTTTTGATTGTTGTACTTTTTAGCGGCTTTCAATATATTCGTTTTCTTTATGTATGAACACAGTTCCAGAATTATAGGTTTTTTTATCTCCTTTGTTGGACGATCTATAGATATCCTTGATGTCATTTGTTTCGAGTTTAATATTCAGGGTATTCGATAATTTGGTAACCATGTCCATAAGCGAGGTTTTTGTTTCACCGTTTAACTTGGGAACATTTTTAATCTCTAATAAGCATTTACGTTGCGATTTTTGTAAGCCTTCAATTTGGTTTTCTAAGATTTGTATGTATTCTTTATCCTTCTGTTTTTCGCGTTCCAAAACTTCCATTGCTTTTCTCATATCTTCGTATTGGGCGGACAGAAACGACATTGAACCTTCGATAGTTTTTAAGGAAGCCGTGAGTTGCGCCCTTTCTCTATTCTATTCGCACATCAAAGAGTATAGGCATATCCTTAATGTCGTTCTTAAACTCAGAAAATTCAAAAAGAATCTCTTCCGAGCGCTTACGCTTTATACGGGTGTTTACGAAACTAGTCTTCGGTGTAAATTCTTCGTTACCTTCGATCTGACGTAAATTAGACTCGGAACTAGACTTCTCAGGAGTTCGTAACATTTTAATAGTTTACTTATGTAACGTTGACGTTGGGCACTCTCTAAGTACCAGGACCACAGAGGACTATGAGAGTAGCTTGCGTTAACAATATGGAGGGAAGGTCCAAGCACCAGGCGCAACCGCCCACAGTGTTGATGATTAGTCACTGGGCGGTTCTGATTAACACTCACCACTTCTTGGGCGGAGGAGGGTTAGTTGACAAGGACAGTACTCCTGCGCAATCGTTAACAAATTGTATGAACTCCTGCGCAATTATGTGCTTCTAATATTTTAATGGAATTTTTGAACACTTTTTAATAAAAATATATTAAAATAAAAATCAAAAACACACGGTATACACGTCTACACTTGGCAGTGGTCCGGGGGGAAGAGGAATTAATGAGTGCCGAATCCAAATTTAGGCGTAATCGCCACTTAAATTCTCCCCTGC
Organism: Vanessa cardui; assembly: GCF_905220365.1. Classification (NCBI taxonomy): domain Eukaryota; kingdom Metazoa; phylum Arthropoda; class Insecta; order Lepidoptera; family Nymphalidae; genus Vanessa; species Vanessa cardui. Next base: position 4,076,262 of record NC_061131.1, read on the forward strand.
AATAATCAGTCGTAGCTTGTTTAATTAGTAAGTTTAGCCGAGCAACAGCGCACTCAAACAATGCAGATGAATGGTTCAAACACACTCAATCTAAATTAGGATCGCCATGTAAATTGTATAGTAAATGACATAATCTTCTTCAAAGTAGTAAAAAATTCATTCCTAAGGTTATAACAAATATTTAATAATAATAAGTAGCAGCCTGTAAATTTCCCACTGCTGGGCTAATGGCCTCCTCTCCCATTAAGAAGAGGGTTTGGAACATGTTCCACCAGTGTGCTTAGTGCTAGTTATAGTGGTGCTTGCCTGGGTTTGAACCCGAAATCATCGGTTAAGATGCACGTGTTCTAACCACTGGGCCACCTCGGCTAATAATAATAATGTCTATCTCATAGTCACTGTGGTCACTATAGACTATCGTATCATAGTGCCTGAAGTTACACATTACAATATAATAACTACTGTTAAAAATAAATGTTAAAATAAATGCTGATTGTGCCTCCAGTTATGTAAATTCAACTTCTATTAAAAGTTACACTTGATCCCATGGAACAGTAAAGTATATTAGGGGATGATTAATTTGTATAATAAATTATGTGTCCTTTTATTGTGACAAAGTCTCTTTACTCTTAAATAGTCGATTTGAAGCTTTAGTAGGTTGTTTAACTTCAGGGAGATGGAAATTTATGTGTCAGAACTTCCTGGGACACGAACGTTGCCTTAACCATCAAGTACAACATTAATTATAAACATCGAGTTTACAAATGCTTAACGCTACGCTCCACGATACCAAAATGTTTTCCAATTCGGTCATTTTAACTATTAGAACTATGTTACTATTTATATATTTAAACATTTTTGTAATGAAATTCAAAATAAAGGTGTCCGTGGATATGATACATTAGGCAAGTATTATTTAAAGACAAATGAATATACTGAAGTGGCAATGGGCTGGTCATATTTGTCGTAGAACTGGCAACCGTTGGTAAAAACGTGTCCTAGGGTGGAGACCGCGTCTCGGCAAACGTAGTGTAGGACGTCCTCAGGCATCATTCAACGTTCGGACGTCGTCGACTGAGGTTGTGTTGAATTGTGCGATAAGATTTTACGATTGAAGATTTAAAACGACACCTGCTTGCCATGTTCGTTATCTCTGACGCGTAACATCTGGACTATTGGCTTTGTTTATCGGACACTTGTTTTGTTTAAGGATTGCTCCTATTGTTGTTGTGGAATAGATCTTTTTAGATCTTAATTATTCAGTTTAATATTTATTATTGTATATAAATATTTTCGTTTGTTTTATTGTTTTGTTTATAGATGTTTTTCGTTTTCGGCGATGGACGTCGACACTGAGTTGTCGTCCGACGCCCTAGTTCGTAGAAAACGGCCTTATGGGGGCCTTGCTATTTATAACTCCGACTCTGAAACGGAGACGGAGATGAGGTTGGCTGCGAAGAGCAAGCCTGCGATTCGCGGCAAAACCGCGAAAGGACGGGGTAGTGGCCTCGCTCGGGCAAAGGCTGAGCTGAAAGCCAAGGCCAGCGAGGCCAGAGAGGAGGCTTTCGAGCGGTCCCTGCGTAGTCGGGCGTTTCGAAAGGACGCTCCACAGGTTGTCGTGGACTCCGAGGAATCCTCATCCTCGGATGTACACACCGAAGATCCCACGAAGATGGGAGCAGAGGAACTCCGGGCACAAGCTGGCCGAAGCGCAGCCCTAATTTTGGAGGTGGCCCAAAAATCCACCAATTTAAAAGGTGGCTTTGCAAAGAGGCTGAAGGAGTCGGCGGCTGCACTACAGGGCATTGTAGACGCCTTAGCAGCTCGGACAGAAGCCGAGGAGACGCAAAAGCTCCGTGCCGATAATGGCCGCCTGCGCAAAGAGGTGGACAGCCTCAAGGCCGAGGTAAAGGCTCACCGCCGCGAGTTTGCAGAAATGCGGACCAAGGTGGCAGGGGCAAGTGATGCTTCCGGCTCGGCACAGGATGCTCAAATGGAGAGATTTAAAGCCTCCATAATTTCTTCGGTCGGCGACATGATCAACGCACGGTTTGCCGCACTAGAGGAACGGTTGCCTCCCGCAAAAATACATCGCCCTCCGTTAGCTGCGGATAAGAGGCGGGAGGTGGCGCAGCAGAATGCTACGCCCTACACGCAGGCTGTCCAGCCTGCTCCACCGCTGAAAGCAGCACACGCGCCAAAACGGGCGCCACCTGCTGTTCCGACGGCATCTATTGCTGGTCCCTCAGGCGTCCAGCCTACGTCGGAGATAATTCCGCCACAGATGGTCCAGGAGGTGTCCTGGTCCACTGTGGTTAAAAAGGGAAAGAAGGGAAAGAAGGGAAAGCAGGCTTCCCTTCCGACTGTTGCAACCACCATAGTTGCGCCTATGGTGCCTAAGGCAGGACAAGCAACTAAGCCTAAGCTGTCCGCGCCTCGTACAGCTGCAGTGGTATTAACTCTGCAGCCGGAAGCGGAGAAGAAAGGTATCACGTATGCTCAGGTCTTGGAGCGCGCTGAGCAGAGCGTGAAACTCCAAGACCTTGGGATCAATGGTGGGCTCAAAGTTCGACGCTCAGCGACGGGGGCCAGAGTGTTGGAGCTGCCGAAAGCACAGACGGAACAGGCAGAGAAACTAGCCGACAAGCTCCGTACGGTGCTGGATGGAGTGGCCAACGTTGCTCGCCCCATAAGAAAGGTGGACATCAAGGTGACAGGGTTAGACGACTCCGTCACTAAAGATAAAATTATTGCCGCAGTCGTTCGCGAGGGGAGTTGCCTCGCTGAAACGGTAAGGTGCGGGGATATTTCACGAGGACCTGGTTCCATGGGTATGGTCTTCGTGTCTTGTCCAATAACTGCGGCAAAAAAACTGGCTGACACCGGTCGTCTTTTGGTTGGGTGGAGCTCGGCCAGAGTGTACGTGATGGAGCAGCGCCCTCTGCGCTGCTACAAGTGCATGGGTCTAGGCCATACAAGGTTGCTCTGCCCATTCAGTGCGGAACGAGGAAGCCTTTGCTACCGGTGCGGCGTTGATGGACACAAATCGTCTACATGTACCGGGAAGCTGCGCTGCGTAGTATGCGCAGACGCCTAGTAAGGTGGCCCTCGCTACTCAGACTACCAATAACGTCGGACGACGCCAGGCTGAGGAGGAAGCTGCAATGTCAACATGAGCGCAGACTTCAGCTTCCTTCAGACGAATATCAACCACTGCGCCGGGGCTCAGGATCTTCTACTGCAGTCCATGGCGGAGTGGCAGGTAGACCTGGCGGTGGCCTGTGAACCTTACTTCGTCCCTCCCCTACCTCACTGGCTGGGGGACTTGGACGACACCGTGCCGGTCCTCACGAGGAGCGGTACGGGCCCCCCCCCCCCTCTCACTCATCGAAAGGGGTTCGGGCTACGTAGTCGTGGGGTGGGGGGAGTACGTCGTCGTCGGGACGTACTTCTCCCCTAACCGCAGCCTGGCTGAGTTCGAGACCTATCTCGGCTTGGTCAGAGTCGCGTGGTGGACGTTTCGTTGGCCACTGCTGTCGTAGCACGCAGAGTGGTTGATTGGAGAGTGGAGGAGGAGGTGGAGACTCTATCGGATCACCGGTACATCCGATTTGAGATCTCCACTTCTCGCAGGCCGGCGGAACCCCAGAGGGTGCCGACCACGTTGCCACGTCTCTCGGCCAGGTCGATCGAGAGCTGGTCAAGGAGGCCGCAATCGTGCAGCGGTGGGGTTCCGCAGCGAGGAGGGAGGGCGCCAGCGCAGACGAGCTGGCAGGCCGGATGTGCAGTTCACTCAAGGAAGTCTGCGATGCGGCCATGCCTCGGACCCGGCGCAGAGTTCCGCGCCGACACGTATACTGGTGGTCGCCCGAAATCGCCGACCTTCGGGCGACGTGCTGTCGGGCACGGAGGGCCTACGTCCGTAGTCGAAGACGCAACGGATTCGACACGGATTTGGAGGGACAGTTGCTGGACGCCTATCGCCACCTGAAAAAAGAGCTGCAGCTGGCGATACGCAAGGCCAAGGAGAAGGCCAGGGAGGAACTTCTGGCGGGCCTCAATCGAGACCCGTGGGGGCGCCCGTACCGCGGTGTACGCGGGAAGTTCCGCACCCAAGGCGCCCCCGTCATCGAGACGATGCCACCGGAACTCCTCCTTCGCCTGGTTGGGGAACTCTTCCCCCATCCAGGCGAGCACGTCCCTCCGCAGATGGCGCCCCGCTCCGTGACCGAAGACCCAGTGGTTTCACCACTGATTACGGAGCGGGAGATGGAGATGGCCCTCGGTCGCTTGAGGGCCAGGAAGACGGCGCCGGGTCCGGACGGGGTTCCAGGGCGTATTCTGTGCGACGACCTGGAATACCTAGGTGCAAGGCTTCGGGAGCTATTCGACGAGTGTCTGTGCAGCGGGCAGTTTCCGAAGCCTTGGAAAGAAGGGAAGTTGGTCCTGTTGCCGAAGGAAGGTCGGCCGTTGGATTCTCCTTCGGCATACAGGCCAATTGTGCTGCTGAACGAGACGGGAAAACTCTTCGAGAAGGTCCTCGCAGCCCGTCTCGTTCAGCACCTCGAGGAGGTCGGTCCGGGTCTCTCGGAGGCGCAGTACGGATTCAGGGCGGGCCGATCGACAGTCGACGCCCTGAATGCCCTGAAGACTCGGACGACGGAAGCGGTGGCCCGGGGGCAGGTCGTCCTGGCTGTGTCGCTTGACGTGGCGAACGCCTTCAACAGTCTCCCTTTCGAGACGATACGGGAGGCACTCCGATACCATGGGGTGCCGACCTATCTGAGGAGACTGCTGGAGGCGTACCTCCAGGACAGGGAGATCCTCTGGGCGGGGGTCGATGGGAGGATCGTCCGGCATCGAGTGGGCTGCGGCGTTCCACAGGGGTCGGTCCTCGGCCCAATTCTATAGAACGTCGGTTTCGACTGGCTCCTGCGGGCTCCCGTCCTTCCCGGGATGGGGGTGTTGTGTTATGCTGACGACACTCTCGTCACGGCGATTGGACGGGACTTCCGGGAGGCGGCTCGCCTTGCCGAAGTCGGAACGGCTCTCACCGTGGACCGCATGGGAATGCTGGGCTTGAGGGTCTCCATATCCAAAACGGAGGCCCTCCTCTTTCACGGTCCACGAAAAGGACCCCCACGAGGGGCGAGTATCACCGTCCAGGGGACGGTTATCAAGGTGCAGGCCCAGATGAAGTATCTGGGCCTGATTCTGGACGGACGATGGAGCTTCGGGCAGCATTTTGTTCATCTCGGCCCAAGGCTCATCAACGCCGCTGCCGCTCTTGGTCGCCTCCTTCCGAATGTGGGAGGGCCGGGGTCGCTATGCCGGCGTCTTTATTCCGGTGTAGTGAGGTCGATGGCGCTGTACGGTGCCCCGATCTGGATAGACGCCCTCACCGCTAAAAATCGGGCTCTGCTGCGAAAGCCGCAGAGGGTCATAGCGGTGAGAGGCATCAGAGGGTACCGTACGGTGTCGTGGACTGCGGCGACACTTCTCGCGGGCGATCCGCCCTGGGAGCTCCAGGCGGAGGTGCTCGCGGAAGTGTACCGGTTCCGGGTCGAGGCGAGGGACCGCGGCGACCGTCCAGGGTCGGCGGAGATCGGGCGGATCAGGGCTCTAGCCCAGCAAGCCCTGATCGCCCGATGGCAGGAGGATCTGGGGACTCCCACGGCGGGCCTAGCGACAGTGGAGGCGATCCGTCCCCACTTGAGTCGCTGGGTCGAGAGGAAGCATGGCACACTGTCGTATAGAATGACGCAGGTACTTACCGGACACGGATGCTTCGGTAAGTACCTGCACGGGATAGCGCGGCGGGAGGAGTCACCCTCCTGCCACGAGTGTGGTGCGCCAGTGGACACGGCGTACCACACCCTGTACGAGTGTGCTCCGTGGGGGCCCCAGAGGCACATCCTTGCGGCGACTATGGGCGGAGACCTCTCGCTACCGAGCGTTATCATCACCATGCTCGGTAGCGAGGTGTGCTGGTCAGAGATGCGCTCCTTCTGCGAAAGTGTCATGTTGCAGAAAGAAGCAGCGGAGCGGGAGCGGGAAAAAAATGCCGCCGCTGACTCGCTCCGCAGAAGACGACCGGGGAGAAGGAAAAGGCGCTACGCGCATCTTCTCCCTCCGCCTCAATAGGCGCCGTAGGGACCAGGGGGGGTCCCAGTACCCTGGGAATCCCCCCTAGCTGTTGAAGGCCCGTATAAGCGGGCCGACCGTCAGGGCGTCACGGTAGCATGCGTAAGCGATCCCGTGGCGTCCGCCGTAAGACGGAGAGGGTACCGCTGGTGGGTAGTGGGTAAACCCGGTGTGCTTGGGCGCACTCGGCGTTCAGGGCTCCGGGGAGTCCCACACACCCCCCCACTTTCCATCACGTGGGGGAAGCGCGCAAAACGTTTTTCCAGCGTAATAAAAAAAAAAAAGGACGTCCTCAGGCACGGTGGAGTGAAGATATACGCAAGGCGGCAGGAAGGAACTGGATGCGAGTAGCCGGAGAATGACCACAGTGGCGTGCACTTGGAGAGGCCTATGTCCAGCAGTGGACAAAAACAGGCTGGTTATGTGATGTGATATGTGAAATATACAAAGCGTTCGTTTAGTTACGGTTTATTTAAAGGTAAATAAAACAGTTGAAGTTATCTTTAAATAAGGATATGAAATTTTAAACTTTCGCAACACGAGCTAATTTGACTCTAGTTTTGTTTGATTTTCAGTCGCGTAATATTTAAACAGTGTAGCAGTTAAATTTTCAAACACGAAATGTAATTACAAAGGATTTAACATTAACGTATTTTAATATTTGTGAAATATAGAGACAGAATACGTTCAAGAGTTCTTATTAAGAATGTACCTTATGTTACAAGTAACTGACGCTTGACTTTTCTGTTTCTGTGTAACATTTTATGATCATATTATTTATCTGTTTGAATATAAATACCACGACACTAAGATAAGTCTTACAATAATTTATTATTTCTTATTTATTTCTTGAGATATACGAGTTCATAAATTGCTTCACAACGACATAACCGACTTATTAGTTGACTGGATTCACAGTGAGTGTCTAGGTTTTGACACTTTATTTGCTTAAAAAGGCATCTAAAAATCTCAAACTCCCATTTCTTTATTTAATATAGAAGCAACTACCACCGGTTCGGAAAAGGAAACACCCTGAACTGAGAAGAACCGGCGTAATAAACGGATCTTTTTTTTGTCAATTTAAAATTATCATATAAGATGTATAAGAAGTGAACATTTGTCACCAAATACATCCAACGTAACAAAAACCCCGATCAAGTTTCCTAGAAAAGGAGGGAAGAAAAATGGGCTCGCATTGCCCTGCCTACCTACTAGCACTAGCTATAAGCACGAGTGTCAAGATCACTTTAAGCTTCTGAATAGGGCGTAGCGTGGCACAAAAGATGCGTATTTTAAAACGATTCCGTAAATTCCGAACAGGTATCTTTCGAAAATCCTGAGTCGCGTGGTCCCTGATGATTCAATTATCAATGGGCAAATTAAAACTACTAAGTTATTCCTAAGATTTTCTCGTTACCATCCACATATTAGAAGTCCTTTCCGTGTATCATAAAGAGTAATCCTTTTTATCCTGTTTTATCCATCCAGTCGGATTATAAGTGTGATTAGATAGTGAACTTGTATTTTCACACGTACTTGATAATAACATTATGATAATATACTCCCAGGGTGATGGTTGACCACATTTCCAATAAAGAACAATTGTCGGAAGGATACTAAATATAATAGAAATACTGGCTAAGTAATTACGGTGATCACTTAATATGACATGATTTTAAATATTTAGTGGAAATATAAAACCTGCTCGAAAGCGTAAAATTAATAACTTCAAGTTTTATAATCCTCGTGAACTTCGTGAAAAGTAATTGAATCAACAATTTAGACTCCGATTTCAAAGATGTTTAACTGACAATTTATTTCAAAGAAATAACAGAAACGTTATCGTCAAAACCTTTTCACAATTAGATGTCGTTTAAAAGGCAATCTCTCCAATCATCTAAAACAAAGGCGGCCTTTTCGATATCAGGACAAGAGATGGATTAATTAATTCAGACATCGTGCTCTTATTTTCAATGAGTTTAACAGCGACACCGAAATTCAACGGCTTTTCACAGCTTAGAATAGGGACAAATAAATTTAATATTGACAGGATATTGCTTTTATGCGCTTGTTAGGCTGGCTGATATTTTCGAAGAGTACTTTCAATTATTTCAGGCAAACTGGGAAACAAAAATGAATCTAGCCCAGTCAGATCTTAGGCTACGATATATTCGTAAGTGCGTTCGTAAGTTATAAGAAGAAATTATATTTTATGTAGTTATAAATAATTTTCAGGACTGACCATTAAACTTAGCACCCATTTAGATCTCCCTTTATTTTGTCGTTGAAGTCAACAACCAAGGAATAAAGAGTAGCCTTTGTCTTTTCGTGGGCTTCAAGCCATATTACTCAACACTAGTGTATAAATAGTTACTGCTGACTTTCAGGTAGGATGATACACAAAAAATGCAGACGTATTAAAAAGTTATATTACAAACGGGGAAAAGGGGTATTCTCGGTAGAGCTTTAATTCAGAACCGATGATAGCATTACGTTTTAAAGTAGGTGGTAGGGCTTTGTTTCTCGTGTTTTAGGGTTGGTTGTTAAGTATTAGATATAAAAAGTAAACGAAGTTTCATTAAATTCAGTGCAGTGATTTGGCTAGGAAGAAAAACCAACAGATAGCAGAGTTATTTTCGAATCTATAATGTTAATATATATTTGTAAATGTAATTACTTGTATTAAAATATACCTACTACTCACTTAGTGGTAGGGCTTTGTGTAAGCCCGTCTGGGTAGGTACCACTCACTCACCAGTTATTCTACCGCCAAACAACAGTATTCAGTATTGTTGTGTTCCGGTCTGAAGGGTGAGTGAGCCAGTGTAACTACAGGCACAAGGGACATAACATCTTAGTTCCCAAGGTTGGTGGCACATTGACGATGTAAGGAATAGTTAATAATTCTTACAGCGTTAATGTCTATGGGCGATGGTGACCACTTACCATCAGGTGGCCCATATGCTCGTCCGCCAACCTATACCATAAAAAAAAGTACTCTATAAAATGACGATTCCCTTTTTGTACAGGCTTACTTTAATAAAATATAGTGTGATTAATTAGTTGACTAGAAGGATTGAATATCTTGATCACATAATAGGAAACTAAAAATATGAGCTACTACAACTCATTAACTAGGGAAAGATCCAAGGAAAATAAAGAAGAAAGTATGGGTTAAAGAGGGACTCGTTTATTATTTAGAGACTTGGCGTCGAAGATACAAGTAGCCTTAATGATCACCGACCTTTGAAAGAAGAAGGGACTTTAAAAATAATAAAGTTTATTTGATTAGTGTCTAGTGTACATGAGTACGTAATAATGTTCATATTTAGTAATGTTAAATTCGGAGCAAAAATGTTATTAATATTAAGAAATGTACCAAAGGTTTGACAACATTGGACTGAACAAAACGGATATCAAATAGAAAAAAAATACTGAGAAGACTTTATTTATTGTTATTCGCTATCCAAAAAATTAACCAATACGACAGCACTACAGCTGTAACAGATTCAAATACGTCGTAAAATTAGCTTAAACTAACATCTAACTAGTTCACGATGCTATAAGTATGTCATAGTAGATTCAGCCTGCTAAACAAGCAACGTACATTAATTGCAGTAGTTGTAATTAAAAGTTAAAAACAAAGTACAAATTAATTCGAAACATCTTACAGTAGAGTTCCACTGTCTAATTCAAGTTCTTTGACACTTCTTGCCATAATAGAGCCTTGTCAGCTGAATCTTAAGCAGTATTTACAGTTACTTGAAAACGTTATAATTATATTACCTATTCAAGAAAATGTTCACTAAAATTTCATTATTGCAAATTGAAACTTGAAGGAACGAAACAGGATTCACTGAAAATAAAATTATATTAAAATTTCTGAAGTATTGTCATTATTTGATTATATTAATAAAGAAGATTGTATATTACGAAATATAAATTTCATTCGCTTAATTCTATTAATGGGTCCTTCTTTGTTATTAAATTTGAATTTGAGTTCAGAAGATAATTGTGTCAGGTGAAATTTCCTAATTTTTGTCCCAAAATCACGAGTATGGCAAGCCTGTCTCTTTCTACAACTAATATAGCATCTCTTACACGTGTCCGCACCGTATGTCGTGGAAGGCATATCTCAAAATTTCCAGGAATCATTGGATATAGGCGGGTAACTCTATATATATAATCGTATTTACGCGTGAGGAGTACGGGGAGGTAACTCTCTGATTGAAGAATGTGTCATTGAACTCACAAAGCGGGAAGTGGTGTGATATTGAAACGCTCACACATCCTGTCCAACCCGTGCCCAAAAAGAAACCAAAATGTTTCTCACGTGTTTTGTAAAAGTTAGGTGGATTTTCAAATGAGTCACTTAATGGTAAATGGTCACCATTACCCATAAATATAAGCTGGAGGAGCTGTAATGAATATTCACGTTTCACCAATGTGCACTAACCTTCGGAACTAAGAACTTACCTTTTGCCTGTAATTACATTGCCTTAATCACCTAGCAAAACGGAATTCACTATACTAACATTCTATAAGCGGTGACTGTTTGTACTGGAATACTTGATGCTGATGAATTTATATAATGACTTTCAAACATCATATATATAAAGTCTTATGTACTAAAAACCAAAAACTTTTTAACGCATTAAAACACTTAAAAACTAAGATAGACGGCCAGTTCTTCTCTTAAGCATTTTGTTTAATAAAAATAATAAAAAAGCATTAATTGACATTGCACACAAATTGAATTGCCAGTCATACACTTGAAATTGTAAAAATAAAAAGAAGCGACTTAATGAAAGAGGAGTCGAGTGACGTTTTTAATTATCAGACAATTATTGTGATTGATGGAGCTGCGTCCAACACGGCTACTAATTACGTTGAAAACCAAATTCACTATTTCGTTGCAATTTATGTACTCTTAATACATTGATTGTTGTTAATTGAACAATATATATACCATTGTTAGTGGGTTTTGTTCTGGTACAGTTTAAGTTGATTATTTGGTAGCTTAAAATAATATACTGCCATTTACATTTACAATATATGTTGACAGAATAAGCCGAAAGCTTTGAGAAAAAAAATTGATTAAAAATGATTTCAAATAGTTTTATTTGTTTTTTTTTTACACAATAGATATATATATATATATATATATATATACATATAAAATTTCGATCGCGGCTTACAAATTTAAACATGGAAGCACACCAAAATAAAGTAAATGAGAAAAATAAAAAATCTATACATGTAGGTAATTACATAAAAGAGAAATACCTCTCAATGATTAATCACACAATCTTAGAAAATATAACACCAACAAACATGAAATTTGGCAGATTCCTTATAGGATCTACACCCTACATTCACTAAGAAAGGATTTTACGAAACTTCTTCCTTAAGGGGGTAAAACGATGGTTGGAAGTTAAGAGCTAGCCACCCGTCCCGGCTTTGCAAGGGTGCTATGATATGACATCACAATGGAAACTTCTAAAATTATCAGTGTTTCTTTACTAAATTGTCCAACTATTATATATAAAAACCTCGACTCACTATATCAATTAAAAAACCGCGTCAAAATCCGTTGTGTAGTTTTAAATATTTAAGCAAACATACGGATACAGGGACGAAGAAAGCGATTTTGTTTTATAGTATGTTGTAATATGAAAAAAAAAAAATACAAAATAATTAATAACTCTTATCAATATTATGTGACCATTTGAGTCCATTTAAATAGTTTAAAATGTCAAACTAATATCTGATACATTGGTTTGTCGTTTAGTACTATTGCATGTTTTTCTATTAGTTTTCTAAACCTACACGATACCATCATATAGTATATTTTGTGACTTGTCATTTCCAAACACCAATATCATGTAAGGAAGCATTCCAAAGGTTCAATGATCCGCCTCAAACGGCCAATTATTTAGCCGCACGGTTCAGAAATACAATCGATATGCGTTTTCTTTTGGAACTGGGGTTTGCTAAATAATATTTATTAAAGGTACGGTAAATACCTTACTTTTAAAAATTGATAATCCTGGTAAATTAAAAAGTCATAATAATTATATTGTACCTATATATATGGAGTATGTATTCGTATAGCGGTCTAATGAGGTGACTCAGATTTAAAATGAATTTTGTTTACCCAAATTTAAATACGCACCGGATTCTAATAAGCCCTACAAAACTCCTTTCCGAGCACCTTCATTAAATCGGGAACAAATTGTAAAATTACGTCATCTATTCGAAAAGCCGCTAAGCATATTTCTCATAAGTGTGTGTGAAAAGAACCTCGCATTTAATGTAAGTAATCCCCTTATATTGGACATGTAAGTAATCAAACCGTTTTGTATTCCACATCGCATTACATTGCGTTATTTATAAACGACTCAACATTTTATTTGGATTTAAATTGATCAATGTACGCCGTACAACGCAAATTAAATAACTTCAGATTTATTGTACGTTCAGATGTAATACGATGAGGAAGCCGAAACACCCAAAAAGGTCAGGAAAGGTTCCATTTAGGTTTATGTGGCGTTTCGGAAGATTCTAAAGTCAGTTTAATATGTGTTTAGATGATGCTAAATCTGTTTTTGCGTCCGGTGGAGTTAAAAAGGTGCTTTAGTAGTTTCATACATATAAATGATTTTCAATTATGTTTAGTATTGTAATTTAAAATATTGGTCATTTAATAGTTATCAATCCCATTCGGAGAATCATGATTATATAAAGACTGCAATGTCTATTTAACTCTATCTCAATTGACGTTTTATATAATCAATAAAATAAGTTTAAGACAAATTATTATAATATTGTTTAGTTTCTATTAATAATTCAGATAAAAAATAGCTGATTTTATAATAATAGATTTTCATAACGTTCTTTTATTGTACTTTAATTCTCTATAATCAGTGTGATACAAATGGACTTGTGCTTTGACGTAAAATATTGTTAATGAAGTCCATTCATTAAGAGCTTTATGTGTGACATAACCAGCAATAATTAGGATCATTGCTTTGTGCTACATATGTAATCGGAGCATAAAAGTTTAATAATAGAAAATCATCAAAGAGTAATATTAAGATATAATGAATTAAAAATAATACCCGAAAATTATTTATGACTGTAAATTCATATTTATTAGTTTTTTTATTTTTTATTTAATAATATTTTGTACTAGAAGTGAAAACAAAAACCTCAACCGTAATAATAAATATGATAATATTAAAACGATATTATCAGATATTTTAAATTAACCCATATCAAATACTATATATGCATAGAGTTTCTTTATCTTTCGAATGTCAAGATGCAGCGTCTGCGACGACTCATCTACCGGGCACTCATAGAATTATCAATTTAAAGATAAAATATTTGCATAGAATTGATAATATCGCTCAAATTTTTTTTCATTATGGATGTGCCTTGAATTATTTATATATTTAGATAGATAATTATCTATGTGTGCGTGAAAGCCACACTTGACACTTCGGAAACTTAATTACATTAGACTAGTGTGGGCGTACTTATCTACAAAAAGTTAGGAACTATTTTTAGAACGCGTTCTCAGCTTTACAAGCTATGTACGCGTTGAGACTTAGTTTTTAATTTATTTATCCCAAAATTTCTATACAACCAAGAAACCACTTAAACGATGTAACAAGTATTTCCTAATCTCCTCAAAGGGAAATAAAGCTTTATACCATTTACATACTATTACATGTTACTTTACAAATTACTACATTCAAGTACATACATATATCATAAGATAAATACATTGCAGTTTTGTTGTTTTTATTGATGGTATCTTAATATTACGAGCGACTAAAAAAACTCAAATTCAAACTCAAACTCAAATAACTTTATTCAATACAGAAGCATTACACTTTCTTATTGATGGTCAATTGAAACACTACCACCGGTCCGGAAAAGAAAATACCCTGACCTGAGAAGAACCGGCGAAAGAAACTCAGCGGGGTTTTTTTTGTTGTTTGTCTCATATATTATATAAACAATTTAATATGAGATGAAATAGCCAAGAGGCGATCGTTTCATTCCCAAGGTGTGCTATCGATCATAAACTCATTAATTGTATAATAGCTTTTTGCACATAAGCGTTCCTAAATATATTTTTTTTTTAATTTGGCAACAGAGGCATTTTGAACGCTTTCTGGGATCCTGTTGTAAAACCGTATACATTGACCAACAAAGGAGTTACTGACTCTATGCAGTCGAGTAACAGGAGTAACAAGTTTGTGTTTGTTCCTTGTACCAATGTTATGAGTATCACATTTTCTCATGAAATCATTAGTATTTTTTCGTACATACATAACATTAGAGAATATATATTGAGAAGCAACAGTCAATATCTTGATTTCTTTAAATTTATTCCTTAACGATTCTTTAGCTCTTAGGTTATAGATTGCGCGAATAGCCTTACCTGATTGCAAGTAACCTCACCTATTGGCAATTTTAATGATTTCTTCCATGTGGAACATGGAACATGTATGTATTATTATTTTGTCTTTTTCATTTTAATGTTCAAGTAACTCTGTCTCTGGGCAGTAACGCTTAATTTTGCTATTTATGAATATATAATTTAAAGATTCAAAATTCAATTTTAATAATTCAAGCATATGGTGGCAATTCGTACTCTTAAAAAAAGTACATTAAATATAAGACATCGATAAAATATCAACGCGCCAGTACAAAATGTTACCCAATAAAGATGTATTAAAAACAAAATTATTCATGAGAAAAGCGTTACGATGCTGTTACTGGTTTATGTGTTAAATTGAGATAAAAGTACGCAATGCGGTTATATTACGATATGGAGAGAGATCGATTCTTAATTCGAGATTCTTGAATTTATGTCGTATTGAGACATATATTTTACATTATTATTGAACAATAATCTATTGGATCTATAGGATCTATTAAAGTCAAAGTGGTATTCTCACTTGTGAAATGTTGACAAATGAATTACGGTGTTACGCCATTTTGGTACGTGTGTCCAATAATTTTATAATAATTATAGTCAATTTGAAATATCATGTATTGATATTTTACGCTCGTTTTCTATTTTGAGTTTTAGGTTTCTTCTTACAGCATAGTTACGCAATATAGATAGAAAATAATGACACACCAATTAATAAAAAATAGCATAAACAACTTACACCAAAGGTATTGAGTATTTTATGCTATTTTTATTTAAAATAATAAGGAATATTCCAGTCAATCCCATTGCTAATATATTATTTTATCATAAAATCGTTATATCTGGTAACTGGAATTGCGTATTACGTTCATGTATCGAATAAGATACTACATATTATAAGGAAGATATTATTAACGTCGACAATGTTGTAACTCCTTAATTACTATTAATTTTTGATTGAATGGTATTACAGTGCTTTAATAGAAGATATTCAAAACATAAAAATCATGAAATGGAGTGTTGACGTTAGTTGGGAATTTTTACAGGATATTACTAACGACCTTTTAGAAATTGTATGTCTTCTAGTTTTTATTTTTGCATGGATGCATTAGTTGACAATCCCAAAAGTCGATGTCATGTTTATTTTGTGGTTTGCATTGATGTTCGTTTCAATAAATTCATTCTCCGGAATCAAAATGGTTGTTTATTGTGACCAATACTTTGAGCCTCTACAATGAGAATGTGCCCTAGGGTTAATTGGAATAACATAAAGTAACAGCCTGTAAATTTCCAACTGCTGGGCTAATGACCTCCTCTCCCATTAAGGAGAGGGCTTAGAAAATATTCCACCACGCTGTTCCAATGCGTGGTTGAATACACATGTGACAGAATTTCAATGAAACGAGATGAATTAGAAACACAAATTAAGCACATATAGTGGTGCTTGCCTGGGTTCGAACCCGAAAACATTGGTTGCACAAGATGCACGCGTTCTAATCACGGGGCCATCTCGGCATGTGGAATGATATATAATTTTTATTTACCCCCAAGCAACACAGTCCTTGGCGCACTTACCTTAACTTGGGTAGATATGCCGCTAACGACGTATCATTATTAGCTACCCTAACGCGACACAGTACTTGGCATGATATGAAATCTTAACTTGGATCTCCTATTCATGTTTGATTTCCGATTCTAAATTAACGAGGCTTCTTGTTTTGATTAGACGCTAAAATTAGAAAAAGCTTTATGATTTACTATGCATGTATTCTACTAATCAAGCCATTTCCTGTGAAAAATTATGTAAGCCGTCATTTTATGGAGGAAACTAACTTGGCTTTACATTCAAATATTTAATTGATTGCTATCAAAACTAAATGTGCGTACCGAATATCAGATCGATCGGTCAACAGGAAGAGGATCAAATTTCACTAACTTTTATCCAAACAACAAACAGGTCAATCTAAATAAAACCGTTTATTAATAAAAAACAATGTTATATAAAATTTCAATCGTGGAAAATGAAATAATTTAACATTATTCTGCCAAAAAGTTTCAAGCATATCATCAAAAATCAGTAACAGACAAGGCATATAATTGAATAACAAATTTTAAAGATAATAAAAGTGTAATTAATATTCGTTAATTTCATGAAAGTTTAACATTTAATTGTGAATAATTTATTCAGGAGAGGATTTTGATTTTGTTGCCAATTCGTCACAGCTGAATGAATAGCTTGAACTGTTTACGTTTTCGCTTTGTAATATTGGATATATTCTCCCTGTGAAATGTTAGATAGATAATAAAAGAATAATCGACTTCAAACAAAACACTATTTCAAAACAAATTAATATGCCCTAAAAAGTAAAAAAAAGAGACATATTCAAAACATTGTATAAAGTGTTCTTAAGTAAAATGAAATTAAAAATATTAGACTACTTAAAAGTCGATTTGCGATTATATGATACAATTATTGTTATATTTGGAGCAATTATCAAATCCAGACGAATTGATAACCTCCTTCTTTTTGAAGTCGGTTAAAAATGGAGTTTTTACTGTTTCTTAAAAAATAAAGTTACAAACGAAAGCCAGACAGATCTAGCGTTTAAATAAATTGGTAAGGAGAATGAGCTCTGCAATACATCCTTATACAAATATTATCTTTCAAGTGTCATGAGGTTTCGCTCTTTTAAATGGTATAGTTCTATGAGATTTAGATAATTTCAATTTTGAAACATACAATTCAGATTAAATGTAAAAAAAACAGTCTAAATAACGAAAGAGAAATAAAACAAAAGCTGGATGAAAGTGCAGAATATTAAAATGATGTAACGAGCTTCCGTTACAATACAAATATAAATAAATACAATACAAGTCAACATATACATGCGAATACTTATTTGGTTAGTAGGTCTAATTGACCGTTCTTTGTTAATACTATAATGAACAACAATTTAAGTACTTACGATTTTGTATTCGCTTTTGATACAGTACTATTTTAACCCGTACGCACAACCTGCCTTACTTTATAACTTGTCATTTGTAGATATTTTTTGATGTTGGGACGATTTATTGAATGAAAGTTTCTCGAACTACATAATACGATTGTTTTACATTTTTGGAAAGACCGAAACCACATTATCCATAAATAAATAAAAGTAATTTAACACCAACGTTAATTATTTCATTTATTATACACGAATATTTTCATTAAATCTTTTAATAACCGACAAAAGTTACCAGTGTATATTATGTATAATTCAAGATAAATATTATGTTAATTTGACAGCTACGGTATTTGTTTGTTTTCCATAGCTTCATAATGAGAATTTTGTTATACCAAGATAATATGTTTTTTATTCATGTTATTTTTACTGATATATTTTTTACAAAATGTCATTAAAATTATATATGATGCATCGTCTAGAATAAGAGAATCGCTATGATTCTCTTATTGCATGTGTTTAAAATAGCTTGATTAGAAAATAAGGCTTTTAAATAAACAAAGTTTGTGAACACATCTGTATTATCACAAGCACCATAGCGGTTAGCAAAATTGTGTTTAGTTTAGTGGAAAGAAGAGTACGGTAGCGACCCTTTAATATCCCACTGGTAACGAAGGTTTCTTAGGGACACAATTTCAAGTTTATTCGACCATTTATTTATTAAATTGGTGGTAGGGCTTTGTCTAAGCCCATCTGGGTAGGTACCAACCTGTCATCAGATGTTCTACCGCCAAACAATAGTATTCAGTATTGTTGTGTTCCGGTTTGAAGGGTGAGCGAGCCAGTGTAACTACAAGCACAAGAGACAAAATATCATAGATCCCAAGGTCAGCACCGCATGGTTTGCAGGTGGTTGTTAATACTTAGCCTCAGATAGCCCATACGCCTGTCTTCCACATGTGCTATAAAAAATACGCAGTGGAGATGAATTATACTAGAAAACATAAATTAATTAAACGAAATTCAGTTGAATTTTGGCCGGATATGAATTAGACTAGCCATTTCAGCCTTAGGTGGTACTGATTTAAAAATCGTTTTCAAGATTTGACTCTTACATACTAAGAAGTGAACTTAAATAACAGCTCATGAAAAGAGAATCAACAAAGTTGTTATTCTTAAGAAAATTACGTTACTTAAAATATAAATGTAATGTTATGTTTTGGTCAAGTGTTTAGAACAGCAACAAATAATACAATGATATTACATATTATAATTGTACTTAAAATATCACATAAATAAACCTTAATGTAAATGTAAAAGTAGAAAATTTACACTTTTTTTTCTCCTGTGACTACCGATCCGCATCTAATATGACAGATTTAAGTCTTAACATTCAGCATTTTAAAAAAATTAAATTTAAAAAAAATTAAATAATAAAAATATTTATTTCGATGTCAAATAAATCGTTAGCAGTATGTAACGCCCATATCGTAGCGTGGATACGACAAATCAGAAGACCGTAAAACACGAGTATGATATCATCAAAGAGTTATTTCCAAATGTCCTTCACGCTCTTTGTAAGCGAAAGTATTAATTTGATGATCTAAATACAAAAGCATTTTATAAATCAATTTAAATAGAAAACAAAAAGCGAAAACACACTGTATTGTATCGTTTCATGAATAGTTATAATAATTATCATTTGAGTTTTGAGGTTTTTAGAATTATATTACTTTTTCCTCGTGTTAACAAAATAAGACATTATTATCCAAAAAAATTAATACAACATTATAATAAATACCTAGTAGTTTCCAGCGAGATGAAAATCAAGCCTTGGAAATATAAGTTTCAAAGTTAGGCTCAATCCATCATGTGTGCTAAAAAATTGTCACAAATAATATTTTAGTGAACTTCTCTAAATAGATTTTTTATATCCTCAATGACTCGACAATTGATATTAAGCAACATCGTAGTACACTTATTAATTGTATAAATACTTCTCACAAATATAGATATACTCTCGATTCACTCATTTTCGTGAAATGATTCGTCCAAAAAGTGATCAGGTGCAGAAACAAGCCTCGTTATTGTGATGCTGCTCACTAATATATTATTGGTTGCGAATTTCTTATCAGTATGACTCTGTAGTATAACATACTAATAATAATTCAAGAAAGATGCATATATTATTAGATTTATAACAACGTCTAAAGCTTTCTGAAAATATTTCAGAACACTAATTTGCCTTGTCTTTGTCTGTATTTAAAGTGAACCAGAACGCAATTTTAGGTTCTATTCATTTCTAATAAAAATACGCATTTTTTTAAAAGCAAATTGAATATCAGCTTTCTATTTCGGTTCACGGAAGCTAGAGAGTTTTACAAATGACATGAAACAAAGTTACTGTCGGTCCACCCAGTACGTATTTTGTGTATATGACAATGTTATAGGATTTTCAATTCAGATTCAAAAAACGAACGACGAATGTAGTTTAGTCTTACTATTTAAAATGAAATTGTAGACAAAGCATACATTTGAAAAGAAAAGTTAAAAATGTAAGAAACATCAAGGAAATTTAGAGTCAGAAATGATCAGTCAGATCTATATCTCAATATATGGTAACGAAGAAGATGTTGATGCAGTTTTTGATGCCGATCACACAAACGTGACAATTGACGACATATTTCGACTTCAAATCAAAGTGTGATAAGACAAAAAATACTTTTAATGTACTTTGTGTACATACATTATTCATGCTTGATTGTAAAAGATAAAATTGCCAGGAAATATGTATGTTGGAAATTCTGTCATATGCGTATACCTACCCGCAGTGGAGCAACTTTTTGAATAATCTCTATACTTATATACACCACAAAAAGGCAACAAGAAAATAACTCTGTTGTTTTTTTAATTATTTATTATGAGTTAGTTACACTATTGCAAAATAATTATGTCCTCATTCACAAACATTATTCAGTTTATAAAAATTGAAAAGAAGTAGCTGACAATACATCCACGTAGGATGAAATTTTATTAAAAAATTGTATGGAAATTTGACAATTTTAAAAGTTCATTCTATGAAAAACAGTGTTTATGCTACTGTTTATGGGTACAATTAAAGAGCTGTTGCAGCGTCACCTAAAATAGAGAAATTGTTGAATAAGAATTAGTATGAAAGTCGTCGTCATATTTTAAGACAGAAATATGAAAATCGGCGTTGAAGATTCTATTTTTAAGTAAAACATTGCAAGGTTTCCCGATGAAATTTCATCGGATACATGTGTAAAAATAAATATGGGTGTATTTAATTAAGATTACGTTCTGTTGAATAAGGTCCAATTGATAGCAACAATTGGTGGAGTACATATCACGTGGAACGTTTCAAAGTTGTTATCACAAAGCTGTTAAATACAGGGTCACGTGCTGAAATTATATGTGGCCTAATCGCCTTTGTACTCTATAATCTGGTTTGAAAGTTGGTGAAATAAGATAATTCGATTATTAATTGCTTAATCGTTTTGATTTAACAATTTAGTAAATTTGTATAGCGTAATAGATATTACGCTTTAAATGATCCAAATAAAATAAGGTTTATAACCTTAAAAATTTATTTTTCAATTTGATTCTTAATGTTTAAATCAAGTGTAAAACAAAAAGTTTACGTTTTTAATTCCACTAAATAATTAATCAATCTAAAAGGTTTTTTATTTATGAATAATGTAAATCTTATGCTTTTGTTTATTTCAGTAAGTTAACCAATGCAACATTCTACTGTAGTGCAAGTTTAGCCTATTAACGTTCAGAGTAAGTGATTTCATCACTTATATTTGCCAGAAAATGCTCCTAAATACAAAATATATATTTTTATACCTTAGGCGCACTGGTAAATTATCATAACTCCCCGTAAATGCTGATATTGGTAGTTCAATTACTCTTACTATACAAAAATATAAATCTTTTATGATATTTGAGCAATTACATTTAAAACTATAGCTGAAAAGTTTTATCTGAATATAAGTAAATGAAGGAATATCAATCAAAATCAAAATAATCTTTATTCAAGTGGGCTTTTACAAGCACTTTTGAATCGTCAATTAACAATTAAGTGAAGCTACCACCGGTTTGGAAAGTAGATTCTACCGAGAAGAACCGGCAAGAAACTCAGTAGTTACTCTTTTTCAAGATTTAAAAAATACAAAGTCATGTTAGTTAATACAATTATTAAAATTAACATATCCTGCGTGGAAGTCAACAGGTATTAATTCCATGCTTTTTTATCATCTACAAAATCTTGTATCGAGTAATACGCCTTTAGTACCAATGTATTTTTTATAAACGATTTGAATTTACGAAGAGGCAAAGTTAAAAATGTCTGCGGAATTTTATTATAAAAACGGATACCTTGCCCCAAGAAAGATTTATTGACTTCGCGGAGTCGGAAACTTGGCGTCATAAGCTTATCCTTATTCCTAGTGCACATACAATGATTATCACTGATTTTATCAAAGTGATCAATGTTACTGTGAATATACATAATATTATTGTAAATATATTGCGACGCAACAGTGAGTATTCCTACTTTGTTAAAAACACCCCGAAGAGAGTCTCTAGCTCCAAGATTATAAATAGAGCGGATTGCTCTATTTTGTAAAATAAAGGCAGATTCAATATCTTCAGTACCTACCCTAAAGTAATATGCCATATGACATAATACTGTGAAAATGGTGGTAGGGCTTTGTGCAAGCCCGTCTGGGTAGGTACCACCCACTCATCAGTTATTCTACCGCCAAATAACAATACTCGGTATTGTTGTGTTCCGGTCTGAAGGGTGAGTGAGCCAGTGTAACTACAGGCACAAGGGACATAACATCTTAGTTTCCAAGGTTGGTGGCGCATTGACGATTTAAGGAATACTTAATATTTCTTACAGCGTCAATGTCTATGGGCGATGGTGACCACTTACCATCAGGTGGCCCATATGCTCGTCCGCCAATCTATACCATAAAAAAAA
This sequence comes from Vanessa cardui, assembly GCF_905220365.1. Taxonomy (NCBI): domain Eukaryota; kingdom Metazoa; phylum Arthropoda; class Insecta; order Lepidoptera; family Nymphalidae; genus Vanessa; species Vanessa cardui. The sequence continues at coordinate 4,098,814 of NC_061131.1, forward strand.
AATGAAATAAACTAGCGGTATCAATATCAGTTAATTGTCTAACTTTTCTAACCGCGTATGCTTCGGAGCTGAGTATTCCTGCTAGGGATGATAGATGAGGACTTCACTGAAGTCCAGAAACCAATTCTATTCTCAAGAACACCGTACAGAATACTCCAATAGCATTCTGTGATTTTTCACAAGCATCGTAAATATTATATGTTTAAGAAGCACAATTCCCGCATCAGTTGTTGATCAACCTCTTGTAAAACCAAATTGCTCACTATGAAAAATACTATTTATACCGAAATGGACAAGAAGTTGATTATTAAAGATGGGAGTATTGAAATAGGCCTGTAATTACTGGGATCACTTCTATTTCCATTCTTAATAAGTGGTACGACTTTACTAAATTTTAAAAGGTTAGGAAATGAACCCGTGTCCAAATTCTTGCTAAAAATTACTGCTATATACGAAGGAATATCGTATATAATGTTATTAATGAATTTCAACGAAATGCCCCATATGTCGGTAGTTTTTTTTTATTTTGAGTGTTTTAAATACTTTTACAACATCTAATGCAGAAACTCTGAAGTGAAACTGTTTCAAAAGAAAAATCAATAACGCATTTAGGAACTTTTTTACTAATAAGCTGCATCTAATGTAGATGATATTGAATGAGATGTAATTTTAATAGGTATGTTATCTAAAAATATTTCAAATAAATTTGCAATTTCTAATTCAAAATTTGTGTATCTACTGCCTGTGTTTAATTTGATAGCTATAATTTCCTTTTTGTGTTTTCCACTAACACTTCCAATAATATCCCAAGTGGCCTTTATTCTATCATCGGAAGTCAAAATTTTATTCTTTATGTATAAAGACTTATCATAAATACATACTGTTTTTAATAATTTGGAATATTGCATATTGAATATTGAATAATATGAACGAATTATATTAAATAGATAAAACACAAAGTATTTTAATATATATTAGTCTGTTTTATTTCTATAACTAAGGTATGTTTTTTTTTCTGTAACAAAATTAATTAAATAGCTATATTATGCTATTTTATATAATATCAGACTAATAATAGAGAGAGGAGAAAGTATTTTCGTATTTTTTAGGAAGAAGTTCCAGTAAAATTGCTTTGGTTGTATTTGATACAACTAAATATATAACATTTTAAAAACAGGTAAATAAAAAGTAAGAACTCTTTCCCATGATATTTCTTTTATTTTTCCCGCCAAAATTAGTGATTCTAACAAAGAAATTCGATACATTCTGAATTCTTTTTATTTTGTGATATCTGTGGACTTAAGGCGGTACAGAACTGCTTTCTAACTTATTAGAGTGGTTCAAAATTGGTTCACGCATTTTCAGTTCGGGTATTTTGATATCAAAGCTAACTAACTAACTTCATCGTTAGCTCTGGTCGATCTATTGCAGATAAAGTCGTTGCAATTTCTGATAAAGTGGAGCAAAATTGCCATATAGTATTTACTACATAGCTAAATTGTTGAGGGTTTTTCGCGAAACAGTTTTGACCAACCTGAAAAAGTCTGGATGTTCTAACCACTGGGCCGTCTCTGCTCGACATGATGTATAATGAAATTAAACGAACGTGCGATCAAGATGTGATGATCAAAGTGCAGTTAAGTTTAACAGACTATAGTGAAACTGGGATTGACTCGCAATAAGATAATGATGTATGTATTGATGAATATAATATGCTTTATTTTCATAAGAATTAATAACTAAAATAATGGTGGCAAGAATGCTAGCAGCATTTCCCCGTTGAATTGCAATTCCAATCCTCAGGGCAAAAAACTAACCAGCCCACCTGTCACCAGTGGAGGCAATGAGGTGAGGTATTATACTTTTGATGAAGCTTTTTGCACCACTACTCCAAGGGCCAAGCGTTTCGACAGTAAATGAAACAAAAAAGTAATTTGATATACGACATGAATACTTAGATCTTTATTTGCTTCACCTTATTTCATAACAAAATTTATTAATAAAAATCTTTAATATAGCTAAGTGACTCAAATTCAATTGCAAAATACTTATAATATTTTTTATTGATGAATTGGAAAGGAATAATTTTGTATGATCTTTAGACGCAGGGCAAAACCATCGATTCGGCGATCACTAATGCTAACAGCAGACTAGATTCAAGCAAGAAGTTCAGAAAAACAGAATTGAAAAACAGAAAGACTTTCTTTTTTCTCATGATAATGCCAGACCACACACATATTTAGCCAATCACCAAATATTGGGAGAGTCAGGTTGGGAATTGTTATTAGTTATTACATCCACCATATAGAATTTACATCCTCAGATTTTTGTCTTTTTACCTTTTCAGTCTTGTATGTAAGGTTAACCTGAAAACCTGGAAAGAGGACTGTGTTAAAACTACTTTTCGTAACAGCCTCTTGATAATCAGGGCCAAAATTGCTACAGCATAGGAATAATGTAAGTTATAGAAGATATTTATATTATAATCTATTAGAAACAAACAGCGATAAAACATATCTTGAATATGTATGAAGGGATTTTTCTTTAACTAAAAACTTTAAAACTGTAGTTCATATGTTAAGCTTTAGGTACGTTCCAAATAAAATCAAAATGTTTAAGTAATTTAGAAACAAATTTCATGTTCTAACTAGATTCCATGAAATTTTAATTGCTTAAAATTTATATGAAAAACTGATCGAATCGACTTGACGGGTTTTAATTAAATTTTGCGAAAATTTGATTATTTAATATATTACTATGAAATTTTTATTTACATTGAGTAAAGGTGAATACTTAGAGATCTTCACTTGCTTTACAGAGCTCGGAAATTCTTACATCACCAACTTCCAAACCTTTGGTTCATATTCATGATGATAATTAATTGTCAATCTAAAATATATTTTATTTTATAGTTTTGTTTTTGTTACTGCATCGAACCGAAATTTAAACCCTGGGGATTTGTAGCCTAAAAATTAAAACAATTAGGCATTCAAGTTACAAAATTACTTAGTCTTTTTTATGGTATATGTTGGCGGACGAGCATATAGGCCACCTGATGGTAAGTGGTCACCATCACCCATTCACAATGACGCTAACCTAACCTTTTTTTTTTCTCGCTGGAAAAACGCTTTACGCGCTTCCCCCACGTGATGGAAAGTGGGGGTGTGTGGGACTCCCCGGAGCCCTGGACGCCTAGTGCGCCCAAGTACGCCGGGTTTACCCACTAAAAAACCAGCGGTACCCTCTCCGTCTTTCGGCGGACGCCACGGGATCGCTTACGCATGCTACCGTGACGCCCTGACGGTCGGCCCGCCTATGCGGGCCTCCAACTCCTACGGGGAATTCCCTGGGTACTGGGACCCCCCCTGGTCCCTGCGGCGCCTATTGAGGCGGGGGGAGAAGATGCGCGTGGCGCCTTTTCCTTCTCCCCGGTCGTCTTCTGCGGAGCGAGTCGGCGGCGGCATTATTTTCCCGCTCCCGCTCCGCGGCTTCCTTCTGCGACATGACACTTTCGCAGAAGGAGCGCATCTCTGACCAGCACATCTCGCTAAGCATGGCGTTGATAACGCTCGGTAGCGAGAGGTCTCCACCAATAGTCGCCGCAAGGATGTGTCTCTGGGGTCCCCACGCAGCACACTCGTACAGGGTGTGGTATCGACCGTCGACCGGCCTGCCCTGAACCCGTACTGAGCCTCTGAAAGACTCGGACCGACTTCCTCGAGGTGTTGAACGAGACGGGCTGCGAGGATCTTCTCGAAGAGTTTTCCCGTCTCGTTCAGCAGCACAATTGGCCTGTATGCCGAAGAAGAGTCCATCGGCCGACCTTCCTTCGGCAACAGCACCAATTTTCCTTCCTTCCAAGGCTTCGGAAACTGCCCGCTGCGCAGACATTCGTCGAACAGCTCCCGAAGCCTTGCGTCTAGGTATTCCAGGGCGCCGCACAGAACAGGCCCTGGAACCCCGTCCGGACCCGGCGCTGTCTTCTTGGCCCTCAAGCGGCCGATGGCCATCTCCATCTCCCGCTCCGTCATCAGTGGTGGAGCCACTGCTGTTTCAATCACGGAGCGAGAGGCCATCTGCGGAGGGACATGCTCGCCTGGATGGGGGAAGAGTTCTCCGACCAGGCGCAGGAGGAGTTCCGGCGGCAGCGTCTCGGTGTCGGGGGCACCTAGGGTGCGGAACTTCCCACGCACACCGCGGTACGGGCGCCCCCACGGGTCTCCCTTTCGGTCCTCCCTGTCGGGTTAAGACCCTCCAGAAGCTCCTCCCTGGCCTTCTCCTTAGCCTTCCTTATCGCCAACTGCAGATCTTTTTTCAGCTGGCGATATGCGTCCAGCATCTGACCCTCCAGATCCGTGTCGAGGCCGTTGCGCCTTCGACAACGGACGTAGGCCCTACGCGCCCGGCAGCAAGTCGCCCTAAGGACAGCGATTTCAGGCGACCACTAATAGACATGCCGGCGCGGTAACCTGCGCCGGGTCCGAGGCATGGCCGCATCGCAGATTTTCTTGAGCGAACTGCGCATGCGGCCCGCCAGCTCCTCTGAGCTGTCACCCTCCCTCCTCCCTGCGGAACCCCACCGCTGCACAATGGCGGCCTCCTTGACCATATCTCGGTCGACTTGGCCGAGTGACCACCTCGGCAGCGTGGTCGACACCCTCTGGGGTTCCGCCGGCCTGCGCGAGGTGGAGATCTCGAATCGGATATAACGGTGATCCGATAGAGTCTCCACCTCCTCCTCCACTCTCCAGTCGACCACTCTGCGTGCTACGACAGGGGAGGCGAACGAAACGTCCACCACGGAACCCCCCTGCTGGCGCACGCAGGTATGAACCTGCCCCCTGTTGAGAAGGGACAGGTCGGAGAGTAGGGCCCACACTTGAACGGCCCTCCCTCGCGGATTCGTTGCGGGGTTGCCCCAGGCACGCGACTTCGCGTTTAAGTCGCCGAGAACCAATATCGGTTTCGGCGACTGCCTGGCCACCGCAGCTCTGACTAAGTCGAGATAGGTCTCGAACTCAGCCAGGCTGCGGTTAGGGGAGAAGTACGTCCCTACGACGACGTACTCCCCCCACCCCACCACTGCGTAGCCCGAGCCCCTCTCGATGAGTGAGAGGGGAGGGCCCGTTCCGCTCCTCGTGAGGACTGCCACAGTTTCGTCCACGTCCCCTACCCAGTGAGTTAAGGGAGGAACGTAATAGGGCTCGCAGGCCACAGCCAGGTCGATCCCCCACTCCGCCATGGACTGCAGTAGAAGATCCTGAGCCCCGGCGCAGTGGTTGAAATTCGTCTGAAGGAAGCTGAAGTCTGCGCTCATGTTGACATTGCAGCTTCCTCCTCGGCCTGGCGCTGTCCGACGTTGTTGTTGGTCTGGGTAGTGAGGACCACCTTACCTTTCGTGATGGGGGGGTTACATTCCTTTGACCCCATCACGTGCCCGGAGGGCTTGCCGGCGTCTGCGCACACCGCGCAGCACAGCTTCCCGGTGCATTCAGCCGATTTGTGGCCATTAACGCCGCACCGAAAACAAAGGCTCCCTCGATCCGCACTGAATGGGCATAGTATCCTCGTATGGCCAAGACCCATGCACTTGTAGCAGCGCAGAGGGCGCTGCTCCAGCACGTATACCCTAGCCGAGCTCCACCCAACCAAGAGACGTCCGGCGTCAGACAGCTTCTTCGCCGCAGCTACTGGACATGTCACGCGGACCATACCCATGTAACCGGGTCCACGTGTAATCTCTCCACATCTAACCACTTCGGTGGGACAACTTCCCTCGCGAGCGCTGTAGCAGCGCAGAGGGCGCTGCTCCAGCACGTATACCCTAGCCGAGCTCCACCCAACCAAGAGACGTCCGGCGTCAGACAGCTTCTTCGCCGCAGCTACTGGACATGTCACGCGGACCATACCCATGTAACCGGGTCCACGTGTAATCTCTCCACATCTAACCACTTCGGTGGGACAACTTCCCTCGCGGGCGACTGCGGCGATTATCTTATCTTTGGTGACGGAGTCATCTAGCCCCGTCACCTTAATGTCCACCTTTCTTACGGGGTGAACGACGCTGGCCACCCCATCTAACACTGTGCGGAGCTTGTCGGCTAGTTTATCTGCCTGGTCCGACTGTGCTCTCGGCAGCTCCAGCACTCTGGCTCCCGTCGCGGAACGTCGGACTTTTAAACCCTCGTTGATCCCGAGTTCCTGCAGTTTTATGCCTTGCTCAGCTCGCTCCAAGACCTGGGCATATGTTACGCCTTTCTGCTCCGCTTCCGGCTGCAGCGTAACCACTACTGCAGCTGTACGAGGAGCAGTCAACTTAGGCTTAACCGCTTGGGGTGCTTTGGGCACCGTGTGCGCCTCCGTGGCAATCGTTCCAGCCGAAGGCCGTTTCCCCTTTTTTCCTTTTTTAACTACGGTGGACCAGGACATCCCCTGGACCACTTGAGGCGGAGTTGTCTCTTACACGGCGCTTGAACAGCCAGCAACAGGTGCCGGTGGGGCAGCTGGTGACACCCGCTTATGTAGAGGTGCGGAATTCAGCGGTGGAGCCGAATGGACTGCCTGCGCTTGGGACACAGCGATTTGCTGCGCTGATTCCCGCCTCTTATCCGCAGCTAATGGAGGGCGCTGTATTTTTGCAGGAGGGAGGCGTTCCTCCAATTCGGCAAATCGGGCGTTGAGCATAACTCCTATCGTTGAGATAATTGAAGCTTTTATACTGTCCACCATCTGAGCATCCTGTGTGGAGCTGGTGGACGCCTCATTTACCACAGCGACCTTGGACCGTATCTCCGCAAAATCGCGGCGGTGAGCCTTCACCTCGGCCTTGAGGCTGTCCACCTCTTTGCGCAGGCGTCCATTATCGGCACGGAGCTTTCGAGTCTCCTCGGCTTCCGTCCGAGACGCTAAAGCATCTACGATCGCCTGTAGTGCAGCCGCCGACTCCCTCAGCTTCTTGCCAAACCCTCCCTTTAAGTTGGAGGACTTTTGTGCCACCTCCAAAATGAGGGCTGCGCTACGACCAGCCTGTGCGCGAAGTTCCTCCGCGCCCATTTTTGCGGGATCCTTGGTTTGGACATCCGAGAAAGAAGATTCTTCGGAGTCCAAAACAGTCTGAGGAGGTTCCTTTCGAAACGCTCGACTACGAAGCGATCGTTCGAAGGCCTCCTCTCTAGCCTCACTGGCCTTGGCCTTCAGCTCGACCTTAGCCCGAGCGAGACCACTTCCACGACCTTTGGTGGTTTTGCAGCGAAGCGCAGGCTTGCTTTTTGCAGCTATCCTCGTCTCCGTCTCCGTATCGGAATCGGAGTTAAAAATAGTGAGGCCCTCGTACGGCCTTTTTCGCCGAATTAGGGCATCCGACGATAATTCGGTGTCGACTTCCATCGTCGAGAACAAACAACATAAAAATAAACAACCAAACAAACAATTCCTTTATTAACATAAGAATTAGCAACATTAAATGCTTAAATATATATATACAAATATGAACTAAAACTAGTTACTGTATAAATCTTGACCGCGTGGAATGGTGGCAAGAATGCTAGCAGCATTTCCCCGTTGAATCGCAATTCCGATCCTCTGGGCAAAAAACGAACCAGCCCTCCTGTCACCAGTGGAGGCAATGAGGCGAGGTGTTATACTTTTGATGAAGCTTTTTGCACCACTACTCCAAGGGCCAAGCGTTTCGACAGCAAACAATATATGTATTTATATTAATATAAATACATAAAACTGAAACAATAAATAAGATATAAAAAGATCAATTCACAACAACAAAACCAATCCGCAAGCAAAACAAGTGTCCGATAAACAAAGCAAATAGTCGAGATGTGACGTCAGAGATAACGAAAACCAGTTTCAAAGCCAGATGTCGTTTAAATTCCTCAAGTCGTAATATTTAGTCGCAGTATCCAAAACAACCTCCGTCGAAGACGTCCGAACGTTAAATCGACGCTAACCTAACCTAACCTAACCTTGGGAATTAAGATATATGTCCCTTGTGGCTGTAATTACACTGGCTCACTCACCCTTCAAAACGGAACACAACAATACTGTGTACTGTTATTTGGCGGTAGAAGATTTGGGGTAACCTACCCAGACGGGCTTGCACAGAGCCCTACCACCAAGTAAATATTAAAATATTTTTTGTTAAAATAAAAGTTGTTAATGAAAGCTGATATTAGTCTTATACGGTTGAATTTAATATTGTTAAGTGACTCAAATTCAATTGCAAAATACTTTAAATCCGATCGTTTTACAATCGAAGTGCTCAAAAATCTCAAACAGTAATCGAAAAGGGGATTCCTTCGGGAATTCAGATCTCTTTGTAGGTATTTGCAGAAATTCGAATAAAGGTTGTTCAAAACTGCAGGAACAGTAACAAAGAAAGCACGTTGTTAGTGAACTTTATATATTTGACACGCTCATCAACTTTAAAGATTATTCTTTAAGTTAGGTTAGGTTAGGTCATTATAGAAATTAATCGCTTTAAAGGAAAACTACGTACTACAGCTCGAAAAAGTTTATTATTATTGAGAATTTTAAAATAAAACTAGTTCCAATTTGGACCACTAGATGTCGTGCCTCTATTTATAACCTCAGATCCTAAAAGTCTAATGTAATGGATTTCTAAAGGTTTTGGGTCTCAGTAAACTTTAAATAGAATAAAGCAGATAGATGAGTCTGCACTAAAATTCCATTTGGTTGACTTTTATATTTGATGATATCGAATGATGCACATAGGGACGCCGTCGATTAAATAACAAGGCGTTTTTCCGGTCAGTGATCGCTGTCGCTCTGAGATAAGTAAGGGTTTAAGTAACACGAGGTCGCCAATTACGATACCTATTGAATTACACATTTCAGCCTCTAACTTTGTGGAGTGTTTGCGTTGACTATGACGACAGAATTTTTAATACCTTTTTTATTGCGTCAGAATATCTTAAATGAAAGAGAATATATGCCTAATTGATATGGTATTAGCGTATATTAGTATTCTTTTTTTTTACATGACAAAATTCTCGGGTGAAAGAACCGACATACACACATTTTCACAAACATCAGTGCCATATACCATATATGGCACTGCAACAGCATTTTATGGCACGGTGAACATGTACCCCAATACTAGACAGTATTGTCCAAAACAGTGCGTTATCGTGTAATTAAAATGATTGTTTTTCAAAGAGCAAAATATTCAAAATGTTGTAGTAAATAAATCCTTCATCACAGTTGTAAATAATGAATCGTAAAACACGCAATTTATTATGAACTAGCGTCTGTCAGTCGTCAGCTGAAGTTTAAAGTTCCGTGGAATCTGAAACGTAGAAAATGGTACAGAATAGCGGTTTAATCGTTTTTCGGAGACCATTAGGTGAGTTATTTAAAAATGCCACGCTACTAGAACTGTAAGACAAGATCTGAAACATCGTGGAAGAAACTCAAATTGTTTTGGTTTCAATGTTGTTGAAGAATTCCTTGAAAATTGTTCTTCGTTAATTGTTTGGAGATAATTTAAATAATATTTGTTCATTTTATAATAAGAAATTTATGAAAGTTTTGCGGGATTTCCTAAAACTGATTTCCTATTTATTCATCACTAAATAATGTGTTTTGTTACGTTACAAACGTGAACGTTTAGTTATGTTCGTATGTACATTTATACTGATAACTTAATGTAAGAAGAATTAAAAGATAATCCAATGTTACTAAAATACCATCCAAATGACTGATGACACTTCAATATTACTAAAAGACCACGAAAATAAGTCACGATACTTAAAACTTACGAATACATGTTACATACCATTGCTTTAACAAAGGTTACTGTTAAAATGTTCAAAATAAAATACGAGCAAATTTGAAAATACTGTTTTATTAAATATATTTGTTACTTGTACCATATCCAGTCGGTAACCAATATGAGTCCCCTCAGCGTTTGACTCCGGACGATCGTTAAATTACGAGGGACGTTTTCTTATTTATTTGGCACATACCTAAGTATTGTTACACGTGATTTAGTACGTTTCATATAATGTATGTCGCATTCAATTGAATGATACAATTGGTCCGACTTGAGGCTTATTGAATAATAAATTATTTATGTCCAACAGTTAAAGAAACTATGATATATGATAGGAAAAGGGAGGTACAAGTCGTTACAGAGCTTAAGAGATAATTTAAGTGTCATAAAAAATATATAATGTAAATATTTTTCTTCAACTTTGCTTACTTACAATTGCTTTATAAAGAAAAGCTCTCTAGACGTAATGAGATGAAATTTCAAGGTGAGAAAAGACATTGTGGCATCATGTTTCTACTCAAAGTTTGAGTGAAAACTTCTTTGTAGATTTGGAAGAAGCATCTACATTTTTGAACATGTTATTTTGCGCTACGGTTTCCTTTGTTTCATTTACGATGTATTTAACGAGTTCTTTATATAAATCCCTAATGTAATACAAAAATGTGTGTGCAGTTTCCTGGTTTAGTATGTCCAGTATTTCCTAATGCTACTCCCCTAAAATTTATCGTCATCCAAGTGTAACTGGTAAATTGGTGACTTTTACTTTTATAATCTGTTGTCCAAACTTAGTTTACACTGGCCTATCAAAAGGTGTTTTAATGGTTATTAAATATAAAATAATTTTATCGTCAGTGCCATCTACGTAGTAACTTTAAATAAGAAAAATTCTTCTGATTTATAATTCTATAACTTTTCAAACTTGTTTTTATCCCAGGTGACCTACGCTGAGACTAGCTGGCATAAGTTTTAGTTATAGAATATAACTCAAGGAACTGTAACTAAATTGAAAAACTGTAAACTAATTGAAGTTCTGTAATATGTAAAACCCATTAATATATTTGGTAAGTTGTAATTAAATAGGTAGTTCCCTAAATAAAAAACTAATCACTCACTAAGATAAATCCTTAAATAACAATTTTTAGTCCAAATCACAATTAAAATGATATTTATTAACACGTAAGATAATAGTCAATTAAAAAAAAAGAAATTAGTATTATTCTTTTATTTATCGTCTTCCATTTTTTCTCAACCATTCAGTTAAAACAAATTTTTCGAAGTATGCAACCATAATTAATTAAAAATAATTATAATTTTCGGATTTCAAATTTAGATCTTTTCTTGAGGAAAGTATGACGTAACTTACTTTTTTAGATTTACTTTACTATGCCAATGAAGCTAGAGGAAGAATGGCTGGAATAAGGGATGGTGAGATTGATGGTTATCGCTGATAACAGTTAGCTACCATATTGTTATTTTTATTGCATTTATAGAATAAAAGGAAGTAGGTCAGCCTTAAGAGCTTTGTCTGCATCTATTGCATTGTGCAGGATCTGAGTCATGATCACAGTGAACGTAAGTTCTGATTAAGTTATGACCACTTTTTTTCATGTGATTTGCCAGTCTGCCTCATTATTTTAAATATAAATATGATTAACGACATCTACAAAACCATTACAAAACGTTACGTCTAGTTCTTTAGAACTGGGAAAAATAAATGCAGTGTAATTTTTTCCTCATTGCGATCACTTTTTTAAATTCGAAGGTAAAATCAAAATTTCAAGATTAGTCGACTTAAAGCAGCAGTGTTTTAGTTCCTTAAGAAATATTACGCTGGTATTTTAAAGCGCTCTCATTACAGCGCGCTCAGCGGGGATTACAGCGCTCTAGAAGTTGTTTGCGATGCGTCTCCTGTGTACAATACGTTCTGAAGATATGAAGAATGAATGTGTGTTGTAAATACATACGATTTATTATATCATTGAAAATACTTCTTGTATTTTTATAGAATACAATACATTCGCTTTAACTAATTATATTATTCTTATTATTATACTTATTATTCTTTGATGATGAGAGAGACAATTCGCAACAGAAAGTAGCTACTGAAGTTTATATAATAATGGGCAAGCCTTTTTTATTAACAGAAATAACGTAGTCATATTTGGTCAAACCCAGGTATTGAACTCATGACCTTACAAATCAGATACATTATCGGTTATCCACTAAAGCTAAGTTGCATTAAAAAAAAACAAAACACAATAAGATAAGCATTATGAAAATTACAAAATATTGTGAAATAATAATAAGGCAAAATTCAACAGTCCTATAATTTAGATTCACAAGGAACTTCAAACCTTACAAAGTACGAGCATGCACTGTATCTCATTAACCTCCAAACCAAGAACAGTTTCTCTTCTACGAGACATCCGCTAACTTCAACACGAGTCTCTTTGAAAACGTAATCCTAATTAGCACTTGTAATGATATCGTCGTCTCGAATACCTTATTAATGTAAGATAGGGTTTATAAAGACACATTTTAAGGATGTACGAATACACATGATATTTACTAATGATCCGTGTAGTTCTATATTTGTATTCTTATAACCAACCTTGGTATAAAGAAGTGTTAGAAATTGTGACGTCATCAATACACAGTCAATATTGGAGTTTCTCATGAATGCCATTAAACTGTCTCTCTCGTTCAATAGTTAGAAAGTATCAAGATACTTTGTCTTGGAAAAAACAATTAAAACCTTCTATTACGACAAAAATGTTTGGGTAAGCACTCAAGTTTAACTTGTATTTTTAATGATTTTCTTGCTCAGCAACGAAGGAACATACATATAATGAAAGCAACATGTATAGGACAACGTTCCAATACAAGTTTAATTACCAACTCGCCCTATATATAGCCGAGATGACCCAGAGGTTAGAACGCATACATCTTAACCGATGATTGCTGGTTCAAACCCAGGCAAGCACTACTGAATATTCATGTGCTTAATTTGTGTTTATAATTCATGCATGCATCTGGTGCTCGGTGATGCAGGAAAACATGAGGAAACCTGTATGTATCTGATTTCATAGAAATTCTGCCATATGTGAATTCCACTAACTAATAAGGAATAAGTTCCAAAGTTTCTCCTCAAAGGGAGTCCGTAGCCCAGCAGCGGGAAAATTACAGGCCGTCGATATTGATGATACCAACTCGCATTGCATGGTGAAACACATTCTCCTCAAGAAAAATAACATTTGTAACCCAGCAGTAGTGTCTATAGATCCTAAGTTGTTTTTAATATCCTCTATAAGCATAGAAGATCAAGTAAAAAAATCCTATTAATGACATTTCCCAAAACTTGATTAACCCACTAAGTGCCACTTGAGTAAAGTGGTTCGTAATATATAAGAGGAAAATCTTATCATGGAATAAATTTATGCGTGTGGAAAACCTCTCTCCAGTTAAGCCAATGTATTAATTCAACATTTTTTCTTAACTAAGTAATAGTTTTAAACAAAGAATTGAAGCCGTGGAGTATATAACAACAAACAACAACAACAGCAGCCTGTAAATTTCCCACTGCTGGACTAAGGCCTCCTCTACCTTTCGAGGAGAAAATGCGGGTTGGTGGTAACACATGTGGCTGAATTTCTATGAAATTAGACACATGCAGGTTCCCTCACGATGTTTTTCTTCACTGTCGAGCACGAGATGAATTATAAACACAAATTAAGCACATGAACATAACCCGCAATCGTCGGTTAAGATGCACGCGTTCTAACCACTGGGCCATTTCGATCTTGGAGTATATAAACTGAACATTGTTCCTTAAGCTGGACTTTGATATTTAGGTTACCCGGGTAACTGTAATTATTATTTAAGAGACAGACTCGACTTCAGAATACTGTCGACTTAATGAGGGTACGGTTTAGGTTACACAAGAGAAATGTACAGTCTGCTTTTTACAACGTTTGAGATGAAAAATTCACCTGCTCCTTATGTTTTATCTTAGTCAAAAGCAACCTGGTCTATGCTGAATTTTGCTTTATTTTTGCAATTCCTGCTTTAAATCGTTTAATTTGATATTATTAATATAATTGCATGATAAATTCGCATAGAAAAAGAAAGCATGTGATTACTTTGTGATTGATTATATGTGATTAGTGAAATGTTTTCTCTTCCCACTTTTATTACTCGATTTTAATTATTTATTATAACGCCTTGCTAGATGTTTATAAGGAAATCCAGTTGGTGAAGTTACAGTAGGAATTAAGTCTTCTAAAATGCTTCAGTGATTTCAATCGAATGATTTTTAAAGGTATCGAAATATTTTTTGTGATTGCAATGAACATATTTATTTACGTAAATATTATTAACATAGAAAGCTTAATTATATAAAATTAAAAATAGTTACTGTACGAATCATGACCGCGTGGAATGGTAGTAAGAATGCTAGCGTCATTTCCCCGTTGAATCGCAATTCTGGTCCTCTGAAAAATTAATCTCTCCTGTTACTAGTGGAGTAAAAAGGGTGAGGTGTTACACTTTTGATTAAGGTTTTTAAATGATTAGTCCAAAGTTACTTGGTAGGTCCTTGTGAAGGCCCGTAAGGGTACCCAATAGTTACCACTAACTCACCATATATGCTACCACCAAGCAGCAAAATTTTATATTGTTGTGTTCTTTCCGACTTTAATGGTGAGTTAGCCAATATGAATACAAGAGACATATTAAGTTAAAATTTCCAAGAGAACCAATGTTTATGGTAAAAAGACCGAATTGCGTTTTTTACTAAAATAATATACATCGTTATAAAATAATAAGTCAATAAATGCTTAATAGTGCTCAGTCACATTTTTATCGAATTCAAAACAATTTTTTTGTTTGATCCATCCGCTCCATACACTTGGCTATTTCAACTTTAAAAATCTTAATAAGAAACGTTTGCATACACCGTATTTCATCGTAATCTAAGTCCCAGCATCGGGTAGCGCATTATGCAACAATTCCCCTTAACTTTCAGACAAACACTGAAACTCGAGGACTCACTACACGTCCCGCGAACTTACCCTCGTCGCTTTGATAACGACATCTTCATTTACAAGAGTTAGATCTTGAGTAGATAAGTACGTTACTGTTACGTATTACATTTTAAAACTGTAATTGTTTTACGAAGATTAACCATTTATATTTGAAATATAAATTCCAAATTAACATTTTTTTTTACATGAACATTTAATAATAAGAACAATCTTCCGCTCATATTGGGCAAGAGTATTTTTCCTGATTCGATTATTGAAATATTTGCTTGGTTACACATAGTGCCTTTTTTTTATATACGGTGTGTGTGCGTGTTAATTACATACGGTGAATTAATAGCTAATTGTGACAAATAGAAAAGAAATTATAAATACTTTGTTGAGGATTAAAGCTGGCCATTTAACAATATATAAAGTAAAAGTGGAGACAAGATGCCTGTATACTTCGTGAACAGAAGATCCATCACGGAGTACAGCAGATTAAGGTTGAAAAGTATGTGTATGGAAAAAACATCTCTAGACTCGGGAGTCTCACTCTTAAGATAGAAGAAGATAGACCGAACCAATTCTTGCGCACATAATTATGTATTCACTTTAAGATTAAGAAGAGGAGGTTAGTAGGAAACTTACATTATTTTAAAATATAATTTTACAAACATTATAATCACCAAAAGCAACACAAAAAATAAATTGGTATAGATTATAGCCCATATAAAATGTTATTTATTTTCAATCAATTAACGGATTTAAGGAATCAATACGCAAGATATTATCTAAATACTAACGTTTAATTTTACTATTAAACACGTCCTGAGTCGTCCAACTTTCTACATACCTTGGCAGTGTGTAACTTCCCAACTATCTGACAATACCAATCTCTAACTGCACTAAATGAAGAATTCCTCAGCTTTATTGGAGGAAGTTTTCCTGAAAACGCTCTTAAGCATTGTCAAGTTTTCCCAACTTCGACATTGGCTTAAAATGAGCTTGATTGTCATTAGGTACTTGCTTATTTCTATTTCATTTTGTCTTTATTAAGCCACTAAATTCTTACCAAACATCTTTCTTCCTCCAAAATTCATCACTGCAGGGAAAAACCAATCTTTTCTCCGTCAACCCGTTGAAAACTAAGGGATCGAATATGTTACGTCTATTTAATTACACTAACACGCTTACCTTTCAGACCAAAATGTGTATAGCGATACAAAATACTTACAGTTCAGTTTCAGAATACATTATAAACTCAGATGAATCTTTTGGTATGAAGGCCTATCAGTAAAAGGTACGTTCTATGTGAGCTATAACATTATATAATTTACGTATTTAGTGGTATGAGAAGAGAAGAAAATCAAAACTCTCCCCAAAATAGGAGCATATAATTATCAGAATGCAATATTGACTAGGTACATTAATTTTAAAGTAGAGTACACCTATCAAAATGGGTTATAAGTTTTTTATCAAAACTTTTCGAGTAAGAGATGCAGTGGACTCTTACACAATTGCACGACGAATATTTATATTCCATTGTGATGTGATCAGAGTCAACTATTGTAAAACTTTACAATATTTCAATTTCAATTTTATAATTTTCAATTATTTCATTCACTTGTATAGATAAACAAGTGAATCAAATAATTGGTTGTAAAATTAACATAAGAATCAATAACATTAAATGCTTAAATATATACAAATATGAACTAAAACTAGTAACTGTATAAATCTTGACTGCGTGGAATGGTGGCAAGAATGCTAACAAAAATACAATTAAATCTCGCGACAAGCGTTTATTTTACATACATTGTGTCAAATATGTTACCGTTATATGTTAACAGGAAAAGTGTTTTTTTTTCTTTGAACTAAAAAAATACTATTTTTTTTAATGATTTTTAATGCCGTAATACAGTTATAGCAGTAGCAGCAGTAGGTCATTTTAATTTGACAGTAATTATAATTCAGATATCAATTATTATGCATGCCAAATGGTAATTATATTGAAGACTTAACAATACAAAATTTTATATGAACATCTATGCATAAAATTATTTTATTATATATAAAATAAAACAGGTCATGTGACTCAAAAGAGTTAAAGACGTTATACAGCGTAGCCATGAACTCAATTCTCATATGAATTGATGTATTATTATGATTTTTTTACTATTTTGCGAGAAAGCGTTTGCTTTAATCTACTAATAGATTCAGCAGCATGTTTATCGGATATATACATGATATCTACACATTTCCACAGTTCTGATTTATTACAAAGACGCCAATAAACTATATGTGAGTTATATTTTTCGGTGATCGCGTCTGTGTCGCCTATAAACCTCGGTTATCTTCGCTGTTATTATATACGAGCGATACTTTGTTGCCTAGTGGCCTCGTGGTCGCCACGGATGTAAGGGGTGGGACGGATATATCGCCGCAGTAAAGTTATTTGTTACTAAGAGATAAATATCATTCATTTCACTCGACCTCGAGTTTTGAAGATAAAAATTAATACCCCAAATATCGAGTCATGGCTTTCTTCTGAAATAACTTTGAGTGATAACATCAATGGAATATTTTGGGATACCCGTTCCGGGAATATTTTCTGAATCTCGATGAGTGATTATAATCTGATGTATATTTTTAAGGATGAATGAATATGTCATTCACTTAATCTTTCAACCCCTGAGGGTATATCATTCAAAATTGAATATAAGGTTTTGTGATTGTTAGTTTTAAAAGAAGTGACCTTACTTCTAAGAAATTCTTACAAAGACAAATTATAATACTTATGTGGAAGGAAAGTAGGAACTGTAGCATTCTATATATTTCATTCCTTGGTCGATCATATCTATTTTATGTAGATTATGCCGCACTGAAATATTTTTAGATTCATGAGATTAGATAGATTTTGATACACTAGAAAGAGATTGGTTAATATATAGGTATGTATCGGGCCCTCTCGCTCCTCATATGAACGATTATAAAAGTATCTGATAAGTATATACGTAAATGTAAGCGTTATTATAAGTACCTACATATATTGGCAATTAAATTAATGTCATCTATACGACACAACTTAAATGTAACATTGGCAAAATTCGTAAAACCGATCACATCCGAATTAAGTACGCTATTCCAAATTATCAATATTTATTACTTATGTGAATATGATCTTTACACAAATGTAATAACTTGTAATATCATATATATTCGTCAATTTAACACGTCACTGACGCGAGAGTCTATAGCGACGAAAAGCGTTGAATGGCGTGATAGGGAGCTAATTTTATTGGTTGTATAAATCGGAAATAATCGGTAAATTTGCCGATGCTACATGTAAGTTGTGTCGTACTACGAATAAATGACATTTATACATACATATGTATAAATGTCATTTATTCATACAGCCAAAAAACCAAATATTAAAACCCATAAATTAAATTATTATTCGCATTTACGTTTTCGTAGTGATTTATATCACTGATCTTTGAACTTTTTTGTAAAAGATAGGTGTTCCACATAATGTACCATGAATTCAAACCCTAACTCAAATTCCTTTAATCAATATAGAAGTATATGTAACAGAGAAGAACATTACACTACTACCACTTGATAATAAGTGGTCACCGTCGCTTCTAACTATTGGAAACTGAGATGTTACGCCCCTTGTATATTTAAATACTGGCTCAGTCACCGTTCAAAATAAAAACAAAAAAACAAAATATTTTTATTCATTCAGCTTATTTCGTCTAAACAGTAAAGGTTGGAGCCTTCTTTTAAGTGCAGCAGGGCACCTGTGCCAGAAGACACCGCTCTCCCATATCAATATCTTACATAAGCATATATTAATTAAGCGTGTGTGGGTGTGTGTGTGTGTGTGTGTGTGTGTGTGTGTGTGTGTGTTTGTGTGTGTGTGTGTGTGTGTGTCTTTTGTACCTACTTAACATATATTACATATATAAGTTATAATATGCGTTTTAAAAGTGATTCTACTTCATCATAATTGAGGGTTAGTAAATATTTTTTTAAGATGTCTTTGCAAGCATGAAGTTTTAATGAATATATTTTTAGTTTCCTGTTCATCACGTTATACAAGTAGCTTGATTGCGAAGCGTATTGGTTAAGGGCAAAAGCTGTTCTCGTACGAGGTGTTTTGGCAACATCATATCTTTTTCTCTTGCTACGAGGTATAAAAGGTATAGATTTATGCTTTCTTATAACTATGCCGAAAACGTATAACTTTCTGACAGAAAGTATCCCAGAGACTGAATAGAGTTGTGTAGTGGGGAACATGTATGGTTTAAATAACATGACTTTAATAAGGGATCGTTGGGCTCTCTCTAGTTCAATAAACTTTGTTTTAGCCGCACCGCCCCACACAGTAATGCAGTATGTTATAACTGATTGAGCAAGTGTTAAATATACTGTGTTTAGAACTCTTTTAGTAGCTATATGTCGCAAGTTTTTAAATATCCATATTAATTTTCTTATTCTGTTAGATACTATGTTTATATGTGGGTACCATGTCATCCGATCATCGAGCATCACCCCGAGGTACTTTATTGTCGAGACTTTCTTCAAATCAGGACAATCACATTTCAAATTTCGAGCTCCGAACTGTGCACAAGAGTGTAACTTAATTTCAAAGTTAGAAGCAGGCTGGGAACGCTCGGACAAGGTAAAACACATGTAATTTGTTTTAGCAATATTAAGTGTTAAGAGGTTAAAACTAAGCCATTCAGCAATTTTACCGAGCCCTTTTTCGGCGTGATTACGCACTTCATTCCAGGAATCTCCTGTAAAAACAATGGCAGTGTCATCAGCATAGGAGTAGATATGTCCATTCTGAATTTTTAGGTTACATAATTCATTGATATATATCAAAAATAAGGTTGGTCCCAACACACTGCCCTGCGGAACGCCATAGGTAATATCAGTCTCATTGCTAATATATTTATCAATCCTAACCATTTGGGTACGCCCACTCAGATAGCTTCGGAATAAGGACAATGTCGTACCTCTCACTCCTATGGACTCCAGTTTTTGCAATAGGATGGGAACAGAGACGGTATCAAAGGCTTTTTTAAGGTCTAGAAATACAGTAAGGCATTTGTTTTTACTATCTAACTGTTGTGCTATTTGGGTGGTGAGAGCAGAGACAGCATCTTCAGTTGACTTTCCACGTCTGAATCCATATTGGGAATCAGATATAATGTTTCGTTGGTCTAAATAATTAAGTAATCTATTATTAACTAGTTTTTCCAATATTTTGGACATAGCAGGAAGAACTGAGATCGGTCGATAGTTGTTGACATTGACTATGTCACCACCTTTGTATATGGGCGTTATGATAGATTTTTTTAAGCTTGCAGGGAAAATACCTTTACTAAAGCATAGATTAGCAAAATGAGTGAAGATGGGAGTTATTAATTTGTTAGCAAGTTTCAGGAACTCTGTTGGAATATGGTCCCATCCTGATGCACTGCCCGTCTTTAAGTTCATAAGTATATCGTTAACTTCTTGAGAATTCGTATCAAGGAGCCCAAATGATGAGTAATGAGAATAGGATGAAGTTACAAAATTTGATGATTGTTGTGATGAAAATGGAATATAATAATTATTGTTTTGCTACTTGATAATAAAATAAATGATGAGCTGGTGGTACCTATAAAGCCCATCTACGTATCACTTGCAAAAAGTACTGCCACCTACAATTTTTTATAGATACTGTATTATAGATGTATTATAGATACTCAAAGGTATAGACATAAGTATAGAAGACTAAACAACAACAACAACAACCTGTAAATTCCCACTGCTGGGCTATAGGCCTCTTCTCCCTTTGAGGAGAAGGTTTGGAACATATTTCACCACGCTGTTCCAATGCGGGTTGGTGGAATACACATGTGGCAGAATTTCTATGAAATTTGTCACTTGCATGTTTCCTCACGATGTTTTCCTTCATCGCTGAGCCCGAGATGAATTATAAAGACAAATTAAGCACATGAATCAGCGGTGCTTGCCTGGGTTTGAACCCGCAATCATCGGTTAAGATACACGCGTTCTAACCACTGCACCATCTCGACTCAAGATGACTCTAGAAGACTAATGATAAATTAAGAAACAGTAGCTTAATATATATTTCCCAGTAATGTCCTATTTGTAGACGAACAAAGACGTCATGGATTAATATTTAATATTAAATAATAAAATATATGAAGGAACCTGTATTAAAAAGATACACACTTTCCAAATTAATATTTATACAATACATTGAAATATAATTTGTATAGGTTTCAAATAAATGAAATTTAAAAATGAAAGGAATATTTGGAGATTCTTTAGAAGCAAAATGCCAACTAAGGAACATTTGAAAGAAAACGGGAATAAACTCATCTCGTCCCCGCTATTTAATAACGTTTGAAATTATTTATTTATTGAATTGCTTTCATTTCTTTTTTTATTACATTTTTATTATACGTATAATTTTGTTTTAAATATTAGGGGATCGATGTAAATCGCTGGTAAAAAAGTTTCTGGTAAATATGATATATTGGATATGGTGAAAAAAATATATATAATTTACATGTACTCGTGTAGTCATAGCTAATATATTAGAAAAATATTCATTACTTCTATGTGTCAGTAGTATTAATTACCTACACGAAGTTTTCATTTTTTTTAAACTAAAATGTAGGATCAAATGTATATCATTATATAAAGTTACCGTACTTTATTATATCATAAATAATTTATAATAAAAAACCATGTAGTAATTATAATTAATGAAAAAATAAAAATGTATTTAAAGTCAGTTTGGGCCTCGTCTTCTAAGAAAACGACAACTTCGGAGCCCAACAAAGATCTACTGATGTTCAGTAATAAATTAAAACTTTTAAAAGATGTTTAACAGTAAAAATTAAAAATGTGGAAGGACAACCGTGAGCCCGTGAAGGTTGTAAATTTAAATACAAACGAAAATGAAATAACTTCTAAGTCTTTAAGAACAATATAATATTTACTACATTATTTTATAAATGAAAGTATCGCAGTCTGTCTTTCCTTGCTTGGCTAACGCTGATTATTATTATTAACCCTAATTCCATTCAAATGGGTAGAAAATGCCTTCCAATTTCAATGGGACTTCAATCGGAAATAATTTAGATACAATTTATTTTTTGTATAACATTTCAAAAAACTGACTCGACACTATTAATTGGAATGAACCGAAAAATTGCAATAGTTACGCGTAATAGTAAAAAAATATTCATTTTCGTAAAGGCAAGTTATAATTGAATGCTACAAAAGTATACATTGTATTCGTATTGAACCGTAAGTTGGTTGGGAAAAGTTAGTTCATTGCATGATGCTATTCACCAGGTGCATGAAATACAGAAACATACTTTGTAAACACGCACCTCTGGAGAGGACACGTATTAAAAAGTTAATAGGATTTACTAAACTCTAATATTGTCGGATTGATGCATGAAATTCAAAAACAAAGTTTGTTAATATGCATTTGTGTTAACTTGATTTATTCGTGGAATGCACACGTTCCGCTTGATAATTTATAATGTGTCCAAAATTCAGTTTGTTGTAGTAACGTCATAACAAAGTTACAGCGCCATATTGCATTGCATTGTCACCTACAGCCAGAGATTGGATTGAACAACATGACACGTTAGTTTTCATCACATCATTCACGATCATTTGTAACGCACTGTGTTTATATCAATAGCTGACAGGGCCCAGTGGATGGAGCATGAGAAATCTTAGCCGAAGATTACTGGTTCAAACCTGAGTGAGTAGTAATAAATTTTCACGTGACACTGAAGAAGAAAATGGTGAGGAAACCTGAAGGTTAAAAACCTCTCTCCTCATAAAAGAATGTCTTTGGCTGATAATATTTTTAATATAACTAACTCATATATTACGTCTATTCTGATTATGTTTTGTGTATGTATGTGATGTGACCGCGTACCACTAGGGATATCCATATTTATAATTTAAAATAATAGGGTTGTCTATACAAACATTCAACATCTCCACCAACCCGCATTGGAACAGCGTGGTGGAATATGTTCCAAAACCTTCTCCTCAAAGGGAAAGGAGGACTTTAGCCCAGCAGTGGGAATATAACAGGCTGTTGTTGTTGTTGTATACAATCATTCATCTATGATACCACCTTATTATTAGATGAAATAAAATAGTCGCAAAGCTATATATAAGGTGGTACAGTAGAGCATAATTCTAGAGCCAATGTCTATGTCAAAAATTATCTTGTATGTTTTATCGTAACAAGTTCTACAAAATAAAAAAAGAACATCAATTTAATGCAGCATTCAAAATGAATTTATTATATTTTAATTTATCTTAGAGGATGTGAAAAGCAACTTTGAACGGTTTTCCGTTATAATTGAGATCCGCTTTCGTAATAACGAATTGTTATTTTCGAAATACGAAAACGAGATATTGTATTTCATTCGTCATTATCGATAATGCTATAACAATCTTGTTAAAAAAACAATACAACGTGATCGGCAATAATTTTAGGACTTCCAACGTATCTGTTTTTATTTTATTGACTCTGAACTCAACTTACATATTTTATATTGCGTGATATATGAATACAACCATAAATGAATGAATATGTGAAACATAAGGATCTCTATATAAGCACTAGCAACATCATAGTGATTTCATAGAACATTATTATTCATTTATTATAAAAGATTTTTTACTTGGTGGTAGGGCTTTGTGAAAGCCCGTCTGGGTAGGTACTACCCACTCATCAGTTATTTTACCGCCAAATAACAGTACTCAGTATAGTTGTGTTCCGGTTTGAAGGGTGAGTGAGCCAGTGTAACTACAGGCAGGCACAAGGGAAATAACATCTAAGTTCCCAAGGTTGGTGGCACATTGATGATGTAAAGAATAATATTTCTTACAGCGTCGCTGTCTATGGATGATGGTGACCACTTACCATCAGGTGGCCCATATGCTCGTCCGCCAACCTATACCATAAAAAAAGACTTTTTTTCGTAATATATATATATATACAAAATATTGACTGCTAATATAAAAGGCTATGTAATTAACAGGATATAAGAAAAGACTATCAACTGAGTTTCTTGCTATTTCTTTTCGCTGGAATCTATTAGTAAAGTTTGACTGATGTAAAACGTAGTTTCACTAAAATCCCATGTTATCTCAACATCCAGTAGTAATATTATATTAAAAAATGTTCGTTAACCGCCAAACTGAAAATGGTCTTATAATACCTTTTCATTGGTTAACATTTTAATTAAGAATTTCCCTGAATTTTGGCGAAAATTCATTAACTAGACGACCACTTGATTCATAATAGGATTTCTTTTTCTGAATATTTCCTTAAATTTAGGCAGTCGATGAAATTTTAAGATAAACTATTTTATAAAGATTTAAAATATTTTATTCTTTTTTCCCTTGCCTCCAAAAGTGCCTCAATCTTTATTCTTATAGCGTAATTCGAACATAATAGCCCAGTCATATTAGGTTAAAAAGGGGTCAACCTCGGATTTAAAGATAATAAACTGTAAATTGGTATGAACCTTTGTTTTGTCATTCTAAATGTTGTCTCAAAAGTCACAAACGCTATCGTGTCGACGTCTTAAGATATTAGGTCAAAGGTCAATCCTATTGCTTAAATGAGATTTACACTCATTATTAAAGTTGTAGGCTATAAAATTCCCTACAACTTTTGTTTGAACATTTTTTTCATCAACCGTTTTTGGGGTAGAGCGCGAAGAGAACAGCACACAGCGTACAGTCATATACGGCCTAATGTAAGGTCAAGCGTGAGTTACGGTTATCAGTACGTTGTATAAAGTCAATTATTTATTTACTTGAAAATTATAATTATTAAACAATGCCCATTATTTATGTATAGTACGACTACAACTTAGACGTAGCATCGTTAAAATTCGTAAAATCGATCACAACCGAATTGAGTACGCTATCCCAAATTATCAATATTTATTTCTCATAGTCTAGAGAATGGCTGCTGTACCTCAAATTGGCTTTGACCGTTATCAACATATAGCGTAATTTTATATAAACTAAAAAGTTTGACGTGTATTGACATTGGTAGTACAAAAGTAAACTATGAATATTTCATCTTATACCATGTAATGTACTTTTAATAAAAATAAATTTTTACTTCCTACACTACAAGTTTTTATTTGGCAGTAATATATAGACGTACTTATAGATAGTATTATATAGCATTTTAAGGATTTTTTTTTTCCTAATCAAAAGTATGCGCGTAACAGAAATGAATACATGGAAGATCAGAGACAGTTGTAGTGCTATCCGACCCGAAGGTATAAAATTCAAAAATCAAATTTTTAAGTGACGGAAAAGTCCATAACTTATTAATGGCATAATCTGAAAGTCTTACTTTTTTATGGTATAGGTTGGCGGACGAGCATATGGGCCATCTTATGGTACATTACCATTACCCATAGACAATGACGCTGTAAGAATTACATCGTAACTATTCCTTACATCGTCAATCCGCCACCAACCCTGGGAACTAAAGTAGGTACTATGTCCCTTGTGCCTGTGAACTCCTTGAGCTTAGAGCATGTAGCCTTATCTTATGCGTTATATTATGTAATCTAGTCACTAGACAAACAAGGGAGTACAGATGAGAATCACACCATTTACTTAGGTGTATTTATTAATCATCTCAATTTTCGACAATGAAACGTTTGTAAAATGAGTAAGCTTTGTAAGCAAATTAAACAAATGAACGTTTATCAAACC
This sequence comes from Vanessa cardui, assembly GCF_905220365.1. NCBI lineage: Eukaryota > Metazoa > Arthropoda > Insecta > Lepidoptera > Nymphalidae > Vanessa > Vanessa cardui. Next base: position 4,124,455 of record NC_061131.1, read on the forward strand.
TTTTTTAAATTTAGAAGCTTCCCGACCCCAAATAAATGTGGAAAGGCAAGCGAATTAAAAAGCAAGTAACCGTGTGTGCTTATATTTATGATATCAATAACAAAAATTCCGATAAGTATTTGTGTTCAATCTCTTTTATTATTCATCAACGGGATGAGCACGCTGCGGGCTGTGTTTCGAACAGGAAAATGCAATATATTATTTTATCTCTTTATCTCGTTTTTCTAACAACGGCTGCTTTATATACTAACTTTGTTCTTTTTTAGATACTATTATTTTTATTTTATAATGAATGAAATTCTTTATTTTATTTTAGTTTTTATAAGGAGTTGTGAATAGCAAAAACGATTTGTAGAAATATTTTACTATGGCGTACGTTGCGTGTTTAAGAAAACATTTTAGTTCCATCCAGAAAATAGATATGTTCCATTAGAAACACAGACATTTCTAATGATTTTTTTTTAATATTTTACGTAATTTTAATATAAGTGTATATACATATTATAAAGATTAGTACCTTTACTTGCCATCACGTTTTTGTCTCCATGTAAATTGTGCATATGTTACGTCATGCAATGCTTAATAAAGTTATATTTATTTATTATTCAAATTTGGCCAGTCCTTTCCGTGTTTTAGCAACAAAGAAAAAAAATATTAATATTGCATAAATGAAAATAAAGTTCATAGTACTAATAATAAATGGAGACGAAGTTTTTATATTATAGTGTGACGAAACTTCAAGCAAATATCACCTCCGATTCTAATATCTTATGACTAATTGTAATTCCTAATATCATACATCTTTATTCAAACATTTCTTTTGATGGGTAATGTATATCACATCTTTGAGTTGTTATATCTGAAATAAGAATAAGTTATTACCTCATATATAAAATTTGTTATTATGATTGAAGGTTTTATTTACTACCTTACTTTTATGTATTATAGCAAAATTGTGTGACGAACTCGCTAGCCGTTTTGTCGCTTGTGACACTATATCCAATCAAGATTCATAAATATGTAATGGAATAATATGGGGAATCCTCCCTCCAAAGAATCTCCAATCTCTCCAAATCAAACCACCATTTCAGTTAATTTTCATATCACTTTGTACGTCTATTAGTCATTATATTTATATTAGTGCATATAATGTCACATATTTCTAGAATTAAATAAATATTTTTATTTAAAAATATAATCTTTTCGAAAATTGGTAAGGGCACGTAATCAGCGTTGTGAAATATACAGAATAATTTGTAAAAGAAAATTAATATTTTACTTTTCTTACTAAATTAAAACAACGGTAGAGCATTTTGTACGGCGGTCTGGCGTTTGTAATTATCTTAGCTCATCATAATTATTGCAAGGTGCGGCCTCTTTAACAGCGGCAAACAGTATATATATTTGATAAATCATGCTATTTTGTATTTAAGGAATACAATAAAAAAGATACATGAATGATTTTACTAACTCGAATTTGAAAATAGAATACAATAATTTATAAATATGTATTTTAAAAAATAAATAACTTGAAAATCTCGATATTTTTTTTATTTTATGTTAAGCGATCTATAAGCGGCGGTGAAAGAAAACATCCTCAGGAAACCTGCATGTGTCTAATTTCTGGAAACTCTGCCACGTGTGTATTCTACCAACTCGCATTGGAACAGCGCGATGGAATATGTTCCAAACTTTCTCCTCAAAAAGAGAGGTCTTAACCCAGCAGTGGGAAATTTACAGGCTGTTGTTGTTGTTGATCTATAAGCTATAAGCTATTTAGATAATTTTATTTGTCAAGTAGGAACTATGGGCTTCGTTTATAAAATATTCCTGATTAATTTTAATAACACTTTATATTAAACTTCTGTTTGAATTTCGAGTAAAATATTTAACTATATTAAACAAAATTAAATATTAAATTTGAACGTTATCCGCCTCTAGAGGGACCAACAAGCAGACGATTATAAACATGGGAGGTTTGTGCCGGTCCTTTGTGTTTCCAACTTTACGCGGATCCCACTGAGTAAGACACGTGCTCATAAAGGATTTTCAGTAATACTTTGTTACATAAGCTCTGTTTCGTTACAAAAAAAGTCTCCTTATAAACGACAAGCTTCAATCCAGACTTCATACTATTTTCAAAGGAGTCACTTTCCGCTATTTAAGCCAGGCCGCTGTTATATGAAAAAAAAAACGACATAAAACCTGATTATTTATATTCATCAAACTATGTGACTTGTTCCCATCGATTAGAAAAGGTTAACATGATAGAGGTCGAATTCAGATCGTTGCAGATTGAGTCGAAACCTGTTGACTTCCAGGCAGGATACATTACATACATATATAATTGTATTTAAATGGTACGACTGTATTTTTTAAATATTGAAAAAGAGTAACTACTGATTTTCTTACTGGTTCTTATTGGTAGAATCTACTTTCCGAACCGAAAAGTGCTTGCAAAACCCTAATTGAAGAAAGTTTACTTTGATTGATTGATTGATTCAGTAGCAAGCCACACGTTAAAAATATATTTTACTACTTGGTAAAATAAAAAAAAAAATGAAATTTTTCGTGAAGGAAGGTATTATTATAAAACTGTGAATTTTTCAATCTTGTGAATGCATTAAATACAAAAATAATAATCCTAAACAGTTTACCTCTCTTCTTGCATAGATAGTTCTCGTTAAAATCTACATTACAAATGGATTGTGGTAACCTTCAATTAATTGAAGACTCTTTAAAGAGTCCAATTGAATAAAAATATTTTTATTCATATTATCATCATATAAGAAATCAATTAATCCTGGTATACTGTCCTTGTGAATATGACTGTATCGCTCATCAAGCGCTGCATCTAATAGTATGCAATACATGCAGCCGCCTTTAGAATTGTGAATACAATGATGGCTAGATGATCCTTCATTGTTACCACAATTATGTAGCAAACAAATCGAGCAACTCTGCGATAAGACCTATGAGCAAATAATATAGCACTCTAAATATCGATCCACGCGAGCTATCTATACTGACAAATTATCGCGCGCTGTACCTCGTTATTTTAATCTTATAATCAAATATAATTACTCAGCTGAGATGGCCCAGTGGTTAGAACGCGTGCATCTTAACCGATGTTTTCGGGTTCAAACCCAGACAAGCACCACTATATATATATGTACTTAATTTGTGTTTATAATTCATCTCAAACTCGGCGGTGAATGAAAACATCGCGAGGAAATCTGCATGTGTCTAATTTCATCGAAATTGTGCCGCATGTGCATTCCACCAACCCGCATTGCAACATTGTGGTGGAATATGTTCCAAACCCTCTCCTTAATGGAACAGGAGGCCTTATCCCAGCAGTGGGAAATTTACAGGCTGTTATTTTACTTTACTTTTTTACTTTCAGTATATTATACATACATATCTATGGCTCCCTGTATATTCTGATTACCTCGTTGCTTATTTTCGGTACGGTTTAAAATTTAATCTGGTCTTAGACTTTTTACACATTTTTACCTTACCCAAAGTAATGCGTAAACATATTATGAACCCGTTTGTAAAGTATACATATTATAAGTATATTTATACATTCCACGTGTACCGAACTGATTCGGGGAAGCAATTAAAAGAGTCAGAAGTCTGAATTTCATATCTTATTTTTAAGTTTGTAAAGATTAAAGTTAAAATTGGTTTTAGTTTCAATCTGGTCCCACGAGAGTATTTTATTTTTCATAAAATATTTTATATATCATAATATTATGAAAAATAAAATTAAGAATTTCTATTTTTAACAAACGACATTAGCCTCGCCCACACGCTCCTAAATTTATTAGTCGGCATCAAAAGTTAATCTCAAGACTATCCGTTTAAATACCATTTTTTATTCACGAAGAATAACGTCAATATTATAGTAGCCTTTTGAAATTAATTTTCCTCTGTCGGCGTAGCTATTGAAAATTACAACATACTTTATGTCGTCAGATTAGCAAGAGGTTGGAGCGGGGCGTATTTCAGAAACGGGTCGGAAACTTCACGGGATCGGTCTTTGTACTGAGCTCATTGGAACATACAGCGGTCGCTCAAGAATTTTATACGAAAATAGGCTTATAATAAATTGAACGGATAATAGTATCATACCAAAAATAAAACTAGAGGTCATTTTTATTTATAATTTTATTTGTTAGTTTTAGATTATATGCCATAATACAAGGCAACGAATTCTTCTGTATGAACTGGTATTTATAGATGGTCTAGCTAGGAATAGACTGGGAAATTACTTGCGCCTACACTGAATCCAATACTACTCGTAATTGATCGCAGGGAATGTTATAAACTACCTACGTATCAGTTTTGATACCATCATCCATATCACATCAATATCATTCATTTGAATGTGATTCAGTTCTAAAGTCGAATGCGTTTCATTCCCAACAGAATTCTAAGATGTAGGATCTTACTTAATGCTTTATCGAATAGTTATATTCATGTATGTGTCAACGAACAAATTAAATATATGAAAACACTTCGTTCGCTTTTAAAATATTGTTTATAAGTTTGTATTTTACTTTAAATTTACAGCGCAATTTTTATTTTTTATTCTTTTTGTTACAATACAATACATGTTTGTCTAGTTATTTAATCTTGTTTTTTTAAATACTATAAAAAAGTCGCTTGCAGCCGTCTGTCCCTATATTTGCCTACTTAGATCATTAAAATTACGCAACGGATTTTAATGGATTTTTTTTTACTCGAGGAAGGTTTTTGTATAAAATTTATGGACAATATAGTAAAGAACCATTAATAATTTTGGAAACTTCTATCGTTATGTCGAAAATAAACACATTTTTTGCGCTTACATTGCAAACGCTGGCTAAACCTGATCTTTTACTATTTTATTGCATCCGTGCGATGCCGGGTCGGGTCGCTAGTTGATTGATGCCTTAAGTTTATCGCTGTAAGTTTAGGAGAAGATTTTCAAGGATATAGTATCTACTTACCGTCTGTGACACCCTCGAGTATGTCAAGTTGACTATTTAAATCCCAGTGCTAGAAACAATACAAGTGATAAATTAATTATTCGTCATTTAATTTAGTCAAATCAATATTGATGAGATTAATGTACCTCAATTGTGGTAACAATATATTCGGGGGATTTGTATTGTGCTCACGTTTCTATTATTGTTTGTTTTGTAACCGTAATATATTGAGTATGTTGAATTCGATTAAGCTTTTGTTTTAAAAATAAACGACGAAGTGAGAGAGATGGTACGTAATCCGAGCCTTAAATACACAATCGACTGAAAAAGGAAATAGCTTCTAGAATAAAGACATGTACCGTTTTGTGTACGGATACTATTTAGTATGGCGCTTTGTGTAATTTGTCATTACGATTGTTTTTCAAAAATAGTCTTTAAAAATTGTGGAATAAATGTCAAATTTCTCACCTTAGATAATACTATTGCATCGTGTTAGATGTTTTTACGTGCAAGTGTAATACAAATCCGTACAGGCATACAGACTGATTACCGATACGAATGGGAACCTTCAAGAAAAGAGCTTCTTCCTTATAGGCCGACAACGCACCTGCAAGCCCCCTGGTGCTACACATGTCCATGGGCGGTGGTAGTCACTTTCCAAGAGGTGAGTCCCCTGCTCGTTTGCGCCCTATCACATAAAAATAAATCGATACTGATACGTAGGAATCGATGGGATCGATTATTAAAGTAGTTCTCATAGATTTTTTTATTAAATAGCTTTTTACTTATAAATGAGGCGTAGGGGCAAAGACGTATGTATAACTCCTTATATCGCCAATGAAACAGTAAGTATTCGTTAATGTTTCCTCCTAAAAAGTATTGAAGTCTTTTGGCGGTTTTTCTCAAATATATATTTTGAATAAAGTATATTTATATATTTAAGATGTAAATAATAATACACAAGAATATTGAAACGAAATTTAATAAATAAATGTAGCTTTCAATCAGCTAGACGCGAAAACATACTTGATCACGTATCAATGTCTTTAAAATCATCCAAGCCCATCTGTAAAGCCTAATGGAGCCTTTCCTGATCTTTTTTGGTAATTTCATTCCCTCTCGTATTATAAACTTCCGATGGAAAAATTTCTCAACTGTGTGATTTGCAAATCACGATGTACATTGCTCGTATTGAGAAACAATGGAATTATAATTTGTAACTGAAGTAGTAATGTAATGTACAAATTAATATATCTGTAAAATGTAGTAGCATACGCACGTTACATATGCTATGAGGAAAAGATTACCTTAATTTTAACGAGATTCGTTCCACTTATTACGCAAACTTTATAACAATATTCTAAGTGTAATATTAATGTACTAAAAGATATTTCTTCTATTATTTTGCGACTTATTATAAGCTATCTGTTTCATAAAAGATCAAAACTTCTCACGACATCTCTATTTAAATGATACCCACTATTGTGTTTTTTAAAAAAACTTGCTCATCTGGTCTTTGAGGTTAACCAAGATATGCCATAAAACTATTTAGATTTTACAGACGTGAAATATTTTAGACTAGCCTTATACCCATATATGAAACAATATATCTCAGCATGTAATACATAAATGTATATCTACTATATGAATACACAATTTTAATAATGCCATCCCGGTCGATTTAAGTCATTCTCTTCGGAAACCATGCCCAACATATTTTTATTTGAACATAGGACAGACGCGATTTCAGTCATATAAGCTTCATACTAAATCACTTACTGTTTTACACACAATAATATAACAAAGTGAAAAAAATAAACATAAAGTCAGCCCATAAATGTTCACTGATAGACTAACTCCTTTCCCTCTGAGGAGAAGATTTGGAGCTTACTTACACGTGACAGATTTTTATCCGCCAGATATTGGTTCTGTCACAATGTTTTCCTCGAACGTCGAGCACGTGATGAATTATAGACACATATTAATCTCATGAAATTCAGAGTTCAGAATTTGGTGGACATTCTAATAAATTATAACGTATGCTATGTTGAAATAATTTCAATTACCATAGAAAAATATATCTATCCCTCACACACACTTGTGTCTCACTTATTAATTACTCGTCTATATTTCATCATCATCATCATCACCATCAGTCCGTTTTTGTCCACTGCAGGACATACGCCTCTCCAAGTGCACGCCACTGTAATCTTTCTCTAGCTACTCGCATCCAGCTCCTGCGTATATTTCTATAGGCAATTTTCTATTTTCTGTATATAGTTCTATACGTCTATATTTGAAGTTTTATTACGAATACTTATAAATATTCTCTATTTCCTTCTTTGAACTGATGATGTATTTAGTTTGATTATCAATAAGTAATTTGAATAATTCTAAATTGAATACAGGAATTATATTTTATTTTAAATTTTGGTATATACATATAAACTTAGTGGTAGGGTTCCGTGCAATTGATTTTGGATAAGTACCACCAACTCATTACAATTTATTCTCCCAACCTATATTAATACTACTACCATCGATGTCATTTAAATACAATGGTATATTTCAAACAAAGAAGGAATTAACATCAACAAACCTTAGTTCTTGATTGATGTGTCTCTCTGATAGTAGATACAACACTATTTTTTATTTAATTTTGCTAGTAATGTTTCGATAACAAAATCTTCAACAATCAAAGCGCAATTTTGTCGAAAATCCATTATAAATACTAATAGTTGAAGAGATTTTTTAAGGAAACAAGACAAAGCCAGCATTTCCTTCGCTCCTATTATTTGTCAAGGTTTGACAAGTATCAAGAAAGATATACGTCAGAGGGATCACGTTATCCTCTAACTCAGTTTTGTGCAGATCTTTGCTGTTTCTTTCGGTTTTTATTAACAAATTGTACAAACTTTTGACCAATGATATCGAATCAATTTATTGCCAAATGTTGTTTATTTGGATTTGTCCTCTTTTGGTTGGAAAAGACTATATAGTATTGCTGTGTTTCGGTTTCAAGGATAAGTAAGTTATCATAACTATATAAATTTAAAGAACTAAATATTCGTGTATTAGGTATATCTCATTACTTTTTTGTTCCATTTGCTGTCGAAACGCTTGGCCCTTGGTGTAGTAGTGCAAAAAGCTTCATCAAAGGTATAACACCTCGCCTCATTGCCTCCACTGGTGACATGAGGGCTGGTTCGTTTTTTGCCCAGAGGATCGGAATTGCGAATCAACGGGGAAATGCTGCTAGAATTCTTGCCACCATTCCACGCGGTCAATATTTATACAGTAACTAGTTTTATTTCATATTTTAATATTTAAGCATTTAATGTTATTAATTCTTAACTATAGAATAAGATATTATACATTACAAAACCTAAGCTGGATGTTCTATTAACGATGGCAAGTATTGTTATTATTTGTTAGTCCATGGGTGGTGGTGATCCACCATCAAGTGGCCAATTCGCCTGTCCATCTATTATGGCAGGTATATTCGATTATACTATTGATATTATCCTACGCTAATATGTTGCCTTTGGGTAAGGTTTCCCATATTTCCTTGGAATAAGGAGATTACGGAGCTTAAAGCACGACGTTACCCCCACTGCGAATTGACAGATATTTATGTTCAGGAATTTCCTTGCAACGTTGAAATGCAATAGGACAAATACTTGAGAACCTAGTTTCTGCAATAAGTAAACAAACATTACTTTTAGTACAAATACCATTAAAAAAATAATGATATATTGTATAATGAGAAGTGGAAAAAAGATCGACTGTGTAGATTTGTTGTTAATCATCGCTTAATTTTTAGCTGATTTGTATAATTGTAATAAAAAACGTTGGGCAAAAGGTTTTATTTTCCATTTTGTTAACTTTTGAAACACATCTGTTTCCGAAAAATTAGGTTTAAAAAATTTATATACAATCTGTTCTAATAATATATAAAACTGTCTTTATTTTTTTGAACACCTATATCAAGATCTACCCGTCCAAAGCAAAATAGTAATTTCAATGAACTCATTTACTTAGAAATTACATTGGCTGTATAAAATCACGATACAACCTACGGTAGCCGAGCAGCAACTGGTGAAACCACGCTGATTGGCTAATTTAAAATTAATCATATTCTATTTAATGTAAACTACCCCAATCAGAGTAACGATTCTATACTAAATATGAAATTAATAGCACCTCTGATATTTCATAAGAACACAACTTCTATAACTTAATAGGAGCAAGAATAAATATATTGAACAACGATAAAGTTAAGAAAACATCAGATATCACAAGTTTGCCAATATGTCTGTTATTGCTAAAACCCTGCGGGATTAGATCGCTTCTTGTTTTCGTATTGGATGCAAACATTTTATTTTTCACATGATATTTACTTTATTATTATTAGAACAAAACTTTCAGGTTTTTTATTACCGTGTAACTATTTATTCCATTAGTTAAGACTAATAATCTAAGGATTATCACAACATAGTATAAAACGAAGTCGCATTCTCTGTCCCTATGTACCTTAAATCTTTAAAACTACACAACGGATTTCGATGCTTTCTTTTTAATATATAGAGTGATTCGAGAGGAAGGTTTTTGTATATGATAATTTTAGAAATTTGTAATGTGATGTCGCAAATAAACAAATTCTGTAGTATATTTTGTGTAAATATTGCACCCGTGCGAAGCCGGCGGGTCGCTAGTATCATATATCTAGTTTTATTTTCGCATTAAAAAATACTTAAAATGAAGGAGTCAACTCATATCTGATTTTGGAAAACATAATTATCGAATTTTACAAAATTATTATATAAAACTCAATTTTTATTTATAGTATTAAAGGAACTTAAACAATGTAATATGTCATTATGCCATATCATAAGAGTTAAGAAGAAAATCAAGTTAAGCCCAAAGATGTTTTAATTTAGGTCGTACCCAGCTTTATTAAAGGAGAGGATCATATTAACGTTTTCTTAAGCCTCATCGTACGCACGCTATGTTTACGGTAGATTATGACAGCAAATACAAAGTCTTACTGAAACAATGTTACGTACATAATATATACGTACATACATGTTCTAACATTAGGTATTTATAGAATTAAAATTACGTTTGCTTATACAACAGTAACAGCCTTCTCTTCCGGTGAGGAAAATGTTTCATATATATATGATATGTACATATAATTTTATGCTTAAAGTGCAGTCAGCTTTAAACAATTTTTAACAGATTTAATAAAAATTGCTTTAAAACGTTTTATAACCAAAGGATGTTTGTTGGGTACAAGATGATTCGTTGTACCGACCAGCTTGTAATTCAGTGGAAATCTCACAAATCTAATATATATCATGCTTGAAATCTTATCACAAACAACATTACTGAATGTAGCTTCGTAGTTCTCTTAGAAACTTTGGTTTTAAATTAAGATATAAGAAAATGTTACAAACATCTACATCATAGTATGATAAAGTTTCTGAAAACCAAGTTAGGTTCGTTCGTGGTTTTGAATACGTAAACTAAGAAGCCAAATGTATTGGTCGAACTCAAATATTATGTTGTTTCTAAAAGGAATTAAATGCAAAGTTATAACCAAGTTTTACGTATTAATCCTATATATAAACTTTATAGATTCAATTCATAATGTAATTATTATATTAAAATATTTATTTATATATAAATAAATATTGTGTATTTAAAATCAAAATAAACTTTATTCAAGTGGGCTTTTACAAGTACTTTTGAATCGTCATTTAACAATTAAGTGAAGCTACAATCGTAAAGTAGATTATACCGAGAAGAACCGGCAAAACCTCAGTAATTACTCTTTTTCAACATTTAAAAAATACAAAGTCATGTTATTTAATACAATTATTTAAATTAATATATCCTGCCTAGAAGTCAACATATATTAATTCCAAGCTTTTTTATCATCTACAAAATCTTGTATCGAATAATATGCCTTTTTTACCAATGTAATTTTTATAAATGATTCGAATTTACGAAACGGCAAAGTTAAAAATGTCTGATATTTGATTTGATATCGTAAATAAATAGTTTTATTGAACTGGTATTGTTTGCTAAATTTATAACTTATATTAAAAATAGTCAGCAATTTATATAAACGGAAATATTAAACCTAATCTATGTATTATATGTTGAACTATTTCTTGTTATTTTTCATAGTATTGATCAATAGTGGGAATTTGCCTATAAATGAAAATGGTCAAAAATTCTAGCGCATGAGATGGATTTTGACACATGCAAATTTGGCGTAGAGCTATATAGAGGCTCTATCTATCCTTTGGCTCTAAAAAGTATAGTAAATAGATTACTGTACTTCCTGTGTTAGGAAGGCTGGTAAGTAAATGGGCCACCGGAGTATAAATTCCTCTCTAAAAATCAATGCACTATCAAAGTATTCAAAAATGTCATACAGCTTACCTTTATGCCTATATTGTCTATTGGCTATCGTTTGAGCTGCAAACAAAGAGGTTCTAGGTTTAAATGCAGAGCCCTCTCTCCTCATAATCGGTTTGTTACCCCATGATCGCAATGACGAAAAATTAGGAAAACATCATTATCATTGATTTATTTGGCTCATTAAAACTTTAAGTCAAAAACAGTCAACAATCTTTCAGTTAAAAAATATTGGTAAGAAATACATACTCTAGGCCTGTACGAAAGTGGCTTAAACTTAAAATTAATAAATAAACAATATATATTTACAGGTCAATACGTTATTTCTTAGAAGAAAGGAGGCATATTGTACATACACAAACGTATACAAATTTTGAAGTAAGAACAAAACTTTTGTAATTTGAAATGATTAAGGGCATTAATTAACGTTTGAGTTATATTTAATATATTATATTAAACATTATTGCAAGCGGTAATGACGCTATCGGAAATTTCGGTTTCTGCTTTGAAACATTAATCATTAATATTCTGATATCAATTAATTATAAATTTATTTAAAAAGTATGACGTTATTAGTAATAACCTGATACGTAATATTTTGGTAACATAAATGAAGAATACAAAATTATGTGTTGTAATGCGCCGTTCTTGCGAAGAGTCGAGATGGCCCAGTGGTTAGAAAGCGTGCATCTTAATCGATGATTGCGGGTTCAAACCCAGGCAAGCACCGCTGTTTCATGTGCTTAATTTGTCTTTATAATTCATCTCGTGCTCAGCGGTGAAGGAAAACATCGTGAGGAAACCTGCATGTGACAAATTTCATAGAAATTCTGCCACATGTGTATTCCACCAACCCGCATTGGAACAGCGTGGTGGAATATGTTCCAAACCTTATACTCAAAGGGAGAGGAGGTCTTTAGCCCAGCAGTGGGAATTTACAGGCTGTTGTTGTTCTTGCGAAAGTCGCAAACTGTTTGATTCGATTGGGTCCCTAAAAAAATGATGAAACTTGTTGGGTGTAAAATTTGCGCTATGAATTGGGTTAATTAGCGGTTTAAAAAATATGACGATATTTCGGAGTACCGTGTCAGCGTTGAGTGCCTTACAATTAAGGTGACAACTTAATTTACATACGCTATCTCCCTTGTTTCAACTAAAGGTAGTCTATCCTTGACCTACTTTGTATAACAAGGACTACCGATTTTTCTTAGCATTAATTGATTTCCCTCTTCATTATGATTTTCGCAAACGAATTGATAGAAAATATGGATTAGGCTTTTCCATGAAATTGGAGTATTAAAATGGTTTTAAAATCACGTGCCATATTTTACTCGGTAATATATAATAGATGGATATGTATGATTTTGCAAGAATTATGAAAATATATATTTTAAATAGCATCACGTATAGTCGAAATATCTCTTTGTGTGGATATGTTTTTGGGTAAAATTATAGTAATCTTTTTGTGCTCCGAAACGAGTTCAATAATAAAAAAGAAAATTATTAATTAAAAAAAGTTCAATAATATTTTCGCATAAATTGTTACTGTAAAATGAATTATTTTTGACTACTATACAAATCCTAGTTTTTCGGAAAAACGATGCGTTATATTGTACAAAAAAATAAATACCAGCAAGACCAGCAAGAGTTCGTAAATTAAAAACGACGGTAGCGAAGATTAAAAGAAAAAACCTAAATTATTAAAATTACTCTATAAAAACTACAATTAAAATTTATAACTAAAATTTTATGCTGCTTGATCAAACTGAGATACAGGAGTGATATTACAATCTTACTGCACACAGAAACATCAAATCTTAGTGTCATCAATTTTATAGTTATTTTCAAAAATGCATAACTAGAATAACGTAATAGCACACTCAATCAATCTTACGAAACCAGGGAATGAAACCTGTTTGGCTTACATTGAATCGTGAATAATATATTAATAAAAACCCTATCGGGTTAAAATTAAAATAAGAAATTTAATAAACTTCAAAGTCAAAGTCAAAAATCTTTATTAAATACAGACTTGCTTATTGATAGTAAAAATCTGACACCGGTTCGGAAATTAATACCTCGGATCCGAGAAGAACCAGCGAAGGGTATAAAAATCGGAAATTTGTCAGGTTTTTTTAATTGACAATTTTTACAACTACTGATTTCACAAGGAATTATGAAAAGTAAGTAAATAATAAATACATGATTTAAATATTACTGAAATAAAAACGTAATCAAAAACGTAAAAGAGATGAACTCAATCATCCCACACGAAATTATCTTTTATTTTGGAATAGACCCAGCTTTTATGTAAACATCAAAAGTAAAACAGCTGCATAATTTTAAAGAGAATGTACGGTATCTACGATAACTCTGTGTGGTACAAACACAGACCTCGGAACACAAAACTGACGTGGAATTTCAGACGGTGCTGAACGAGTAAGCTCTTATACACACAGTGATTTTATCTCATACAGTTAAGAAATGTTCATAAATACCTACAAATCTCATAAATAATTTTGTAGCGCACCTTTTTTTAAAGTCCTCAATAAGTTAATACCTATACAATATTTTTACTCAATCAAAGAAATATGACGCTTATTTGTAGTTACTTTAAAAAATAACGCAATTTTTTTCTGATCAATTTTTCATGTCTCATCATCATCATCATCCGCTTGCCCTTATCCCAATTTTATTATAGGTCAGCGCAGCATGTCTTCTCCTTCCATATTCCTCTGTCGGATATGATTAGAAAAAACATTCTCTCTAACCATATCGTCTTTCACACAATCCATCCATCGTTTCTTTGGTCGTCCTCTACCTCTGTATCCATTTATAAATAAAATAATTTCCCCGCTTACATGTATATAGCTTAAAACGTCTAAGCGTAGCGCGGACCGTTGCGTTAAAATGTTAAATGTAGACGTAAGTACTGCTGCGGCGAATTCTCCGGTTTCCGAGATAGTTCCTGAACGACATGCGGCGTGTAAATGACGGGGGCTGAGGAATTGTTGAAAATATATTTACATTTGGGAGCAGTTGTTTCGAATTATTGTTATTATTGCTGAACTTCTTTAATAGTTTTTGCATCTTTTAGGACCTAAAATAAACCACTTTATGAGTTTACATTGCCGTCATTTACTTGATGTATAAAAAATTACATTGATAAGCTATAGTCCTAAATATTTTACAGGATATCGACTCATATTAAGAGTAGATAATTATACCATAATGTATCACAAATTTGTTGTCGCTGGTAACTAGACGAGTAGCGCTAATAAGAGCTAAGTGACGTACTTTAAAGTAATCTCTACTTTATATACCTCACGTGGCTTTAAATATAACTGTGCTTTATTGCCTCCACTCGTGGCAGACAAAAAAAGAACCAGGCCTGATTCATTTTTTGTCCAGAGGATCGGAATTGCGATTCAACGGGGAAGTGCTAGCATTCTTGCCAACAATATTCCACACGATCAAGATCTATACAATAACTATTTATTTACATTTGTTTATATTTAAGGAGTTAACGTTAATAATTCTTATGATAATAAAATATACTTAATTAATAATCCTTGAATTTAATTTAATAGTAAAGTAAATGTACTCCTGTTCACCTAAGGCCTCGAAACCTCTGGAGGAGAAAGTTTGGAATTATTTAGTTGGTAGATCTACGTTTGGTGGATTGTTATTAAACTCATGCAGGTTTGGCAGTAGAATAACTTATGAGTGAATTACCACTGAGACCGACTAGATAAAGTAGCAAAAAGTAGCATTTTTTCTATCTACGCAGTCTTTTAAAACCGCAAAAATTACCATGTATACATATAATGAAATTGGAATGTCTGTTTGTAACATTTACGTATGTATTTAGGTACGTATACCAAAATATTTCTTACAATCTTTGTCCGTCTGTCTGTCTGTTTGTTCCTATTAATCTCGAGAATGGCTGGACTGATTTTGGCGGGAGATTCACTGGCAGATAGTTAATGTAATAATGAACTCAGGTTACTTTTATTTTGGAATTAGTGATAAATCAAACACGCGCTAAGTCGAGAGTACATCTAGTTAGAAAAAAATTATAATAAAAAAATGTAAACGATACATTTGACAAATATATATACCTATATATATTTCCTTCTATAAAAGTTTTGTAATACGTGTCTTCGCTATATAAAAAACTTAAGTATCTGAACATACCTTTACGTTAATGTTTATGTATAAAAGAGATAAGAAGAAAATAATTTCGAATACATTTACGAACGCTAAAGTTACTTTATCTGTTCACGCTTCAACTGACCTTCGTATGACGAATGAATAATTTAAAAACAGGCAACATAGGTATTTTATTTCGATCATATGTGTACGAACGCGACGCGGGTTGAACGGAAAAGTTAATGGTTATGTAAAATGTACTCCTTCAATATTTTTTTCTTCGATCGTATAAATATATATGAAAGAATCACACAAGGCATATAAGTTTTCTTATGAATTTGATACGGTAGCTTCTTTACAAAACTCCGTATTTTGAACATACATTTATTTATACAACTAGCGACCGGCCCGGCTTCGCACGGGTGCAATACTGATACTAAATATACTACAGAATTTGTTTATTAACGACATCACATTGCAAACTTCTAAAATATTAGTGTTTCTTTACTATATTGTTCATGTATTATATCTACACACAAACCTTCCCCTTGAATTACACCATCTATTAAAAAAACCGCAGAAAAAACCTTCAGCCAAGAAAACCCCATAGTATATCTATCAAAAAACAATACGATATACTTTAAGATATATGTTTTTTACAAATTACTTTTTATAGGATAATATACTGGGGCTCAATCAAGGGGCTCGTATAGCTTCTTTCTTTTGATTGTTGAGATCGTGGACTTTTTTGTAGACATTTATGTGTTGTATAATTCTGTAGTACATTATTTTGATCTATCTAGTTGGGTTTAGCCAGCGTTTACAATGTAAGCGCAAAAAAATTATAAATTTACTACATCACATTAGAAACTTATAAAATTATCAATGTATCTTAACTATATTGTCCGTGTATTATATATACAGAATCATTCTCTTTAAATCACTCTATCTATTAAAAAAAACCTCATCAAAATCCGTTGCATAGTTTTAAAGATTTAAGCATAGACAGGAAAAAACAGTCAGCGAGAATCAATTTTGTTTTATACTATGTAGTGATAACAATTAGGTATTATGTACACAGTTTTCACTCATTAGGAAATACAAACCGCTATGTCCGTGCGTTTTAAAACTGTAATATCTTCAAAAATATTTATTTAAATTACATGCTGTAAAGGGCTATATTGATCTATATTGAATGCACAATTTATTTAAGGTACCTAATTGGATAAGGATTAATGCTATATTGCTTAAAATTGCTTCGAAAATAAGTCATTTTTTCTCGTAAAAATAAAAGTTATGTTAAAATCTTCTATAGGTAAAAAATATGACTTGAAGCTAGAAAGACGTTTCTTTTCAAACCCAGTAAATTAACCACATTAGAGGAGTTTATCATGTTCAAACAGACAGTCTGTTTTATTTGTACTGTTAGTGATAACTAATTATGATTTATGCCACGAAGTTCCAGAATCCGTATGAATTCTGCGATATATAAAATACTTTACAAAATTTCACACGTGTTTGACAGTACAATGTTGTAGAACATGCAAGTTTTTCACAGATAAAATATTTTGGACGATATCCAAGAGCGTACATCTAGAAAAGTTGTATGATATATATCCGTTTTTAGTGTCTTTGCATTATATCTTTTGCGCATCGATTCCGCAATATTGAACTCGCTTTTGGATAGTAAACGTACATGAACTGACAGGGAACATTGTTCGGTTCATTGAAACGATTATTATTTTAAATACAACTAGCGATCCGCCTTGGCTTTGCACGGGTGCAATACTGATACTAAATATACTACAGAATTTGTTCATTTACGACATGATATTACAAACTTCTAAAATTATTACAAGTGTTTCTTTACTATATTTTCCGTGTATTTTACACAATAATTCATAAACACTTCCTCTTGAATCACTATATCTATTTCAAAAAACCACATCAAAATCCGTTGCGTAGTTTTAAAGATTAAGGCATACAAAGCGATATAGAGACAGATAATGAGGCTTCGTTTTTATACTATGTAGTGAAGATGATAAAAGTCAATGAACATAAAAAGGCAGTAGCACGTGAGCAAAACTACCAGTTTAATATTCTATGATAAAACTTGTTTTGTCTGTTCACACTATCAATCTTCTTTGATAAAATGTTTGTGTTTAAAGCCTTATAACATAATTGATACACATGATTGCTTTATAATTAAAATATATAGGTTTATTGCTAATTCGACGTATTCTCTCGTTGGGATGTGATAGGCATATTTGCAATAATTTTAACCACAATATTCATGATGCAAAAACGAATCATTTCAAAGTACTAATCCCGTTTTTTAGCTTTTTCAAAGTCAAAAATGCATCAATTTCAATTGGTTTCAATTAAAGTAACAAGTTAAATTATTATTCTGATTTATAAAAACGATTGAACAGTAGTTAATTATCAATATTAAAACAATAAATATCGGTGGCCATTTAAAAATGCGTAACAAAAAATTATTAATTTATAAAAAACTCGTTTTTCTGATTATTTTAAAAACGAAGCTGTTAAAATTATCGCAAATAGTCACCTCTATCACCTCTTAACGTAATACGAATTATACCAATAACCCTGTACATTTTATGTCGCTATATTGACAGGATTTAGAGATAAACCAATGAAACTATTTACGGAAAGCGCTCCATGGATACCTAAGGATTGATGTCATTTAATTACTTGTCGTTAGGGTTTTGTTCAAGGCCGTTCGGGTAAGTACAATCTACTAATTACATATTCTATCACCAAAGAGCAATACTTAGTCTCGTTGTATTCCCTTTTTAAGGTTGAATGAACAACAGGGACATATCCACTTGGTTCCTAAAGTTGGTGGTGCGTTGGCGACGCTTGTGACCAATTAGCAATCATTATTTAAAAAGTCAGTGTTTTTAAATAAATAATAATAATAAGTGACATAAGAATTATTTATATTCATTAGTTTATAACATATATTGAAAAGTAAAAAATCGCTACTAACAAATTATAAACATGTTGAATGTTGGTTATACAAATAAAAACATCCTTTTTTGAAGAGCAATAAAGATTTTTTCAGCAAAAACCCTAGATAATCAAGAGAGTTTCATTCTATACGATTCACGTCAATTATTAAGTATTATTACTAATTGGCATGTATTTGCATGTTTTAGCATAAAATGCAAATAAAATTATGCATAAGCTAACAATAGTTCAAGAACAAGAAACTACAGTAAAATAATTCAATAATAAAATACGATAGCATCTGGTAGCGTACTTAGACGATAAATTCAAGTGTTACAATTTGTAGAGGCACACGATCGCTTTACGAGATATTCCACATAACATTGGTTGGAATAAACTAGAAATTTAACTTTCGTTAAATTTCTTTTATTTAATATATTTGCAAAATAAGAATCATTTGTCTCATTGAACTAATAGTTCTATTAGATATGCATCTACAGAACATTAGAAACTGACTTAAAATCTCCGATAAATATCTTGTTGGAATAATCTGTCCAAAAATATTTATATATTAGAGGACTATTTTTGCATATGGGCAATATAAAAAATAATTGAAAAATTATTCGACGTTTTATCTATAGGTAGTGGTGATCATCAAATAAGTTTTTTACAGTACCAATGGTAGCAATGCAGGGATTGATTTGGTCGCTTCTAAAAGACGGTGTCAAGTAGAAACCTGCAACCCTTTTCATTTCACGGTAAAAAACTAAAATTGCCCTGAATTAATTAACTAACTACTCATAGCTAATTTTCTTCAGAATAAGGAATTAATCGTAAGGACTCTAAAGATACATACTGTATATCAAAATCCGTTTAATAATTAGATAGTGATGATGTACTAAATAAACCCACACATTTGTATACTGAAAATGTAACACTCCTTTCTGGGCATTGATATCTTAAGTTCATACTACCAATCTGATACGATACAAGCTATAACGCCAATGTAAGGTAGGTAGGTTTATATTGAAAAATGATATGACAAAAAAACACTTAACGCAACACTTAACAGAATTAAACCTTATTTTAATGAAGACAATGATTATACACTTTTCGGATTATATGTGTATAATCTCGGATATTTGGACAAAGCAACTGTTTCACAATCTTGTAGGTACTATAGCTATTCCGAAAATTAATTATATTCAGTATGCTGTCTCAGGGTAAACTTCAAATAAAGTAAATATTTACTTTGTTTATTAAAATTTAATTTAATTATTGGCTCGTACCACTTTACATAGTTAAAGCAATGTTAAATTATGTTGTCCAAAGTTCCATTAAATAAAACAATGCGGATATTACTTCACAACGCTGTTTCGTTTAGTCAGATTTACTTCCGACTTATAATTTGTTTCGGGATTTTTTTCCTAAACTCTCGGGTTCTGTAGCTGAAAATACATTTAACAATTTCGCAGTCGAAAATTTAATAGTTCGTGCGACTATAAAAACATGACCTCTTTTTAAGCGCCTTTGAAAAAAGGGTGGTTTTCAATTCAAATTTTATGTATGTAACATTGTTAGAATTGAATAATATTTAAGGATGATGATTCATTTAGGCTTCCAAGCATGTGTGCTTAACTTCATAAATGTATGTTTGTTCACGAATTTTTCGAAAACTAAAAGTCCTATTCAGATGATCCTTTTATAAATATATATATATAATAGAGGATATAATAAACGGATAGTCAAATAGGTCAACTAGTGAAAAAAAATTATAATCAAAATATACTTTATTCAAGTAGGCTTTTACAAGCACTTTTGAATCGCCTTTACAACAATTTTAAGTGAAGCTACCACCGGTTCGGAAAATATGTGTAGGTAGTAATGTTAGTGACCAATAATCGCAGACAAAGGTGCTTTAATAAAGTTAAACATTGCCAATGTACGACCAATATTGGGAACTCAGATCAGGTCATGTCCCTTGTAGTAAATCTCCAAACTGGAACATCACAAAACTCAGAGCTATTTGTCGGTCGGATATACCAGTGGGTGGTACCTACCAGGAGCGGTTTGCATAAAGCCCTATCGATGCTATATATAGAAGATATTATATACCATAATGTTAGAGTTATTTTTTGTTATAAATTGTATAACTATAATTTATTAGAATAATTTAGTTAATAATATGTCGATTGACTATTTTTAGAATATGTTGTAATGTAATATTTTAATTGTTCACGATGAATACTGGCCGGAAAGAAAGAGAATGTCAAGAAATCGAATGCGGCGGCAATGTTTGGTGATTTTTATTATTATTAATTTGGAAATAATGAGAATGGGAGGCCAAATTTAGATATAAAATACGGGACGTATTGTAAAACATGAATTAGTGGATAAAATGAATGTGAAAATAGTGCTAATAAATGAATGTGGAAGAATATCGTTGCTTAAATTCGTGACCATCCTAAAACTAAGATATCTCGGTTCTTAATGAACTAGTAAAATGAGAAAATAATTATAATATGAGCTGAGATGCTTTAGTGGTATTTTCTCAGATATGTATTTCGTTTCCTTGTTCGTTTTTTAACAAACAATAAACAAATGAATCGTTTGAATTATTGAATCACGTTATTTACAGACAGAAGGTACCTCATAACTACGATTCCGTAGTTGGTAGCATTGATCTTGAAATTAGTGGTTTATATTATTTTACAGTTTCTACAAGCAAAATTAAAAATTTAAGGGAAACATTTTTCGCCAGCTTCTCTGAAAAATATTAATTAAAACAATAAAATATTAAATTTATAGTTAATCTTGTGTATAGTGAGTGAGAAAGTTTTTTTCGTAGCTTCCGAATTATGATAAAAAAAAAACAAAATCTTCTAAAAGATCAGCAGTATGCTTGAAAACATTTGCAAACTGTGATAGTAAATTTTATTACTTAAATTTCTGAAAATAAAACTTGTTCTGCTTATCTGGCACGTTTTATTTATTTTTGCTAACGTAATTAACAGGTAGGTAAAAAAGTTACACCTAAAGAATATTACTGATAAAACAATAAAGTACCTATGATGCATTTCCACCATAAACTAGCTGAAAAGAAAAACATATCAGAAAGTTAGAAAACTAGTTTCCAGACGTTTGTCTTGTTTTCATTCGATATACTCTTGTGATGCGGGTAGCAATCTAAACTTTGCGTTTGTGATCAATTTCTTTTTTCAAGCAACGTTTCTTCGTAAATTTCAGTTACGTAATACAATATAAATGTATCTTATTACAGTACGACACAGCTTAGATGTAGCATCGGCACATTCAATAAAGGAAATAACAACAACAACAATAGCCTGTAAATTTCCCACTAAGGCTAAGGCCTCTTTTCCCTTTTTGGGGAGAAGGTTTAGAACATATTCCACCACGCTGTTCCAATGCAGTTTGGTGGAATACACATGTGGCAGAATTTCTATAAAATTAGACACATGCAGACAGTTAAGCACATGAATATTCAGTTGTGATTTCCTGGGTTTAAACCACTGGGCCATTTTGGCTCAATAAAACCGATTACTGTCGACTTATACAACCAATAGAAATAGCTCCCTATTGCTCCATTCGACGCTATTCGTCGCTATAGATTCTCGCGTCAGTTTAAGCCGAGAAGATCATATTCACATCAGAAATAAATATTGATAATTTGGGATAGCGTAGAGTACTTAATTCTTAATTTGTTTTACGAATTTTGCCGATGCTACATCTAAGTTGTGTCGCACTATACTTGGAATATTTTTGTAAAATATTGCCTCATAGAGACGCTGAGTGACACAATATGGCTACCTTGTCGGTGGAGTTTGTATCAATAAATTAAGTTTTACTAATAATGTGGTCGTTCTATTAAAGCCCTAAACAATCAAAGGTTATGCTACGTTAAGTACTTCTGAAATTATAATTTAAGTAATGGATTTTACTATAATGTTACTAAAACCAAATTGTAGCTTTGAATTGTGTATAAGATGATAATGGCGATAGAGAGATTTAATCTGTATCGTAGAAATAAATAATATCTAATATAATTTCACATTCAAAAGTTCATTATGGTATAAATATAGCACGCATATACATTAAAGGTTGCCTATCTATAAACATAAGAATTATTGACATTAACCCATTACTTCCCAAACATCGAAATCTTTGGAATTTTGATATGATATTTTGAAACTAAGTTCTTAATAGGCTAAGAAAAAAGAATGAGACCAAAATAATAATAATAATAATAACCCCCCCAGGGGACCACCTTGCCGTGGTGGGGGGGCTTAAGTGGAGGCATGAATGGTCACTAAGAACTAGACCAAATATACCCTGATAATAAACGAAACAGGAGATACGTAAATTTTAATAGCCATTAACATCTTGGCCTTTCCCTTCACAACTAACGGTCCCAAACCCAAAACCCAAATGGAGATGAGTAAAAGAATATACAATTTACGGCCGCTTCCCGGGGTTCGCCGGGGCGCATCTGGAGCCGATGCTGGATGCTACAGCATGCGAACCATCGGTGATGAGGAGCTGAGCAGGCGGGCACTCATCAGTAAAAGTGATACAGCCGGTCGCTGTGAGTTGAGCAGGCGGACTTACAACGTAGAAGCTACAGCCGATCCCTTGGGCGACGAAACAAATACCCCTTCGACTCGCCCTCAGCATATGACCCCAGGAAAACATGAAAAGGACTCTGATATGCTTAACGAAATTATTTCAGTTTCACCTTCACCCTTCAGTTCATATGAATCACCCACTTCATCGCCACTTTCATTCCAGGTTTCATCAAGATCAAACACAATTTCACCTATGTCAATGGATGTTGTGCAGGAGGCACAAGCCATTGAACCTGCACCCGCCATAGACACAAACCGTGCGCGTAAAAGATGGTCAGAAGATATGAATAAATTCATCTGGCGCACGTACCTCATTGCCACAAAATTAAACACAAGTAAAATATACCTTGCTCACCTACACCAAGAATTCTCACTAAAATTTCCTCATATGCAGGCATCTAGACAGAGACTAGGTGACCAATGCCGAGCTATAGTCAGAAATAAATTACTTCCCCAAGAAATATTAGAACAAATAAAAGAAGAAGTAACAGAGTACCTACAACAAACCAATAACCAAAATAGAACTCACGCACAAACTCATTTAAGCATGCAAATACACAACAACCCCCAAGGTATAAGACAGAGAAGAAGATGGACTACCGAGTATAATGAAACTATTATAAGAAACTACTACAAAATTACAGAATTAGAAGAAAATAGATCAGCTTACCGTCAACCCCTTCATCAAGCGGTAATCACAGAACACCCAGAATTATCAGAAGTAAGTGAACAGCGAATATCAGATCAGCTCCGAGTTATTTTAAATAACAAAATGATTAGTGATCAAAAACTTAAAGAAATCCGTGAAGAAATATCAAACGATCTTCGTTTGCGTCGTAGCCATCTTGAAAATAGTTTACAACATTTGACTATACCAGAAAATATGGCACCCGCAGAAAATAACAACCACCCACATATATCACTACAAACACATGTTCCAATAGCAGACATACCTACAGTAACTGATCAGGAACAAACCACTTATTATCTAGATGCGGAAAAAATCAAAAATCAATACAACACCACATTAGAAAAATTTCAAAACACCAACCCAATTAGCCGTCCCTACATACCAAAACAAAACAGCTCAAGAAAACTAGCCCAAATTGTAAATATCATTAACACCAAAATACTGCCTCAACATATTTCAGATGAACAAGATTTTATAACCACTCATACCCTTATTTACTGTGCTGCCTACACAGCGGCTACCTGCAATGGAACTAATATTAAGGACATCACCATCCAATCCTCCCAAGTCCAGAAAAGAGTACCCGCATGGCAGAAAAGGTTACAGAAAAAGATACAGGATCTCAGAAGAGACATCGGAAGACTCACGGAATATATTAACGGCAATAAGACAAATAGGCTTACCTTACTAGTAGAAGCGATAAAAAATAAATACAAAATACACTCTCAACATGAAGAACCTAACTCAAGCAACGAACAATTTCTTGACACCCTCAAACAAAAATTAAATGCCGCATCTAGTAGACTGAAAAGATATTTAAATTGCACTCTTAGAAAATCACAAAACACACAGTTCGCTAATAATGAGAAAAAGTTTTACAGAATCTTGTCATCCGCCACACAACGCAACACTAGTACAAATACGCAAGACACAGCACAACCACCAACCAATGCAATACATACATTCTGGTCTGGCATATGGAGTGAACCAGTATGTCACAATACGGACGCTGCATGGCTAGATACAGATTACGAAGTAACTAATTCTATAGAACCTATGAATTTTGAACATATACCTTTAGAAGTGTTTATGCGAGTACTCAATAAGGCGCACAATTGGAAATCACCTGGCAGCGATCATATACACAATTATTGGTATAAAAAGTTCACATCAGTCCATTTACTACTACACAAACATATCAACAAATTTATTCAAACACCAAATACAATGCCTCACTTTGTTACACAGGGCCTTACCTTTATGATACCAAAAGATAACGACCATCAAAATCCTGCTAAATATCGTCCTATTACTTGTCTGCAAACCATTTACAAAATACTTACAGGATGTATTACTGAACTTCTACACGAACACATTGCCGCTAACAATATTCTTACCGAAGAACAAAAAGGATGCCGAAAAGGTAGACAAGGGTGCAAAGAACAGCTAATAATAGACTCAGTTACGATGAAACATGCTACTTCTAAGAAAAAAAATATTAACACCATGTATATAGACTACAGGAAAGCTTTTGACTCCATACCACATAGCTGGCTTCTTTACGTATTACAACACTATAAAATTCACCCACAACTTATTTATTTCCTTAAAAACTCAATGCAGAACTGGAAAACCACCCTTAAAATCACGGGACATTCTAATACAGAAACACCTGACATATTAATACGACGAGGAATCTTCCAAGGTGACGCCCTTAGCCCACTATGGTTTTGTCTTGCGTTAAATCCTCTCTCCCATATGCTCCACAAATCCAATCTCGGCTACATTATAAACACTCCACACAAAGACACCACTCTCACACACCTTATGTACATGGATGATATTAAGTTATACAGCGACACAATACAATCACTACATCGCCTTGCAGACATTACACAAACTTTCTCAAGCGACATACACATGAAATTTGGGATAGATAAATGTAAAACATTTTCTGTCAAAAATGGAAAAATCGTCTCAAACAGCTACATTTTAGAGTCAGGAAATATTATTGAACCTTTAGATGAAGAATCTACTTATAAATACTTAGGCTTTCAACAAGCTCGGAAAATTGACCAAAAAGAAACAAAAAATAGCCTTAAAACTAAATTTAAACATCGTCTTAATATCCTTTTCCGATCTCAACTCAACTCCCATAACTTATTTAAAGCAATCAATAGTTACGCAATCCCGGTACTTACATATTCTTTCGGTATAATTAACTGGTCCCAATGTGAGCTCCAAAACCTCCAACGTATCGTTAATACTACTCTAACTGCCCACCGAAAACATCACCCTAGATCTTGTGTTCAAAGAATGACTCTTCCCAGAGGTGAAGGCGGACGAGGCTTAATAGATATAGTCAATCTGCATAACAAACAAATTACATCCTTGAGACACTACTTCCATCAACGCTCAGAATATTCTCCACTACATGAAACAGTAACGCTTGCAGACAAACGCCTTACCCCACTAAACCTTAATGACCGACACCCGCAAAAAAACGAACGGATTATTGACATGAACGAAAAAACCGCTCTATGGAGACAGAAATCCCTTCATGGAAGACACCGCCACGATTTACAGCAACCATATGTTGACAAAGCAGCGTCAAACGCTTGGCTGAAGCGTGGTGAACTGTTTCCTGAAACGGAGGCTTTTATGTTAGCGATCCAGGATCAAGTTATTGACACCCGGAACTACCAGAAGCATATAATACGCGCCCCTAATCTTCAATCAGATACATGCCGACACTGTCATTCTAATCCTGAAACCATTCAACACATAACTTCTGCCTGCCGAGCCCTTGCGCAAACTGATTATAAACACCGACACGACCAAGTAAGCGCCATTATACACCAACACCTTGCACACAAACATAATTTTATAAATAAGAAGATACCATACTATAAATACAAACCCGACACCATACTAGAAAATAGCAGGTACAGGATATACTGGGATAGAACCATAATCACAGATAAAACAATACATTTCAATAGACCCGATATCACACTACACGACAAAACTAACAAAACTGTTTACCTTATTGACATAGCTATCCCTAACACTCACAACATACAATCGACAATTTCGGAAAAGCTCAGTAAATATCAAGATTTAGCAATAGAACTGAAGCGTCAGTGGCGCGCGGACACCATCCATATCGTTCCCATAGTCATCTCATCAACTGGGGTCGTACCCAAAAGCCTACAACGTAGCCTTGATATATTACACATTCCTCATCACACTAATGATTTACTCCAAAAGGCAGTAATCCTTAACACTTGCCGCCTCACTCGCAAGTTCCTTACGACTTCATCCATCTCAGCTGCTTATACTATTACTTAGCTCCTACTAACGTTTGGCTACGGCCCGCGTGTGTAGGATTCAGTTACCTCATAAGAGAGAAAAGTAAAATAACAATATAATAATAATAATAATAATAATATCTTTAATGCTGAGTCAGCCTGTCCTATAAATATGACAGTGGGAACATGTGATTAAAAATAACACAAGGTAAATACCATAAAAAAAATAGCTTTATTTGAAAACTTGAACATAAACAAAAATAAACAGTAAGTTTAATGAACTTATTTTGTATGGTAAGGTACAAAACAATCACTGCAGAGTGTTATTTCGCATTTAGCGCAAAAAGTAAGAGGTTTTTTTACAACCTTGTCCCTGACAACGCCTCTGTTTGTCCCTTTTTGTCATGTAGTTACCAATATTATCAAACCGAACAGGCTCTAAAAGACGTTCTGATGTACCAGGTGTAGGTTTGCTTGCCCTGACTTCCGATTTTTTCATCCAAGAAAGCAAACCCTCCGCCTGAAATCTAGCAGAGGGACTGTCTCATCTTTATTTGCCTTGTTGTAAATAATCCATGCATTCTCTATGGACATGTCTAAAATACGAATGACCAGAGGCCAATACCACTTTTTGCTTCTGAAGCGGATAGGATATTAGAAATTAGCCAATCATGTTTATCCACTCCTCCCATGTTAGTGCTATAATTATGAATGAGTTTTGGCTGATTCACGGCTTTTTCTGTCTTTGAGTACCTAATAGTTTTTACAAAAGGTTCTACAGTATCAAAATTAGTCAAAAGACATACTACATTGTTGTCATGCCATTTCACACATAATATTTCGTTACTTTTATCGAAACGGTGATCTGAATATCCCCGGTCTTTTTTTTTTCATTTCTTGTTTACTCATGACAGGACATTTTTTAGTCCTATTATCTCTGACTGTCCCTGTAGCTCTGAAGCCTTTAGATTTCAAATCGATTAATAATTGCATGCTGCTTAAAAAGTTGTCAAAGTAGACTATATGTGCGCTAGGACCTTACACACTGCAAGCGATTTTTTGACCACCCCGGAACCCAAACCATCATCAGTTGTATCAGAGATTGGAGCTTCCTTGCCTGTATAAAGCGAAAAGTTGTCACAATATCCGCTGACTCCAACACAGTGCTCAAAGCTTGTGGCCAAACCTCACCGGTTTGTCTTTTATAAATTGTTTGATCCCATGGTGACCAAAGTATTTCACGATCATTTCATCAACAGCTAAATTTTGTTGAAATATTCCAAACTTTCGGAAGGATTCATTAGCTTTTTCGATAAGTGGGCGTATTTTGAAAGTTTTGTCAGTACTATCAATTTTTGAGTTTCAACTCTAATTCTATAAATTTCACAATCATGTCACGACGCGTGTAGTGTTCGGCAGAGACCTTTCGACTAATGTAAATACAAGACCAACAAGAAACAAACAATTGACACGTTTGAACTAGTGCTTTATACTACAGGTCCGGACATGCTTTCGCGGCAAATTGTATAGGCATGTTCCCAGTGTCATATTTATAGTACGGCTTATTTTAAAAGTTAACTACATGTATATAAAATATGTTTTGCTTATGTTTTTATTTTTATATAAGTGGTAGAGATCTAAGTATCAGTTTTATGTAAATTTAAGAGGGCAAGTATTAAAATATTAAGGTACATAAAATCAAAATTTGACTTATTAGAGTCTTAAAATTATCAATTTGATAAATTTATAATAAAATTACGGATACACTTTCTGCAGCATAAAAAATATATTGGGTCAGAAAAATAGTGCAAAAATACGATATATGACGGAAACAATAAAAATAAATGACCTAACATGTGACAAAAAAAAATTGAATATGGTGTCCTAAAATTAGGACAATGGGGAAGAATGGGTTAAGTGCTTAAATAATGAATTAATTAAATTAAATCCAATTATTTTCCAACGTTTAGTTTCTATGTATTATAGTGAGCTTTCAAGAATACATTTTATAAAACTATATAAATAATTTTGTAAAAGTATAGATTTACAGTGTCTTGATAATCTAGCACGGCTGAGTATATATCTGATATTTCAATACATTCCTGAATAAAGATTTCGATTAAGATCTAGAAATGCTCTAAGGAAAACGTTTCAAGATTGGCAGCGCCAACTGCTAGGATAATCTGCACTAAATTGCATTAAAGTCTGTGTCGTAATAAAATTGGAATAATTTAAACTTCTGAAGAGAAATTTCATTATCAAACTTTCCACTATTACATTCACAAATATATTTTTTATTCAAAAATATAGTTACAGTTGTGTTAAAAATTATAAGTCGTCACGATACTAATAAGTCATTCGCCAAGAAAACATACGTCATTTATTTTCAAAATCCAAAAGTAGTAATAAATACGAAAGTTTGGATGGAAAGATGTCTGATACTCAATTACAATAGAATAGATAGATTACCGCCTAGAATAACATATATGCTACTTTTAACTCCGGAAAAAAATCTCAGCACATGAAAAGTGACCCATAAAATTGATATTTGGTGCACAAAGTGTTTTGGTTTAATTGTTTGCAAGTTACGGTAATAGTTATAGTCTTGATAACATACAGATTATTTATTAGTTAGTTCGCATTTTACTTACGTCTAGAATTACCTTCCAAAAGTTCTTTTGAAACTGCTTCAATTCACTTCGATCCCCTTCAATTAAATTATTAGTAGAACGCTATTTGAATCGAATGAATAGACTTTCAAGAGACTTGCCAAAATCATTTCTTGTTGTGTTCATCTTATCCAATTCGCTATTTCTAATTATAAAACACTAAAAATAATAATCAGCTTGTAAATAAGATTTGGAGTAATAACGCGTCATATAAAACTCTCAAAATAACTGGATCCAATCTCATACCAAAATACTCCTTACCATTGATTAAAACACATTACAAATTTGGAATACGCGTTCATTGAATTTTCACCGTCTTAGTTACCAATATCGAATTTTCATTAAGTTCCTAAAACGTGTTCATTCAAAGTAATTCCAATTATTTTGTTGAAACCTAATAACTCTTGGCCAACTAAAATGAACGGTGTGATATCGTCTTATAGTAAATTCCGAAAATATTCAGTTGTAGGTCCAAAAATTTCATTAGTGTGTTTATTTGGGTCTCTCGGTTAGCACTTTACTAAATAGAACTTGTTGAACACAAT
The DNA here is from genome assembly GCF_905220365.1 of Vanessa cardui. Classification (NCBI taxonomy): domain Eukaryota; kingdom Metazoa; phylum Arthropoda; class Insecta; order Lepidoptera; family Nymphalidae; genus Vanessa; species Vanessa cardui. The sequence goes on from NC_061131.1 coordinate 4,154,844, forward strand.
TCACATCGAACATGAATATACATGCGTCCTCTACGCATATAAATCTGCTTTGGTGACTTACCAGTTGATAATTAATAAATTATTATTGAAGATATGGGAAAAATGATTTAACAAAAAAAAATCTTACATTAAATTACATTCAAACGTAAAAAGGCTAAATCCAAGATAAATAAAGTCAATCGTTGCTAAAGTTTGTTCAGAAAAGATATGCTTTAAGAACACAAAAGTTTCGTTTTAAAAAGATTCTATTTTTAAATTTAAATTCAATACTAATATTTGTGTTTATTTATTTTATAGTGAAGTAACATTTTGTCAATGAATCTTCTTATTAGTAATTGCGCGGGGTGAAATAATCTTCAAATAAAATCTCTTTAAGAGAGAAGGCCTTTGCCCAGTAGTATCATTACAAACTTTTTACTTCTCCACTTTAAACAAAATCTAGTGTAGTCAGTGCTATTTAAACGAAACTGTTAGCTTGTAATAAAACGTACACGTGTATTTCTTCTGCACCTCGCAAGATTCAAACATCTGTAAATAAAAATCCTCTCGCATTAGTACATACCCATGGGAATTAAAAATACTCTGAGCTATACTGTGTACTGATACATACTAGAAAGTGCTAATATAAAGTTACAGCCTGTAAATTTCCCACTGCTGGAATTGATAGATTTATGTAGAAAAAAAGCAAACAAAATGTAACGATGTCTTATATTAGACAGATCTAATAGGAATAAGGCCTTGACCCTCTCCTTAATGTTCCGTTAAGGAGAGGGTTTGGAACATATTCCACCACGCTGTTCCAATGTGGGTTGGTGGAATGCACATGTGGCAGAATTTCGATGAAAATAGACACATGCAGGTTTCCTCACGATATTTTCCTTCACCGCCAAGCACGAGATGAATTATAAAAACAAATTAAGCACTATATGTGCTATATTTACATAGTGGTGCTTGCCTGGATTTGAAACCGCAATCATAAGTTAAGATGCACGCGTTCAAACCACTGGGCCATCTCAGTTCCAGCTCAGTGCTAATATAATACATGTTATTTATATATATATTTAGGTTCACCGACAATTGCTTACACTTAACAATTCGCAGGACATAAATATTGATGACCTTAGTTGTAGCATATCAATTACTCTGTACCACGTCTTGGCCTAGTATCTTGCTTATAAAGCAGCTGATCTTATATACCTCTCTTCAAACCCGTTGTTGATTCTATAAAAAGTTGCTAAGTGTCAAATTTTGCTTATAATAAATAATGAACCAATAACTTGAACCAAAATAAATGAAAAATCTTGCCCGTTTTTAACGTGGGTTTAAATATAAATATTGTATTTTTAATTTAAAAATTAACAGTAAACGAAACAACTTTCTCACTGCAGCCTAAACTCTCTTTTGGGAGAAGGTTTGGAAAATTTCATTAAAATTAGACCCATACAGGTTTCCTCATGATATCATGCCTCATGATCGAGCATGCGATGAATTACGTAACATTAATTAATCACATGAAAATACCGTGTTTATCAGGGTCTGAACCCTCAATTATCAAAATTAACAATACTTACGTAAAAAATGAAAAATAACCCCACCAGTATTTGCGTGAACCTTTTGCTGTTACATTAAATATGTAGCTCATCACAAACCACACAGCTGCGACAAACGACTCGACTTCCTTTTTATGCGTCCACTGCGGCGGTTATTTTAATAATTCTTATATTCATTTTGCGTAATTGTGAGATTAATTTTATTTTCTCCCTTTGTATTATTTACTCTGACGCCAAATAAATGTTAAAGCTAAGGTAAAGCTATAAGCTGTCAATATAGTAGTAACAGTAATAGCCTATAAATTTCCCACTTCTGGCCAAAGGTCTGCTCTCATACTAATGAAAGGGTTTTGGAACATAGTCTACCACGCTGTTCCAATACGGATAAGTGGAATGCACACGTGGTTGAATTTCGATGAAATTAGGCAGATGCAGGTTTCCTTATGATGTTTTCCTTCGCCGCCAAACACGAGATGAATTATAATTAAGCACATCTATATAGTGGTGCTTGCTTGAACCCGAAATCATCGGTTGAGATACACGCGATCTAACCACTGGCTATGTGTAGTGGTGAACCTATTACTATAATATAGTCACTTTTATAACTACTTTACTAGATGGTAGGGCTTTGTACAAACCTGTCTGGGTAGGTACCACCCACTCATCAGATATTCTATCGCAAAACAACAGTACTTGATATTGTTGTGTTCCGGTTCGAAGGGTGAGTGAGCCAGTGTAATAGACATAAGGGAAATAATATCTTAGTTCTCAAGGTTAGTGGCGCATTAGCGATGAAAGCAATGTTTAATGTTTCTTACAGCGCCATTGTCTATGGACGGTGGTGACCACTTACCATCAGGTGACCCATATGCTCGTCCGCCAACGAGAATAAAAAAAATATAGATTGTATGTCAAATTTGATTCGATCAGATATTGACCAGACGCAAAACCTCAAGCCAATTTTATAGTGTTTCCCGAGATAAGAAATTGTGAATACTCCCAACTTTATATCTTTCATAAAATTCTGATAACAATAAATATAATTTAATAAATAATTGAAGTCTGCTATCGTGATAGAATCTATCGCCTATTCAAATCTCAAGAGGACAAAATTTCCAATAAACAACATTTGAAACTAAATTAACGCGTTATAATTGGCCGAGAGCTTAAATTATCTATGATATCGGTATTGGATTTACGAAAAAAATTAGTTTTAAATGTCAACGAAGTTTAATCAAAACTTGGGAATTAAAATTAGATTGTACGTCTACGCTTATTTCACTTTCATATGTACGTTAATTTATAATAAATAAAAAAAATCAAGCACAGTTAGCAATGAACAACTAAGGACTATTTATCTTTATTTCTACACACTTACATTGGAATTATACATCTTGAGTAACTTAAGGCTATAATTACTGAGCGTAGGTTGAGCAGAGATGACCTAGTGGTTAGAACGCATGCATCTTAACCGATGATTACGGGTTCAAACCCAGGCAAGCACCGCTGATTCATGTGCTTAATTTGTCTTTATAATTCATCTCGTGCTCAGCGGTGAAGGAAAACATCGTGAGGAAACCTGCATCTGACAAATTTCATATAAATTATGCCACATGTGTATTCCACCAACCCGCATTGGAACAGCGTGGTGGAATATGTTCCGAACCTTCTCCTTAAAGGGAGAGGAGGCCATTAGCCCAGCAGTGGGAATTTACAGGCTGTTGTTGTTGTAGGTTGGGATTGTCCCTCAACATTTATGAAGATCAAATGAGACTAGATGTAGGTGGAGATGTTAACATAAATACATCGACAGCAAAAAAATAATAAAGATTATTTGTTTCGACATTTTTACTTTCATTTATAGTATTGCTAAACCTGTGGCTATACCCGCGCATTTATAAAACACAAACTTTTCACCCTGTTTTAGTACACTAAAGAGGGTGAAAAGTGAAAAGTGAAAACCTCCAAATACAGCTGTATTTGGAGGTTCGTAAAATCCGTTCTAACCTGATGTCTACACCCTATGAGGAACCTACCTGCCAAATTTCAAATTTGTCGGTGCTATAGTTTCTGAGATTTAGTCATTAGTATTTCGCTTTTATAAACATAGATCAGAAAACCGACATTCGATTTTCAAAAATATGTCTCATTACTAAAACAGCTTCGTGTTAAACAATAGCAATTAATCCTCGACGTACATAAATCTCTCCTAACTCAGGGCATGAGTAGAATCATGCGAGCAATATGACTTAATACCTATCTCAGTTTGAATTTATACGGTTGATGAAGCAATCATCGGCAACAAAGGACAAAATTTCAAGCTAAATATGGTGTCTGCACGTTATATAGAACAGAATAGACTTGATAAAGTTGATTTAAGTGTTATGAAAATGTTACGTGACGTCATTTCACTAATAGCATTGTTTTTTATATGCTTTGAAATGTAACAAAAAAAAAAGTAAAAAGATTTGTCCGAGCTATTTATAGTCTTGGTGCATTATAATTCCCACAGAGTTTGATTATGATTTTTTGCAAAAATATATTATGTTTTTATAATATAATTATATTATATATAGTAAGGAACATCCAAGATCAAGGGTATAAAACTAGCGCTCAACCCTGTCGAAGATTCATTGGTCGTTTGTCGGTCGACGAGGAAACATCGCTCAAGTGTTATTTTTATTAGTGTTTAAAGTGGGTAGTTGTAAGACGAGTAATGAGTAAGTCAATTTTTGTTATTTAGTTGGTGATTATTTTGTTCCATATGTTAACTTTATGTTTTGTTTATTAGAATAAAAACTGATTGTCACTTTGTTAATTGTCCTATTGTTTTTTTTTAATACATTTTGAAGGTTATTCCTAAATTCAGAATTGGGATAAAGAGCTCCTTTCATTCGGTCATCAAGGAACAAAATAATTATCTCTTTGAATTACTTCTTTCACTTTTTCGAATTATTGTTTATTTTGTGTTTTAATAAACATGCCTAGGGAAACTAATCGAAATCGATCTAAAATTAGAAGTAGGTCACGTCATAGAAAAGATAGATTAACACCTAGTCCACGTGAGCCTCGTAGAACCCGCGGCGAGTCGCGTGATAGATCACGGAGCCGGTTCGATCATGAATCTCGTAGGCGGAGTGATTCAGAGGATATTGCGAACAGACGACACCACTCTGTTCGTTCTCGTTATCGTAGATCGAGACATGAGTCGGGTAGTCCACGCAGAACGCCTCCTCGACACTCACCCGAGTTATGTGCGGGCGGTAGCGACTCGCTGCAAGATACTCTGAATAGCATCTTAGTAAGGCTAAACGCTGTCGAACAGTCTAGCAATAGTGGCGTGACGCCAATCCCCGATAATATTATTAAACCGAATAATGACATTATAAAAAGTGTACCCGTAGCTAACGATCACGTAGTTCATAATAACAACGCTACATTGCGCGCGAATAGTTTAGTTCACTTGAGCGATGTTCCTCAGACGTGCGTAGACAATTCCGAGGGCTTGTCATCCACTCATGATAAGGACCCCACGACTCGCAGTTCCGATACTATGTCAGCTCCTTCTATTACTGTTCTCGCAGAAGCCATTAAGCCCCTAAGGTCAAGTAAATCGCGTGATTACTATGTGTCCAGCTTTGATCCATCCATACACGACATCGACCTATGGTGTTCAGAGGTTGACCGTGCCATGACTGCGAATGGCTGGGGGGACCAGGAGTGCCTATCCCGTGTGGCATCATGCCTAAAAGGGGACGCCAAAATTTGGCTAAATGAATGGGTCACAAGTGACCGCACTTGGTCGAACTTTAAAGATGAATTTAGGCCTCTCTGCCCTCGGAAGTTGGACTATGCTAACATTCTATTTGAATGTATGAACACGACATCCGACAAATTCACGACATACGCTGAGTATGCGAGACGCACATTGTTGCGATTGCGAGTGGTTAAGGGTTTATCGGAAGAGCTTAGGACCCTTATAGTCATACGAGGTATTGAAAACCCCCAAATTAGAGCCGCAGCGGCAAACGCGAACCTGTCAGCCGGAGATTTAGTCTCGTTTCTATCAATTTATACGAAACCAAGTCGTACTAAGACTAACAACTCTCACGTTAAACCTCATAAATCTTCGCGGTTGGGGATCAAATGTTATATCTGCGGTCAACGAGGACATTATGGACGTAATTGTGTTAAAAACAAAAACACTAATATCCCGAATACGAGTACTGCTTCCACTTCTAGACCTATGGTGTTGTGTACTTTTTGTAAAAAGACGGGGCACACGGAAGACAAATGTTTCGTAAAGAACAGAGCAGAACCGAGGAACCAGCGAAACGTGAACTTGTGTGCACCCAAAATTATTACTAACATCGATGTTGTTCCTGCAGTTGTCCAAGGTGTACCGATGGATGTACTTATCGATAGTGGTGCTCACAACATATCGCTGATTTCCTCCGATGTTCTTAAATTTCTCTCGTGTCAACCCAAATATACACGATGTACGATAAAAGGAGTTAGTGAACACGAAATTGTTGCTACTTCCTACGTCACTGTCACTATTGAGTTAAGTAATATTTCATTAGAGGCTGACCTAGTTGTAGTACCGTCTGCTTGCATGAACACCCCGATAGTGGTAGGAACTGATATTCTGAATCGTGAAGGGGTGATGTATGTACGCACAAAAGATCAACAGTATATCACTCGCGTTGAAAGCGCCATTGGTCGGGTTAATCAGTTACAGGTTATTGAAAGTTCCTCAGTAAAAACCCCACTGCTAGGCAGTGATCTAGAAGCATTAATGCTTGTGTTGACTCCTTTCTCGAACTTCCTCATCTCGGGTACTGCTACCACCACAGTCACTACCGGCGAGATGAGAATCAAAGTTACCAGTTCCACTCCGATAACCTACCGTCCATATAAACTGTCGCATGAAGAGAAACTGAAAGTCCGCGAGATAATTTCGGATCTTTTAGCGAAGGGCATCATAAGGGAATCTCGATCACAGTATGCGAGCCCCATAATTCTTGTTAAAAAGAAAGATGGCACTGACCGTATGTGCGTCGATTTCCGGGCACTCAATCGCATCACCGAGAGGGAGAGGTACCCGCTCCCCCTCATTGATGACCAAATAGATCAGCTAGGACGGTATACTTTCTTCACCAGTCTGGACATGGCCACTGGTTTTCACCAGATAAAGATTAGAGACGACTGCATTCACTATACAGGGTTTGTCACGCCCGAAGGGCACTACGAGTTTTTAAAGATGCCATATGGCTTGACAAACTCACCTATAGTTTACCAGCGAATAATCAATGATACTCTACGAGAGTTCATTGATTCTGGCAATGTGCTCGTTTATATCGATGATGTGCTTCTTCTGAGCAACACGGTGAAAGATGGCATTTTGTTGCTTGAAAAAGTACTGAAGAAACTAACAGAATCTGGTTTTTCAATTAACATTAAGAAATGCTCCTTCTTAACCACCGAGGTCGAGTATCTGGGAAGACTGGTAAGCGGTGGTCAGGTACGACCGAGCGCCAGGAAGGTTGAAGCCCTAAAGAATTCATCTCCACCTAAAAACGTAAAGCAGGTCAGGCAATTTCTCGGACTCGCGGGCTATTTCCGTAAGTACATCTCTGGTTACGCCGTTAAAACAGCATGTATTGCTCTACTGACTAGAAAAGGGGTTCAGTTCAACTGGGGTCCCGAACAGGAACAGGTTCGTCAAGAATTGATAAGATGCTTGACAAGTGAACCTGTTCTCACTATTTTTAGACCTGAACTTCCCACCGAAGTCCACACCGACGCGAGCAGTGCAGGCTATGGGGCCGTGCTTATGCAGACACATCCTGATGGCAGTAGGCATGTCGTAGCGTATTTCAGCAAGGTCACACAGGGAGCTGAGAGTAAGTACCACAGCTATGAATTGGAAACATTAGCGGTTGTTAAGGCCTTGCAGCACTTCCGCCATTACCTTGTAGGCATCCAGTTTAAGATCGTAACGGACTGCAATGCTCTCAAATCGACCCAAAGCAAGAAGGATCTTCTCCCTCGTGTGGCTCGCTGGTGGATATACCTGCAGGATTTCCACTTCACCATGGAATACCGTAAAGGAGTCATGTTGCAACATGCCGACTACCTAAGCAGGAACCCAGTAGCAACAGTTAATCAGGTATCTAACCCTCGCAATTGGGCACAGATCGCGCAAGCGGCTGATTGCGAAACTAGGGATTTAATGCAAAAAGTGTTAGAAGGTCAGTTGGATACGGATCGTTACGTCATACGTAATGAACTACTGTACTATAAATATACAGGTGTCGGGAAAGAACCGCGCCTCTTGTGCTACATCCCGAAGGGCCATCGTTTGAGCTTGTTGCGGATCTTCCATGATGAACACCTACACATCAGTGCTGATAAAACTTTGCATCTTATCCTGAAACATTTTTGGTTCCCTAATCTCCGGCAATTTGTGAAGAAATACATAGCACATTGCTTGGTCTGTATATCAAAGAAACGGGTACCAAGGGCTCCACTTCAGAACATAGCGTCCTGGCCTAAGCCAAGTACTCCATTCGACACCGTGCATATAGACGCGCTTGGGCCATTACCAGCATCTGAGGGTTACAAATTCGTGTTGATATTGGTAGACTCCTTTACCAAGTTCTGTTTATTATACCCGATGTATCGTCAGGATGCCAGTGAACTCCAAAAGGTAATGACACGGGCTATCTCACTCTTTGGCGTTCCAAAGCTACTAGTTACCGACCGAGGCCGAATGTTCGAAGCCAAAAGTTTCGTTCAATGGGTATCTGAACTGGGGGCCGATTTGCATTACATAACACCAGAAATGCATAGCTCTAACGGACAAGTGGAACGGTACGTACGGACGGTCCTAAACATGTTACGCATCGAAGTAGGCCATCGAAATGCCTCGTGGTCTAAAACTCTCTGGAAGCTCCAGTTGGTCTTGAATATTACAAAGCAGAAGACCACTCAAACTTCCCCAATAAGTCTTATGATAGGTACAGAAGCCACAACAACTCCAGTCATACACTCTCTAGTACGAGATGTTGCCGTAAGTAGCCCCATGAACAATCGAGAGAGTCTGAGAGAAGACAACAGGAACCGTGCTGCTGAACTCCTACGAAAGAATCAAGAAAACCAAAATTCTTTAGCAAACCAGTCAAGACATAAGCCACGGACATACGCTGTTGACGATCTAGTCTTCGTCATAAAATATTCGCAATCGACAGGCAAACTTGATCCTGGAATGCGGGGCCCGTATCGAGTCACAAAGGTCTTACCAGAGGGGCGTTATGAATTAAAGTTGCTCAGCGGTAGCAAGGGAAAATCGACTCAAGCCGCCGCCCAATACATTATCCCATGGAAAGGGGAATGGTGCCCCGAGACTTGCGCCATGTTTTTCGATGGTAAGCCTCTCAAACTTTTCTGTTGCTTTGCTCTTTCGTTGTTTTGGTGATTGCTTCCAGGTGCAGTTGTGAGGGGTGATGCTTGATGTCATTCACCGAGACGCATAAGGCATCTTGTGGATCTGCTGCCCTGTGGGGGGCCTAGCTGCACCCTCACTGATCACCACTGACGTTAGTCGTCAATTGCGTTAGTCGCACCGGCGTTAGTCGCTACTGACGTTAGTCGTCAATTGCGTTAGTCGCACCGGCGTTAGTCGCTACTGACGTTAGTCGTCAATTGCGTTAGTCGCACCAGCGTTAGTCGCTACTGACGTTAGTCGTCAATTGCGTTAGTCGCACCGGCGCTAGTCGCCACTGACGTTAGTCGTCAGCTGCGTTAGTCGCACCGGCGTTAGTCGCGTTGGTCGTCAATCACGTCAGTTGGTAAAAATAACGCAAGTGGCGTTATTTGCCCACGATTGGCAATATACGTTAAGGATATAAAATGGTCGGGACGCCGACGATTTTACATCTTTACTTTCATTATTCACTGTTCTGTTTGTGTTTGTCTCGCTTTTCTTGCTTTATTAATGTGGTTTTGACGTTTGTTATCTGAACTAATACAAACAATATCTTTCAGATAACAACAATGACTCTCTGCCACCAGAAAGTCTACATGACAGTGACCAGAGCGCTATAGCTGGACCGTCTATGCTTGAAGACAAGGATCACGAAGGTGATCAAGCAAGAGAGACTTCCTCGGAAGAACCCTTCAGGAATGTGGTCGAGGACGAACCACAGTCAGGAGAGGCCGAGTAAGGAACATCCAAGATCAAGGGTATAAAACTAGCGCTCAACCCTGTCGAAGATTCATTGGTCGTTTGTCGGTCGACGAGGAAACATCGCTCAAGTGTTATTTTTATTAGTGTTTAAAGTGGGTAGTTGTAAGACGAGTAATGAGTAAGTCAATTTTTGTTATTTAGTTGGTGATTATTTTGTTCCATATGTTAACTTTATGTTTTGTTTATTAGAATAAAAACTGATTGTCACTTTGTTAATTGTCCTATTGTTTTTTTTTAATACATTTTGAAGGTTATTCCTAAATATATAATTTATAACGCTTTTTTGAATCAGTAATATTACTAGTATTAAAACAAGAAGTAATTTTCATGTACACTTCATAGGACAGGGTCGTTTATTTAATAAGATTCCATCGTTTTTTTAACTTTGCCCATGAAGCTAATCTTACAAAAAGATATGAATGAATTTATGTTAATGTTTTTAAAAATTTCCAGTAGTTAAACTAGTATCCCAAAACGTCCAAATATTCGGCACTTTGAAATGGACCTTTAAGTAATCCTAGGGTCAATTCCAATGCGCTGCGTAGTCAAGTGGCTCTTTATGTAATCAACATCTAGTGGGCAAGACCACACCAATTAAACCAACAGGTCACAAGCAATCAACACTACGGGAACTAAAATGTTGTGTTGAGTTTAATGATTAAGTGTATAAAGCAAATGTTATGTTCTATTTTAATCAATTCCAAAACAGTTAAAACATTTAAAATCACTCTGTATAAAGGATGTTAACCCTAGCGAATATTCTCAGAAGCAATTCAGGATTTGCTGGATGGTAAGATATTTTCACCTTGTTTGAAACAAGCTAGCTGAAGCAATCATCAGAGACTCAAGGGTATTAGCTTCTAGAGAAGCGCTGACGTTTAGATGTTACTCGTAGTATCCGTGTCTGTTTCTCTACTATCTGATGAAATAATATAGAAATCGATTATTATAAAATATTATATTAATATTATATTCAAGGTACATACTTCTTTCAAAACAGTTATAAAAATAAATCTTCCAATATTATCTTTTACTCGAAGTGTTTTGTTATAAAACTCAGAAATACATTATTATTCACTATCTTTTCATTATAGAACACTTAAACAAATACACGCTAGTTCTATAGACCCGTGGCGTCCAATTGAGAAAAAATAAAGTAAAATTGGAACATTACTTTGCGAATATGACTGCGCGATGAAAACTTTTTCATACGTCATTACTTTACAGAATTTGTTCCTACAGACGCTTTGAAACAGTATTATAATATAGGTGAGTTTTTTTTTAATTCTGAATGAAGTACTCCTCGATTAAGAAAAAATGAAATTTCGATGTTTAAGGTATCATCAATATCGGTCCCGTTACTGTTATTACAGCGTACTTTGCTTTTCCTTATAACTCACGGCTAATTCAAAAACTGTATCTGTATATTGAAGTTCATACAAGTTAATGAACATACGGCTTCCTTTTGTTATTTCCACTATTTACAGTTTTTTTTTCTTAATTCTCTACGGACGCTCGCTGTTTTTATTGTTTATGATTACAATCAAAACTTTCTAGTTGCCCACTGACATTCGTTAGAAGATGTAAATTTCAACCAAATGTTACGGGTAATTTCTGTGGACATAACTTATGTTTATAATGAGAAGAAGAACATTATGAGTATGTATATGATACATGGTAAACGCATATGTGAAATACGTGTTATAAAGTAAGAAACGGCGTATCAACGTTCTAATAGTGGACAAAAACCTTTTCTCCCTTATGAAATAAATATTTTGGAGTTTAAACAATCAAGCTGAAATGTAGGTTTCCTAATGATATTTTTACAAGCCTTGTGAAATAAGCCCAAAAATCCGCAAATCTAGATGCTCCTACTTTTACATATTGCCTTGTTAACTCTGTATTATATATTTTTATATAAAGAAATTAATTACAGCCCACAAACTAACACAAATTAAACGTTTGATCATAATTGACGTTTCATAATAGTACATTTCCTATTCGACAGCTTCCACGTTTATATAATGTAAAGTGTTACAAATCCTAAAAGCATACACTTAACAGTAAATACTCAGTTTTCAAACACAGTCAATATTTCCCGCACGAGTCTACATTTAGAGTATACATTGACTTTATGAAACACTCATGGCTGTAAGTTTTCAATGCTATTAGAACTTCGCGTTCAACTTATTGGAAATAGCACAAGATTGAACTTGGAACAGTCTAGTGTTTGTTTGTTGTTGATAGAGATGCTGTGAGATTTTTTTATTATATAATTCTAACTTTATTATTAGCTATACCCGCCCGCTTCGCTGGGCATTATTATGATTTATGAGATTATTTTTGATGGTATAATCTCGATGTAAAGTTGGTACGATGAAAATATTAATTAAATTTCTATAGCTTGTAAAAGTTTGCATAACACCAACACGTCCTCTTTAATCCAGTACATTTACAATCTTCTCAATACTTTCGAAAGTACGTCAAAGCATCATATGTTTTGGACTTCCACTGTACGAAGATCTGTACGAAGAGCCTGTCGTGAGATTATTTTGGTACAGTCCGAAATGATGTCCATCATCTGCTCGCAGAAACAGAATTGTATAATCGTAATAATCGTAATAATCGAATGCGATTGATGTGTTTCAGCGACACCTTGATTGTTTTTGTGTAGCTTAGTGATAACATTACCTCGTTTTTTAATTTCTGTACTAATTACAGCAACAACAATTACAGCTGTGAGTTCAGGAGCTATGGGAGCATTAAAACGCCTTTCATGCTCTGCATTCATTGGCGTTCTCTCTGCATTGATAATGACTTTGAATAATTTGTTGTTTCACCTTCTAGAACAGTTTTAACTTTTTCTACGTTGTCCATTAAAGAAAGGTCCAGAAACTGGGGATTTTATTTAGATACTGGAAGAAGTGAATATGATACACTTTAAACGTAGACGCGAAATTATTGTATTGTACAATATTTGTTGCTCCAAATGATGTCATTTGAAAGCATGAATTGTAATTTATAATATACTGAAGGAAATATTGAGACTCCTTAGTAGTTCCAATAACGTAGGTAAGAAGAGATTCTGGTGGTTCAACCAGTTGTCGTAAATACATTTTGCCAGTGGAGTAGCACATACCAACAGTTTATTTTAAACATCATAGCGTGACAATGGGCATACTATATTCATTGAACCAATTATCACATCGGGATGCATCTAGTTATCATAACCTATATGGTAATTCAAGGCTGATTTATTGAGATTGGTTCTAGTTCTTGACTTACTCTATATTAATCATCCAGTCGTTGGGCTCGCTCGTCAGGTTTTTCAGTATCTCTTGATGAAGATGCTTGTTCGAAGATCTGAAACTTGATCATTACGTCGACTAATTGTTTTGGCAGCTCTCAAAGTAGAAATTCGGATTCTATTTGCTTCTATACGTATTTCTTGTTATTGTGTTGTTTCCGTAGCTTTTTTGGATGACGCTGCGCATATATTTGTTGATGTTCCGATCTGTTGTTTCTTCAATGGCATGGTGGTTTCTATTTATTTAAATAAGTATTTTTTTTTTGTTATTTGTCTTACGTTTACATTTCATACTGAAGATTCATTGTTCTTGGAGTTATGAGTATACTTACCAATTATGATTATCGTTTACTTTCTTATAATCAGACAGCTAATCACTTTTTCAATCACTCATAATTATTTTAAAATGACAATTATTATTGTTGTGATTATTTTATGTTTATTGACATATGACGGAAATCAAGTTAGTTTGTATGCTTTTTGAATAGATTTTATTTAATTTTCTTTTTAATATTTCATAATTATAGAAGTGCATCGTGATACTTCATCGTGGGCCATCTGTTGGTTATTTTTAATGTTACGGATGAAATACTCACTTTCTCCATAAAAAAAATACTTGTACGTTTAATATTTTCATGACAATCGGTTGAACGGTATAGAAATCTTTATATCACAGCGCCACCTGGTGGCGAGTTACATCAACGGGGATAGCATAATCACTTTCTTCATAAAACAATAGATATATATACCAATTTTCATAATACAAACACATCCACTTTTGTATATATAGATAGCCTATGATTTGCGCAAGCACATGATTTCCTGTATACCAATTTTTATAAACATCGGTGCAGCTGTTCTAGACAAAAATTACAAAAATGGTAAAAATTATGTCAGTCAATCATAAAAAGAACATTTATGACGAATTACAACAAAAAATAAGTGTACAGACAGACTCTAGAGATCTATATAGCAGTATAGATTTAGTATTCACGTGCGATAGCTTTATTATTAGCGTATTTCATGTATAACTTTGGTGTTTCTATACCGATTTCTATTATTCTTGAATATGGAATAGTAAATACTGTTAACTTTTTTAATTTAGGATGACTGAGAGTGTTATAAACGTAGGAATAGACAAATATAATCAGAAAGCTTCGAAGTACTAAGCTATTGGGAGTGTCACATGTAATTGTGAGTCAACCGTAAAAGATAGACATAAGCTGTCATTGGATATTTTTTATATAATTTTAAGGAATTCATTTCCGTAATACATGATTTCTGTGTACCTTTAACCATTAAGGGTGTACACGCGACGGAAGCTTAAAATAGGGAGTAATTTCTACAGTTTTCCCAACATTTCCCTTCACTGCTCTGCTCCTTTTGATTTTAACGTGATGAAAATGATAAAAGTATTCTATAACCAGCTCAGGAGTATGAAAAATAATTGTACCAAGTTTCGTTAAAATCCGTCGAGTAGTTTTTGTTTCTATAACGGTTATACGGACAGACAGACAGACAGACAAAAATTGAACTGATTGCATTTTTGCCATCAGTATCGACCCCTGATCACCCCCTGATAGTTATTTTGGAAAATTATTTCATGTACAGAATTGACCTCCCTACAGATTTATTATAAGTATAGATTAGCTATGTAGTTGATATTAAAGATAAAAGATGTGAGGGCAAATTTGTTGGGCAAAGCTGTTTTTGAATAAACGGAACTTATTTTAACACACTGTTATAATATGGATCGGTTGGAAATAATTACTACTTTCAATATTTTATTTTAGAATCGAATACCTGTGCGTAGTAAGTTAATCTTTACTACTTTATGGATGTAATAAAAATTGACATATGAGATGGTATGTTTATTGTGAAAAAACACATGTACGTCTGAACATTTTTTAACACTAGTAATTTTGTCATCTGACATTGTAGAAATTTGAAACAAACTACCAATTTTCTCCTTAAGAATTAGTAACATTAAGTCGTTAAATATATACAAATTCGAATTAAAAATAGTTACTGTATAATATCTTGACCTTCTTTTTCTCTTCTTTTTCTCGAACAACTGAAGATAATTTGTCTCTAGGATATTTTGGTCATATTGCCAGGAGACAACCAGACAGTCTGGATAAACTGGTTGTAGTAGGGAAAATCGAAGGCAAGAGATCACGTGAAAATCACGTGGAGATCACCCGCTGGTCCGACCATATTCAAAATATAACGGTACTCAATATTCCGACTGCCCTGAGAATAGCCACGGACGAGAATAGAGTGGTGTGGAGGAAGCTAGTCGACACATCAGTAAAAGCATTTCAGGACAAGCACGACCTTCAGTATTGAAGCATACGTAAAAGAAGAAGATATCTTGACCACTTGGAATGGTGACAATGCCAATGGTGACAATGCCAATGGTGACAATGCCAATGGTGACAATGAGAATGCTAGCAGCATTTTCCCGTTGAATCGCAATTTCTGTCCTCTACAAAAAAAAAGTAACAGCCTGTAAATTTCCCACTGCTAGGCTAATGGCCTCCTCTCCCATTAAGGAGACCTTTAGAACATATTCCACCACGCTGTTCCAATGCGGGTTGGTGGAATGCACATGTGGCAAAATTTCAATGAAATTAGACACATGCAGGTTTCATCACGATGTTTTCCTTCACCGCCGAGCGCGAGATGAATTATAAACACAAATTAAGCACATATCCATTATATTTATGTACTTGCCTGGGTTCGAACCCGAAATCATCGGTTAAGATGCACGTGTTCAAACCACTGGGCCATCTCGGCTCATACTGTCCTGCCCTCTAGGCAAAGATAATAATAATGTCCTTAATATATAAAGCTGTTATCTGGTAAAGAAAAGTTTACGAGCTTTTGTTTCCTATACATGATACTATGACATTACCGATATTATAATCGCGTTGAAATTTTTACCTGTATATATGTATGAAATTACTGCGTATATATTTTACGTACTTTTAGTATTCAATTCAATTACAAGGCGTATCTGACTTTGGTACCGCATACGATTTCAACTAAATGAATTTGCTCTCTCGACCCACCTGCGAGTCCCAGACATTACAATCGGTTACCCGGAGCCCATTGAAGAACTGAAACATTTCCTTAAACGAGGGTCTGCATTTTCCGGATCATGTTACTCACCGTGAATTTTATGTACATGGAGATAGTTTGCATATTTTTTTCATATTACTTTTTTAGTAAAGATTTGTAAATAAGAACTAATTTTATTTCGAAATATAGTGATATTCGAAGTTTTGGTGTTGTCGGATGATTATGAAATAAAACAACATTTAATGTATTTTAATTGTCTGTTTATCAATGAATTGTGATGTATTAAAAAATGTATATATAGTTTATTTGTTTCTTACTAAACTGGCCATTGAATTTTATCAAGATTATCCAATACATAAAACTAAGAAACGATTTTACAAATACCCAAAGTCATAACTTACGTAATTTCAGTTTTTTAACATAATCTAGATAAGATAATTGAAAGTATGATCTCATATAATATTATATGTTGATGTTGTTGCGTTGTTCAGGATATAAGTTATAAAAAGCCTATGTCCGCGCTTGGAGTTCAAGCGTGTTTCATACCGAATATAATCAAAATTGGTTAATGATTAAGCCAAGAAAGAGCAACACACAGACAGACAGAGTTACTTTCACATTCATAATAATAGTATAGTCATAGTAAGTACATATCTAGACTTTTAAATAACGTAAGCCTATTTACGTTACCATAAATATTATTTGTTATTTTAGTAGTAATAATACTTTTGTTTGAATAATAATAATGAAAATGGTTCACTTAATATCCAAATTCAATAACGTACATAGTCTTAATAAACCTTTACGCTTATTACTTAAATGTAACAACTTTTGATTAAATATTACATTATTTGAATTTGTACTTTATTCATATTAAAATACGACTCTCAATTGCATGGATAACGTTATTATGTTCTTTAAAGTTGAATGTATATGAAATATTAATAATCTTAATTTTTCGTATTCATTGATGGTATCTTTAAAGATATTGAAATTGTTGGAAATAATTCGCCGTAGTATACCGCTTTTGTTGCAAGTTAAATTTATAATGTTTACTCAGTATTATCCTGGAAATGTTCTCGTCTCCGCAGAGGCCTACGTTCACTTATATTTAGACGATATAGAACTGATTCAACAAAGCTCCGCAATGGGTTAATAATCCTGCCATAATCTGGCAGAATTTCATTTCACACATGATTTCCTTCCCTCCGAATCAAATTAAGCACGTGAAAAATCATTTTCTTTTTCAATTATAATGTATATTATTTTATTGATTTATGTATATTTTCAGTCCATATGTTCACGACGACTTACATGTGGATTACAAAATGTAGCATACCGCATTATTCATAATGAAAATTATATTTTAACTTGATCTATTAAAAAATTAAAGCTCCTGTCAATATTCTGATAAATAAGTCGCATTACTCAATACTCCTAAAAGATTATAATAATGATAAAAAACATTCACTATATATTTTTTGATATCTAGTTAGGATATATGTAAATTTAATAGTACTATATTGACATACTCTATAGGAAAATATGCTGGTCGGTTCTTCGCGGTAGAACATACTTTCTAAATGGTTGATAATTTGACATTTAATTTACAACATATCATTAAAGTGCATTTATGACTTTATTTGAATATAGAATTTTTAATTTTGATTATCCTTTATTAAATTTATTTTTATTTGTTTAGAATGAAATTTAAAACAAGAAAATCAAAATATTCAGCGATTCTCCCAGTCACTTACGTATTTTTTTATAGAGTACATTCTTACGGGGAATGTTAAGGGTTAAAAAAATTCTAAGTAGCATGTAGCGGAGTCTAGATAGAAATTGGTAGGCTTGCGTTCGGCCAGCTGATATAAAATTGATTAAACGATCGTGCTAATAATAATATTTAAACGTACGTATTGTAAATCATTACAAAATATATTTTAACAAAAATGTTGCCAATCGATAAAAAACGTCAAAGCTTAAACTAAAATATGAGGCGTCAATGAAAAACTCGGCTTTGCCAAGAAATATTTCATATGGGTCAGAAGTGCAAAATTGCAGTTTTCCAATTCAATTGTTTTCATTCCGATCAAAGCAGGATCAGCAGAAAGAAGAGATTAAATGACACATTTGATTCTTTGTCCAATCAAAAAAACATACCTGGCTTTGAAGAGGATTTCTGAAATACATTTTCTTCATACCCTTTATAAGGCTAACGAATTATTCAGGAGAGTGCACTAATATGTAAAATAATTGATATTAAATCTGACTTTGTTCTTAAGTTGAATTGAAAAACTAAATCTATAATATCTATACTTCATTCGATTCAATAATAACACTGTTTTCGTTGAATTATTTCAAGTATTGTATATAACTTGCTGTGCACGCGACCTTGTACGCATTTGAATTTAACAAAAAAGACTTGTAACCTAAGTTCCTTATTATATCAGTTAGTTGCCCGTGAAAGTCCCTTCAAAATCAGTCAAGCGGTTCCCGAGATAAGCCGGAACAAACAGACAGATAGACAGACAGACGAAAACTATTAAAAAAAAAGTTATTTTTGGTACATGTACCGTGAATACATGCATATGCATTGAGTAAAAAGGGCTATTTTAATACAAGCAGACACTCCAATGTTATTATGCTATATGTAGAGATGACACTATGAAAGTGTAGGCAAAGCCGACTTTTGAGTTTATAATTCGATTTCGAAAATTACAAACCTAATCAAAGTTTTAATTTATGTTGCGTAGCTACTTTACTTTTATAAGATTCCTTGGAATGTTGCGTGCTATAAAAATTCCATACTATAAAATTCTATCAGCGATAACTCGATATTGTGATAAAATATGTTCGGATTGCGTCTTTGAAGCAATAAAAATACTTTTCATTCGATATCACAAGTCTAAATAAAGTCGGCTGTAGAATTTAATTAAATAAATATTCATTTGAATATTTTATATCAAATTAAAATGAAATATTCTTTATTATTATTTAAGCGGTCGAAATATACGAGCCACGTCGAGATTGGTTATGTCGGACTGGAATATGGATCGCTCAATCTCTTTGATGAACGCCGCTCTCTACGCAACGCAGTCGATGAATTTCTCTGGACTTTATTAATATTACCTTATTTCTACTGTAACGAAATAAATAAGGAATCAAAAAGAATTATATTTTCTTATGATTTATTCGATATAGATACAAACATTTCGAAGAAAAGTATAGTATTATGAGTAAGCAACGCAACGAATCCTAGAAGCGTGTAATTATTTTGTCTTGAAGTGCAAAAGAAAACTGCCGTCCCAAAAAACTATAAGTAAATAGAAGAAACTAATGATGATGATTAGAACCATATTTTCAAAAATCGGTTTAAGAAATGAGATTATTTAAGGGGTACTAACACGAGTATTATATGAACAACATCAGGAACATCAAACGTTTTTATTTCCCACCCAAAATGTAAAATATTTTTCGGCTTCTGAGCTTTCAAGCACCTTCAAGACAATGATGGTTTTAAATGAGATGTTTGAGGCAGGCGTGTTTTATTTGAATATAGCTCAATATATCTATCATATAAAGTACATTATCAATATTTATCCCAAAATCCATTCTATTTCGAAAGATTAGATCTTTTCTTCTTGGAACGATTAGGCAAAATGATAACAACCAAATCTAAATTCACGACCTCCATGGTCGAGTGGTGTGTACACCGGTTTTCATGGATACGCTACTCTGAGATCCTGGGTTCGATTCCCGGCCGAGTCGATGTAGATTACCATTAGTTTTCTATGTTGTCTTGGGTCTGGGTGTTTGTGGTACCGTCGTTACTTCTGATTTCCACAACACAAGTACTTCAGCTACTTACATTGGGATCAGAGTAATGTATGTGATGTTGTCTCATATTTATTTAAATATACATTTAAGTAATAATCATCTATAACCAAAATAGCACAGCAGGTTGAATATGACGACTTTGGTTGAAGATTATGCGTTCAAAGTCCAGAATTAATTTAATTCGTTTTATAATTTTTCATTATAATTATTCATGTCACGCTCCATACTAAAGAAATCAGAAAGGAATTACCTTTGCAACCTATATACCTAAAGTCGGCTACTACCAACCCAATCCAATTTTGAGAATCGATCCCTGACCACGGAGGTTGTGAACAGATGTCATCTATACTATACTAGATAGTTTTCTTAACTAGGAAACATTTAGAATCTAAATATTGTCTTAGATCTTAGACTACTGATATAACAAAACAATCTAGATCGAATTGTAAGATATTTACTAAATTCTAGTCGCTTCATATGAAATCGACCGTTTACTATTAAAGGTATGCTAAATAAAAATGCACCTTATTAAGTTACAAAAAGAGATTGAATTAACTTGCAAGTTTATTTAATCAAACCCTATTACATTAACGCAATAAGCAGAAATGACTATTACGGAGTTGGTATTCGGCATAATGACAGTCTGCCATTCTATTATTATTATGATCACTTATACTACATACTAAACAATACGAATTTGGTTGTGTAATTATTGTACTAACAGTTTCATTCCTACTTAAATACAATGTAGTATTAAATAGAAAATCTCTGATTTTTGATAAAGAGTGACTCAATTTAGATTCTTAATTGTTAGTATCCAAATTGTCATCTTAAGGCCAATAAAAATTATTTATACGTAGGTATAATAAAATTGGAGTGTGTTTGTAATATTAAAATAACCAGTTCGAATTAAATGCTTGTGTGTAATTATGTCTGTCAGTTCCGGTTAATCTCTGAAATGGCTGGACCAATTTTGACGGGAAATTCATTGGCAGATAGGTGATGCAATAAGGAGTAACTTAGGCTACTTTCATTTAATAATTATTTCTATTAACTATTTAATATGACAAAAGCTACCTACAAAAAAAATAGTAAAATCTGAAAACCGAACAATATTTTTGTTGTTAAATCCAAACGCGCACGAACTCGCGGTACACTGATAGTCGTAAATAAAATTAAAGGATGATAAATCTTAATTTGTATTTCTCAATTTAAGCTATTTAGAAACCTCTTAATCAAAACATAATACATTACACCTTTTAGTCTATACAATATTATGGGACGTTGCTTTTGCATAACATAACATAACAATTATACTTGGTAAGGCTTTGTGCAAGGCCTTCTGGGTAGGTGTCACCCACTAATCAAATATTTTGCCGCAAAATAGAGATACGTATTACAGTCTTGTTTGGTTTGAAGTCAGGCCTTAGCATCTTAGTATCCAAAGTTGGCGACAGGTTGGCGATGTTAGGGGCTAATATTCTTATGGACCCAAATACTGTGGGTGCTGGACCCTAGACCGGATACCCTCTAAGTAGGTTATTTATATAAAATACTTAAGTATTACATTTATGTACGACCTCTTTGTTTAGAACACTTTTTTTTCCAATTAAAACGTAATCTATGCCCTCTCTCGGGCTCTAGACTATATGAATACCAAATTTAAATCGGCCCAGTAGTTGTGGCGTGAAAGCAAGACTGAAAGACATACAGACTGACTTGCTTTCGCATTTATAATATTAGTATGGATAAATTAAGAAATATACGATTGGAAAAATAAACCACGAAATAAGCAAAATATTGAATACAATGCAAACTTCTGATCCTATGCAACGTATGCAAAATTGTACGTGAAGCGCTAATAAAAAAAAAAATAAAAATTGTTTGAGCTGAAATAATCGAATTTAGTTTACAAATGAATAGTTATTGGGAGTAATGGAAGTCAATAAATTCCCATAGTTTATAAAACTGGTAGCATTATTAACGTGTCTCCGAAAGGACGTAAAGCTGTAAGTTATGTGCCTGATCTTTCTTTGTACGATTCATCCCATAAATTAAGGAAAGAAAACAAAATAGAGTCTTTGATACATAATTTTGCATTGTTTCATCTTCAAAATTATCTACAGTCTTCATTATTCTTTGGCATGACCGATGGTTGTTCAGAAATTATTTAATAAATAAAAACAACCTTAGTTCGTAAATTCTACAGAAATAATAAAGTAAATTTAAATTTACTTCACATACCAACAACAGCCTTCGCCTTACGTATAAGACAAACGTTCTCTACAACGCTCATAGATTTCGGAATATGCTTCCCACAGAACAGAATGTAAATACGCGACATTGCTGTACACTGAGTAACATTGCAAATATATAAGATAAAAATACGTGCAAACAATTTTGATCGCTATCACTTTCAAATAAAGATGAGTTCTCGTTATCAGAGTTGTTATAATGGCATCAACGTGGGCGTTCGAATGCGAGTTGTAGAGCACACAAGAAGTTTTTCACAGATAAATATTTTGGACGATATCCAAAAGCATACAGCGTGAAAACTCATATGAAATATATCCCTTTTTAGTGCCTTAACATTTTGCCCGGATGTGTCTTATGCGCATCGATTTGCTGCACTCTGTTGACCTTATTTCGGTTCGAAACTGATTGAGCTAGAAATATTTAATTAATTTAATAAATAATTTTAACGTTCCGCTGTAATTACATTGGAAATTATGACAGTTTAGTATCGATTTTCGAATAAACTCTGAGCAACTAATTACTTATTATGCACATTACATACGAGTTATGTTACGAAATGATCCTTCGTCACAATTTTGTAATAATCTTGGTAAGATGTGAACAGCTTTAAATATACATCTCGTTTTTCTTTGTCATCTACATATTTAAAGTACTGAGACCGAGACCTACTAAATGTAAGCTCTTATGGACTTGACAATAGACCAGCCTAAAAGTGTGTTTTCACATTTCATCGGGGCCCTGTAAAAGTCGGTTTTTATACGTTCTATGTAGAAAATGGCTTAATATTTCTGCATAGCAGTTCGCTCGCGGCGCCCTGCGAGTGACACCGTGCTCGAACTAGCGCCTAACTTTGTCTGTTCTTGTTTTTATAATTTACAAGCTCGTGTTTCTGACGCTTTTTGCAATCGAATATTTTTTATGTCGTAAAATGATCTTCGATTTCATAATTATTTAAATTTCAATAAGCTTATTCGTACAAGGAATGGTATTAAATAAAAAATTATGAATGATGAAGAGGTTAATACACATTATACTAAATTAATATACTTAGTATATTTTAGTCAATCGTTAAATTACTGCAATTTAAAGATTGAATAAAACATACAATTAAATATTCGTACTGATGATGTTTTGGGTAAAAATGTATTCTATATCCTACCTTGGAAACATATTAGATGTCAATCTGACATGAAAAACAAACACAGTTACTTTTAGATAAAATAAATACTTAAAGATTTTTTAATAATCCTAGTCATTATAAATATAAATAGTATAAATCACAGTAGTAAATAAATGACAGTAATACTCGGAAGAAGCATAATAGTTTCTATTTTACAGTTTTTGTTATTGTTAACAACGTTATTTGCTGTTGGGTTATTTTATCCGAGATAGTTTCCCAGAACTAGCTTTGTTAAACACGATCCTGAGTGTCAACTATATATACTAATAATACATAACATTTCAGACTTAAAAAATTACATATTGAAAAATATTGGTGAGTAGTAGTCGTCCGCGTCATCGCTCGTGTTTTAGGGTGTAAAGTAACATATGTCCTTTTTTGAGTTCAAGCTTGCTTCAAATCAAATTTCATCGGTTCAGCGGTTTGGTCGTGACAGACGACAGACAGACTAATATAGATTTTCTGATATTGTAAATTTTATTTAGTTCTTTTTTTAAATCCGCAATTAAAAAAAATAAACCCGTGTTCCCGTTTGCTTTATCTAAAGATAAATCCGTTCGAACTAGATTATATTATGAAAAATAGAAGGTAAAGCAACGAGCTCTAAGCTTTGATGCTTGTTATTAGTGAAACAAGCTAGAGTAAAAAGTAACCAGTTAGGTAGTTACGTAGTTTGGTAGTTACGTGAAGACAAACACGACGGTTAAACATTAGAGCGTAGAAGCTTGCTATCCGAAGCCTAGTTTGAGCTTTGACTTTGAAAATGATACTGACGACACGGTTTTAATTAAAGGCTGAAGAAAAATCCCTTTTTACGCTTCAGTTACACTAGAAAGTTGGAGTGTTAAAAAGTCCAGTTTCCCTATTTTTATTGACGTATGGAATTAAAACTTTACGAATTTATATAGCCAAGATGGCCCAGTGGTTAGAACGCGTAAATCTTAACCTATGATTGCGGGTTCAAACCCATGCAAGCACCATTGAATATTCATGCTTAATTTGTGTTTATAATTCATCTCGTGCTCGGCGGTGAAGGAAAACATTATGTGGAAACCTTCATGTGTCTAGTTTAATAGAAATTCTGCCACATGTGTATTCCACCAACCTGCATTAAAACAGTGTGGTAGAATATGTTCCAAACCTTATCCTCGAAAGGGAGATGAGGCGTTAGCCCAGCAGTGGGATATTTATAAGATGTTGTTGATGTTTTATTTATAGAACTTGGACTACAATATCAAAATTAATAGGTTTTAGTGACATTTCTTTATTTTATAATTTTTATCCATATTTAATCTTGGATTTCTCCTGTCCGTTTTGAATGACTTTTCCTACCCAAATGATCTTTTACAAAGCGTATAATCTTTATGTACATATGTTCAGTTATAGTCAAAATAAATGATATCAAGTTAATTGCCTCACAATTATTTGTCAAGAAATACTAGGATAGCGTATTTAAATTTACAAATATGCATAATTAAGAATCATATTTTTTATGTTTCACAATTGTATTTCACGCAAAATTAATCTCGAAAACGAAATTGTTATCTTTTAATTATAATTTGTTTTTTTCAACTTGTTGGATCAACAGGCTCGCGGCGTTTTAAAAGAGAATCGAGTTATATTCTATAGTCCATTGCGAAGTAAAAGCATTTTAATTAATGTTGTATTTTCAGATATTTCATCAGTATATTTTTACCTGGTACTAACATAATTGAAAATAGAGCCCATATAATCTTTTTATTCTGCTAAGAGTTTATCTCAACCAATTTGTAAATATGTGTAGTTTGCGTTAATCATAAAAATCGTATCTTTCAGTCTGATTTCGAAAAGTATATATACGTCAAATAGATCAGAAAGGATAGACTACGAGTATGTAAGATAACTTAACTAAACACCAGTGAAACATCACAAAACATTTAGTGTTTTATATTTTTAAAGACACGTTTGTTTTATGTCGTAAAAAAATTCTACCAAGGTTTATGTTTCAGGCTTTATTAAGGACGATCTGAAGTTGCAATTGGCAGGTCACATGTGGCGTTGGAGTGCTTGAATATATACAGCATTTCAGACAAACAGATTAGTATATTATTTATATTGAGTAAATTTTACTTTGAATCATCGTCAGTAAATTATAGTTAAAGTTCGGTGCATATAATTCTTAAACTTAAGATTCACCATTCCTTTCTCTTAAAAGACAAATAAAAGATAAAAGACAAACCTAACTTACTCCAATATTCCATATTGTACTAACTAAGCTATTACCTTACATTATACAGCATTACTTAATTAATTATTACAACAGATACATAAATAATATTAACAATAACAATGCAATAAAAAGTGAGATATTTTTTCGTTAACAGCATCTAAAGTTAAATGAAAAAGGATTCGTCGAAGTTTCTTGGAACAACCCGGAGTGTCAACTTCAGTTTCAGTTAATTGAAAAGTGGTTATCTTTTTAACTCTTAAGCTGAATCAAGACTTTATTAAATTCTTTATTTCTCGTCTACTTTTATTTTATTTTTAATTGAATCGAATCGAACTTTTCATTGGTTATTGCAGTTGTCAAAGTTTATATTAAATAATTTGTTCCACGTCTAATGGTAATTGATTGTTTGAGTTTTTTTATTCTATGAACTTTACTTAATAATTTTATCCAACTGGTATAATAAATTTGTAATACCATCACACGAAAAACTACTTATCATCATCATCAGCAGCCACTGCTGGTCATAAGCCTCTCCAAATGCACGCCACTGTAATCTTTTTTCAGCTACTCGCATCTAACTCCTGACAGCCGTCTTGCGTAGTACCTATACAGATTTATATTAAGTTTTACGACATCACTAAGAATATTTATCACCTGATATATAATAATAAAACATTATTTCAAACCTAAAACCAAATTAACGTAATTGGTATTTTCTTGGTGGTAGGGCTTAATGCAAGCCCGTCTCGGTAGGTATCACCCACTCATCAGTTATTCTATCGCCAAACAACAGTGCTCAGTATTGTTGTGTTCCGGTTTGAAGGGTGAGTGAGCCAATGTAACTACAGGCACAAGGGACATAACAACTTAGTTCCCAATGTTGGTGGCACATTGACGATGTACGGATTAGTTAATATTTCTTACAGCGTCATTGACAATGGGAGATGGTGACCACTTACCATCACGTGGCCCACATACTCATCCGCCAACTTATACCATAAAAAAAAAAAATATTTTTCATCATCTTACTTATTACACAGCAAACAAGATAGTTTAGATCTTTCTGTAAAAGCAAATAGCCGTTGAGAGATTTGATCATACTTCCAAATTTAAAGCTGGAAACTTATTGCAACATATAGATAAATTAATATATGAAAACTGTGTGAACCCAGAAACATAAAAAAAAAAATTACATTCATTGTTAGCCAAACAAATATATAGGATATTATTTACCATCAGATGATACAATTACTGCATTAATGATATTTGCTATCATACTTTGCCTTCCCTTTTATTTTTTGTATCCAGAATGATTTAGGAATTCAAATTAATTATTGTCTAAGATCTTTTACATATTGTTGATTATATTTCAATAACATTCACAAATTACTCGAGATATCTTTCAAAAAATAAAATATATGATGTATACCATAACCTTATAATACTTTTTCTCTTAAGTTTAAGGTCACACAGTACAGAATCTTTTTTTGACGATGGGACGGATATTTGTTTTCTTAATAGTAGATGATATAATGAGTATGTATGCTGTTATACAAAAATTGAGCGTTGAATAACAATTTTTATTATTTGATTTTTAAATAGAAGTTCGCAATTTTTTTGTCGGTTTCATATAGTATCACAAGTAGAGTTATGAAACTTTAGCTTAGAGGTAATTCTATAAAAACGATATAGCTGAGAGGATGTTACTAGTGAGATAACGTCAGACAGAGAAGTATGGAAAAGAAGCAATGCTGCACCGACCCCAAATAAAATTGGGATTCTGTGTGCTGCGTTATAGTTTAAACACCATATAAGACTTACCTATGCCGTTAATTACATCACTCGATTCAATCAATTTAGTCGGACTTGAATCAATTTCATTGTTTATTATAAATTATAGAAATTCTATTAAGATACTAATTGTCTTGTCATCCCCAATTTGTATAACAAAACATTTTCATATATCAAAGTCTTCGTGTTTTGAAATATGATGTATCTCGATATAACTCATCGTTAAGTCATATACATAGAAAATAAAATTCCTTTTCCTCAAATCTCTTGTCTTGTTGACATCCAATAAGGCGGGGAAGTCAAATATAATAAATTAAAGAATATAAATGATAAACGAGCAATCCCCGAAAGTGTGGATAGAGAGGGCGGAGCGGAAATATTTGGCGGCTTGTCATACATCGGACCAAAAGGGTCTGTAATAATCTATACGTGTCTTCAGGAATGATCCCCGTTTGTGAAGACAACGGAATAAATTGCACGTGGATCTATGATTCCGAGAACGACAATAGAATAAGCCTCTCTTTTGTAAGAAAATTGTAGTAGCTTTTAGATTCGACCTCGTTTAATTTATTCCTTATTCGTTTATATAACGTTGATGTTTTACGTTTACTTAAATTACTATAATTTAAAGAACAACATTCTTAAAAGAAATATTTGTTAAGTCTATTTTAGAAGGCTTATTATTATTTTTTGAGAATCTATACTTAAGTAATCTCAACGTGATAATAATCTTAAATTCATTCAAAACTTTTTACGGATTTTTTTTTATTAGATTGATTTCTTCTTGATATTGATATTTGATCATACCTAATATGATGCACCAATACGATGAAGTACTTCATCAAAGCCTTACGTGTAGCACTTTAGAGAAACGGCTGTAATTGCACGCTCCAAACTTGGGACTAATAGCTCACGATGGAACGAGATAAAGTTGGACTCATGTTACAAAGTTGCTAACACCGGCTGACTTGGTAGTTGAGATCTTTGAGGAATGAACGTTGAATGCAATTTGAAATGTAGAATTATGGTTCTAAAATTTTAAGAAAATAAAATTATATTTTATAAAAATAAACCTATTTTAATGTCAGTCTATAATTTAAACTTTGAAGCAATTTTATTACGAAATAATTGTTATCTTAGGTTCGTGGTACACGTTCGAAATTCAAAATCAATAACTTTTGGAATATATAATATAATATTCACTTCTATTATAAAATAATAACATTTTGAAACGTATATAAGTTTTATTACATTGTAACAAAATATGTTTGAGTTCGTCTTTTTTTTTTAAATTTGGAACAAAACATACGTCATCATCATCATCATCTCTGGCGCTACAGCCTCTTGTGGGCCTTGGCCTGGTCAAGTAGGTAGGTACTAAACATACGTATTATTGGAATAATAATGCTTACATAATAGTTTGAAGTTTTTATATACACACAACTGAGCTGAGGCCTATTGTCACTGTGGGAAAAAGATTTTAAAGGAGCTAATTCGACTACGCTGCTCCAACGCAAGTTTCAAGGAGCAGAGTTTCATGGATATAAGATGCATGCAGGTTTACTTGCGATGTTTTGCCTTCACCGAGAATGAGATTAAATTTATACACGAAAGAAGAACATGAAAATTTAGTACTTTCAAATCATAAATGATTAAGTGCTACTAGCACAAAATTTCAGATGATTAAGACTCATGTGTTCTATGCACTCGGCCCTCTTGGATCTTATTTTATGTTTGTCCTTTATATATTCCTAGGTTATTTCTTCCACTGTGATGATATTTTATGACTTTTTACACCTGAAAATGTTGCTGGCCCAAGGAAGACCAGGAATTTTATTTATATGTTTTTTCTTCTTAAGATAATCTTTTTATAGGTTTTTATCGTTATTCTAACTGCAAAGACAGGATAGGTAGCTAGTAATAAAAAAACGATTACAACTTTTTAAATTATTCTATAATGTTTAGTACCATTTTATAATATTTTCATAGATTACATAGAGGATTATGAAGTCCTTAGAATTATTAAAAAATGAGAAAGTCCTAGTGAGAACGTAAAAAAGTAGTGCCTTTTACAAAATCGGTAAAAAGACTAAAAGTAGCACTAAGCGAGTAACGCTTCGAACAATTTGCTGCAATCCGGCGCTAAACGCGTCTAATGGTCCGTGATGGTGGAGATTTAAAATGCTCTCGTGTTACGGTACTCCTCTAGTACTGAATGCTCTAATTCTCCGCTGAGAGTATGAGAGACAGACTCTCAAAAACCGGAGAGATTTAATATTTCAAAAAGAAATGTTTTCATAGCCTATGTCTTTTGTTTTGTTTTAATGTTCATTTCATATAATGTTTTGCGTTTAAGCGCATTCATTGGCAAATATAATAATGTGACAATCGTTACATGAATATTAAATTGAATATGCTAATATTTCGACATTGATTAACGTGCATATTGTAAATCCGAGAATTCATATTATGAACAGGATACTGAATTACCAGCGAAACTGAGACTTAATAATGTGTCTGATAAACCTTTAAAGACAACAGAAGTTTATCATAATTATTTTACATACCAAGCCAACTGCAACTATTCTGTAACAAAACAACTCGAATCTTACCGTAGAACAGGAGTTTAAAATGTTTAATGTGACATTGACTATAAAATCTATCAGATATACGTATCAAAATGGTGTGTGACTTTCAATAAGTTGTCAACACTTCACGAATGAGTTACGAAGTTATTTTTTACAGAATCGCACTGCTGGCTTGTGATTCTATAGGAGTTCACTTCGCAAACCACTGGTGATTTTGAAAACTGACTGACGGTGGTACGCTATTTTGACAAGGTAATCCTATAATTTTTATAGTTATTATAGTAAATGTCGCATATCACAAACTGTCACTGAACACTCTTTTACATCAAGAAAACCTTTATTGATATATTATCGACAATTCACTTTATCGTCAATAATTTTAGTAGTCGAATACAAAAGAAACTACGTTAAATCGAATTTATTGATGATATCTATATCATTTTTTGTCTGCGACATTTTATGATTTTTAGGTGTTTTTTTTTTTGCAGCATATCATCGAGAAACATATTCAGTTATATCTGTAGTTCAGAAATCTGTTTGTAGCCTTGAAGGAAAGAAAAACTCGTATACTTTGTCAAACAGTATCTTTTTCACAATCTGTCACACCGCCTCCGAATGAATTTTGAAAAATAATTTCCTAGTTCACTTACGTCATTTATTCATCGTAAAATTTTAAAACAGCCAATGGCCGATAGTAATTTATTGATATACATCATATGTCCCGACCAATTAGAATCGAGGATAGTCCTTGAGCGCCATCTTAACGTTTAAGCAGGAAATACGCAGAGGCTATGAGTGTCACAAACTCGCTCCTCGATGGCCGTTGTAGGATTAATTTTTATATTAATGACTGGAATATAACAATTATGAAGTGATTGAACATTGCTGTACTTTAATTAAATTGCATGAAATAGTTTACACTTTGGGGTTGCATTCCGATGACGCCTTCAACACCTAAACCATTTATAATGATGTAAAGGAGGATAGTATTATTGATATTCTCAGACATATACATATTTAAGTAGTCTGCAATAATAATTATAACCTGGTAAGTTAAGGCTGTTCTATGAACATAACTAAATCAATGTACGTAATAGTATTTAAATTTAAATCGTTGCCTTAAATATTCCCACCGAGTATCAGGTAACGCATAGTGAGATAGCAAAAATGCTCAAACCCTTCCACCAGAATTAATCTATTAAATGAAAAAATACTGTATCAAACCTGATTATTTCTAATAAGAACACGTTCAAACAAAGAATCAAACTCTTCGTTCTTATTGTATAGGTATAGATAAATGAATTAATATTTAGTAATAAGATAAAAATATCAGATAGTAATATTCTTGATTCAAAATTGGTTCTCAATCGAGTCATATAAAAAACAACGCATAAAATCAAAAAGTGATATTATATTCACGCGTTAGTAAATTACGGCTCCTCGTTTCGCTTTACATCGACGTGTAGTCGTAAACACATTTTATTGAGTTGTGTTCTGAACAACGATGAATATTAAACGCTCTGGAACGACCTACACTCATTGAATTTTAAAGGACTCTGTTATAGCGAAACATGTTTTTCGTTAATGAATTATTTTACGAACTCCGGAATTATAGCTTTCATAAAAAGCTAGCGTTTTTATGTTTTCATAATATAAGGCGATAAAGAAACAGTTTTAGTCATCTTTGTCACATTTTTTTAGATTTTATGGGCTAACGTGTGAGACAAGTAAGTGACAACCACCAAAAAATTAACACGTGTTTTACGACACAACATAGATGTAGCATCGGCAAAAAAAAAAGCGATCAAATCCGAATTAAGTACGCTATCTCAAATTATCAATATTTATTTTTTTGCGAATATGTAAACGTAATAACTTGTAATATCATATGACCTAAAATATTCGTCAATTTGACATTGATTGTACTGACGCGAGAATCTATAGCGGCGAATAATCTCGAATGGCGCGATAGCGAACTGTTTCTATTGGTTGTGTGAATCGGCAGTAATCGGTTTCATTTGATTTTCCGATGCTACATCTTAGTTGTGTCGCACTATACATTTGAGGTTGATTTTTGTATAAATGACTCAAAGTTAGTGCAGGCAACACCAATACATATTTTGTAAGTAGTTTTTAATTTTAAATATAAATTCGTAACCGCCTTATGAATCAATATTTTTTAGTGCAATAAAAATTTAATAAAAGAACGAACTAACGCCTGTCCAAGAAGCTTAGGCGCGAAGCACTTCGGACATACTATATTTATTTTATTTGGTAGTAATTATTATTCAACTATAATATTCGCTTCACTATTTTTACTTTTGAGATAAGACTATACTATAAAAAAGACTACAGATGATTTTAGAACCTCAATCAATACTCACAATTTTTCTTTACGTACCCTAATACAGCAATAATTCTCTAAACTCATTCCTATAACTTTAAAAATATTACATAACAAATATTCATTTTTATTCATATTATTATTTAAAATTTATATTTGTAACGATTGTTTGAAGACACATACCAACACATCTGTACAGTTACAAATATTTATAATTATAATTTTGCTCGAACGTTGCAATAAAATTATTATATTATACAGCTGTAATACGGTCAACACTCGATTATTTTGCGTTTCATTGCATTTAATTAAGTCCAAATCAAAATGCCTCACGCTAATGAGGATGTGTTAATTATAATGTGTTTTTAATAGCTTTTAAATCAAACCAGCACCCGTCTGTTATGCGGTGTAAATGAAATGTTAAACCATTAAAGTAATGTTAGGTAAGACTACACAAGCCTGGTTGAAATACCATTGAAATATGTTCTTCTGGTCACCAGAAATCTTTCCGGCTTCGCTCGTGTTTTAGGGGTTGGTTATCATATGTCATTTCTTGAAATTCGACTTTACTTCATAGCAAATTTCATCATATTCGGTTCAGCGGTTTGGTCGTGAAAATGCGGCAGACAGACAGAGTTACTTTCACATTTATAATATTATTATAGATTATAATTGGAAGAGTCAGGCATAGCTATAAAAGACAAAAGGAACTTCTAAGTTTCATTGGTTAAGGGCACGTAAAATGTTAAACAAACGTCCAAGATGATGCCCTATATTTAATGTAAGCCATTTCTTGGTCTCAGTTACCAAGACGGACGCTGTTTCTTATTCCTTGGCATCCTATAGAGTCTGAGACTGAGAGGCTTTCAGTCTCGTCTATAATAATATATCGCTATCTTTAAGCCCAGGTCGCGGATCTTAGTGATGACAAATATTTTCATTCAAGGCTTTTTAGGTTCTTACGTTCTTTCCAAATTCTCCTTTAAAGTCTGAGACTGAGAGGCTTTTAGTCCCATCTATAATAATATATCGCTATCTTTAAGCCCAGGTCGCGGATCTTAGTGATGACAAATATTTTCATTCAAGGCTTTTTAGGTTCTTAGGTTCTTTCCAAATTCTCCTTTAATGCCAGCAACTTAGGCGACGTTAAACAACCGAGGCCCCAAACCATACCCTGCGGACACCGCAGAACACCTCTTATTAATCGATAGCCCTAACGGAACTATTAAAAAACATCAATCAAATCGAATTATTATGAACACGTTCAAAAATGTAAACTCAGCTTTGCTACAATACAATACAATTATTTAATTAATTTAATTAAGTGGAGCGCGAGCAAATCAGTAAAGTGTCATAAGTGGAACCCTTTTCGATCACTCGTTACATAATGAAAATTTTCACGTCAATTCAATACGATCAGAGACAGATGACAAATAATTGGAACATGTTGTACAGAAATGAATCTAATAGAGGTTCTAATAAAAGTTGTTAAGATTTAAATGAGAAAGCCACTTTTATAGTGACAGTAATCCTGTTCAATTATCGTACTAGCTACCCGCCCCGGCTTCGCACGATTACTTTATACCCGTATGTATCATTATATTATGATCAAATTACATATAATCATTATAAATTGTTATTCTATTGTATATCCTGTATTAATGTAAAATTTCATCCAAATCCGTCCAGTAGTTTTTTTTGTGAAAGAGTAACAAACATATATACATCCATCTTCACAAATTTTTAGATTTATAATATTAAGTGGGATGTTACTATAATGTCATGCTTGTTAGTTTAAGGACATTTCAATACATTCCTTTTCATTTAACACTTAGTCAGGTACACTTGGTGGTTATTACCACCCCCTAAAGACATTGGCGCTGTAACGATAATAATTCCTAATATAACCAAAGCATTACCATCCTCGGGAGCAACGATGATATGTTCCTCATGTATGTGGTTATATTGACTCATTCACACTTAAAATCATAACACGAAATGAAATAACTTTTTTTATTACATTCTCAGATGGACCACCTGGTAGTATGTGGTCACCGCTATACATTGGTGGCACTAAAGAAATTAACCATTCCTTATTCCACCCTTTAAAATGGTATTTCTATTTGATGGTAGAATATTACCTAATGAAGGAGTGGTACCTACTACATACCTTGCATAAAGGCCTTGTGTCTGCGACATCAAGAGAACATTATAAACTCGCTTGTTTATAATAAAAGCACACTATGAAAGACACATACAAATAGACATCTACACGAATAGAATGCGATACGTATAACTTAAAAATACTAATTTCATACAATTATTCTCGTTGTTAATAAATAATCCTAAATAAATTCCTTATGAAAATTGTTAATTCCCTGTTTGCCTAATTTAAACAACATTTGACCATATGTAAGGAATGACTATAGATAAAAACAATTTGTGATTTAATGCGGTTTTGCATAGCGGTATGGTTTCATTCTATTTATTTTGAACTAAAATAATTGTTCATTCTCCGTAAATACGCGGCGAGGGTGAAATTGATTGCGTAGATTGAATTCCGATTGGAAATTATTTACTGTTTTCAATTTGTTTGTAAAAGGTCTGGTTAGTTTTGAATATTAAACACATAGTTCTAATATAATTATTAAAATATAAGTTATTTTAAGTGTTAGACCCTCTTACCAATGAATAAAATACTATCATATAAAAATAACCTTTTAGTTTTATGAAATAGCTATTGAAATTTATTTTTCTTTAACCCGTCGTCTTCGTCTATGAAAAATAAGTTTTCCTAAAAAAAGATAAAAAGAGAAAGAAGTATTTGCTATTGCTGAATAATTTTGATCTTTAATTTTCTACCTTTGCATTGTCTTAAAGGGTTAGGCGATAAAAAAAGAGGAGAGAAGGCCTTATCCCAGCAGTGGTATATTTACAGGCTGTTACTTCACGTTGCTAGGCATTACAATGCTTTTAATAGATTTTTTAGATATATAGACAAGAATTTGTATTGAAACATGAAACAATCATGTTAGGTTATTATTAATCGTACTAGGTTTGCAAACAATCTTATCTGTCTATATCAAATCTGGAAACCTAATTAAAAAAATTCTGTCGAATCTTCATTTTACGTTGAACATTTTTAACCATTAGTTTATTACAGTTTATTACTATAATTACACTTGTTGATGACATTTACGTGTGTTTAAATGACTTTCATACAACTTCTTCCTTATATGAATCAAATATTATTGATATCAATTATTTTATGTATACATGATAGTCTGAAAATATATCACAGTTAATATAGGATTTAGAGAAATCTTTAATGGTTTTCGTTTTATATTTTACACTCATCATCATTATTTTCGATAACAGCGAAATTAATGGCTTTTCAATTAAAAGTGTTAGACCAGTTGACTGAACTCAACATTCATTATCTCATTTTTTAATTTATCGTTACTGTGTTAAATTATTGAGATAATTAACACTAATAACGTATATATCCACTCATAAGCTAGGTGGGATAACTCTTTTATATACTCTTCCTGATCTGTTTTAGTAAAAGAACACTCGAATCTTAATCTTTAACTAAATCAAAAAATTCCGCTCAAATCCGGAGAAGCACTACTGATTTGTCATGTGCTTAAGATATATAATTTATTTCATGTTCGATAGCCAAGGTAAATACATTGAGAGCGTCTACATGTGTTGAATTAAAAATCTTTGACGTGTAAACAATTCGAATTGGAATAGTGTGGCTTAGCTCGTACGTAAATACGTCTAACATAGGAAGAAGTTAGTTATATTCACATTGTTCTTTCTATTCAAAATTAAACTTATGTTAGGAAAGGAGAAGACCTAAGGACTCGGGATCGAATCTTCGACTGTTTTTAACATCACCAGACCCATAAACAATCTCACTATTGACTCTAAAATTCTAGCCACTACGCTAGACTTAATCTATGCAACAATATTTCCTTAAAAAAGAACAATGTAAACAATCTCACCACTATTTAATTTAACAGCCTTTTGGCCTTTCAACATTAAAAAATCTGCATTCCAGACAAAACAAAGTCAACAATAGTCTACTAGAGTTCCGTATTTTTATCGCAAAACAGGAACATAAAACACAATGTCGTTCAAGCTCGTCGTCTCGCTCACACTTGAAGTTTAATTCATTCCGTTTGCTGTTGCGGTGTTTAAATTAAAACGTAAATAGTTTCAGAAACTCGAGCACGCGTCGGTACGCCCGATGCTTACAATTCGGCGTCTACGCTGCGCTGAATTTTAGGGCATATATCCATTACATCGTACTCAAATCGCATGTGTTTTTACGATAAAAATGTGTTTTTGTATATTTATTTCATTAAGAACATTTAAACAAATCCCATACTAATATTATAAATGTGAAATTAATTCTGTCTTTCTATTGGTCTGTATCGCTTTCACGCCAAAACTACTGGACTGATTTAAATGAAATTTGGCACACAAATAGTCTAGAGCCTGACTTTTTGGGAACAAAGAGGTTAAGCCTCTTAGTAAACCAAGGTGATATTTTAAGCTAATTTCTTAAAAAAAAATTATATTGTACACGTGCCAGGCCGCGTATAACTATTAGTTGGAAATAATGTTAGCTTTTGAATAACTATTTAAAACAGTTAATCAACACATAATCGTTGTAGAGAAAAATAAAAGTCCATCTTTATTTATTTATTTTATTATTTTCTCGTATTTATTTACCAAGAATCTGAAAATAAAGATATGCTTTTAAAATGCGAGTTTATGTTATAGTTCAATATGCTATCTAAAATATCATTGTTAGTTGCAGTGGATGATTGGTCTAGTTGAATTTTAAAACATTTCGCATTTTTTCCTACAGACACGCAGCAAACTGTAGCGGATTTTCTTTTTATTTCAACAGTTTCAAAAAGCTCGTTTCACCTGTTCAACTGAGCTTAGGTTTTAAAGGACTGTATTTGATTAAGTGTATAATTTGTAAGCATGGGTTTTAACGACTTTGCTTATTCGTTTACGTTTTATTAAATTAGACCAATTTTCCAATATAACGTTAGTAATAATTTTAAGAAAGGAAAATTTAAATGTTATTTTTGTTTTTTACGTTACATTAAGTATACTTTATTGGTCCACGTGATTTTTGAAAGAATCCTTCTTTAACAAAAAGTTGTGTTTTTGAAAGCTTTAAGACTTGTTTTTTGTATTGTTGTTTATAGTAAAGTATTAAATGATTGTCCTAGTAGCTTTCTTATGAGCTGTATAATTGTGATTCCGAAGTTCTGAGTGAAAAGTTCAAAATTGTTCGTATAAATGAATAACCCGATTCATAGTGGTCACGCATATTACCTACCTACATTGGTGCCATAATTGTTTTTATTAACTATTCCTTATATCAGGAATGTCCCATCTATCTTGGGACCATATTATGTCAGTTATGCCTGTAATTATTTTGGTTCATTAACCTTTTCAACTGGAACAAAAAATATATAATGGCGGTACTATGTAGAATGAGTGGGTGATACCTATTATATACCTATTCAGACGGGTTCGCAGAAAGTAAGTTTCAAGTAATGTTTTAAATGCGTTATAGTGATAATAGTCGTCGATCTTTCATCAGAATTCTTTCCGATAGTGACATGTTCTTTTCAGATCCGATGATGAAAGTTACCTGAATCTCATAATCGTTGTAAAGATTGATGAAAGTGCGCCTTTATTTGCAGAGAGGCTTGATTCCTTATTAATTGACTATCTTTCAACAAGACCGAGGCCTGAAATTTTAAGGTTGCATACATATTTTTTTGATGCAACCTTAAAATTTCAGACATATTCATAATCATAAGGATATTTAAGGATTACAAATAAAAGCAACTTTAAATTATTCTTAAATTTATACTTCAAAATAAAATAACTTAAAATTTTACAGTGTTATTGAGCATTTGTCATGAAGCTATACTATAGGAGTATGCTTATAGTAAGGATTTCAATATTAGCATATTGACTGTAAAAATAAATTTATCATGCAATATCTTTATTAGATTGTGTGAGAGACGATATGACTGAGAAAAATTTTATTTGTGAGATGTCGTAAGATTAGTGTGGAAGAAGATATGATGCCCCGGCATGATCTTTATTCATCTAAGTCACTGAATTAAATTGTTAAGCATAAGTTTAATTTTTAAGATTAGTGAACTTATTTCACGGAATCAATCCTTAAAATGTGACTGGACGTCCAGTATGTTTATGTTTAAATTTAGAAACTTGCAATCTTGACTGCATAAATATACTTTAAACAGGCTTCGTATTTATATCTGTCGAAAGAATAGAACTTGTCGGTTTCGCTTGAAAAATAAATAGTGCCATAAACATACAAGTGAAACTTTCAATGACGTATATATTATTTGGCTTAATGCTGATTGGCTTATGTGATATGGCTTTTTATAATAATTTAAGAAAATATTATGGAATAATTATTGCTATGATGAGTGCCTAGCCTAGTACATCATCACCGTCATCATTTCAGCCGAAGGACGTCCACTGCTGAACATAGGCCTCCCTCAAAGATCGCCACAGCGACCGGTCTTGTGCAGTACATATATAGTCGTACGTAGGTATAAGGAAGCAAACAATAATATGAAATATTTCTTTGCCTTTTTTTCCTATACTTTCAAATATTTTTTTTATTGCACGACTCATGCTGTGTATGCATGTGTGCATGCTTTTATAATAAACGAAACGATAATTTTCTACGAAAAACTATTTTCATCTTATGTGTTTTAGATATTTTAGATATTGTGCCAATAAGGATTTATACGAATATTTTATTAACATAAGAATTAAATTCTTAAATATATACAAATATGAAGTAAGACTAGTTACTGTATAAATCTTGACCGCGTGGAATGGTGGCAAAACGAACCACCCCTTCTGTCACCAGTGGAGGCAATGAGGCGAGGTGTTATACTTTTGATGAAGCTTTTTGCACCACTACTCCAAGGGCCAAGCGTTCGTACGTACAGCAAGTGGAACAAAAAAGTAATTAGATATAATACACGAATATTTAGTTCTTTTTCTGCTTCAGCTTTTTCCGCAGCGGCACCGGCTCTTAACATTGTTTCTCGGATATGAGATGCCCGACCTCGTTCCCCGGGGAACCAATGTTAATCCATCAGGTCTCTTACCATCATCACGACTAATTCCACAAGGCTCAGTAAGAGCAGGAACGTCGATGGTGGCAAGAGCCCTTTTTATTATATCGTTAAGAGAACCGTGGCGGAAAAGCCTGCCTGAACTCCTTGGGCAAGAGAGACCATGTAAACCGAAATAGTCCACCTCCTTTCCACACGGGCATCTGTGCTCTGAACAGAGAGGTGTTCCCAGTCAGAGACCAATCGATATACGAAAACATTCATTATCTAATAGCGTCCCAAGATTTTAGAGGGTAATGAATTCAACCAATGACTTGACTCTTTAGATGATAACGCTAGAAGCCTGGCACGGTCTTGAGCACTTGTTAAGTTTTTGTTTTGTAACTTCTTTAGGGATATCATCATTAGGGCACATTACCTTCCAGGTCTCTATCGCCTTAGAAACATTCATGATTTTTACTGATTTTGATTTAAAAATTTCTGAACAAAGGCCTGAAATGCTATGTACAGAAGAAAGAAAGGCCGGGAGGGCAACACTTGAAATTTTTATCACGCCGATGCCACCAAAAGGAATGGGAATGGAATGTAGCTTGAGTCCAAGAATATTCATCAAGAGATAAATTTAGAATTTTTTCTAAAGCATTTTTAAGGGTGGCATCGATTTGATTGGTAAGACTAGGATATTTCCAGATTGGGCTCGCACGTAGAATGTACATTAATTTTGGAAAAAAAAGGCAATGTTTTAAGATGGTATAAGCTATATGAGAATTTAAAATGCCCAATATGTCAAAATTGTCCGAAAATATTTTAATTTTATCGTTAAGAATAGGCTCTATGCCCTCATCACATAGTGGTGCACCAAGGAGGCAAAGTGTAATTTTGTGAAGAATTTTTATGTTAGGTGCAATTTTATTAAATTTATCTATTGCCAAACTAATATATTTGTGAGTTAAATTGTCCGTAAAAAAAATTTACATTTCGAAAAATTCAATTTAAGACCAATTTTATCAAATTGTTCTTTAATTTTAATTAAATCTTCCATAATGTCATCTACTTTACCTCCTATAGTTCCATCATCTAGATACCAAACGTTTAATTTAGATTTCAAATTCGAAATGCAGGTATGAATACCTAAGCTAAAAAGAGCAGGACCCAATGGATCTCCTTGTTGAACGCCTACATTAGAATGAATTATATCTTCACCAAAAAATAATTTGGAAGGTGACATTGCCAAACGCATGGGTAAATTTCAGGCAGATTAGAGAAGACTTCGTTAATCAAGGTTTCTCTATCAAAGGAGTTAAAAGCATTATTTACATTAACTTTCAGAAGTACCTCGGCCTCGTTTCCATTTAAAAAGGTACGAGTAGAGTGTACTGCTGCTTCACAACCACCTCTGCATCCAAAACCGAGTTGAATTGGTTGAAATTTGGTTTTTAGGGTGGAGACTATGTGCCTACATGCTAATTTAGATGCCAAACGACGAAAAGTGGTCCCAATTGCTATTGGACGGATACTTCCGTCTTTTTTATTAAAGGCACAAAGTCTTGCACCATAAAAATGTGGTAAAAAGGATGAAATCACCTTACCAGATAGCATAAAATTGCAAAGATTAGTTATATCACTCAATAGGGCCCTGCCAGCGACACCGGCCGAGGCAATCACGAGATCTTTAATATGTTGTAGAGTAATACCATCAATTCCACTAGCAGACCCGCTAGAAAATGACATAATGGCGGCATAGGTATCTTCATCCTTAACCTGTAAAAAATTGTTCTGTGTAGGCGGAGCCGGAAGCACAGTTATTGGGTACGACAAAGGATGCTTTTCTTGCAAGGATTCTAACGTTATATCATTAAAAGGTGCGATGGTATCACTAGAAAAAAGAATGCGAGCTGCATTCTTAAAATCTCTATCCATTGCTTTATTCTCAACATTTTTCTTTAAATCAAATTTTTGAGATCGTGATAAGTATTTTGGAATTGAAATTTGGTTATCTAATAAACTATTTTATTTTAATTTGGTCGATAAGGAACCATTTTGGTTTTATCGACATGAAAAAACTTAAAAGAAAACGTAAAAAAATTTTGACATGCCGAATTACTATTAGAAAGACAATTTTGAAGTACAATGGATAAAGATCGCTATAGATATTCTCGCTCCCCTAGGGATTCTTTTTATTGAAGGTATATTTTTGTGACATTTTGTTAATAGATTTTCAAAATTAATTGAATCTGTATCACTGTTTACATTAGTAGGTAAAATAGAAAAAGTATAATTTGATTTTTCTAATGGAAGGCTATGACAGCGGGTTGTATGAATTTTTAAGCCTTTTTTGGCTTCTAAAAATCCTTCCATTAGTACATTGGGGACATGTTAAGAGGTCCGGCTGGGAATTAATGATTGTCCAATCATGATTAGAATATAACATTTAACTGTATAAACTTATAAACACTATAAACACATAAAGACACTATTATGCTGCTAGAGTGTCACCAGCACAGCATTACAGCAAGCGGCTTGTCGTAGGGACGCTTGACTTGCTCGGCATCGCCTCACTCGCCACGACCCCTGAGAACCAAAAGCGAAATCAGTAAATCATGAAATTTCAAATATTCATTTTGAATAATTATATGCTAAGAATCAATTTGATGTCAATTTAATAAGAAATGGGTCGATAAATAATTTTATTACAATAAAATTAAAACCGAAATTTATTTTGACATTGACATCAAATTTCTTCTCAAAAAGGATTTATTGGCTTTGCGAAGTCAAAGACTTGGCATTATAAGCTTCTCCTTATTTCTACATACAATGATTATCACTTATTCTATCAAGAGGTCATTTTCACTGTGAAAATACGTAACATTGTTGTAGATTTATTGAGACGACACTGTGATGTCTCCGGCTATGCTAAATATTCCGAATGGAGGGAAAAAGATGAAACAAAACAGTTTATTATTCAAATTAAAACATGATTATATTCATACAATAATTTTTATTTTTATTACCCCCTAACTACAAAAGAAGTTGTAGTATTGTTATAAAATGCAACAATACTAGTTAGTTTAAGTGTAAAATAAAAAAAAATACCAAGTAATGCATTCAATAAAGTGTTGTTGGCAGCTTATTCCGCGTGGTATCATTGTCGCCAAGTGCAATAATAATACATTTAGAGCGAAGGCGGACCAATTTATTTCTTTCTGTCGCGGACTCGTTCCGGTCCTGAATTTTTACAAATAAATCCCTTGAGATTCGTTACAAAGAGTTTCATTTGCATCTTGTCGGTGATGGAGATCCCTAAGCTGGGGGCAGCTAGACAAGCGATAGTAATATACAGAATGCTTCAAATTCTTAGATTTTTTCGTAACAATACAATATTGATTACTACATCTATATTTTGAACTTGCTTTTATGCATACAACAACAACAACCTGTTAATAGACGAAAACACTGCTTGACAAAGACCTCCTCTTCTTTCAAAGAGAAGGTTTGGAAAATATTCCACAACGCTGATCCATTGCGGGTTGGTTGAAAACATATGTGACAGAATTTCGATGAAATAAGACACCCCCGAACACGAGTGAATTATATGTCACCGTAAGATTACAAAATTCGTTAGATTACAATCTGACGAGTCAGATTGTAATCTAACTGTCGCAATATTGTGAACTGTGAAATATTGTACTGTATTGTAATCTCGATTGTGAGTCGAGATGTCCCAGTGGTTAGAACGCGTGCATCTTAACCGATGATTGCGGGTTCAAACCCAGACAAACACCGCTGATTCATATGCTTAATTTGTCTTTATAATTCATCTCGTGCTCAGCGGTGAAGGAAAACATCGTGAGGAAACCTGCATGTGACAAATTTCATAGAAATTCTGCCACATGTGTATTCCACCAACCAGCATTGGAACAGCGTGGTAGAATATGTTCCAAACCTTCTCATCAAAGGGAGAGGAGGCCTTTAGCCCAGCAGGCTGTTGTTGTTATTGTTGTTGTAATCTATCGAAGTTAAACTGTTAGATTACAACCTGCCCCGCGTCAAATTGTCAACTGTCGAAAGCTCTTCCTGATTGGCAGCTCTCATTGTAAAAGCTACACTTCATATATCACGTCAAATTTAGTCTTTATATGACTATGCATTTCAAATAATGTTATTGCGTAGTCAAACGCTGGACTTATTTTCATGCAACTGTAACGATATTGGCGTTTCCTTGGTCAAACTATGAGTACCAAAACGGAACGAAAAATTCAAAACATACAAAAAATCTTGAAAAAAAAACAATCAATAAATATAGAGAAAACAAACACAGTCACGGTTTTCATTTTTCAACAACGTATGTTATAAAATTAAAGTTACGAAACAAAGTTCGAAGTCGTGTTAAATTCGAAGTAGTGTTAATGTTGTCTTTTCAATTTTCCTACTGTTATTTTTATAAATTCTGAAATAAATATTATAAAACGTAGCTTATACTTATTTTACATAATTACGGTGTCAAATCAAATCAAATCAAAATAAACTTTATTCAAGTAGGCTTTTACAAGCACTTTTGAATCGTCATTTTACAATTAAGTGAAGCTACCACCGGTTCGGAAAGTAGATTCTACCGAGAAGAACCGGCAAGAAACTCAGTAGTTACTATTTTTTAACATTTAAAAATACAAAGTCGTGTTAGTTAAAGACAATTATTTAAATTAATATATCCTGCGTGGAAGTCAACAGATATTAGCTCCACGCTTTTTTATCATCTATAAAATCTTGTATTGAATAATATGCTTTTTCTACCAATTTATTAATATATCATGACGGATTTCCTATTTGAAAATGAAATTTTAATTTTTCGATGATATTAGAAACAGCAGTATCAATGAAAAGTCATATTAAATAAACAAGAGAATAATTCTAAGAAATCTGGTAACTAGTTTGCTATAAAATTAATTTGAATTTAAAAGACATCGATATTTGACTAGGAATTTTGTTTATTAAAGCAAATTCCGTTAATATAACTTGACGCTTATGCTTTTTATTCGGAACGTTATTGAAATTTATAAGAATAGAAATAAAATTTAGTGTTACTGGATAGCCTGAAGATTCTAATTAATGTTTAATGTATAT
The DNA here is from genome assembly GCF_905220365.1 of Vanessa cardui. Taxonomy (NCBI): domain Eukaryota; kingdom Metazoa; phylum Arthropoda; class Insecta; order Lepidoptera; family Nymphalidae; genus Vanessa; species Vanessa cardui. Next base: position 4,199,528 of record NC_061131.1, read on the forward strand.
TACCTTAAATTTGAACTTTATGTTCAAGGTCGAACTGGTCGTCTGCGAAGTTTAGGAAGGACAATATAAGACGAGAAGTCAATTAACAAAACACCTAACACCTTAACACCTCGCCTCAATGTCTCCACTAGTGACAGAAGGGCTGTTTCGTTTTTTGCCCAGAGGATCGAAATTGCGTTTCAACGGGGAAATAATGCAATCTTGCCACCATTCCACGCGGTCAAGATTTGTACAGTAACTAGTTATAGTTCATATTTGTATATATTTAGACATTTAATGTTATTTGTTCTTATGTTAATAAAGATTGACGAAAAAAATACTTACATGTGTAGTTTATTTACGTGTTCAATTTTAAGACTTCTCTTGATAGTATTATTAATGTTCGTTCACTTATGAGTATGTTGTCGAATGTTTCCCAATTTAAACAAATATTATAATTACGTGTAAATGACGTTGTTTGTTCTACACTATCACATACTTATTACTTAACTGATCATCACGAGTATTTTATATACAAGTTCTCAGGCAACACAAAAAGTGCCTAGAATATTAAGCCAAGGACGAATCCGCTGGCGTGTACATTTATTAATAATATAAAGTCGAGAATAACGTTGTCCTTCATCCTATTATTTAATTAGACTACTTCGTTGATCTAGTCAATAGGTATGTGGCCGCAATCGAGAGCTAGTGGATTGGAACCCAGGTTTTTCAGTAACATTCCGAAGTCTGGAAAATGAAAGTGCAATTTCGTGCCAAAAAAAAAACGTAAAATGTGTGTGCGCTATAGCGCTTATTATAATACATCCCGTGTAGTTGGCTGGACATGCGATTATTCGCTGTATCCGAAATCGATCAGAATATAATATAATCCCGTTTAAACGATAGGTAATCATCATAATTAATTTGTTATTCAATAACCTAGGACTTGGACTTGTATCATGTATGGGACTCATAAAAAATAATTGTACGAAGGAAGTAGTTGGAAATAAATTTATTTAATTTAAAATTTAACTGATACCTACCGAATCATTAGCGCTTTAAATAAACATGCATAAATATTTAAAAACAATTGCAACAAGCCTTTTTCGTGGCCGCACAGCTCCTTGTGTCAGATTTATTAAGGCAATTAAACTTGGAGCAAGTTGACAGTTTTTTTTTTGTTTCGTACAGTTTAATGAGTGTCCGGAGCCGTGCCGTATTAAATTCCTACCATCTAATAATGAGTTTAGTCGGTTATTCTCACTATAATTACCTGTTTTAAGTGAAATTTCAGTATAATTTCTAATGGAATTTGAAATTATGTAATTTTTGCTGATTACAAAATCATTATCCAGTCTTTAGGTATGAGTTCTGCGTTATGAATATCATGAATAAGTAAATAGATAAATAAAATAAATAAATTAAATTTCAGTGTTTTTTAGTAAAATAGGCTTATTTTGATATTGTATCCACGCTTCACATACCATAATTAATTTATTTGTTTTTCTTTCTTTTCTCTGAAACAGCTGGACCGATTTTGACGGAATTTCACGGGCAGAAAGCTGATGTAATAAGGAATAACTTAGGCTACAGCAATAACTTTAATGCGCACGAAGTCGCGGGCACATAAAAAACAAATATGTGTTAGTATTAATGCTATGAATATTGAATTATTGCTGTAATATTTTTATTGTGATATCAGATTATTACTAAATAGGTAATTAATAAAATTAATACATTGATATGATATTTCATTATTTGTAAAAGTGAGGTTATTACGCGAGAATCTGTTTAAACATTTGACAGTGACATAGTGGGTATTATATAAAATGTAAACAATTTAATTTTATATTTGTAACCTTTTTTTATAATAATACATAATTTGGGGTTATTTTTGTTTCACTTCTAGTTACGAAAATTATCTTAAAATATTCTGCTATTATCAAATTGTGCTTAAAGAGTTTTAAAAAATCTTTGAGTTGCTTAATTTGCTTTGTATATCGATTTATACAACCTCTTTTGTCTTTAGAAATAAAAAAATAAAACATCAAATTTGAATTTAATTAAAATTAATTCGATTTCAGCTTCACCGTTAAACTATTCATTCACAGCTCAAATAAATTCATTTATAGACGAGAGAATAAGGCTTTCGAGTGAGCTAAAATTCTGAGCGTCCAGTAGTTGATGAGTGTTCGCAACTCTCGCCAAGAAACTTATTCCATTGACAAGTCAGCATCTCGTTACGAACGGTCTGGAATTCTATTTCTCTCGTTATATTGGAAAATGGGAATTCTAAACGTCTTTTTAGATTACGGTGTTGCCACACTCAAATTCAAGTTCAGGCCTCGTTATAAAAAAATTTAAAGGTAATTATGAAGTATTTTTATATAACACAACGAGTCGAGATGGCCCAGTGTTTAGAACGCGTGCATCTTAACCGATGATTGCGGGTTAAAACCCAGACAAGCTCCGCTGATTTATGTGCTTAATTTGTCTTTATAATTCATCTCATGCTCAGCGGTGAAGGAAAACATAGTGAGGAAACCTGCATGTGACAAATTTCATAGAAATTCTGCCACATGTGTATTCCACCAACCCGCATTGGAACAGCGTGGTGGAATATGTTCCAAACCTTCTACTCAAAGGGAGAGGAGGCCTTTAGCCCAGCAGTGGGAATTTACAGGCTGTTGTTGTTGTTGTTTATGTAACACATATCATCCGATCAAAAGGTTTAATACACACTATGACGATATCTTTTTTAGTTATAAACATAAGACCATGTATTAATAATATCTATAACTTTTATTCGATATATGTCTGTTACTTCGCGATAGTCCATCATCGCCAAGCACGAAAATAATTAATTTTAAAACACATTTAAACTCGATAGGTTAGATGGATGATCCCGTAATCTTCGGCTAAAGTTAACACCTCAGCTCGGCAAGTATAAATATTTAGTAATTAATAATTCAAGTAAATGGATTGCTTACTCAGATTTACATTTATTATTTGTGTTGCTCGAGGCATCTTAAATCATACATCATTAAAATAATAGAATTTCTTGAACTGTTATGATTTTTCATTTCTATAAATTAATAAGATATGTCTAAATTCAATAAAGTAAAGTAAATGAGATTATAATTGATAGCACACCTTGGGAATTAAACGATCACCTCCTGGTTATTTCATTTCATTTAAATTGTTTATATTATACATGAGACAAAAAAAACCGAGTTTCTTTCGCCGGTTCTTCTCAGGTATTTTCTTTTCCGAACCGGTGGTACTGTTTCAATTGACCATCAATAAGAAAGTGTAATATTTCTGTAATGAATAAAGCAATTTGAGTTTGAGTTTAGTTTGAATATCAAGTTTCTCTTTTTTCCTAGTAAATAATATAACTTAACAAAAGCTATGTATGTACGTAATGTTCGGTAATAAAACTATGACGTGTTAAAAAACTTTCCTCATTATAATTTCGAGTAAGACGCGCAGGCTGCCAACCTTATGTGAACCATCCATAACATCGCCCTTTACAGGCCCTAAACAATCTTCAACAAACTTTCCACTCGCTCGTAAGTTGTAGACCCTCTCAAATCAAAAAGTTACAAGTGTGCGTAATCCGCTTACTTTACATAATCAAATCAATTATTCAAGCAGTTTTATTTTGAGATTTCTTGACTTCAAACTTTTTGAATTTTATTGTCTTGAGGTTTTCTTATTTAAAGGCACTCTTATAAAATACTTCTTACATTTTAAATTGTAAGTTCATTGCCTCGGAGTGATGGAAATATAATATAAAAGGCCACGTATATAAGGCTGGATTCGGTTGTCCAAAATTCAAACTCCAAGATGGGTCATTAAATTTATTGGGTTCTTTTGTCGAGCAATTTATAGAGGGAGCTTGAAGTACGGGAATTGGTAGTGCTTATATACCCGTGTCTGGGATAGCTTATATGGCAGCTTTTTATGTGTTTAAAGTGTTTTCCCACGGTCAGAAAATATATAGTTTATTTATGTCTTTGAGAAGTCTCTTCTTATCGGCAGCCGTGATCACAAAAGGTTAGGAAGACATTATCATCACCGTCATACTACATACACATCTGACATCTGTTACTTGTGTTGCTGTTGTGTCTTATTTGTGTTTTAAGAAAAGGGAAGAACCTCTTATATGTTCAACAGTACGCAAAGAAAAAAAGCTTCATCGTCTGTTGTTTACTTAATTTGCATTTTAGTCATAAAATGCTTTCTAGACACAACTGCAAAGTCCTTAAAAAATAGAGGATCCAAAGGATATTATTATGTGACATCTTGAACGTTATTTTATTATAATCATACTTCGGTTTCAAATTTGTTTTTTTATTTATTTAGAAGCGAAATATAACAGATTGTGACTTAGCTCTAACTTTTTCGATTTCAAATGGTTATCATTATTCAATTTTAAAACAAAATACCTATTAAATATTTTTGCTTTGGGGGGAATACAACTCAATAAACTTATCAAAATAATTATCTTCAAATTCTTGTAGATGTAGTCATGAAGACTTAGAATTCGAAGGGAGAATGAGATGTATGATAAAGACATATTATATTATATTATGTTTAGTTGAGTTATATATATGTTCAATGAAACACACTAAACTCTGCTGTATTAATTATGGTAACATTTTTATCCTGACGTATGACAAAAACTATTAATTAGAATGCTTTCTTCAGAACGTTCTGAATTCTGTAAACTGCGCCGCTTCAGCAAGGGTTAAGGTATAACAACTACATAAATTAAATATATTTGAGATTAGAATATAAATACAAAATCCATATTTACATATTCGATAACAATAAGAATAACAAATATTTTTGTAATACAAACATTTGAATAAAAACAATACTTCTCAAAAGGCAAAATTCGTTCATGAAATATTGAACGATGAAATTCGCTGAGAAATTACAGATGCAAATGCAATTCCGTCGGTATCGCTGTATTTTTCGTCCGCAGTTTATCTTTGCCGTTGAATATTTTGTGCCGGCGATGTCAATAAGGTTCCGAGGAGGGCGTTATTAATGACACGCTCGGAGCGAGATAGGTTCGAGGGTAAACATATTTTATCCAATAAACCTCAATGGTTAAGTGGACGAGATAAACCAAGGGTTTAATGTTGCCGCTGAAATTCGGTACGCGAATATAAGGAAGACGTTATTTTCTATTATATACTTGTGTGCATACAATTCATAAAGCCTGTGCATATATATGAAGAAAAGTGTATTGTTTTCATGACTAAGTTTATATAACTGTCTGTTAAACACAGGATATATATTATAATATTATATTAAACACAGATGTATTTTCTATTTAGTCACATCTATAGCTGAATGGAATAGTAATTTAATAAGACGTATAAAAATATCAGGTACTCAAAGTAGCAATAAGTGACATTGTAAAACGTACATGTCGTATCCATTGATATTATTCAAACTTCAGATAAAAGACCCTATTTTAATTTAATGATAACCTAAAATCTCATTAGATTGATAACGAAAACTTGTTCATATATCTTGACAATGGAATCTTATATCTACTGCTTAGTTATCACCATCGCTAAATAACAAAAGGTTTTATTAGTCCCCTAGATAGCAAGGCTGCAGTTATTGATCTCTCGCTCTTGAGTTCTACGATTAATCATAATTCTTGTTGGTTCAACGTTTCTTGCTTTTTGCAAATATGATCTAATTTTTTCATTTTCGTAAAAGACAATTCTCATTTCTAAGTAATTCCTGTCCGTCTTGTTTAGAAATGTTGCCGTGCCCTATGCCACCTTAGGTGTTATGATCTACTTACTAAGGAAACACCACCCTGAAAATTCTACAAATAAGTGTTAAATACTTAAGCCATTTGATATATGTAGCTCGAGTTGTTATCTGATCAGTTGATACCGAAAAGTGGCTAACGCAGTTGTTGACAAAAAATATTTTATAAGATCACCTTTGTGGCGTATGTTAAAAATATTATAAACCTTTCGCTCTTTCAATCAAAAATGTCAACGAAAATTTTTCGCCTCAAATTTTCCTAATTGACACACAAGTCAGCAGCACAGTTTGCTCCAGCTTTGGAAAGCCACGAAAGGTGTCCTCTTTGGTTAAGTAAGTTTGTGACGCCTTCGACTACCTCTGATTCAATTAGCTAAGGTCAAAGGCGTCAGGTATGTACATTGACGGCAGAAAGTGAATCTGTTTGCAGTATTACACCAGCTAACAAAGTTCCCATATCGAAAATATGTCTACCTTTATTCGTACATGAACGAAACCTTTTAATCGCAAGCAATAACACCAATAAACAATAGAGTAACTTGACAAAATTGTATAAGAAATTAAATTGAAAATAGAACAAATCGGTCACCGGTAAAGTCTTCCGAGATATGTAACTAACGACCCATTACATTAATTACTAAATTTACTTAAATTGCAATTGCGTGGTCGTAAAAAACCTAAGTTGATATAATCATGTCATTCCTTAAATATCTTTTTTTCTTGTAATTAATTGTCATTCTTTCCTCAATTAAACCTCCTTAAACGAGAGAGGCCTTGCCAATAGTGGAATGTTAACAGGGTGTTACTTTTTCCTCAATAAATAAAGAATCTACTTCTAACAGTCGTATTTAAACTTCGTAATCTCTTTGTAAGTATTTGAATTTCAAATTACATTAGTGGGACTCATCAATGGCTCGAAACGTTATTGATTTTGGTTTCGTATGTATTTTTTTAACAGCTCCTAACAACCCCAACTCCTAATTTAAATAAAACAAAAGAAGACTATTTAACTAAATCAAAAATTACGATCATAATATTTCATACTCAATTGGGCACATAAAATAACTTTTGAATCGTCAAGTTCCAATGTTAAATTCATTTTAAAGAAATGAGTTAGACTAGACTTAAAACTAACTAAGACATCACTTATTACCATGCTTATGACTTTTTCATTATAATAACAATGTAGAAGCAGAAACTTAAATAGATATTGTACTATCATTGAAAACATTAACGTTCCAACAATTACACTCCGTACTAAATACTGTACGCTTACAATTATGAGCAACAATATGCAAACTGTTTAGGTATTATCTCACTACGATTCAACGTGGTTGTAATTACGGTAAAATTAATAGTGAATTTGTTTCATTTTAATTCATGTTTCATATTACCTGATAGCGCAGTAGCAAGAAGACTTGAATCTCAAACGGTGATTCCGAGTTTAAATCCGGACAAGCACAACTGCATTTTTATGTGTATGATTTGTGTATGATTCATCTCGCGGTCGTCGGGAAATATATTATGAGGAAAACTGCCACGTGTATCTTATGTCAATTCGTAGGTATACGACGAAAGTTTATATGTTTTTTTTTTTTACTTTTAAGCGACTTAAAAAAAGTAGTGTTCTCAATTCGACCCGATATATATTTTTTATCCCCGATATATATTTTTTTATGTTTGTTCGGCGATTACTTCGCCATTTATGAACCGATTTTGATGATTTTTTTTAGTTAGAAAGAAGATACTCTTGGAATGGTACCATAATGAGGATATCAGAATCTGATAATGTGATCCTGGAAAAATCGAGGGGACCCCTCAAATTTTATAGACACATGTATATACCGTGTTTTACATATTTTCTGAAGTCGGACGATTTTGAGTGAAAAATAGAAATATTTGCATACGATCGGCCGATTTCAATAATATGTGTTTAAATAAAATTATTTTATTACATTTTAGTGATCACTTTGAAGTCGGTGTTATTTTTTAGAAAAAATATTTTATTCTGGTTCTAAATGTTAAATGAAAATCCAGTGGACAACTGCCCTCTAGACAAATACCTAATAACATTTTATTTAATTAAAAATTTGTAAATAAGCAACACATAATTTTCAGTATAAACAGATGGAAACTGTTTTTGCTTATGTATATAATACAATATATAATATATAACTGTTAAATTATGTAACCGTTAATTTTATATGTAATTTCAATGCTTTTAATGATTAATTGTCATAATAACATTTATTTTTATTTGGAAAACCAAATAATAAGTATATTTTTCACGAATTATTTAATTCAAATATTATAATTAATTGTTTTCAATGGTCTATTGGTTATTAATAATTAGTAAATAAATAATTAGGTTTACTGCAATCATAAATTCCGTATAAAATTAAAAGCTTTCAATTGTTTTCATTACATCATGAAATTTAAAAACGATTGCATAACAAACTCACCTGGTAGCTTTTAAATAGTTTAATTTTTAAGTAAATTAACACTCATTTAAATCGAAGTGGTTTTTTTTTTAAATGAATTAATTAATTTTTATGTGTATTATTTTATACAGAATTTAATGTATTTTCAACCGACTTCCAAAAGGAGGAGGTTATCAATTCGTCTGTATTTTTTTTTTTTTTTTTTTTTTTTATGTTTGTTACCTCATAACTTTTCACTGGGTGGACCGATTTTGATAATTTTTTTTTTGTTTGAAAGGTAGTGCTTCCCGTGGGGTCCCATTTTTTTTATTTTTTTTTCCGATGATGGTATCCATGTGAAAACGACATAAGTCTTAAATTTGCATTATGTATATGCGCGACAAATAGGTGAATAACTGAAAATCACGTTAACCAATTTTGATAATTCTTTTTTTATTATAAAATATATACTTCAAGGGTAATTTGGTGAAAGTTTGGTAAGGTTCTGAGCACAGGATCCATGACAAAGTAACGGAACGGAAGGGAACGGAACAATTCTGTGGAGCACGTTAGCGATACTCGGTCGAATCTTTTATTTATAGGTTATTTGGATATTTGAGTCACCTTCCGTAATGTGGTTATGTTTATGTAATTATCATAGTCGAATATTATAATCAACTAGCTACGCACCCCGGCTTCGCACGGGTGCAATACTGATACTGAATATACTACAGAATTTGTTTATATACGACATCACATCGCAAACTTCTAAAATTATCAGTGTATCTTTACTATATTGTTCATGTATTATATACACAAACCTTCCCCTTGAATCACACTATCTTTTAAAAAAAACTGCATCAAAATCCGTTGCGTAGATTTAAAGATATAGGGACAGAGAAAGCGACTTTGTTTTCAACCGACTTCCAAAAGGAGGAGGTTATCAATTCGTCTGTATTTTTTTTTTTTTTTTTTTTTTTTTTTTTTTTTTTATGTTTGTTACCTCATAACTTTTCACTGGGTGGACCGATTTTGATAATTTTTTTTTTGTTTGAAAGGTAGTGCTTCCCGTGGGGTCCCATTTTTTTTATTTTTTTTTCCGATGATGGTATCCATGTGAAAACGACATAAGTTTTAAATTTGCATTACGTATATGCGCGACAAATAGGTGAATAACTGAAAATCACGTTAACCAATTTTGATAATTCTTTTTTTATTATAAAATATATACGTCAAGGGTAAATTGGTGAAAGTTTGGTAAGGTTCTGAGCACAGGATCCATGACAAAGTAACGGAACGGAAGGGAACGGAACAATTCTGAGGAGCACGTTAGCGATACTCGGTCGAATCTTTTATTTATAGGTTATTTGGATATTTGAGTCACCTTCCGTAATGTGGTTATGTTTATGTAATTATCATAGTCGAATATTATAATCAACTAGCTACCCTCCCCGGCTTCGCACGGGTGCAATACTGATACTAAATATACTACAGAATTTGTTTATATACGACATTACATCGCAAACTTCTAAAATTATCAGTGTTTCTTTACTATATTGTTCATGTATTATATACACAAACCTTTCCCTTGAACCACACTATCTTTTAAAAAAAACCGCATCAAAATCCGTTGCGTAGATTTAAAGATATAGGGACAGAGAAAGCGACTTTGTTTTATACTATGTAGTGATGGAACTCCTATACGGCTCGCAGTTAGGGTGCGATATGGGGCAGAATTTCTTACTATCTTTAATCAAATTTTGTGTATGTGATGTGATGTCATATGATGTACGAAATATAGTTGGTCTGTTTCAAAGTTTTTTTGCTGAGTTCGATTACAGCTCTTTCGAGGGATCCTTGTAGTTTACGCCGCGTGACGTATTAAATCCGCATTTTCGAAAGTCTATTTTTGCTTTATTCGCAAGTTTCCTTTGAAATTGTCCTCGAAGTAGTTTCTGACTCATATAAACGGAACGTTTAATCTATCCATATTAAAAAAAATTAGTTAGTCAACATCAGCTTCACTTAAAATCAAAAAATAAATAAAATTTTAACAAAAAGAAAAACCGACTTCAAACAAAACACTATTTTAAAACAAATGAATATGCACGAAAAAGTAATAAAAATAATTGCGTATTCAACATATTTTTTAGAGTCTTCCTAAGTTAAATGAAATGAAAAATATTAGACTACTTGAAAGTCGATTAACGATTATATCATGTAGTTATAATTATTGTTATATTTGGAGTCGGTGTCAGCTAATAAAACCCTACAGTATATCTATCAAAAAACAATACGAGAATACTTTAACAAATATGTTTTTTACAAATTACCTTTTACACAATAATATACTGGATCAATCAAGGGGCTCGTATCGCTTCTTTCTTTTGATTGTTGGGGCAAGGGCACCGTGGCTGACACCGGCTCCAAATATACCAATAACTATAACTACATGATATAATCGTTAATCGACTTTTAAGTAGTCTAATATTTTTCATTTCATTTAACTTAGGAAGACTCTAAAAAATATGTTGAATACGCAATTATTTTTATTACTTTTTCGTGCATATTCATTTGTTTTAAAATAGTGTTTTGTTTGAAGTCGGTTTTTCTTTTTGTTAAAATTTTATATACTATGTAGTGATGGAACTCCTATACGGCTCGCAGTTAGGGTGCGATATGGGGCAGAATTTCTTACTATCTTTAATCAAATTTTGTGTATGTGATGTGATGTCATATGACGTACGAAATATAATTGGTCTTTTTCAAAGTTTTTTTGCTGAGTTCGATTACAGCTCTTTCGAGGGATCCTTGTAGTTTACGCCGCGTGACGTATTAAATCCGCATTTTCGAAAGTCTATTTTTGCTTTATTCGCAAGTTTCCTTTGAAATTGTCCTCGAAGTAGTTTCTGACTCATATAAACGGAACGCTAAATCAATCCATATTAAAAAAATTTGTTAGTCAACATCAGCTTCACTTAAAATCAAAAAATAAATAAAATTTTAACAAAAAGAAAAACCGACTTCAAACAAAACACTATTTTAAAACAAATGAATATGCACGAAAAAGTAATAAAAATAATTGCGTATTCAACATATTTTTTAGAGTCTTCCTAAGTTAAATGAAATGAAAAATATTAGACTACTTAAAAGTCGATTAACGATTATATCATGTAGTTATAATTATTGTTATATTTGGAGTCGGTGTCAGCCAATAAAACCCTACAGTATATCTATCAAAAAACAGTACGAGAATACTTTAACAAATATGTTTTTTACAAATTACCTTTTACTCAATAATATACTGAATCAATCAAGGGGCTCGTATCGCTTCTTTCTTTTGATTGTTGGGGCAAGGGCACCGTGGCTGACACCGGCTCCGAATATACCAATAACTATAACTACATGATATAATCGTTAATCCGCTTTTAAGTAGTCTAATATTTTTCATTTCATTTAACTTAGGAAGACTCTAAAAAATATGTTGAATACGCAATTATTTTTATTACTTTTTCGTGCATATTCATTTGTTTTAAAATAGTGTTTTGTTTGAAGTCGGTTTTTCTTTTTGTTAAAATTTTATTTATAAATTAATTGTTTTAGTTTATAAAACTTTAAATAGTTAATGCAAGTTAAATATTTATATACATATGTATAAAATACTTTTATATTTTTTAGAAATATAATGTTTGGATTACTATGAATGCTGCGTTTCTATTTTTTGTTAAGCCGCATTCAAAACGAGCTTAGTTGATCAACAACTAAATTGAAAGTGGATTTAACAGACTTTATATAAAAAACATCAAAAATAATTTCAATAATATTTTTCAAATATAATAAATACCTTACATATTTAACGTCTTTGTAATAAATGCTGAGCTTAAGCACGTGAAAGCGCTACTATACGTGCTTAGATATAAAACCTCTCTTGAGCAACTTAACTTATAGTTGAATATTCTAATTTATATTTGTAATTCTATGTTACTTACTATATTAATAATACTTCTCAACATTTTACTTGATGATCCTACCACATTAATGGATAGGTACCATCCTCTCATGAGATATATAATACTTTGAGTGAGCCAGTGTAACTACAGTCACATATAAGATGATAGTTTCTATGGTTGATGGCATATTGACAACGTAAGTAACGGTTAACAGTTCTTAAGGTGCCAATTTAAATGAGTAGCGGTGAACACTTACCATCAGGTGGCCAATTTGTATATACACCAATAAAAAAACGCCTAGTACAATAATATTCACTTATTGTTCTGATAGATGTGCAGTTGTTGTTTATTGTGAAGAACTTATTAAAAATGTTTATATAAATTCAAATAAAAAAATAGGTAAGATTTCTTTAAGATTTATAATAGTACCGTATCTATAAAATATCATACATCGAAGTCTTACGATATTGAGGTGTTTAATATTAATAATTGTTTTATTTTTCTTATTAATAATTATATGCTTATTATTAAAATAATACATAGCAATGAAGAATGCACACACGAGGGAGACGAAAACAGTCACGGCATGCGAGTCGGTTACTCCCAAGGCGCTCCAAAATATGATTCATATATATAAGGAATCTTACCGTGATGTAACAAATAATAATATAAGCTCTTACGACACTGAGAAATAACAAAAACAAACAATTTCAAGCTTAATAAACCAACAAAAAACGGGAATTATCTCTTTGAATCAATAAAAACGATACCGCTACGTATTTGGATAAGGCCCAATGTGCATTATATTTTTACGATTGCTTGCTGTTCGTATGAAATTCAAACATCAGATGGGAACAACGTGCGTACTCAATCGACCTTTGTGCATTGTGAATAAGGATTATAGTCCCGTGCATCGAATTAGATAATGAGTTTCAGTTGTATGAGACGACCTAGTTTCATTTAGGCTTTGTTTTAAAATTCCTCGACGCCTGCCAAATGCGGGTAAAGAGAACGAGGTCGCGAGGTCTCGTTAAGTTTTTTCTTCGCTATCTATGCGTTCCTTTGGATACGAATGTGTTAACGTTGTCTCGTTATTCAGGAGTGGAACTATCATTAGAACGGGTTTAGGAAACGCCTGAAGTGTATTCTCATCTGTTTATTTTCGAGGAATAGAGGGATGCCTCACATGGAAATGTCAGCTAATTATGAGTAGCATTCGTATCTCCTATGAAAAAAATATTGAAATTTGTTCAAAAGCTGTTGCAAATGAAACCTCTTTTGTTGTTAGAATCCGTCAATTAAGTTTTATTCTTCTAATACATAAAAAACTACTGTTTAGTAGTATGAGACTGACACTTATTTTTAATGGGTATGTTTGGGTAGGTATTATAATGATTATTCACTGATAAAAAATAAAATTGACTTAATCACAATGACTACAATTTTGATTTCCATTTGAGAACGAAAACGAACTATTTTGCATAATTCTTTTAAACTTAGTATGCATGTCTTTCATGATTCTTTTTTTTTTAATATTTTTATACATAATTCTTACAAATAATTCTGTTTCGAAATATTATGATGTAATATATGATTTAGATTTTCCAAAAAAGAAATATATAACAGCGCTATTAACATAAAAGTTAATAATAAATACAAACAAAAAAAGTAATGCAATGATATGAATCACGCTTCTATGATCTAAATGAATAAGATAGTCTTTTTGGTATAGTGGTCACCTTCCGCACTTGGACCATTAAAATCTTTGCGGAGTTACGAAGTTAATGTTAAATAAGTTCCCCTGAAAGTGCGTAGACGGGCTGGTTTGGCGGCGGGTTTCTCTTTTATTAATTATTAAAGTAAAATGATAGAAACTGAAGTTATGTCCACTCATACACTTGAGCTGAAATTTGAGCAAAACGCCTTAATTAATTTGAGTAGAAAAACAGCCTATAAATGACTCACTGTTTATCTAAGTGATCAAAAGCCACTTGTCAACTACAGTAAAAAGAAACAAAAGCATTAGTTATTATATGAACCATGTACACTGTATGAGAATTGATATAAAAAAAGAAAAAGCTTTCAAATAATCCGCTATGTTTATACTGTATATGAAAAATAAATCCTGCCAGAGGCTAAAATCAAAAACAATCTCTAAATATTTATTAAGTATTTTATGCCTTTTTTTCGTATTTACACTACAGTGCCCGGAGAACAGACTGTGCGTAAATATATTGTTTATATTTTTCTTTATACGTAAAAATTATATTTTTAATTAAAAATAACGTTAGAGTACCTTTCCATCGAAAAAATCTCCCAATTTCGGTAACATTATAAACATTATTAAAGTTATTGTCTCGTGAACAAGACATTCGTAGATAATGTCGAAATATCGAGGTCCACCGAACAAAAACAAAAAACATGGTAAATATCCCGAAATCAATAACTTTAATAATAAAAATAACCATGTTATTTTAAAATCTTATTATAAACATTAAAAATAATAATAACTTTATAGATTTTTTTATTGTAAAAAAGTTTATCTTTTCGCTTGCATGAGAATAGGTACTATGTGTTTTCTCATAAATGGTAATATAACATTCGTGTTCATCTTAAAATAGCTACCCATTCACTTTTTATTTTATAAAGTGAATTGTACTTTTATCTAAAAAGTTTGGTCTTAAATTAGTTTACATTTTGCAGTTCATAAAAAGTTCACGTAAAATCAGATGTAAAATCTGAAAAAACTGTAAATAATTGATTTTTTTTTTCGATGAATTCATTTTGATATTACTACCTTACTGAATGTTGTTTAATAAAAGTTATTAAAAAACCTTATTTTGTATAATATTCTATATGTTTATTTTTCTAACTTAAATTTACATAAAGAATTATTTTGATTTCAGATCCAATTATTACAATGAGTCGCATGTTTATTTTTTTTAAATACCAAGTTTTTAAATATATGTATCTACAAAATAAATAATTCATATTGAAGAAAATATTTGAACATGAAAATTAAAGTACGCATGACATTCCGTGCCCGAAAATATAAGTTGTATTACAAAAAATAAATACGAATGTATACATTAAATTTAAGCCTATCAAAATGTTATTTTTCTAATGCATATTCAAATTACCAAGCCAGGAGGAAAGTAGGGCCTGAGGTTGCCAGGTGGAAAATTTAATTAATCTTCCAAAAAAAAAAATACTGTAAGAGCCTATTTGAATAAAGAATATTTTGTAAATTCGTGGTCTCAGGTATTCCTTCAGTTTAGTCTCTAGGTTGCTGCTTAAGATATAAAATTTTAAAACAGCTGTTACTTTTAATTCTTAATATCTACTTATAATTGCCTAATAGAAATAATTCGTGAACTAAAAAAAAACATTCTGCTCAGCGTTTTGAACTATTCGTGATCTAAATGTGTATTCATAGTACATTCCTCGTAAAAAAAAAAAAACATATTGAGGAAATATGTTCACGCCGGAAGTGTATCATACATAACACATATACACAATATATTCAACTAACTAGGAAGAGGTCATGCGTCACGGATATAATGATATCGCCCTACCATCACCTATAGACCAGTCAACAACGCACGACATATTATCGTGCAAAAGTGTGTGTGCAAATACAGACACTCTCTCTTTTCCTACACAATAACACTCATAATTAACGCACATATACGCACTTCCAACTTTCAGACTTCCGACTGTTTAAGAATTTCGCGATTCAATTGAATAACCTAAAAATATTTTATCACCCAAACTGGGTTTGATCCCAGAATGTCCTATCAATCAAATAATAGATAACAAGAGATAATATGTTAAATAATGAATATTATCGCTGTAATTATTATTATTCCTCACATTATCAATAACTTTGGAAACTACTAACTTATGCCCCTGGTCCCTCATCACTGTCCCTTCAAACCGGAACACAATAGTATAAATATCACTGTTTAAATAAATACATTGTTATATGTAAACGACTTAATGAAACCTAAGTAAAATTAAAACGGGGAATGTAATTGAAAAAAAAAATGTGTGTATAAAAAGTTGATTCGAATTTCAAATTTATGGGATGTCTTTGTAGGATAACTTTGTATAAACGACTCTTCAAGTTTCAACAAGTAAAGTAGCAAACTTACAGAAAACTGGACTACGAAGTGTGTCGGATGTTCAATTACTACTTTTACGCTGCTTTATTCCCAGATATAAATTGGATTTCTGTTTAAAATTAACAAAAGTAACTTATTTTATATCATTCCATAATAAGTTTTTATTCGAGCTTTGTCCAGCTGGAATTTACTATTTTACTTATATTTTTGATTTTCTTTTGTTCAGGACAATGATTGCCTCAAAATGATTTAGTAGCTTATCCTTAACGCCATTATATATTGTAATGTTTCTTTTTTTTAAGTGTGGAAACATTAACAGTTCTTTTAATTAAAATAACCTCATTTATTAATAGTTCGCAGAGAGGGACAATGCAACTTTTAATCTGTTATAATGTATAAACGTTTTAAATCAAAAACCAGTACATCTATACCGAATATTTTTGGTCAAACAATATTTATATTATTCACAATGTAAATTTATTAACATACAACAAATTATTCTCGAGCTCTCTATACGATAATACGTAGATACATGAATATTGGTTGTAATTGTGATCGACGATGGTCATCATGTACGTAGAGATGTTTCATAATCCGTATTTGGTGGTCAATCATTTTGACTGACGACGAACAATGCAGCACCGGCCGTATCTATGACCTCACATAAGTATTCGTTATGATGCGCTGATAAATATTTTAAACCTCAAAGTAAATTTGGTTAGGTTATATCGAAATATGTTATTACGATATAATAGTGCTATCTATATTATGGTTATAATATAATGTACCACCTGTCCCGGCTTCGCACGGATGCAATACTGATACTATTTACTTACGACATTACGTTACAAACTTCTAAAATTGTCAGCGTTTCTTTACTATATTGTCCAAGTATTATTAACAAAAGCCTTCCTCTCGAATCAACCTATCTATTAAAAACGACCGCATTAAAATCCGTTTCGTAGTTTTAAACATTTAATAATACATAGGGATATATAAAGACAGCGATTTTGTTTTATACTATGTAGTGATGTTATATTTGATTTGTTTTTTGTTTCACACAATCACATTAATAATATTTACGTAACAATTTTCTTCAAAAGATACTAATAGTCAAACCAACTACTTCAAAACGATATCGGCAAGAAATTCATCAAATACCGACACGTTATATTCTCCAAAATCTTCTTTCCAAATAAATGTAACTGTGTAAATTTACCTTAAAACAGGATTTTTTAATACACTACTTACCGCACCGGCTTAATACTGATTTATATACAACTTTCAGGTTGAGGAACAAACATAAAATAAGGAAATGTTTTCCGGCTTGGAATTGAAATTCTCTACCATAGTTTATTTGTATAAACCTTCCCTTCAAATAAAATAAGTTGCGTAGTTTAAAATATTTAAGCTTTAAGAGAGGAAGCGACTTTGTTTTACAATATGTAAAGAAGTGTAGACGCTTAATTACGAAAAGGCTTCAATAAGTGCATTTTAACTAAACAAACATTTTACTTTTAAATGTGCGAAGTGTAATCCGACGAACCCTTTTAAAACCCGCGTATCTCTAATTCGCTGAGCATTATGGTGATGGAAAAGTCGGATGATTCGGATTAGAAAGCAAGGAAATGTCCCATTAGGGGAAGAGTCAACATTTTCTCGGCCCGAGGCCAAAACCAACACGGGAAGCGGTGTCGTGTCCGTAATCCCGTCATATTTTTATTTCGCTTTCCTCCGATTTTTCACCTCGATGAATGAAAAAGCGGAGTTATGTCGACAAATATTATTGTTTTCTCGTCGCTGAAATACTCTTTAAGTTCCGTCATAAAACATCATGATTTTATATTAGAATCATTCGACACTGCTATGAGCTATGTATGGGCTTAGTTTAATAATAATAAACAAATAAATTTAAATATCGGAAAACATCACATACATTACTCTGATCCCAATGTAAGTAGCTGAAGCTAAAGCTAAAGTAAACGACGGTACCATAAACACCCAGATCCAAGACGACATAGAAGAATAATAAACCTTCTACATCGACTCGGCCGAGAATCGAAACCGGAACCTTAGAGCGGCGTACCCATGAAAACCGGTGTATACGCCACTCGACCACGGAGGTCGTAGTTTAGTATTTACTAAGTAAAATATAGACACTGGTTCATAATATTTTCCATTTTTTTATCGTGTGAGCTTGAAACTTTTACGTAACACATGTGTGCCCTTGCATACCTTTGGGAATGGATATTTGTAAAACCCAAATAAATATTTGTTGGTATAAGAAATATTTGAATTTCCGAATACATCTAAAATTTTCTTTTCTTTTTTTACATTTAACGTCCATTTATAAATAGTGAGTAGATTTTTTTTTCACATGTATATAAATATTAAAACCTTTAAATTAGAGGTAGATGATAGGTAGGCTTTCCGGGATTAATTGTCACCGATGTGCTATTCCAGGCTATAATCTATCTCTGTGCCAAATTCCATTCAGTCTTAACGTTGTGATTGATATATCCAATCTTTCGCATTGATAATATCAGTAGGTAAATCAATCAGAAACACTATGGGAGTTTATCAGTTGATTTAATCTAGTAACATAACACAACTAAGAAAATTTCATCTCCACTAATTATTTACAAGATTAAAAAAAATGCTATGTAAACTTTTTTTAAATAATTAAAGTATTTAATTTATTCGTTTCAACTGGTTAATGTGAATACTGAACAATTGAAGTCTTTATTTATTATTGAAAGTCTTAAATAAATGTACTCTTAAAGTTTTACGAGAAGATAAAGAGATTTAAGCAAAAGTTTTTGAAAGTCTAATTGAATGCCTTCGGTACTATAATATTTATATACTATTTTTACTAAATCTAAAATTAAATATTTCAATATTTAAGTTATTTGAGTGAGTGGTGCTACCTACTCATTAAAAAAGTATCTACCTACATCAATACTGAATATTTACGCAAGTTACAAACATCTTAGTTCAATAGTGATAGTGAAATGTACCTACATGGTAGGTTTATATTTGTTGCAGTAACTATATGGATATGTAAATAGTTAGAAAGTCTTAACTGCCACGATGTTTTTCTTCGCCGCCGAACTTAAGATGATTTATGAACAGAAATTAAGCACATGAAAATTCAGTGGTGCTTGCCTGGGTTTGAACTCACGATCATTAAATTCAGTACGTGCTCTAACCACTGGGTGATCTCGGCTCCATTCTACTATCGCTTGTTAATCTAACGTTTTGTTGATACGTTTATACGTATGTTCAGACTTAAAATTCCATTCCAATATCATTAATATACTGAAATTATATTTTGCGCCTATGTCTCTTAGCTGCCATCCATTGGACTATATTTATGTGAATGCTGTGCTTGTGCATTTACACAGACACACTTTTTAAGTATAATTTATATTGCAAAATCGTTCAAGTAAACTTAATTAGTTAAGATGATGTCTAGAAAACCGATTTTACAGTTTTCATAAATCTTTTTACTCAAATAATATCAAGCTAATATCAAGTTCATTGTTATTATAATAATTTAAAAAGACGTAAGTGTTAAAATTCTATCGCTGGCCCTTGTGCCAAATAGTTATTTGGGAAGCATCTCTTTTTCTTTCGTTCTCCTTTATTCATCATTTGATCATATATAACCATTTCTCTCATAAAGGGATATGATATGAGGAGGCTTCAAAGACTTCATCTCCTCCTTCTCTTCTTATGTCATCCTCTTCCCCAATCTCCCTCTACGTCCACGATCATCGCTCCCTTATTTACGTATATCTCTCAACGCCTCCTATTTCAATAATTACTTTCAATATTGTTGAATGGTTTTAAATTTTAAATTAAGCATACCAATGTTATCCTTCGCCTTAACCTTTAATACAAACTCCTCCAACGTAATTAAAATACATCGAAGCGTGTTGTTTGTTAATCCGTAGCAACTTTTCACTTCGTCGAGGGACGGATTAGGAAAGTATTTTATTAAGACTTTTTGTTACCGAGCTTAGTGAGAAAGTGCGGAGTTCCAGTGTCCCGTTTTATTAACTTCTACTCGTATTTGTAGTGCGTGGTACTCTCAAATAGTGTGTAGTTAAAAACAAATATAGAAAATGCCTATATACATTTTTTTTCATTTGCTTAGAAAATTAAAAAAGGTTTAAATGAACTGTATGGTAACCTACAATACTAATATGTATCAAATGGCTTCTGTTTATGCCCGACGTCGACATAATCAGAGTAGAATCATATCGACCGTCATCATAACATAACTGAAATGGCGAAAGAAAAGTAAGTAAGTCAGTTTAAATTTGAATTCTATATTTAAATTAATAATTATATTTAATAATTTTTGTTTCTTTTTTATCAATTTTTATTAGAGTCCTACGGCAAAGATCTTACAGACTGCAAGGATTTAATCTACTTAAAAGATAAGAAAATGCATGGAATAATTTGTTATTTTAAATTTAAAGTATTTTTACTTTTAACTACGTAATAGTGTAATACGTTTCATATCAACCAAATTTGAATTCCGAATTATTTATTTAAGACTTCAATGTAAGATTTTATATTATTTCAAAGAACTTTCCAACAAATGCTCTGCTTGAACGTAGACGGAGCTTTATGACTACAATCTCAATGATTGCAAAATGCATGTTAATTGCTGGTAGCGTGAGTGCAGAGCGGTAACAATATTACCAAGAATATAATAATGGGTATTTTGTCCGCAGTATACATTCTAATTTTAGGTTAACTTTTACAAATTACTAGCTATCCACACTTCACATACTGGGCTATCTCGGCTTGTAGATTTAAAATGTTGTAATGCTTTATGTACTATTATCAAGTGGAACTATTCCCTCTACTCTTGGTGGTAGGGTTTCGAGCAAGCCCTTCTGGGTAGGTACCATCCAGTTATCAGGTATTCTAACGCCAAACAATAGATCTCAGTATTGTTGTGTTCTAGTTTTAAGGGTGAGTGAGCCAGTGTAATTACAGGCACAAGGGACATAATAACATAACAATAACATCTTAGTTCCCAAGGTTGATGTGAGTGTGGCAATGTGAGAAATGGTCAATATTCCTTGCAGCGCCATTGTCTATGGGCGGTGGTGATCACTTACCGTCAGTGGCCCATATGTCCGTTCACCAACATATACAATAAAAAAATACCAAAACTCCTGAACTTAATACAATGATTACTATAAGAACTGTTTTTTTATAACAGTGGTTTCTGTAATATATTTATAAAGGATATATATATCATGAAGGATTTTCAGTAGAAGTTATCAAGACTTATGAATCTATGAAGTTTAGAATATCTAAGCGGGTAAACTTTGTTTCATACTATTTCTATGATATATGAGTAACGGAAGCATACGGTATGCTACCTCGTCCTAAGGACTTAAGTTTCAAACATCCTAAGTTCCAAACAAAATATGTATGTGTTTAAAAGATATTCTAAAAATCAAATGATTATAATGGCTTGTCCTCATATATAACATTACTAATTGATTACCTTATTTACGTAAGGCTGTAAGTACCGGAGTTCCTGGGCTCAAGTCCAGTTTTGTGTCGATAAAAAGTTATTTGCTTTTCTCGTCAAGGAATTCTGAGAAACAGTCCGAAGTTTAAAAGTTCGCAATGTTAACGCTCCCGTGAATCGGTAAGCGACGGTCCAGCGCTGGAATTCTGATAATACCCAGTAGTGTCACATCGCCATCCCATTGGATTAAAGTGACGCGATCGAAAATTTATCTTCACACACATTTGTGAGCTATAAATTTTCCTGTGCAACAAGCAATTCTTCAGTGACAGTGACTACCATGTCAAAGATCAATCAGTACATCATCATCATAGCAAATCGCTGTGTTTTGAAAATGAATCTAACAAAAAACAACAACAACAGCCTGTAAATTTCCCACTGCTGGGCTAAAACCTCCTCTCCCTTTGAGGAGAAGGTTTGGAACATATTCCACCACGCTGTTCCAATGCACATGTGGCAGAGCTTCTATGAAATTAGACACATGCAGGTTTCCTCACAATGTTTTCCTTTACCTCCGAGAATGAGATGAATTATAAACATAAATTAAGCACATGAAAATTCAGCGGTGCTCGCCTGGGTTTGAACCCGCAAACATCGGTTAAGATGTACGAAATATATTTCCAATACATGTTACAATTTCATAAGTTATTTTAAAATGTATTTTATAAATACAGCCAATAAGAAACTAGAAAGATATTTTTATCTACAAAAACTTAACTCGCAAATGTGAATTATGTATTCCGAGGATTTTTCCATTGTCACCACCCTTTTTTTGATATAGTAATTTATCACTCGTTCTTGTAGAAAAACATCGTTAAGGAATTTACATATTTCGTACGCATTTTGGAATTCAGATGAAGGTGTCAGCAACTTAAAAATGGTTTATCGTGAAATGTTTAAATAAAGACTTAATTTTTAGGAAGAATTGCCGAATGATAAAATGGATTAAGTTGTTTTTTTAAAGAATTGTTTTCGTTTCTTTCGTATTTCAATATGATTTCAGTGTGGAAATTTAATAAACATGATGTATAATACTGTTTGTAAATAATTTATTTCGTAATAATTTCCATCCTTTATTTTATTCTAGCGACTTAAGTAAGGTTATAATTATTTACAAATCATTGCAAATACATTTTAAAAGTAGTAGTAACTTTAAGTAACTTTTTAAATTATATGTTTTAAGCCTCTTTCTGTCTTTTAGATACTGTGCAGATAGGGCTTAGAAAATTTCAACTCGAAATTTCAGACTAATATTTCCGATGTTAAATCACCATGTTGAAAAAAGGTGCAAATTTTATTATTTTTCTTTGTAATAACTACGCTCTCCTTCAAGAGATATTTTTATCTTTTTTATTTTATCATTAATGAACTGATTTTAATTAGGTATTTATTGCAAAATTCCAGTCCGTAAACGTAGTAGCATTTGTTACAACCTTCATAAGAAAACATTACATCAATGTAGGTATATATTTTAAGTTTAATACGAAATATACATATAATATAAAATTAACGTGAGCATAAGTGCAAAGTCTAAGTTAGAAGATCATCGAATGTAATATGAATAAAATTCATTAGCATTCACTCGTTTCGAGTTTAATGTGAAGAAAAGATAAAGGTAGTAAAATGTAACGAGCGAGTTTCGAGTAAGAATGGTGTTATCACCTCTGTTATTGCACAGTTAGCCTCATAAGCTCGCGAGTCTGAAAGCCTGTTCAATTGTTTAGATATTACTGAATTATACCGATACAACAGAAACAATCTAATAAAAATAATTCTTTGAGAGCAACATTACTTATTATTTACTCGCTTGCATCTAAGCCGAGACGGCCCAGTGGTTAGAATGCATGCATCTTAACCGATGATTGCGGGTTCAAACCCAGGCAAGCACCACTGCATTTGTCTAATTTCATTGAAATTCTGACGCAAGTGTATTCCTCCAACCACTGTTAATTTAAAAATGTAATCGTTGAGAATAAAATATATACTTTTTATAAGGTATTTTTGTATTATAAAACCTACATAAAACTATTAAACCTATAATGAAACGCGTTTCGAATTAGGTTTTAGTGTATATTATGTATATATATTACGACATTAGTTTCGCTTACGTTAAGCTCATAGTATTGACGTGACAAGCGTTAATTTGTTGTACTTGTTAACATAGTAATTACCAATTTACAATTTACAGGAATTAACCGGTAATGTAAGTCTCATCTCTATATGTAAAACCATAATTTTCAACATTAAATAGAACTCAATAAAACTGTAATTTATAATTATAATAAAGAATTATCCTCGGCAACTTTAATAAAAAAAAAATTTTATGTTATATAAATTTGTGTTTTTTTTTTAATAGCATTTCTGATTGCTTACTGTATCCTATCGTTATTGCTAACGTAACCATTAGCAATAAGTTTTACGAGTTTTAATCCACGTTAAATCCAATTTACATATACATATATGTTAACAAACATCTAAAAACGAATATGTATTAAAATTGGGTTAAATTTTTTTCCGTTGGCACTAATTTTATCAAAATTCGCTCAGTTAATTTAAGGTCGTGAGACGATGAGGCTTATATATTATATAGTAATAGTAGTACTATATAATATAGGTTTGGCAACTAAGTGATTGCCGATTTCAAACAAGAAGGAAAATTTGAAATTTTTCCATAAAACGAGTTTTTGATATATCCAAACATTTTTAATGCATGTGTGCGATACATTGAGTTTCTGTGCAATATCATGACGTGTTGTGCAATCTGAATCGATAATGGCCCTGATATGGGTACCATCGACTTCGACTGGGCAGCCAGATCGTTAAGCATTTTCCGATGAAAAATCACCAGAACGAATTCTGGCAAACCAATTTCGACACTGCCTTTCTTTCAAAGCTCCATTTCCGTATACGGCATACAACTTATTTTGTGCTTGCGAGGCGTTCTTGCCTTTTCGGAAGTAATACAATAAAATGTTTGAAGTGCACGTCCTGTTCTTCTATTTTTTAATTGGGATAAAAACAAAACTTAGGCACTAATCGATATATATTTTTTTACTAAATTAAAGTGAGAAGTCTAAACAATTAGAAAAAATTATAGGTTAGGTGCTTTGACCCCTTCCACAAAACAAAAAAAGTCTAAAGTCCACCTATCCACAAAATCGGCAATCACGTAGTTGCCAACCCAATATTTATATTACATCTTATAAATTTGTTGGAGTTTTTATATCAAGTTTAGTAAACATTGAAATTTGTAAGTAAAACAGAGACATCAAGTCATAAATACAAAATGCTGCTAGTGTCTTTTACCGTATATTGCAAGTAACATGTGCATAATTTTTCTTTTTACTTCATATTGTGATGCGAGCAGGACCAAATTATAGCAATTATTTATATAATTATAATATATCCCCGGAGCCGTGAACGCCGAGTGCGCCCAAGCACACCGGGTTTACCCACTAAAAAACCAGCGGTACCCTCTCCGTCTTTCGGCGGACGCCACTGGATCGCTTACGCATGCTACCGTGGCGCCCTGACGGTCGGCCCGCCTATACGGGCCTTTAACAGCTAGGGGGGATTCCCAGGGTACTGGGACCCCCCCTGGTCCCTACGGCGCCTATTGAGGCGGAGGGAGAAGATGCGCGTAGCGCCTTTTCCTTCTCCCCGGTCGTCTTCTGCGGAGCGAGTCAGCGGCGACATTTTTTTCCCGCTCCCGCTCCGCTGCTTCCTTCTGCGACATGACACTTTCGCAGAAGGAGCGCATCTCTCACCAGCACACCTCGCTACCGAGCATGGTGTTGCGGGGCGCCTTGGGTGCGGAACTTCCCGCGTACACCGCGGTAAGGGCGCCCCCACGGGTCTCGATTGAGGCCCGATTCCAAATCAGCTGGATATATAGAGACTATACAAGAATTTAAATTAACATGGTTATTTTATTACTAAAGTTATTAATTTCGGGATATTTACCATGTTATTTATTTTTATTCGGTGGAACTCGATATTTCGACATCATTTACGAATGTCTTGTTTATGAGACAAGAACTCGTTAATTAATAACTTTAGTAATATATAGAGACTGTTTCTTTTTATCGTTTAATGAATCTTTGTTCTATAACTGTGGAATTATTAAATTTGATTTCATATATCATCAGCGCAGCCAATTAATTAAAATTGTTACACTGATATAGTTCATTTGTTATGCGGAAGTTACCAATGTTATCTTAAACAATGTCACGTCGCCGCTTTGTGCTCAAACTATTAATTGACACGTCTGGATAACAGAAACTTTATTATGAAACATTGACAATAAAGTGATTACAAGATCGATAACGTCAAATACGAAGGTCTTCTGAAACTGACGTCTCAAGAGATGAGATCATTATTATATTAATATATAAGTAGGATACGTATTTGTACGTTACACAAAATCGTAAGGATTGTTCGTTTACAACAAATCTAGCGCGATTCTAAAATGAC
The DNA here is from genome assembly GCF_905220365.1 of Vanessa cardui. Classification (NCBI taxonomy): domain Eukaryota; kingdom Metazoa; phylum Arthropoda; class Insecta; order Lepidoptera; family Nymphalidae; genus Vanessa; species Vanessa cardui. The sequence continues at coordinate 4,225,836 of NC_061131.1, forward strand.
GAACAAATATGTACGGTTCATGCAGTTTTACTGATACTTTTTTAATTGTATGTGGATTTATGTTCATTCTAGTCCTAGTAACTTAAATCATCATCATCATTATCAACATGATCAGCGTGTATTATTCAAGGCGCGCTACTGAGCCCTTCGGCTCTTCTCATCCATGTTCTACCGGCCACTTTCCATACATCATCGCTCCATCGTACGACATGGCGTCATACACTACGCTTGCCGATTCGCTGCTTTAGTTGATCCGACAGAAAACGAAGGTGGTCGACATAGCTCAGAGGATTAGCCAGCTGAAGTGGCAGTGGGCCTGTCACATCCGTAGAAGAGCTGATGTAGTCATTGAGGCAAGAAAGTTCTAGAGAGGAGACCGCGAATTGGCAATTGGTTATAAAACTTTGTCTAATTAAATTTCTATACAGTACTCTCAGATTTATAAGGTAGATTCAAACTATATATCAAATTTTATAACAAGATACAAAGAAATGCGTAATTATCTATTAATGTCGGCACGTAATGTGAAAACAAATACATGTATATATTTAGACGCTAACTTTATAATTATAATATTAGTCTAATGAGATTAATAAACTAAGAAAATTACCTTCAAAGTTAGGGCTTTTGACACTCTCATGCGTGGGTATACGCTGACTTATAATTGATAGATGTGCTCTGGGCGGTAACCGTTTCCTTATAAATGCAATAAAGTACACCCAACCATTTTCTTTATCTACTAGTTTCACTAATCCACATCCATCCAACCATCTAATTTTTCACAAAAAAATATTATTTAAATCAATTATTTATATATAAATCATTGATAAAAGCTATTAGCTTTATATATTCATTCAATCAAGTATTTATCTAAATAATCTGTTTTATCCGATGTTTTATATATCGCTCAAGATGAATTGTGAATACTAAGCGGTTGTAAAACCCAGAGCTAACTTTAAGCCCCCATTTATCTTGTGTGTTCTATAAATCGTACTCATTGACACAACGATTTTTATACAATGGCAAGTTTCGAACATAAAATTCGATACATAATTGTGATATATTTGAAACAAGATATAATTTACTATGATTTTGTTTGAAAAGATTATAAATCACGAGTCGAAGCCAATATAATTTTACAAGCTTTTACATAACCTGCAATATAGAAGCAGATATCATTAACGGCTTTAACTGAAAATTTGTAAACTCACATATGCCACAACAACGACGACGACAATACATGGATAACTATTACGTCATTCGAATTCGAAAATGATGGTATACCCAAGATTACGGACTAATTATTTTTAATACACTCCTTCAATAGAAGTATCAAAGAAAAGGACTAGCTGAGAATAAAAAAAATATATATAATAATTAAAATAATGTGCAGTAACACTTAATTCAATATAGCAGACTTATAAAATTTGAAAGTTAGCAGGTATACTTAACCGATTTTGCTGAAATTTTGTATACACGTACAGTCTGAATGACAATGCATGGTTAACTGTGTGGCGACATTCTAAAACCTGCATGTTGGAACACTCAAAATGGCGGATATATTTCCTTAATTCAGTCATACAGTATGGGAATCAAATGAAAATACTTACTGAGATACGAATGCTAGTTTATAATTACTAAATAAAATTTATAACAAAAAAAAAACCGACTTGAAACAAAACAAATATTGTTTAAAACAAATTAATATACACTAAAAAGTAATAAAAATAATTGTGTATTCAAAATTGTTTTTAGAGTCCTCCTAAGTAAAATGAAATGATACGAGTCGTTTGATTGATTGTATATTATCGTATAAAACCAAGCCAGCCAAGACAGACGAATTGATAACCTCCTCATTTTTGAAGTCGGTTGAAAAATAAAATAAAATGTGAAATCTTAAAGTAAGTCAACAGTCAAAATTTTAAAGTAACAGTTTAGTATACAATTCAATGCAATATCCTATATAAAAACGATCATGTCACGTCTCTTGTGCCTGTTATTCCATAAGCGCCTCTAGGAATACAAAATACTCTGGTGGGTAATAGAATAAGTGACGAATTGGTTATACTCGGGTCGGCTTAAACAAAATCTGGCTTTATCTGTCAGGCATATACATATATTCAACATTCAAAATATTATGAATGTAGGATGACAATAAAATTTATAATTAAAAACTGGAATAAATTAGAAATAAATTTGAATTTCGAATTCGAAATTAATTCGAACTTATTAATTTTTTGTTACCGATACAACAATCAACCGATCATCGGATATTCTAGTGCCAAACAGCAATTCTTTTGATTATTGTATTCTGAGAGTCGTGATGGCCCAGCGGTTAGAACGCGTGCATCTTAACCGATGATTGCGGGTTCAAACCCAGGCAAGCACCGCTGTTTCATGTGCTTAATTTGTCTTAATAATTCATCTCGTGCTCAGTGGTGAAGGAAAACATCGTGAGGAAACCTGCATGTGACAAATTTCATAGAAATTCTACCACATGTGCATTCCACCAGCCCGCATTGGAACAGCGTGGTGGAATATGTTCCAAACCTTCTCCTCGAAGGGAGAGGAGGCCTTTAGCCCAGCAGTGGGAATTAACAGGCTGTTGTTGTTGTATTCTGATTTTAAGTGTAACATCTTAATTTCCAGATTCGTCTTGCATTGGATATGTAAGGAGTGGTGAGTATTCCTTACAGCGCCAATGTCTATCGTTAATGTTACCCCTACGGTAACCACTTACTATCACATGGTCCAAAATATTATTGGATTTAAAAGACGTATTTAATGTCACATTATATATACACATATTGTGTTAATAATACTACTTATATCTAAGACGTAGCTCGAGATATTTGGCACGACGAACCGGACACGCATTAGTTCCATATTTACTTCTATCGAGAATTTATTTGGCATCAACGCCTTTTCTAGTTCACCATTTTTTTTTCTCTTATCCCTAAGCCCACTTGTATTATCACGAAAGCAATCTGAATATATGAACGTAATCGTGACTAAGTATAATATACTTCATTCGTTTTACAAGCCTTTTTAAGACTTAGTTCTCTGAAGCGAATTGTTTGGATTTGGAACATGTTCGGGCGTAACAAGAATAAAATTACAAGGTTAATTGTTTCTGACGCAAAAAGCTGTTTCGATATTTCTATATATACTTCATTACATGTTATTTAGTAAGGTTGCTCTGTAAATTTATTGATTGTGGATTTCAGCCAGACAAATTCATATACATTAATATGAAGTATTATGTATGTTTCAATACGTTTAATCCAATGAGTTGAAACTTGTTGTTTGTAGTTGTAAAGTTGTTGCTAGCTCGTGCGTGAAGGTTTTTGGCATACCTGTTGTTCAATCATAGTTAGTATCATAATGTGAGTCCTATCGGCTTTAAAGCTGAACTTTATTATTGATTGTATTTTTTTAAACGAAGTTTTAGATTGAACTGACCGATATCGTATCGTAAGGAATATCGTTATCCCAGTCTTTGTGACTATTGTTTTTATTAATAATTTATGGTTCACCTAGTCCTGGAATGCCATAGATATTAGAAAAGTAAGAAATATCAACCACTTCTTACATTGCCAATGCGATGATATCTTTGAGATATAAGAACTTAGGTCCTTTTTTACTGTAATTATATTGGCTTATTTACCTAATAAATGACAATTTATTAACATAATAAATAATAACATTATATGCATAAATATATACAAATATGAACTAAAACTAGTTACTGTATAAATCTTGACCGCGTGGAATGGTGGCAAGAATGCTAGCAGCATTTGCCCGTTGAATCGCAATTCCGATCCTCTGGGCAAAAAACGAACCAGCCCTCCTGTCACCAGTGGTGTTGGTGGCGATGAGGCGAGGTGTTATATTTTTGATGAAGCTTTTTGCACCGCTAATCCAAATGGAACAAAAAAGTAATTTGATATAATACAGGAATAATTAGTTCTTTTGCTTCAGCTTTTTCCGCAGCGGCACTCGATCTTAACATTGTTTCTCAGATATGAGATGGAGTCAACGGGTCAACGCATGTAGCGAACCAATATTAATCCATCAGATCTCTTACCATCATCACGACTAATTCCACGAGGCTTAGTAAGAGCAGGAACGCCGATGGTGGAAAGAGCCGTTTTTATTATGTCTTTAAGAGAACCGTGGCGGAAAAGCCTGCCTGAACTCCTTGGGCAAGAGAGACCATGTAAATCAAAAGAGTCCATCTCCTTTCCACACGGGCATCCGTGCTCAGAACACAGCGGTGTTCCCAATCGGAGACCTAATTGTGTCACAATGCTAATTTTATTATTGCTTAGTGGTAGAATAATTGGTAAGTAAGTTTAAGTTCAAGTAATAGGCTGAAGTGGGTAAAATTATAATTGATGAATACTTTTGAGATCTTTTACAATTGGTACATGAGTTTTAAGTATAATTAATAATGGTTGACATTTTTAATTACTAAAAAAAATAACGTATTCTTGCAAAATCTTCAGCACATCTCTAATACACTTTATTTAAATTCATTGCATATTTTGATATTGTCGTTTGATGATTGGCTCTTTTGGGTTTAGTGACGTCATTCTAAAGACATCCATTCATCAGGTTAACGGTTATTTTATGTAAAAACGTCAAGTATTTTATGTAAATTTTTAAACATTTACGGAATAATTGCTGAGAACTAAAATCTCTTTCATCCTTAATGTTTTTACTTTTTGTTCCAGATGATATATTTTCTACCAACTATAAAAATAAATTCATTTAAATGAATGCAAGTTTTGATATCTTATCGAAAAATATTTTATTCGCATAATAGCTCCAGCCTATTTACGTAATAGAGTGAGGAATAAACCTCAAACGGCGAACAAATCATTTTTTTGCCAAGCGAAGAGGTCCATCCCTATGTATGAAGGGTCCGGATATAAATCGAGGTACGTTTAGAAGTTCTGTTTTTGCCACTCCCGGAAAATGCGTTCAATATGATTTATGATGTGCGATTTACTTTGCCTGTGACTTCGTTCGGTAGAAAATCAAGATACGAATTTTACGATTTTATCTGAACCGAACGAAATAAGATTAAGATATAAATAATTACGATGGAGTACTCATATTGTAGCTCACTTAAAGTTTATACCTCATGTTTTCTGTAATAATAATAACAGGTTGCTATTATATTTATGCTACTAACGGCCCACCCCGGCTTCGCACGGGTGCAACACTGATACTAAATATGCTTCAGAATTTGTCTATTTACGACATCACTTTAGAATCTTCTAAATCATCAGTGTTTCTTCAATATATTTTTCATGTATTATATACAAAAACCTGCTTGTTGAATCACGCTATCTATTAAAAAAACGCATCAAAATCCGTTGCGTAATTTTAAAGATTCATTGGGGCAGATTGAAGTAAGCGACTTTGTTTTGTACTGCGTAATGAAGATGAATATTCCGGGTCACGAATAAAATATTATAATAGTTTGTCGATCATGAAATAATAATAATAATAAATAATAAATATGAGACAACATCACATACATTACTTTGATCCTAAAGCACTTGTGTTATGGAAAATCTGAAGTAACGAAGGTACCACAAACACCCAGACCCAAGACAACATAGAAAACTTGTGGTAATCTACATCGACTCGGCCGAGTATCGAACCTGGGACCTCGGAGGCGTACCCATGAAAACCGGTGTACACACCACTCGACCACGGAGGTCGTCAAATATTGATTGTATAAACAATAACTCATATCAGATTTCTTATATGCATAAACAATATCCTAACACCAGGGACCGCGTTAATAGAGAGTTGAGGGCAATGATAATCTTGTCCTTAGGGTATGAGAAATTTCGCTTCAAGTTACTTAATCTTTGACAGTTCTGAAGGTATTCAATATTGAATTAATTTAAGATAATGTCAGTTCATTTCATTCAGAAATATATAGATATATAACTAAGTTTTAACACAAAGACAAAATCACTGCAAGTGATTAATTAATCTTATATGAATAGCATAAACCAAATTTTGTCCCAGTGTCTTATTTCAAAAAAATCCAGCCTTAGATGAGCAGAAAATTCAAGAGGATTCTTGATTGACTCCTACTTAATTATCACGATTTAACAAAGAATTATTTTTAGAGACAGGAAAAAAGCTACTGGCCGGTTAGACAGCAGATTTATGGCTGCTATAAAAAGTAAAACGTGTCAATAGAAGTTAGTTTACAATGAAATTAAATAAAAACAAAAGTTGTCATGAGTTTCGAATTTGTGATAATCTGCTAAATAAACACAACCTACTAATGTAATGTAAATGCACCTAAATTATTGATTAGTTTTACAAGGTTAAATTGAATGTTAGACTGCCACAGAGTCAAAACCGTCAGATAACAAACAACACATCGTTTAAAATCCACAAATACATTTTATTATGTGAATAAAAATCGTTAAATACTACGACCATGCTTTTTCTTTTTAATAGTATAAATCCTGGAAAGGATTGTCTGCCAGTCTGTTACCGTTCCACTGCCAGTCTATTAAACTAAATTTGATGAAATCCGATACTAAATAAGTCTGAACACTGAGAAAAACTTTTTTTTAGTATTATACTTAATAACTGACGACCAACCCCTAAACTGTGACCGATACTGGCGTGTAAAGCTATTATTAAATATACAACATATGATTACAACGATAAACACTAATACTACACAATCTATAAAAATATGCCTGTAGCAAATAAATATTTCTAAGAATAGTCCTTTATTAACATGCTTCATATTAAATAAACAATAAATAAATAAATATTGGACAACATCACATACATGACTCTGATCCAAATGTAAGTAGCTGAAGCACTTGTTTTATGGAAAATCAGCCAGATCCAAGACAACATAGAAAACTAATGAACTTCTTCTAAATCGACTCGGTCGGGAATTGAACCCGGAACCTCGGAGTGGTATACCCATAAAAACCGGTGTACACACTAATCGACGATTCTAATTTGAAGATCCAATTGGTTGATATGTGATTTACATCAATAACGTGTAATTTAGTAAGAAGCTTCCCTTTACAAGTGAGCACCAGTCAATAAAACAATCTCAAAAATTTTGTGATAATTGTCTAGATTTGAATCTTCAACCTTAGTTTTAAATTCACTCTAACCAGTCAGTAGTCACGGATTTTGTAAAAAAAATTAAAGACTTGCTATTTCATTCAACACGTTTAAATAAAACATTTTAAAAGATACATCGCTTTTCATTTCGTACTTTTCGCCCACAATAGACTTCCACACAGTGAAAAGGTTTTGAGTCTGAGGGGAATCTTGGGTTGCTATTACGTTAATTATCACTACAAAAGCTTGAGTCTGTAATTGAGTCTCTTCTAGTGCATTTTAATTAGAAGCTAACACTTTACGACTTTCATATATAAAGTACTAAGTAATGTGATTTTGTTCAAGAAATTCATTGTGACACGAGCTTAATTTATGTATATGTTACACCGATTAGTTTGTTTCGATTCAAAGCCTGTCTTTTAAATTGTGCTTTTCAATGAAGAGCCTGAAAGACATTCAATGAATGCATTTAATTTAACATTTCAAACAGGCTAACTGTTGCTTAAGCTGGTAAGAATAGCATGGTATATGACGTAACTGTATATTTATATAATTAGTATAATAGCATCATAGCTAAGAATTCGGTTTTAACTTGGCGTGTGATTCTGAAAGAATTCACTTCGTATTTCACTCGTAAAATGTTGACAATTGACTTACAGTAACATGCTATTTCGATTCTTGTATCCTATAAATTTTATAATTATTATATCACATAATACATTCTGAGGTTTCACACTCGTCATGTAGTGAGATTCGATTTTCTTGTTACAGAATACGCCTACTGTATTTAAGCAGCGTAAAATTGAACGTCAAAGATTTTTCTGTATCCATTTTTTCTTCATATATTATCTTATATCTTATACTATAGAATTGTTAATAATTTTCTTCGACAAAAATCTTATTATTATAATATTATTACCCTATATAATCGGGTAAAATACCCAGTACTTACAAATTTATGCGTGTACGTCACAATTTCTGATAAATTTGACACAGATTACATACATACATATTATTAAATTTGTCTCAAATAAAAAGCGGTAGAAAGTTATTTTAATTTTTTGCAAATTTCATCAAATCTGTTACGTCCAGTGTAAAAATTACACGAAAGCTTCTGTAAAACAAAAATCGTATTAATGTCGACTTCTTTACCACAAAATAATAGGTCATTGTACACTGTGGAAATAACTAAGATACACAACTCGAGCTGAAACAATATCGGACTACAGTTTATTTTTTACAGTAAAGGCTGCAGAGCTGACTTTACTCGCCAATCTATTTATATGGGCCCTAGTTAACTTAAAATCTATAGTGATACCAAGAATTTGAAAAATATTTAATGCTTCTCACTTAAAACAGACGATGCTTCTATATAAAACGTTCCAGTATTATCAACACCTCTGATTTTAATTTTTAAAGCTAACTCGTTCCCGTAGCTTCGAGAATTTTAAAATATAATTAACGGAATAAAATTTTAAATTTCCTTCAATCTCTTCGTTTTAAAGCTTGGTGTGTGTGTGTGTATGTGTGTGTATTTCTGTTTATAATTATCATTACAATATTTCTTTTATAAATTAAAAATGTAATAAGAATTATCGCAAAAGTTTAGAAAAATTAAGACAAGCTTTAATCAATTTCAAGTACTAAAACTAACAACGTTTTTTAAAAGTGTGTAAAATATTTCAGCTAAAACGTTTGATCGGAAGTAACTAAAAATTCGGTTGCAAGATAAATAAACCGACGTAAATGCTTTGACTAAAAACAAAAAATTGAAAAATCAATTAATAATAAAACAAAATGTTTCTTCTAGTATTAATTGATTTAGGAGATGCATTGCATTTATTCCCAATGCAAAAAAAACTGTAAGAAGTTTAATATTTGTTTTTTTTTTATGATATTGGTTGGCGGACGAACATATGGGCCACCTGATGGTAAGTGAACACCACCGCCCATAGACAATGGCGCTGTAAGAAACATTAACCATTCCTTTCACCGCCAATGCGACACCAACCTTGGGAACTAAGATATTATTTCCCTTGTGCCTGTAGTTACACTGGCTCACTCACCCTTCAAACCGGAATACAACAATACCAAGTACTGTTGTTTGGCGGTAGAATATCGGATGAGTGGGTGGTACCTACCCAGTCGGGCTTGCACAAAGCCCTACCACCTACAAAATTTGAATATCTGTGACACTTTACCTCATAAATGGTTGAATTGTAACCAATTTTGTTTTTAAATATGCCTTGATTACTTATTCTGCTACTTTAGAAATCAATTATTTTCTTTAATGGAATCGACGTACGCAACGTCTACTGATCTGATCGATTCAAAATATCCTACGCCTTCATTGATTTTACAAGAACATGATACCCCACCTTAATCGTATATCGTATTTATAAGGTCGAGAGGTTTCGGTATTTAATAGCTCCATGGTTACAGATACGGTACCGTCTATATCAAGTAAGTTCGAAATATTTTATACAATATGGTTGTATTGTAATTAATACAAGCATACACGTTGACAATTCACGTTAACAACCGCTTAATAAGTGCTGCCATCTAGTTTAATGACTTATAGTTCTATAAGTCAATTCAATGAAAAATATAAAAATGTTAAAAAAAATTTTTGTTCAAAGATATTTGTAAAATATCTGACTCATGCGGATTACCGATTATGATATGATCTATAAACATAAATTGAGAATACTTATAATCATTTAATTAAAAGTTTATTTACAAATTAAGAATCAATTTTGCTTTAACATGGAAATGAATGATTCCCACAAAATGTTCCAGCAATATGATAATATCGGGCGCCCTGATTGATCTGCCGAAACAACTTCGTTAGCTCCAACAATAATCCCGCAACTGCTCACAACTTTTTAATTTCGATCAAACCCAGAAAAGACTTGTTCTTCAATACTGAGCTTTGCTATAATATATCATATTACAACAAAGAAACAACAACAAAAGACTGTACACTTTTTACTGCTGGGTTAAGGCCTCCTCTGCCTTTGAGGAAAAGGTTTGGAACATATTCCACCACGCTTTTCCACTGCGGGTTTGTGGAATACACATTTGACAGCAATTCTATGAAATTAGACACACGCAGGTTTCCTCACGATGTTTTCCTTTATTAATAGTTTTGGCCGAGCTCGAGATGAATTATAAACACAAATTAAGCGCATAGATATTCAGTGGTGCTTGCTTGGGTTTAAACCTGCAATCATCGATTAAGATGCACGCGTTCTAACCACTGGTCCACCTCGGCTCATAATAGTAATCTTATATTAATTATATTAAATACGCGATCAAATAAGATTGTGAATACCAATAACAAACACACTAGCTTCTATATTAAGTTATATAATTTGAAGTAAACAAATACGTAATATGTACATTTCTAGCTATTTTACATATTTTTACATAAAACAGTAGTTCGTTGTTTTCAAGATTCGGTTACTTATGTAACACGAGGGTACTGTAGCTTCAGTAAAGAAAATCTTGAGACAAGCCGCGAAATGTCAGTAATTGATGCAAAGGATCCACTTATGATAATATCTTATCACGGAGAGATCGTACAGAATAACAATAATGTTCGTGTATTATAATGATCAAGGCTATTAAGACTTAATATTAAAAAAAAACTCTGTACCAACCGAAATACGATTATTACCATTAAACGTGTTTTTTTTTTGTAATTGGTTTAGTAGTTTCAGAGATTACATGTAAACAAAAAAAATATCTCTTCATAATAATATAATAATGCATAGATTTAAAATAAGATAATAATATATTATTCTTTGATTCTGATAAAAACATAATTGGCCTTCAGTATTTGTGAATATCAAGATCATCGTTTTTCCTTCCTATTTCCTTTTGGCTAAATAGATTGAGACTATGTCAAACATATAGATCCAAGGTTTTATATCTTAATAATTTTGAAGGCTGCATTCAAAAGTGACTTACTTTGGTATTATAAATATTTTGTGTATCGTTTTATATTTTCGTTATTTTACAAGTTTGTAACCTAGTATTATTTTAATTAAATATTTACTTTAACAGTATTTCTCGATCTGGTAATATTTTTTTTAATATTATAGCATAGAATAATGAATATGTTCCCTAAAAAAGGAGGCCGCGAAGAGGTGAAACTTTCAAATTAGTTGCCGCTTCGCTCCGGCTACGATTCCAACTTCTTTTTTAATGAAATCGTTTCTCTATGAGGCGTACTCATCAAGTGAAAAAGTTATGATAATTATAGAAACTTCTTTCTCGTATTTGTGTTTGCGCTTAATATTTTTATTAATTGGTTTCATTTAATTGCAAAATAATTGGAACCTTATTGCAAATCATATTAGTACCATAAGAATATGGAGGAGTGTATGTATGTATACTTATACATCATCATTACGCGAGAAATTTAAAGAAATAGGTGTATAATGGCTGTTTCACAATATATTTATGATAATATAATGTTTATACAACAGAATATAAAAAACATTTCATCAATGCTGATATACATACTATCAATACAAGAAATAAGAATAAACTTGTAACCCCCAGTTTCCGTTTGCATACGGTAACTAGAACATTTTTGGGCAATGGTATACGCATATATAATAAGATACCGGAAAATGTAGTCAATTTACCATTTTCAAAATTTCAAAAGGGTATTAAGACTTAATTAATAAATAAATCATATTATTCATTAAAAGAGTAATCTTTAGAAAGAAAGTCCTGGAGTTAGGTTCGGGTTCCATCATAGGACACTACCGTAAATAATAGCATTGTAAATCTGTTTATTTTAAAAGAGCAACGCATGCGAGTTTCTTGCCGTTTCTTCTCGTTAGAAGCTGCTCTCTGAAACGGTGGTAGTGGTAGTATTTAATTATTGACGATTCAATAACGCTTCATTGTGAAGTTTACTTGAACAAAATTGATTTGATTTGATTTTTAAATTTAAAACAATTCGTTACTAAAGTCTATAATCACCAAAATAATAATAGCTCTTTCATTATGATGATGAGTGGTCACCATTGCCTAGATATTACTACTGTAAGAAAAACGGTTAACCGTTCCTCATGTCACCAATGTAGCACCAACACATCACCAATGCAACACCAACCTTTGGAACCAAGTTATTCGACGGTAGAATCCGAAATACCTACTCAGATTGGCTTGCTAAGTACTCTGCCACAAAGTAGCTTCGACATCAAAAACGAAAATTTTCTTCTAAGCTTAGATCTATTTTATGGTTTAATGTAATTGAATCGTCTCGTTAATTTAATGTCTTCTTAGGGATTCTTCTACAGATCCTGAATTTCTGGGTACCCGGAATATCATTGAGCTATTATTTTTATTAAAACATGAACTATAATATACAGGTTTGGTTACTAGCGAATATGATTAATCAGGGTTTCGTTTTAATAATAAATATATAATTATTGTATAATTCAGAATAATATATGCTAATTATTAAAATAAAACCCTCATTAATTGTGATCTCAATCTAAACTCTACATAGAAAAACAATTAATACAAATATAATATAAAATTTTCAATCGAATTCTGCAAATTTCGATAAAAAATATTTTTAAATGAACGGTATTTCAAAGTATTTTAGAGATTATTTATTTATGTAGGAGTGTAGAGTTTAGTTTTATTGTAATTTAAAATTTATAATGTAAACGCCTGTAGCGATGTACAATAATTAATCTTATTTGTAGTTTTATTTATTAATTTGTGAATAGGCTGATGGTGTTTCGAAAAAAAAAAAACAATAAATAAGTAAAATATTTTTTCTCAATTTTTATAAACTATATCCAAAAACCAAAATCATAAGCAATACGATATTTTTTAAGGTAAATAACACTTTTATTTACCTTAAAAAAATATCCGATCCCCAGAATTTAAACATCATCTCCTTAAAAATAATTTATATTTAAAACAAAAGCTAAACGCCAGCAATGTCCAACCATTCATAATACACAAGAGATCAAGCATCGCGTTAACGCTACGTGAACGCATATCGCACGCGCGTGACTAGAATCACGATTGTTCAAATACTGAAAAGTATCACAGAAATTTAGATCCTAAAGCCTTACACATAGAGTATATATTTAATTAAAGGATATTAAATGCTCCAACTATTATAGGTGAGAAGTGCACAAGGACATTTAAAAAAAAAACATTGATCAGAATTATTTCGCTATTTTTTATCAGGAATGCATTTATTGAAAATATCATATTTTTTAAATTAAAACTTGATGTATGACTTTATTCCTACTTAATTCAGCCCAACTAATCTAATTTGAATTGGAGCAGCTTGGTAATACCACATAACCACCAAGGTGGTCCAAATCGGGTTAGTGGATTTTTTCATGATTACATGGTAAAACAAAGTCACTTTCTCTATTCCTATATCCTTATGTATTCTTAATGTACAACTACGCAACAGCAACAGCAGTTTTTTAGAAAGAGAAATTTGAGAGGAAGGTTTTTGTATATCATACATGAACAATATAGTTAAAAAACACTTATCATTTTAGAAGTTTGTAATGTGATGTCAAATCAAATTCTTTAGTATATTTCGTATCAATATTGCCCGTGCGAATCGGAGCATCGCTACTACGGCATATAACACTTACAAATGATAAGTCAAGATGTTTTCGTTCACCGCCGTGATTAATAATTATAAACACAAATTTAGCACAGGAAAAGGAAGAAAAATCTGCTTGGGTTTAAACCTATGAGCTGAGATGGCCCTGTGGTTAGAACGCGTGCATCTTAACCGATGATTGCGGGTTCAAACCCAGGCAAGCACCACTATATATATACGTGCTTAATTTGTGCTCATAATTCATCTCGTGTTCGGCGGTGAAGGAAAACATCGTGAGGAAATCTGCATGTGTCTAATTTCATCGAAATTCTGTCACATGTGCATTCCACCAACCCGCATTGGAATTGCATGGTGGAATATGTTCCAAACCCTCTCCTTAATGGAAGAGGAGGCCTTATCTCAGCAGTGGGAAATGTACAGGCTGTACATTACTTTACTATTAAATATTCAGATCAATCAATGTAACTTTGTTAAAAAAATACCTTAAAGCAAAACTAGTACTAATCAAGGAAACTTTTATCGAATTTCAGATACCTGTAATAAAATGAATTCTCAGATGAGACGTGCATTTGAATTGAGTTGCGGTTGATTCGTATTACGGGTCCTCCTCGTAACTTAAAGTTCGTTAAGACTTTGTAAAAGGAAAAAAACTTTAAATTCATTCCGTCCCTCGTAAGGTATTGATTAAGGTTTATATTTATTCGTGGAATTGTAATGGCATTTTCTAAAACAGACCGGTACAGAAAATACTTATTTTAATGTAAGATCGTTTCGTTTAATTGTAAAATGTGAGGTCTTGTTGTTTACAAAAGAATACATAATTTTTAAAAATGATATGTCTCGAGATATTCGAATTATGGGTGCCTTTTTCAGAACTAGTTTTTCTAAAACATACATTAGTATAATATATTATACATTATATGTATACATTAAGTTATGGTAAGTGTACATAAAACTAAATTCTGATATAAGGACTACATTGTAACTTTAAAGTTCGAATCATTAATCTTTAAATAAAACTTTTCCAACTAACTAAAAGTAGGTTCTAAAATATGGTTTGAATTGAGAATAAAAAGGTTATTTTTTCATTAGGATGGTGAACATTAATTCCGTTTTTTAATACTTTGCGATTTAATGTTTACGAAGCTGTGATCACGCTGCTTGGGCTATAATATATCCTCTGCTAATGATTAACCTTATTGGGTTGACCGCTGTGGTCAAAATCAGCCAGGAGGACAATTTATACACAAGGACATTCAAACGGTTAAGAGAAAATATAATATGCTCCTATACGATTATCTTTTTAAGAGCTTCAAAGTTTACTTTTCCACTTCAGAATGTAATGATTTCAAATCAAAATATAACCTTTCAACCGTCGACAAAGCATGCGGAACATAACCGTCAGATTTCCAGACTATAAGATATGTAGGTAGAATCTGACGTGTTAACTCTCACAAATATATATTTATTACGCCTGCGAAATACTTTCTGAGAGACATATTGAAATGACACCTTATTTCGTAGATGTCTACAAAAGGTATGGAACCTAAGAAACATATTATTATACTTGCCAAATCATTTATAGGACTTATGTAATAATAACACGATGTTGTTTCATTGGCAAACAGGTCTCGACTTACTCTAAAAAATCTTGTATCACTGAAATCATATTCAAAAGCTTTTGAAATAATACATTGATACTAATATTTAAACGCTTCAATTATTTATTTTCATTTTAAAACATTCTTCATTAGAATTTTATAAAAACTCTTCGTTCTTAATGGGTACTCAGAAAACAGTTATTGCAATTTCTCGCTAAATGCTTGAATAGAGAAGGGCAAAGAAAAATATACGGAGCTAACTGCTGGCTTTGTTAGTTTAGGTATTGTAGAAAAAGTTGCTGAGCTGAGAAGTACAAAGGAATATTAAATCGTAGTTTATGTCTTAGTTTACCTATTTATTCAACGACTACTTATATACAGGTTTATTCTCTGGGTTAATAGAACAATTAATATTTAGTGGCAATCCAGTGCTGAGACAGATAATCCCTACTAACCGCGGATCGAATGATAGATCTGGTCGTATAGATACAGCTCTTAATTAGTTGTTATATCTTATAATAACTTCCATTCATGTGTCCTTAAATTAATATGTATGAGAAAATTGAAAACATCAGACTGATAAGTCAAAGTCAAAGTAAAAGACAAAAATATTTATTGAATATATATACACTTGCATATTGATAATCAAAAATCTACATCCTTGGACCTGAGAATAAACGCACTATTTATATATTATTAAAAAATCTAACAAAAACTAAACTATTGTTTTCATACAGTAAATATATTTTTGTTATTTGTTATTTGAATCTGGAGACGATCATCTTATTGCCAAGGTATGCAATCAACTAAGAAGTCATTAGTATTACAATACTGATGCTGAGTTCAAAATCAAGATCGACAAAAATTTCAGAGGCAGAACGGAGTACATATTTCATTTAAATTTTTTGGTTGTGTGAGTGTTCCAGTTTTGGAGTATCCAAGCCTATCTGGACAAATTAAACTGTACATGTCCTACATTACTTAACATTAGAATATTCGATTTGAAATGTGAAAAAGCCATTCTTGGGATTTCAAGGAAATCTTGGGATACCATACCAAAGTCGCTATGCTCGCTCGTCTTTCATTCAAAAAGCAATAAATAACAACAAAAGTATTCTACAATAAGCTCCTTTCACAGTGAAGATAAATCTTTAATCGCAGCTGTTAAAAGAAGCGTGCTAAGATTTGTTCTGACAGTTTTATTGGTTTCGCTTGAATAAATAAATATTGCACATGAGGCCCTGAAAATAAAATTTTAAAATTCTACTTCGAAGTTTTTGCGCAACAGAAAGTTGAAATCGCTTTAATTTCTTGTTTTTGTTAGAAAGGTACGCTAAAAATATGAATAGCGGTCAAGATGAAATCGCGTGATATCATCAACGTTATCTAGTAATACGACTATGAAAGTTAGCTATTAAGCGAATATAGTGTATCGTGAATTAAAGTGAACGGTCATCCGTCGTGTTACGAGACAGATCATGAAAAAGGAATTGGTATGTAATTAACACACGGTTATTGTCTAAATATCGGTTTCTATAATAAAATTCCGCAGACATTTTTAAATTTGCCGTTTCGCAAATTCAAATCGTTTCTAAAAAGTATATTGGTAAAAAAGGCATATTACAAAATACAAGATTTAGTATATGATAAAAAACCGTGGAATGAATACCTTTTGACTTCCAGGCAGGATACATTATATACATAAATACTCGTATAGTTTTATTTAACAAATATGATTGTTCGGTTCAAATGTGGTTGTAAAAGCCCACTTGAATAAAGTTTATTTTGATTTTGATAACTATTTGTCCCACATCATCAACATCATCATCTTCCGCTATAGCCATGCATATTTTATTATTATAGAACAAATAGTAATATCTCAGAAGTTGTAATTCTCAGGTACAGGCGATTATTATTCTCAGAAGTAGTGATTCTATTTAGATGCTTTACAATCTTCAATTTTTTCTGATTTATTTCGATGATAAAACTCACTGTTTACGAGGCTAATTTAAGAAACGTCTACCTTACGTCTGACCTTGAATCTTTTTTAAGCCTGCGTAGGATGCGTGGGTATTTTGAGATTTAGTTTCTAATATTATACCCAATATTTGTACAAATTTTCAATTTT